>NC_083231.1:57662775-58262775 GCF_032191835.1 Heteronotia binoei | reverse complement strand
TTCTCCTCTGTACACCACCCCACCAAATGAGATTTAGAATTGAGATGCTAAAATGTCACCTCAAGAAAAAGCAAGATTGTTATCAATAGTTAATGGACCCTTCTTAGTCACATGAAATTCCTCCAACCTGAAAATCTCCTAAACCAAGAATGATTTCCATTTAGGCATGCCATTTACTTTTTTTTAGTTGTACTTATTTATCTTATTCTGCTGAATTATTTTGTTTTGTCATAACGGTAATCCCATTGTTTTATTACTGTTAGTTTTTATTGTTCTTTGCTTTGAGAATTTCTTGAATAAAGAGTGGATTATAATTTTTCTTAGATCAATCAGGCAAATCAATAATGAAGTGAAAACATACTGTCTGCTCAGGAGGTGTTAGGAAGTTCTGCAAACTTTTAAAAAAATCAGCTGTGCAATAAAAATTTCTGTTGTCAAGATCAGAGCCTAAAATTCTGTT
This sequence comes from Heteronotia binoei, assembly GCF_032191835.1. Taxonomy (NCBI): domain Eukaryota; kingdom Metazoa; phylum Chordata; class Lepidosauria; order Squamata; family Gekkonidae; genus Heteronotia; species Heteronotia binoei. The sequence goes on along the minus strand of NC_083231.1, from coordinate 58,262,315 downwards.
TAAATAGGAAACAAAGTTTGGGGGAAATTCATTTATTTCATCATTTTGAACTGTAGGACCCAAAGTGTACTGGAGGGTCCACTGAGTATATATCCCAAACAGATAACAAATTAAAGAATGACACCGCAGTCTCTAGAGAAGTCTGAACAGGCTCCAAGATGTAAGCAGTGGATGAATAAGGAAAGGAATAGATCATTGGGATACTAAAAGGAGAAAAGGTGGAGCAACTGCAAGAAGAATTTTGATAACCACAAGCAAAAGAGAATTGGATTTAGAAATAGAAAAGAAACCAGTCAAACTGATTAAAGAAGCAGTTTGATAGAAGTTAAAAATTAACTGTGAGGGAGAAGGTTACAGGAAGAATACAAGAAGAGATATGAATTCTTGAGAGAGAAAAGGTACACTTAAGACATGAATATTATCCTTTAGGATCAAATAGCTTAGTGGTTTTGATAGCATCAAGAACAGCCTACCAATATTCCATAGAGGCCAGCAGACAGAGATGAAATGAGAGGGCCAGGGAAAAAAATTGTGGAGGTGGAATAGATTTTGTGGATCAATTTTAAAGAAAGAAGCTTCCATCCTATATAATTAGACTTTGAATACAATTTACTTCAGTGGGATTTAAAAGCCTACATGCATACTGAATTGTGGCCAAAAACAATACACACAAACACATCATGCCATGTCTTCGCTACAGTTCTTCTCTTTGACTCAGAAAGTTATTAGCCTGCTAGGCATGAAGAATAAAGCATTTAAAAAGTCAATATTTTAATGGGATACCAGATTTGGACCCCAAGTTCAGGTGAACCTAATATCCTCAATCCAAAATTCAAATCCAAGGCAGCGTTCTTGTATGAAAGTCAGAAAAGGAACTAAAAGGAAGAATTAATTGGGACAACTAGCCAGGCATGAACAAGGCTATCATAACAACCTGTAATCAAAATGTGTAATTGAGAGATGCTCAGTGATTGTTGCAAACCACCACCACCCTGGTCTGTGTGTTCACACATACGTGTTGTGTGATTGTATGCTTGTGAAAGCATGTTTCTCTTTCCCCAGGTGGTAGAACCCAGTCTATCACATCCTATCCCCAGCTCTGGGGAATCCTGGGAAGGTTGCCTCTGAGCAAGTACAAAGGTTAGAATATTCCAATTACTTTAGCCCTCCCCAATGCATGAATGTTCTTAGTAATATATGAGTGGTCTAGGCACATGGATAGGATTTGAATCATAGTCTGCTTTCATACATTAGAATACAAAAACATAAATCTAGCTAAGTTACAGTACATTAATTACCTTAGGTAGGAAAAACACATTGCCAAACTCCCTACTGCCCCCTTTGCAGAGGACCTTGTGTCCCAGCATCTGGGCAAAGTATATAAACAAATAACAAAGGAAAACTCCACCTTTTTGAGCCAGTTTTGTGTAATGGTTAAGAGTGGTGGACTCTAATCTGGAAAATGGGGTTTGATTGCTCACTTCTCCACATGTAGCTGCTGGGTGACCTTTGGTCAGTCACAGTTCTCTCAGAGCTGTTATTTCAAGAGCATTTCTCAAAGAGCTCTCTCAACCCCATCTCCCTCACAGGGTGTCTGTTGTGGGGAGAGGAAGGGGATTGTAAACGACTCTGAGACTCCAAGTGAAGGGCAAAGTATAAATCCATTATCCTCCTACTCCTCCCCTCTTCCTCCTCCTCCTCTTCCTTCTTCTTCTTCCTCCTCCTCCTTCACCTGCCTGCTTTGTTGCTTTGATGGAAACTTTCCTCTAATCCAGAGTTTGGAATCTTGTCCCTCATAAGAGATACCCCAAACTATCCCAGAAGTTACCTGGCATGTATCCCAGATCTCCATACTCCTGGTCAGGTTTTCATGACCATCATCCATCCTCTCCCTTTGGCAGGTGTGAAGAAATTTATTTATTTTTATTTGGAAATTGGAATAAGCAAAACCTTCACTTTGTGTTTTTAAAAGTTTTTTCCCCTCTCTGGGTAGAGAACATGCAGGGAGGTGGAAGTCAGTCAATGGCTTTCCAGGCTCACCTCAGCTATTTCTTAAGAAATGCTAATAGTTCTAGCTAGAGACAATAGGAGGGCCCAGCCCCCTCTGCATGAATTTTTCTGCAAGCAGGGAACAGAGATTTGGAGGAATTAAATACTAGAGAGATTTCAAAAAGGAATTCCAGGAAGAATCTCCAGGAAAAATCTCTTTGACCCAGCCTCACCTAGTCAATGTGTAGGAAAAAGAGAGGTGATAAAACTCAGGGGAGCAAGGAGGAAGGTTTTTGTTTGTTTGTTTGGTGTTGAGTCTATCAGAACAGACAGAACTCTTAACTGAGGTCTGGAGGAGGAGGCCATTAATCATGTGCTGGCCTGAAGAGTTGGAGAAAACTGCAAGATAAAGATACTTTGTAGAGATCTATAACATCTTAAGATAGATATTGTAACATCTGATATAGCATAGAGAGAGAGGGGGACAGAGGAACTGCATTTTGCCTATTTCTTTTTAATCCCTTGCTCTTTCTGGAGCTAAAAGTATGATTGTGGACAAGTTATTTTAAATAAATACTTCATAACTTTTGATGCGGGTAGTGGTTCTCTGTACCACATAGACCTCCACTGTCTTGGACAGACAGTTGGCAGGCAGCTATTCCTCCAGTGGTGCATAAGGCAGTAAATGGTCTCCATGCTGACCATGTGCTGGGCAGTGGGTGACAAAGAGGCAAGGCCTCAGAACTTGGAAGGGAAGCTGGAAGTCCTGACTCTCCCAGCAGGCAATTCCTTCCAAAGGTCATGTAGCGGCAGTGGTTACACAAGAGAGAAAGAGGGACACTAGTCAAGTAGACAGGTAGTCAGCCTGTCAGCACTCCGAACCCTGTCAACATCAGAAGAAGAGAGCAGATTGAAAAAGTCACAAACTGAATCCAAAGATGGCCAAAGGGTCTCCAGTTCACTTACATATCAAAACTGGCAGGTAAGTCACAACAGGACTTTATCCACAAAACAGCTCATAAACACCTCTGAACTAGACAAATTTCTGCATTTATTTGAACATCTCAGTGAGAGAAATTTTAATGACAAATTACCCTAAACAACTGAGCTTAGTGCAAGCTTGCAGATGCTAGGGAACTTGAGTAAAAGTCTCTCTTCGCAGCTTTCACCGGCACCTCATAAATGTCCTATGAGATGCTCATGCCACCTCACTGCAAGTTCGCTGCCAAACTCACTCTAGTTGAAGCTCTCATTTCATCTCCCTGAGTTCCTCTGTATACCAAGGGAATGATTTTCCACAGGAGCATAGGAGACATCGGGGTGCAATCTCTGTAAGAAAAAGCCCCCTACTTTTCATACACATGGACATCATGATCACCCGTATGGTTGCCAGGGTGCCTGGAGTTTTGACTCACACACATCTGCTCTAAGAAGTGGACTTTGCCCACGGTTTCTAAGGCTTATGTGGATACTATAAGCCTCAGCTTTGCAGCAGCATTCTACATCTCTGGATGGGTGTTAGCCAGAACTACAGATGAGCTTCCAGCTGCTCCTTGCATGCCCAGTCTTGGCTGCTGCAGTGGAAGAAGCCACACCACCATGAACTGTACAGGCAAACAATTTCCAGCCTGTTTCCATGAACCAAAGGCTAACACCACCAGAATCCATCTTGTTTTCCTGACTCCATATCCAACAGATGCTTCAACTTCTGCATAAGGCAATCAAATTTATCTTAGGCGTGGATCCTGCCAGACCGCCTAAGCCTTTGTCTAACGGAACTCAAGACAAAGACTGGTGCCAAGAAGAAGACTGAACAAGAGGAAGACCATCTTCAGCTAGAGCCAAGTTCCTTTGTGTAAACCAGGTGTTACCTTAGGTAGCAACTTGGCCATCTATTGTCACCTTTTTAGATAAGTTTGGTAAACTCAAGCACACCTCCACCCAGTAATTCCCCCCATTCTTTTCCCCATTTTGGAGCCTCACCCTGGTCCATTGCAACCTGAAAGTCCAACCAGGTACCCCTGAACCAAGCTTGTTCATTGGTCAGTCATGGGCACCCAATTAGGTGCCACCAATTAACTTGCTATTGGCTACTGCAGAAGTCCAACCCTTATGGTCACTGCAGAGCCTCCCTTTTCTGAGGTCATGTATCAGCTGACCACCTGTCATCCACCCCTGTGCCTCCCATCCCCTAAGGACGCAAGGTAGTCTATATAACCTGTAACACAGCTCCCCACATGTGTGCATCTAGCAGTACCCTAGTTCCACTGTCTAGATCCATCCCTGATTCCTGATCAGTTTTGGGTCCATTTCCCCTGTCCTCTTTCATTGCCATTGGAGCCTTCTTGAAGACTACGATCAGTAATTATCACCCTGTTTGTCTACCCATGTGTTGTCTCTATATCTCTCTCTATTTTTCCTAGGACCGTATGTATGTTTCATGAGCACATTGTCTTATATGTATGCCTATATTTTCTAGAATAAATTTTAATTGTTTTTACTTAATTAGTGTCCCTGATAAAATTGAGCATTAATTTCTGGACATGGAATCCTGTATATACAGGTAAAAGTTCCTGATTAAGCCAGATGCCCACCTGACAATTCCCCAACCTCAGTTTTGAGGGCACTTTGGCTTACATCTCATTGATGACTTCAGTGAGACAGGAATTCCAGCCTCCTATCTGTTCATCCAATGAGTTGCTAGAAGGCTATGGAACCCAATTGGGTTCATTAGTCTCAATGGGCAAGCATAAATCAACTCACTGCCTAGACAGGGAAGAGTGGGAATGTTCACCTGGGCCTCCAAAACCAAGTGGTCCACCCATGACACCTCTTTTTTTGAGGTTAGATCCACATTCAATCTCATGCCAAAGATCAAATCCAAAGTGTGGCATGCTTGATGTGCAGGATCTGAAACAATTTGATGGAGTCCCAATGCCAACATGGAATACACTAGGTCTGAGGCTTCCACAGAAGCGGTGAGCCTGTCTGTGTGGATGTTGAAGTCCCCAGGTATTAATAATTGAAATCATAGAAGCTTATTTTGAAGTAAACTTTGTTAGTCTTTAAGGTGCCACTGTACTTTTGTTTTATTTTACTGCAATAGACTAAGACAACTCCCCTTCTGGAAACGATAGACACACATACATACCACAAAGAGAGAGGGAGAGGGAAGGAGGGAGGGAATCTAAATATCCTACATTTCCCATTTCTGATGTAAAAGTATGACAGTTTTCATATAGAACGAGGGCTTTTTTAAGCAGGAATACACAGGAATGCAGTTCTGGCTGGCCTGGTGTCAAGGGGTGTGACCTAACATGCAAATGAATTCCTGCTGTGCTTTTTTTACCAAAAAAAACCCCTGCATAGAACAATCCATTTTGTAGAATAGCGACATTAATTGTTTAGGAATTCTCTTCAAGTTTTAATGTTTAGAAATTCTCTTCCACCATAAAGCTTCAATTTTTTTAATGCCAACACATAATTCAGAACATTCTGGAAAGGTAAGAAGATATTGAAGTATTTATTTTGTACCTCTATTCTAATCCAAGTTATTTTATTTAAAGAAATAAACATAGGGTCCTGCACATAACTTGCTAAAAGCTAAGGTTCATATGGAAATGAATATCACTTCACCTAAATGAAATTAAATGGGCACTACCCCTAAGGATATGAAAACTTAAGACCCTCTAGACATATTTAGTTCAACATCTGTTATGTTTCACTGGAATACTGCAGTTGAACATATGAAGTTGCTTTACATTGTTACCCAAATTGCCCACATATGTGTATACTCTGTAGGGACCTCCTCCTTTCAATGTTATCATGCATGTGTTCTGAGTCAATATTATTTGGGATAGTCCTGCCTGATACATACTGAAGTCCAAGATCTGATCTATTGCTTCATAAGGTCACCCAGATTCTTAGAAATGAGCAAGCATGAGCTTTATTTATTAAATAAAAAGAATTAGCAAACTGAACAGAAGAGTTTTGAAACACGCATACACACAGGGCCTTTTTTGTAGAAAAAAGCCCAGCAGGAACATATTTGCATATTAGGTCACACCCCTGATGCCAAGCCAGCCAGAACTGCATTCCTGTGTATTCCTGTTTTTAAAAAAACCCTGCATACACATTTAATAGGTGTTCTACAAATCCTAACTTCTCCAAAACTCTAACCTAAGCAAATGTTACTAATATAAAAAGAAACATGGAGAAAGGAGGCATGAGGAAGGAAAGTGCATTAACCAGTTGTAGCTACTGAGATCCAGTGAGGTTCATTGGTGAGAGGAGAAAGCCAAATAGGTGGAAGTGGGGTGGAAGAACGGAATACCATCTTTACAGACACCTGTGTTGGGATGATGGGCAAAGTCAGACATTCCCGATGCTATGCACTTTCTCCCAAGGGTTTGGAGCCAGTTGCTGGAGCCCAGTATTGAGATCGGAGCCAACAACTGGAACAAAGAGCCAGGTTTTTCAGGACTAACTTTATACCCCAAAATCATTAGGATAGAATGAGAAATAAGATATTTCTCAACATGGATTGGCTGACAGTCAAAGATTTTAACCCTCATTGGTAGATTGAGATGATTGTTGTATGGGAAAGATATCTATCAAAGATGGGGAAATTGGGAATATTGATGTCTTCTTTGATGAAGCTTTTGGCCCAAACAGAGTAACAAACTAGATTATATGGTGAACTTGGTTGGACTGAATTCTGGGGGGATACGTAGTGAAGGGAATAAATATATCAAAATCATAGATGGGTTGAAGGTGTCATTCCTAAGTCACAGGCAGACCCTGTTAGCATTTGTAGAAAGCCAAATTAAATTAATTTAGGCACTATTATTACCTTTGAATGGTGGGGTCACAAAAAGTTGGACTTGACTGTGTGACTGAACAATGAAACAAACAACAGAAGAGTGTAAATCTGCACTTGTGATGTTATTACCCCATAAGTAGGCTTCAGATCAGCAGCTGGGATCCCTTCACCAATCCTCCAGAAGAGCTATGCAACCTTTTATTTTGATTTATGTCCTAATGTGACCTCTACCACAGTTTGGAATAGTAGATGGGAATGTATATCTGTAATCTGGGGACCACAGCAAATCACATCCTCCACTACAAAGAGAGACTGTAAAGCAATTACCACCATGCTTGGGAAATGACTTTTGTGCTCTCCTTTTTCACCCTCAACAAGAGGTTCTTTAGGTCCTCTTCACTTTCTGCCATTAGAGTGGTATCATCTGCATATCTGAGGTTGTTGATGTTTTTCCTGACAATCTTAATTCCGGCTTCTGCTTCATCCAGGCCAGCATTCCGCATGATGTACTCTGCATATAAATTAAATAAGCAGGGTGACAATATACATCCTTGTCGAACTCCTTTTCCTATTCTAAACCAATCAGTTGTTCCATATCCCATTCTGACAGTTGCTTCTTGACCTTTACAGTGGTTTCTCAGGAAACATGTGAGGTGGTCTGGTACTCCCATCTCTTTATCGACTTGCCACAGTTTGTTGTGATCCACACAATCAAAGGCTTTAGAGCAGTCAATGAAACAGAAATAGACGTTTTTCTGATACACCCATGCTTTCTCCATAATCCAGCGAATGTTGTCAATTTGATCTCTAGTTCCTCTACCTCTCTGAAACCCAGCTTGAACTTCTGGTAGTTCCCAATCTACATACTGCTGAAGCTACCAGCTTGTAGGATCTTTAACGTGACCTTGCTGGCATGTGAAATGAGTGCAATGGTGCGATAGTTTGAACATTCTTTGGCATTACCCTTCTTTGGGATTGGAATATAAACTGACCTTTTCCAATCCTGTGGCACTGTTGCGTTTTCCAAATTTGTTGACACCTTATGATATCTCTTGTTGCACCGATCATGCAACATTCGCTGTGCATTCTTTACTCCTTCCATTATCTACCAAGTGCTATATTCCCTCTGTGTCTACATATGCTGGATTATGCCAAGATAAAATGGACCATATTTTGAGATGTATGTGTGCTGTTTGCTTGTCTGACAACCTCCTAGATTAATGTTCTGGGTTGCTTTTAAAACATTTTATAAGAACTGCACCACTGCACAAGCATGGAATAAAAGGATGAAAAGCCATAAATGTCATGTCCTCTGACACATGCCAAAGTGATCTGGTAGAATTCAAGGGTTAATTGCAAATTAAGGTACACATACAATCCACATCATTTTTATTTATTTAATTAGGGCAAATAAGCAACACATAACAGTGCAGTCTTTCAAGTTCTCCACTACCCTACTTCAGGGTGGATGCAATGAAAATTAATGTAAAAAAGACGGTTTTGAAAGGGGAAATGCCTCAGAACATGATGCTGACCTATTTAGGGATGGACATGGACCAGCAAAAATGTGCTTTGTGTCAGTTTGTGGTTCATGGGAGAAACACAAACCAAATTGAACTAGGAGGTTCATTCATTAACCGAACCAGTTCATAGTTCATGGCCCCACAAACCCTGTTAAAAGGGACCACAGTCCTTTTAATTGGTGTTTGCAAAAAGCCAGGAAATAGCTGAGTTGCAGGGAGCAGCCTCTGCCACTTAGCTATTTTTGTGAGGAACAGAAAGCAGGGCTCTAACCATGAACCACCACAAATTGCTATGAACTGCTTTAAAAGTGACTGTAGATTAGTCACAAACTTCAGTTCATGAACCACAGACAAGGCAAAAATTGTGATTAATTTTGCTTCATGGTTTGCTTCATTCTGCTCCCTAGTCATGTTCAAGTCTGCAGAACAGATTCAAATGGTGTAGCTTTCAAGTTACACTTGGTAATGTAAATAATATAGAAATATAAGGCCCCTTCAGATCTGTTATACTACTAACAATGTTATCCTCAACAAAGTTATGTCCTTCAGACCCTACTGACTTCAGAAAGGCATAAATCTGCTTAGGATGGCACTACTAGTTGCTGAACATCAAACAAATGTCAAATATCTGGTCAATGGAATAAATCTGTCATCATACCAGCTTTAGTCAGATTATCATTGCCCAGAAATGCATGAAGGACTGAAGCTGTGCATAAGAGAATTGTCTTTAAAGCTACAACAAACAATATAGTTGATTCAGGATATGTGTTCAGGTCATATCTCCAGATATGAGAACAACTTACTAGCACTCAAGCACCTTCTTTGTTGCTAATTCATCACTAGAGTTCCTCTCATTGACTCATGATATATATAAAACAGAACAATATGGCATTCAACTTGTGAGACTAGGAGGTTAATGTGGTTGCATGGAAATTGCTGAAAAATTATCAGGACTGGGGAACTACTTGTGAATGCCTGGTTCTGGTGCCAAGAAGAAACGTGTATTCATTTGACATGGGGGGGGAGGGGTGTTGTTAGCAAATTAATGCTGAAATTTTGCAATGTAGATTCAAATCTAGAGAAATTAATTTCAATTATATATAAGCATTTGTTGGTAAGTCATGTATACGAAATAATTCAGTGCTAAAAAGAAAAAAGGCATGAATATAATCTTTTAAAAAGCCGCCAGACAATCTTGCTTTCAACCTGCTGGTAATTTTGAACCTGTTTTCCTGAGCAATACTGCCACCTTCTGGAAGGTGCAATGTTTAACTTCAGTTTTTCTAAGTAATAAAAAAATATACAATCACATCAATGAGCATAATCAAATGTGCACTATGCCATTCTAAAACTCAGGCTTACAAATGTTCCATTTTCATAGAAGTTTGTTCAGCTTTTTAAAATTTCACGCAAATTAAAATCTTATTTTATGGTTTTAAAAGTTGAAAAAACGTAGTAAGTTTTTGTAAATAAGAAATGCCCATTTAACTTTTAAAAATCTAATTTTTTATGGCACTGACATTGTAGAAACTTAATACCTTTCATACATATTTAAATGTTTTTATAACTAGTACTCTCTTCCTCAGTTGTCAGTGTTGCTTAGATTTCTGTGTTTGAGGAAATGTGTGGGAGGGTGTACTGAGTACCATCTGTGTGAGAGGGCTTTACTAAAGAAAACTAAAAAGGCAAAGATTTCGCATTTCATTCTGAAATATGAGCATAAAGAGACGAAATCCTGCAGTCTAGACCTATGTCTGTACTTCTGTTTCTCCTCAGTTTAACTCCTTTAATTGCTACTCCTAAGTTTATGATTCCAGTGCAGAGGGGTGTGAACACACCTGCGTTTTTTCAGAATATGTTTCTCAGAAATTTCATCACAGAATCCCCAAAATACAGTCTAAGCTGCCTGACATGTAAAATGACATGTAAAATGTTGTTAAGTAATAGTGTGAGAACTTTTAAGAGGGGAAAATGTGTGGGCAAAGTATCCATAAATGGCTGGTATTTCTGCACAGAAAGGATAAGAACCTTTGACAAGTCAAATGAGCTTAGAATCTACAGCAAGGTTTATTTCAACTTCTGCATGATTTAAGTGATCCACTTTCCAAATTAGAATTTTATATCCAAAGTCTAGCATGATAGATAAATGCCATTTAAAGCTACAACAACTGAACTGTTGCATATTCAGAAGAAACTGTATTACCACTTGGGTTACCAATATTCATAAATGTAGCTGAGGTAGAGGGGTAATGACCAAAAAACAAGGTATTAAAATCATCTTGGTGACATTGCTGCAAATGACAGGCAAAAAGGTGACAATAATGTGACAATAGTGTTTTCTTTGCCCAGAGATATATTGCTCCCATTTTAGGATAATCTCATCTTTAGATAAGTAAGAGAGCCAGGTACTATGAATAAAGCATTGGCCTCTTCTTGGAATGGCAGAATACAAATCAGATAGACTAAAGGATGGAAAGATAACTGAGATGCAACTGAGAATTTGAGAACAGGCAGGACAGAAAAGACTGTGCTCTTCTCAGATTTCAGGTCAGTCTTCCTCTTACGCAGCCACAGACAGAAGATTACGGCTTCATTTTAACAATTTTAATGGATTTATTCTAGCAATGTATGCTCACATTTCTATTTAACATATTCAGATTTGTAACAAATGTATATGTTGACATGATTCCTGTGTTTTTATATGCTGATCTTGGATCATAATACATTATGTATGTATGTTACTCAGCCACAGAATTAGTACGTATATGGTCAGCAATTAATCCTTGCACTTAATATTTAAAAATGTGTAATGTGTCAACAACCAAAACCCCTAATAAACTGCTCTTGGTGGGGAAATGTTTTAATTTATCTCTTTGTGTTCTGAAAATGCAAGTCCAGAAAAATTCCAGTTTCCAACATTATGATTTCTGCTCTGGTAGACATCTCTGTGAATATGAAAAAAACACAACCCTGGGCAAAACTCCTTGGATATAACCCAATGAAGCTAACATGAAAGAGACATATTGACCATCCAGAAAGTCAAAATATCCTAGTCCAACTAATGTATCAACTGAGTACTCTGCCAGGCCAGTGCAGACAGATTTCCTCTCCCCAGTCCTGGCCTTATACCACAGCTAGTCAAGGCTGTTTACAAAAAAAAATCCACAAAAAAACCTCTTGTTTTCAGATTGACTACCGGTAAATTGGCTTTCAGGAGGCAGAACTATCAGCAGTGAAAACTCAGGCACTCCATTCTGCGCTAGGATTTACTGCACCAGTCTCCAATGGATTCACAAATTTTCAAAAAGAATGTTCTCCACCTCTGCATTCTCAAGGCATCAACTATCAAAGGTGGAAAAATAAGAACAAAGTCAAAGACTTGCTATTTAATGGTCACAGGAAGCCACTGGGAAAGGTCATCATGCTTGGGTTGCTGGACCACCAATATGTGGATGATTTCCAGCTCTACCTTTCTTTTCCTCTTAATTCTGAGAAAACTGTTGAAGTTCTAAATCAGTAGTTATAGGCTGGATGAGGGTGATATAGCTGAAACTTAGTTCTGGCATGACAGAGGGGCTCTGGGTTAGCAGAAAGGCACACCAGAGACTTGAGAGCTCACCTGCCTAGGATGGTTACACTCCCTTTGAAAAGACTAGTGTGCAGCTTGGAGTACTGCTTGGAGTAACCTTGGGAAATCTGGTGGCTTGGGGCCAACTGAAGGACTGTCTTCTCCCATACATTTCCACCTAGGAGCTAGGATGACAGAGAAAGGCCCTGGTGGGTATGTGAGAGAAGGCGTTTTCAGTGGCAACCCTGTTATTATGTAACACTAGGGTTGCCAGATCTGACTCAAGAAATATCTGGGGACTTTGAAATGAAGCCAGGAGACTTTGGAGGTGGAGCCAGGAGTAAGGTTGTAACAAGCATGATTGAACTCTGAAGGGAGTGCTGGACATCACATTTAAAGGGACCACAATCCTTTTATATACCTTCCTTCTATTAGAAACAATGGGGCTTCTTCCGGGGCTCATAGAATTAAACCCCATGGTCCAATCATTTTGAAACTTGGGGATGTATGAGGAGAAGCACCAGATGCTATGCTGAAAATTTGGTGCCTCTACCTCAAAAAACAGCTCCCAGAGTTCCAGGTATCTATGGATTGATTCTCCATTATACCCTATGGGGACCAGTCACCATAGGGTATACTGGAGTACCCAGTGGACATTTCCTCCCCCCACTGCTTTCTAATCACCCTGAAGCGGGGGGGGGCTCCAAACCAGGGGGCTACCTGTCTCCAACTGGGGACTGGCAGGAACACCCCAGGGAGGTGTGCCTGGCTGTCTCATTCTCAGTCTTTAGGAGGCAGCTGAAGACAGTTTTCTTCATGATGGCATTTGATCCATTCTTTTACCTACCATCAGTTTTAAATTATTGATTTTAACTAGTGGTTTGAATTTGATGTATTTTATTGTATTGTATTAATATTTACATTGTAAGCCATCTGAAGTTCCCATAAGGTAGAAAGGTGGCTAATAAACGTTTTAAATAAATAAATGCAAGGAATGAAAGTGGCAACTATCTCTTACTGTCTCTATGCATCAATGAATTGTGGAGACTCAGTGCTAAACTTGTAAAACCTCCATGGTTTTGTGGACTAACTTTATGTACAAAGATATCAGTCAGCCCTCAGCACTTTGACTTTTTTTTAAAACCTCCCTCTTCAAGCATTCATTGCAGGATGCTTTCAGAACTATCCCCCCACCATTAGCCCTGCAAATTCTCAGTCAAGGGTCCAATACTCAGCCACTAAGAAGAGATTTTATTCCCATCTTGCTAAATTATCATTTGAAAGAGAAGTCACAAGTGTTAGATTCTATACAGAAAATTGTCCCTTCCTCTCAAACGTCAATTTTACTTTTTCCAAGGTAAGAATATCTCCTGCAAGTGTCCCCCCTCCCTCTTCTTTTCCTTGCACAGCAAGGATTCTCTCACTTCGGTGCTCAACTTGGACTTCAAATACTAATCTGATCTCCTGGGAGTCTTACTAGATGATTGACAGCGAAGTTCTTAATAGGGGCTTTCTGCTGTTCTCGCAAAGAAAAAGGAAGCTGCTTGAGTAACTTGAAAAGATGAGGAACAGATATTTGACTAGGTCTAAAGAGAGAGTTGTTTGATAATCTCTGAAAGGAGAGTTTTGAAATTTTTAAGGAGCATGATGAAATGGCTGAAAATCAAAGACAGAGCTGGGTTTACTTTTCTACTCACTGCTGAGAGAGTAGGGATGGGGATGGTTGCATGGTGTTAGCAAGCCATGAATTCTAGGTGAATATCTCAATTATGAATACTGTTCATAAGGGGGAGAAAAGATCTTCCTGGTGTTCTATGACAAACGATATCCCCAGGTCCTTCTTTCAAATGCACACATTTGCACCAGGTTTGTGGCTCTTGCCACTTCCAGTAACTATGAAGGAGGAGGGAGACATTGTTATGGAGTTTCATAAGGATACCATTAAACAGAGAATTATAAGAATGTGCATTTGGAAAGAATGTAATCCATAAATCAGCATTAAAAGGTAACTAATCTGAATGAAATTTTTCCCTACTTTCAGATATACAGTTATATACAGTTGCAATATTTATTAATGTGTATTAATAACTAAGGTTTTATCTGTTTTATCTGTTTTATCTGTTTTAAATACGGATCCCTTTATATGTTTAACTATTGTAATTTTGTTGGATCTACTATTGGAAGCCGCCCTGAGCCACTTGTGGGAAGGGCGGGATACAAATCTTAAATAAATAAATAAAATATGAACCGACTAGATCAGTTCTAGCCTTTTTTTCTTGTTGGTAGTGATGGTAGTAGTAGTAGTAGTAGTAGTAGTAGTAGTAGTAGTAGTAGTAGTGAGAAGTCTGCAGCTTGGGGAGGGTGGCGGAGTGGGCTCCCTCTGGGTGTCCTGCTCCCCCAGGGAAAGTGCATGAGCAATACATCGCCTCTCCTTTCCCGGTGTAGTGAACGCTGCGTGGTCACTGTCTGGCTATGCCTGGCAGATGGTCATTGCAATGGCCTCTCCTACATTACTGCATCCGTGGCAACACCTTCTCACTGGTCCCCCCCCCCCCCCCGTTTTCACAGAGTTTGCCACGTTATGGTGCGACCGAATGTCCGGCGGTATAACCGGATGGGCAGGCTGGGCTCACTAACCTCGCCAGCCAAGAGAAGAAAAACTCTAACATCAAGCCCAGGCAAACAGACCTCGTTAATTTAACATCTACCACCTGGAGGACTTGCTGCCGGCATTATTAGGCCATGGCAGATGACCCCATGGTGAAAGGGTGGAGCCAGTACTGCACACACTGCGCTTCACCTAAAAATTCCTCTGCGCAGGCCTGAAGGGTATCCACATCCACAACCCACAACATACCAAGTCCTGCAGCGATGGGCAAGGGGCGAAACGGCAGGTGGAAGATGCCACTGGAAACCGCAGTCCCGATCCTGCATGTAGGCGGTTCAGGGTATTGGTCGCCTGATGCTGACCTGGAGACGAAAGCATTTTTCGGCAGCACCCTGAAAGACCAAGCAGCCTTATTTAGGGACAGCACTGCTTGCTCCATATGGAGAGGGGCCTAGAAAAGGTGGCCTAAACAAAGTTCGTCTCCCCCGCCCCAGTTGGCTAGCCGCGCTCAACGGGCATCCTTACTTGCGGTCGAAAAATAACAACAAAGAAAAGGCATGCACCTGCCTCACAAAGTGTGCAAAGACTAAAGCTTGCGTGTTGGAACATCAGAACCATGCTTGACACAGTAGACAGTGGTCGCCCTGAACGACGCTCTGCTCTAGTTGCCCACGAACTTCTCAGGTTGAATATCGACATAGCAGGTCCGTTTCCCTGAGGAAGGTGGCCCTCAAGAACACGGTGTTGGCTATACCCTCTACTGGTCGGGTAAGTCAAAGGCTGAGAGCCGCCTTTCTGGCGTTGGCTTCATGGTCAGGAACTCCATTGCCTCCAAATTCAAAAACCTGCCAACAGGTCACTCAGACTCACTATGCGCCTCCCACTTCAAAACAAGCAGCATGCAACACTCTTTAGTGTGTATGCCCCAACCCTTCAAGCAGATCCTGCAGAAAAGAACAAGTTCTATGCTGATCTACGCAACCTCGTACGGAAGACCCCTACAGAGGACAAGGTGATCATTCTTGGTGACTTTAATGCCAGAGTAGGTAAAGACTCGGAAGCCTGGAAAGGAGTACTTGGCAAACATGGCATTGGCAACTGCAATGATAACGGGCGCCTCCTGCTAGAATTCTGCATGGAGCATCAGCTCACCATTACCAACACTATCTTCCAGCAGAAGAACAGTCTGAAGACAACCTGGATGCACCCACGTTCCAAGCATTGGCACTTTATCGACTACATTCTGGTGCGCCAGAGAGACCTTCGAGATGTCTTACACACCCGAGTAATGCCCAGTGCAGAATGTCATATGGATCATCGTCTAGTACGCTGCAATCTCCATCTTCACTTTAAATCTACACTCAGGAGAGGCGGTATCCCCCGGAGGAAGTTTCAGGTTGGCAGCCTTCAGTCAGCCAAAATTAAACCTGCCTTTCAGGCAAAACTCCAGACAAGAATTGAAGACCCCAGTTGCCTCACAGATCCTTCTCCAGAAGCACTCTGGGAACACCTAAAAACTACCATCCTGTTGACCTCTGAAGAAATCCTCGGGTTCTCCACAAGGAAGAACAAGGACTGGTTTGACGAGAACAATCAAGAGATCCAAGAATTACTGGCGAAAAAGAGATCTGCCTACCAAGCACATCTTGCTCAGCCCTCCTGTCCCGGGGAAAAAGCAACCTTTCATGCTGTATGTAGCAACCTCCAGTGCAAGCTTCGAGACATTCAGAACGAGTGGTGGACCAAGCTTGCAGAGAGAACCCAGCTGTGTGCAGACACTGGTGATTTAAGAGGGTTCTACGAAGCCCTGAAGGCAGTATATGGTCCATCATATCAGGCTCAGAGTCCCTTGCATAGTGCAGACGGCCAAGTGCTCCTCACAGACAAGGCATCCATACTGAACCGGTGGTCGGAGTATTTTCAGGATCTCTTCAGTGCCAATCACGTAGTTCAAGATTCAGCAATCCATCTCACTCCACTTCAACCAGTGAAAACAGAGTTGGATGTGATCCCCACCCTAGAAGAGACCGTTAAAGCCATCAAGCAACTGAAAAGTGGCAAGGCAGTGGGAGTTGATGGAATTCCACCAGAGAT
Organism: Heteronotia binoei; assembly: GCF_032191835.1. Taxonomy (NCBI): domain Eukaryota; kingdom Metazoa; phylum Chordata; class Lepidosauria; order Squamata; family Gekkonidae; genus Heteronotia; species Heteronotia binoei. The sequence goes on along the minus strand of NC_083231.1, from coordinate 58,245,711 downwards.
CTGGAAGCATGGGGGCATAGTACTACATAGTACACTTCACAAAGTACTTGTCACCTGCTGGGAACAAGGCAAACTACCACGGGACTTTCGCGATGCAATCATTATTACTCTACATAAGAACAAAGGGGGAAAGCCAGACTGCTCCAACTACCGGGGGATAACCCTGCTCTCCATCGCAGGCAAAATCCTTGCTAGAATACTCCTGAACAGACTGGTGCTCACCATTGCAGAAGAACTCCTCCCAGAGAACCAGTGTGGCTTCAGAGCTAACAGGAGCACCATCGACATGGTATTTGTTCTCAGGCAGCTCCAAGAGAAATGCAGGGAACAGAACAAGGGTCTATATGTGACTTTTGTCGACCTTACCAAAGCTTTTGATACCATTAGCAGGGACGGCCTGTGGCAAATATTGGAACGTTTAGGATGTCCCCCGAGGTTCCTCAGTATGGTCATCCAGCTACATGAAGACCAGCGAGGCCAAGTCAGACACTGCAACGATCTCTCGGAGCCCTTCCCAATTGGCACAGGTGTAAAGCAAGGCTGTGTTCTCACGCCAACTTTCTTCACGATCTTTTTTAGCATGATGCTTCAAAGAGCTGCAGTAGATTTAGATGATGACGATGGTGTCTACATCCGCTATCACACCGATGGCAGCCTGTTCAACCTGAGGCGACTAAAGGCCCACTCCAAGACAATGGAAAAACTTATCCAAGAGCTACTGTTTGCTGATGATGCTGAACTTGTCTCCCACTCGGTATCAGCTCTGTAGCATATGACGTCCTGCTTTGCAGAGGCTGCCAAGCTATTCAGCCTAGAAGTTAGTCTGAAGAAGACAGAAGTTCTCCACCAGCCTGCAGCCCAGGAAGATTATCACCCTCCTTGTATTACTGTGGGTGAATCAGTTTTGAAGACGGTCCAGCAGTTCAGCTACCTGGGGTGCATCATCTCCTCAGACGCCAAGATCGACAAGGAGATTGACAATAGGCTGGCAAAGGCAAACCGTGCATTTGGCCGACTGCATAAAAGAGTGTGGAGCAACAAGCATATGAAAAAGGCACAAAGATCAATGTTTACAAAGCGGTTGTGATGACAACCCTCATCTACGGCTCCGAATCATGGGTTTTATACCGTCATCACCTGCGACTCCTTGAGCACTTTCATCAGCGCTGCCTTCGCACCATCCTCAACATCCACTGGAGTGACTTTGTGACCAACACTGAAGTCCTCAAGCAGGTGGAGGTTACAAGCATCGAGGCATTGCTGTTGAAGACGCAGCTGCACTGGGCAGGGCATATCTCCAGGATGGAAAACCACTGCCTTCCCAAGATTGCCCTGTATGGCGAACTTTCCACCGGCCATCGAAATAGAGGGGCACCAAAGAAGAGGTACAAGGACTCCTTGAAGAAATCCCTTGGTACCTGTTGCATTAACCATCACCAGTGGTCTTACCTAGCCTCAGATCGCAAAGCATGGAGGCACACCATCCACCAGGCTGTCTCTTCCTTTGAGAACGCACGCATAGCTGGTCTTGAGGACAAAAGGAGATTGAGGAAGAATCGTACTGCTACAGCACCAACCCCAAATCAGACTTTTCCCTGCAGCCACTGTGGCTGGACCTGCCTGTCCCGCATTGGTCTTGTCAGCCACCAGCGAGCCTGCAACAGACGTGGACTACTGCACCTTTCTTAAATCTTTGTTCGTGAAGTCAAGCCGAGAGAGAGAGAGAGAGTGAGAAGTCTGCAGCTGCACTCTGAGTTCACTCTTTTTGAAGGTGTTTTAAGGCCAGATTCATACATACAGGAGACTGAGGTGGCATTGTCTTCAGGTGCTAGAACAGACTGTACCACCTGAGCATGTAGGTGGAGGGTTCATATGAACATATGAAGCTGCCTTATACTGAATCAGACCCTTGGTCCATCAAAGTCAGTATTGTCTACTCAGACTGGCAGCAGCTCTCCAGGGTCTCAAGCTGAGGTTTTTCATTCCTTTTTGCCTGGGCCCTCTTTAGTTGGAGATGCCAGGGATTAAACCTGGGACCTTCTGCTTACCAAGCAGATGCTCTACCACTGAGCTACCATCCCTCCTTACATTAAAAATTAAAAAAGGTTACCCTTACATTAAAAATTCCCTGCAAGTGGAAAACCAGCACTTCAAAGAGAAGGCATAGATAGAACTTTCTCCTTGCTGAACTAGATTTTTACTTGTATTTTTACTTGCATTTACTTGCATAAAGGGTTTTTTTTAATGTGAATGAACATTCAAAGTCTGAATCCATTAGCTGCAGTCTCCAGAGGTACAGCCATTTTATCACCCTAGGATTCTGCCACTTAATTCTACTGTATGTATGCCTCAATTTCTGTTCTTTGGGTAATGAATTGGGCAGAGCCAGCAAGTAACAGAGTACCTTAGCTGACATGTGCCTGACAGGCACGCTAGCCAATCAGAATACCTAGTCCACCTTCACACTAAAATAGTTGATTGTGTTTCTGTGCACAGTATTTCCCTTTCTCAGAGAGCTGGCTTGAAGTCGAATGGCATTCTACATAACCTGGGCTACTGCTTCCTTGAGCCATCCCACCTACTGGTATTTGCCTGGTGGTAGGATCTTGAGAATGCTTTGCATGGGAAGTTAGGGGGTTGAGGCAAAGGTTTTGACCTGAGCATAATCCTCAGGAAGCTCACTCTATGCCTGTCACTTTAGAAGAACAAAAAGAAGGACTGACTTGTATTTTCTGTGAGATGAATAGTGTTGCTATGTCACGGGGAGGCAGCCACAGAACCAGAGGATGGTCTTTCTGTGTTCTGTTTTCTCCATATCATGATAGGCAGTCTTCCTGCTTTGCAAACCAACAGGCTTTTTTTGTTTTTGTTTAAAGCTCACACAGGGGCAGGGTAGGGCTATAGAAAGAGCATCTCTCTCCTCATCAAAAAGCAGCCTTGGGGACAATCAATTATGAATGAGTCCATCCTCCATATTGAATGTGGAGCTGGGGATGACTGCATTTGTTTTTTAAAAGGTGCATGTGGGTGAAAGAAAGTGATGCTCGGGGGAAAAGCAGGCATATAAATATTTTAAATACATAAGCAAGTCCATGCCTGCCTTTCTTTGTGGTTTAAGGCAGATTACACTTATTTTACTGTGTAAAGCACTGCAGTTTCTCCAAACAAGTAAACCACATCTTTAATGGATTGTAGGAAGACATCAAATGAAGACCATACAAAGTTCATGTAGGAATGAACGGCTTAGCACCTATTGCCAATTTTACATAAAAATACGCCCTCCTCACCCATGATCTGTATTAGAGTCTGGATGGAATAAAGGACAGAAGACACAACAATTCATCACCATATGTCCATGTGCCTGTTCTACAAGGAAGAACTAAAATGACCCCCTCAATGGGGCTGTTCTGTAGCTCTCATTTAGCAGTAGGATCCCATGGATGAGGGCTACAATCTCTGAGCATTTCATCCCAATTAGATGGGGAATTGAAGCTGCAGCTGGAAATGGGTTGTGGATTTCACTGTTTGTAGAATGGGGAAATTTTCTCTTGTATGGCTGAAATTCAGGGGGAAGGCTCATTTGAAGGAAGGATAGAATCTCTGAAAGAATTTAATCCCAATTCATAGAATAGTAGGACAAGGTGAGAATGTGTTTCCTGTTAAATCCATTGGAAGTGACTTTAAATTTGACATGATATTAAAGAATCCAAACAAAACTTTAAAAAGCAAAGCAAGACAAATCTAATACCTGTGTATATTCCACTAAACAGTTTTCCAGGGAAGCTTCTCTTTTGCTGTTCTGTGGGCTGTGGCACAAAGTGGTAAGCTGCAGCGCTGCAAGTCCAAGCTCTGCTCACGACCTGAGTTCAATCCCGGCAGAAGCTGAATTCAGGTAGCCAGCTCAAGGTTGACTCAGCCTTCCATCCTTCCAAGATCGGTAAAATGAGTACCCAACTTGCTGGGGGTAAAGTGTAGATGAATGGGGAAGGCAATGGCAAACCGCCCCGTAAAAAGTCTGCCATGGAAACGTCATGATGCAACGTCATCCCAGAGTCAGAAATGACTGGTGTTTGCACAGGGGACTACCTTTACCTTTAAGATATCTGGGCATGCTTCTGGCCATATAAAGAGTCGCCGACATAGGGGTTGAGGGGCTGGCCTTACAATGGCTTTCCTCCTTCCTCATGGGTCGGGGACAGAGGGTGGCGATTGGGGGTGAGCGATCCCAGAGGCGCACACTAGACTGTGGGGTGCCCCAGGGAGCAGTTCTCTCCCCGATGTTATTCAACATCTATATGCGCCCCCTCACCCAGACTGCCCGGAGATTTGGGCTGGGTTGCCATCAATACACAGATGACACCCAGCTCTATCTACTAATGGACGGCCGGCCCGCCTCCGCCCCGGGGAACCTGGACCAGGCTTTGCAGGCTGTTGCAACGTGGCTTAGACTGAGTGGGCTGAAGTTAAATCCAGCGAAGACAGAGGTTCTGCATGTGGGTCGTGGCACTCTGGGGAAGGAAATATCTCTCCTGGCCTTTGACGGGGCGCCGCTGAAGACGGCGCAGCGGGTAAAGAGCCTGGGCATCTTACTGGAGCCTTCATTATCAGTGGAGGCCCAGATAACAGCCACTGCCAAATCAGCATTCTTCCACCTGAGGCGGGCGAGGCAGTTGGCCCCTTTCTTAGAGCGTCAGGACCTAGCAATGGTGATCCACGCGACGGTCACCTCAAGACTGGACTACTGTAACGCTCTCTACATGGGGCTGCCTCTGTACCGGACCCGGGAGCTGCAGCTAGTGCAGAACGCGGCAACCAGGCTGTTACTTGGTCTCCCAAGATGGGAGCATATACGGCTGGGGCTGCGCGGACTGCACTGGCTGCCAATCATATACCGGATCCAGTACAAAGTGCTGGTCATAACCTTTAAAGCCCTATATGGCCAAGGACCGACCTACCTGAGGGACCGTCTCTCCCCATATGAGCCCCAGAGAGCACTGAGGTCAGTGGGGAAAAGCAGGCTGAATATCCCTGGGCCAAAAGAAGTCAAACTTCAAAGCACCCGCACTCGGGCCTTTTCCATTGCGGCCCCACAACTCTGGAACAAACTCCCAGAGGAGGTGCGGGCCCTGCGGAACTTAGACCAGTTCCGCAGGGCCTGCAAGACCACCCTCTTCAAACAGGCGTTCACCAATAACTGAATTAATGTTTACCGCCAGATTAATAACGGTTACCGCCAGTGTTGATTTAGGAATGTTTTAATTATTGATTGATTTTAATGTGAATTTTAATGTGAATTTAATGTTTTTAATACTGTATTGTTTACTTGAAATGCTGTTAGCCGCCCTGAGCCTGCTTCGGCGGGGGAGGGCGGGATATAAATAAAATTTTACATTTTACATTACATTACAATTAGAGGATGAACATGAAACCTCCTTGCATTTGAATGGACCTAGAATTTACAGAACATCCATTTGGAAGATGTACAAATCACATTTCAAATGAAAGGTAATATAAAAATGAACATAAATAAATTCGAATGTCACCAGCCCCCTCAGAGGTCCAGAGAGGCCTGCTCTATTTCCACTTTCTGATATGTCTAACCATAATGAAATTTAAAAATTGGGGACACATGATGCATCTAAAAAGAAGTCTCACAACTTATCAGATCCCAAAAATGCACATGTGTATAAATGCTGGTTTAGGATGTGAATAAACGTTCAGTACCCCCTCAGAAGAAGAAGGCCATAGATTTATACCCCTCCCTTTTCTCTGACTCAGAGTCTCAGAACAGCTTACAATCTCCTTAACCTTCTTCCCTCAAAACAGACATCCTGTGAGCAGTGTCCCCTCTAAACTGAGTTAGTGTGAGCTAGTTCACAGTTTTTTAGCCTCTGGCTCACACATTTTTGTCTTAGCTCAGGAAGAATGACTCCAGAGCACACCAATTTATGCAATGGCTCACAACTTTAATGCCAGTAGCTCATGAAGTAGAATTTTTGCTCACAAGACTCCACAGCTTAGCATTGCCTGTGATGTGTGTGGGGCTGCTGAGAGAGCTCTTACAGAAGCTGCAATTTCAAGGACTCCTGTGGGAGCTATGGCTGCCCCAAGGCCATTCCAGCAGCTGCAAGTGGAGGAGTGGAGAATCAAACCTGGTTCTTCCAGAAAAGTGTTCGCACACTTAACCATTACACCAAATAAAGCCTCCCTTAAACTACAGACCTAGGCCAATGGCCCTCTTTCCCACCCCACTATTTGCCCTGAATGTTACCCAGAACAGTGTAGAAAGTGTAGAAATAAAATGTGCAAATAATGTTGGTGTTATCCAGTACTGCCAGAAGTTCCCTTCATTGACCTGAGTTTATTATCCTAAATTTTTAATCCCAGATGTCACTTGCAAATATAGCTGTATGATAAGCAAAATCAATCAGAGACTGAGAATTAGTTTAATAGCCTGCGTAAATACGCACGTAGTTATAGAAAAGAACTTCCTACACTGATTGCCAGTACGGAACACATGGATAAAACTTAATCCTATTTGAACAGCAAAAAAAGACATTAATCCATAGTATGAATTTCAATTCTGAAAGTCAGCTTGATCTTCTGAACAAAGATTACTGAGTCTTTTAAATGCTTGAGATATAATAAGAACATATATAGCACTTCTTAAAGTGTTCATATATTATCAAAGATTTCAGGTTTTCACAGCTGGTAACATCATTAGGGTTTGTAGAATCTTTCGGGCTCAAGTGCCATGTTCTACTGGAGAAAGTTTTCCTTCCAGACATTTCGTTCTCAGCTGCGGAGAACATCCTCAGTGGCGTTGCAGCCAGAGCAGGCGCTCAGACCTTCTTGGCTGCTGTGCATTGAGTGGGGCCAGGGCTGCTGGAGAGCTGCTATTTGTAGGCTGGAGGGGGTGTGATGAAAGGGCAATTGGTTTGTGGATGTGCCCATTGTTTGGTGGGGCTTCCTGGAAGGGTAGTGATAAGGAAACTGGCTGTTGAATGTGACCATTGTTCCGTGTTAATTGCTGGGAGGGATGGAAGGGGTTTGAAGATAAAGAAGATGGTTGTTGACTGTGCTGATTGTTCTGTGGAATTTGCTGGTTGTTCTGAGACTTTCTGCAATTAATAGTCTGTAGGGTGTTTTGCAGAGCTGGGTACCAAGATTGGTGGATGAAAATGCCTTCTTCCTTTCTGTTAAAATTGTGCTGGTGTTTGTAAATCTCAATAGCTTCTCTGTTCAGGCGGGTATGATAATGTGAGACCGTAGAAAGGACTTCAGTTCTTTCAAAGTGGATGATGTGGTCTCCTTCTTGAAGTGCATGTTCAGCTACAGCTAATGTTCATATATTAACCAGGGCTCCCCAGCCTTGTTCAGCCTGCAAGTGCTTTTGTATTTTGAGATATGTTACTGAAAATCACCTTAAAATGGCTGCCACATAGCATTGCCAGCTAGCAGCTGGCAACCAGAAGGGAGGAATGCCACTGGTGCATTGGCGTTACAGCTCTTCTACATTTTCCCTAGAAGTAACATTGCACTGCATAACAAATCACCAGAAACTGTGGGATGAGGCTGAGAGATCATGGGCTGCCTAAAACTACCAGATGAGTCCATGGCTGAAATGAAAGTTGAATCCAGGACTTCCTGGTGCACCGTTCCATAGGTAATGATATCTACTATACATCTCACCATTTAAAGTCTAAGATAAATTTGTCATGAAGTCAGCTTATTATTTATTAAACCAGGTCTGAACATCTAACATCATGTTAAGTGATTAACAAAGTGGCACAGATACCTTGAAAACGTTACAAAATGCCATCTGTGCTGCACAGCGTGCCCAGCAAGTTAACTTCAGTGAATCAGTTAACAATGAAAATTACAGTGACATTTCAAATTTCATTTTGCATTTGCATCATGAATCACCTTCCTGAATGAGTGGGATTATACTAGTTATGCCAAGAGGTTGGAGCCAAAACTAACAAGATCTTTGAAGGTCTCAAACAGAGCATTTCCAGCAGAGTCTAGTGTCTCCCAGACTTGTTGCCTGGCACCGATACTGATGCCATCAGCGCTCATTAACAGATTGTGAAATTTGCAATTTCCTAGGAAAATTTCTGGTAATTGCAAATTATCCTGATTTGTGTGTGTGTGTGTGATCAGGCTGCTCACTTCTTATACCAGCTGCTTCACCCACCTGTTCACCAGCATATAAATTATTTCTATCCAATACAAATTTATAGCGCATCTATTCAGTAAACACTTCTAAAGCAAAATTGTCACAATGTTTAGTTCATACGAAAAAGAATACCCAGAACCTGAAATACTAGTGTTCCATCAAGAGAAATATAATTAAGACTCTGAAATAAATATGATGAGAGGACTTTATTCTGTCAGGACTATTAGGTTTATAGGTAAACTACATATTACATGCAAAACATGGCCTTTTTAAAATGAAAAACAGCCATGGGAGGCTGTGAGTTTGAGCAGAGCAGTCAAGGAAGGAACAGCTGCTTAGCTCTCCATATTCAAGGGATGGGACCTCCATATTCAGAGGCAGCAACCATAAATTCTGGGAGACTATGTCAGGGGAAGGCCTTGGCCATTGTGCCCTGTTTATTTGCCCTCCAGGATAACTGGTTGGCCACAGTGTGAAAATGTTGCTGAACTAGATGGGCCAATGGTCTGGTCCAGCAAAGTAATTCTTATGTTATAACACTTTCTCTGTCATAACTCTGCTCAAAATCTCCAACATGTGGTCCTTTGCTGCAGCCACACCCACCATTTGTGTGTAGGGTTGCCAAGTCCAATTCAAGAAATATCTGGGGACTTTGGGGGTGGAGCCAGGAGACTTTGGGGGTGGACCAGGAGACATTGGGGCGGAGCCAGGAACAAGAGTGTGACAAGCATAACTGAACTCCAAGAGAGTTCTGGCCATCACATTTAAAGGGACAGCACACCTTTTTAAATGTCTTCCTTCCATAGGAAATAATGAAGGATAAGGGCACCTTCTTTTGGGGCTCATAGAATTGGACCCCCTGGTCCAATCGTTTTGAAATTTGGGGGATACTTTGGGGAGAGGCAGTAGATACTATATTGAAAATTTGGTGCCTCTACCTCAAAAAACAGCTCCCCCAGAGCCCCCGAAACCTCCAGATCAATTCCCCATTATACCCTATGAGAAGACGTTTCCCTCTCCCCCCCTCCCCCCCCCCCCCCCCCCGTTTCTGGGAAATCTGATGCAGGGGACTCTGTACTCAGGAGTTGCTGCCAGCTTCTCACAGCAACACAGGCACACCAGCTGGGCACTTTATGGCATGGAATAGGAAGCCGGGAGAACTCACTCACCTCCGGAGGTGCAAAGGCACATGGTCCTTTGGGGGCGTGGCTGGGCTCCCCTCCCTTCACCGGCCAGCTGACTGGGGGCGGGAAGCAGCCTGAGAAAACGGAAGAGCTCTGGCTGCCGTTCTCCTCCCTCCCCTCCCCCCGCTTTCCCTTTTATGGCCAGCGGGGGGAGGAGGCTCCAAATCTGGAGTCTCCAGGCCTAGCGGGGGATTTGGGAACCCTATTTGTGTGTCCAAATGACTCTACTAAATTTCAGTGCTACATAAGTTGCCAGATATGAATTTAGAGGAAGACATGAAGACCTAAAAGGAAAGAATGACTAAAGATGAGATCCTGCTAAGACTGGAGAGGACTGGGTGTTATAAGCCCCTGACTGCATTATGAATACTCTGGCTTTCTGGAAGGGGGAGGGATTGTATGGTGGGTTATTCAATCACACATTACCATCTGCAGTTTAAAGTGGTGCAACCCATGCAGGGCATTCTAGTAATTTTAGACTCTGGACTTAATGGTTACCAAATTTGTCTCATCCCAACCCACCATCTTCATAGCTAAACACACAGGTGTAACCTGAATCTATGCATAAGTAAGTCCTACTGTGCTCAATAGGGCTTGCTAGCTAGAACCTCCTTGGGGGGAGAGTGCCTAAGCCATGGGGCACATCCTCAGACTTCTACTCTGCAACCCTCCAGAAAAATGATTTACTGCCTCAGTAAAATTTACTGTTAATTTTATATTGGTGTTTGAACTTTGATATGTAGGTTTTTATTGTTATTTTTATATGTTGTGATCTATCTTGAGCCCATTTACGGGAAAAGGTGGAATATAAGCCAATTAAATAAATAAATAAAAAGTACACCAAAGTGCAAGTCCCTGGATCAGACTCATTTTCCCTGCAGACACACCACAGTTTCATGCATGTACATCTCCAAAATGGAAGAAATAGGGTCATCTCATCTTACAAAAATGGCAGGGGGGGAATAGGGTTGCCATGCCCCCCCCAGTCACCAAAGGATGTGGGGAATAGGGTTGCTAAATCCAGGTTGGGGAATTTCTGGAGATTTGGAGATGGAGCTAGGGGAGGGCAGGAATCTCAATGAGGCACAATGCCCTAGAATTCACCCTCCAAAGCATCCATTTTCTCCAGGAAAGCTGATCTCCTTAGTCTGGTGATTACCTGTGATTCCAGGGGATCCCCAGGTCCCTCCTGAAAGCTGGAATCTCTAGAAGATCTCCCATGCCATGATCCTGAGTTAAACAGGGCACCACAGATATTTTTTTTTTAGTTTCAAAAAGTTTTATTAGTTTCAAGGAATTGAGGATAGGGAATAAAAAGGAATAAGGGATAGGAATACATATTAGTCTTATTCTGCATAAGAAATACTTTCAAAGAATATAAGTCTACATCTGCAATACTTTCTTAAAATACATAAATTGTCACATATTATCTCTGAACTATGCATCATCAACATTTTAATATTTTATGTTATAATTTTTTTTTGTTAAAATGACAAATCCAATAAAGGGAATTTTGTGTTACAGAATTACAAGAAAAAAAAAGAAAAGTAAGTTCACAACTATAAAGAATACTTTCAAAAAATAGAAATCTACATCTGCAATACTTCCTTAAAATACATAAATTGTCACATATTATTAAGATCATGTCCCTCTATCAACAATTGCCTCTTGTTGTTCAGTAACATCCAGTCTTTTACCCACAAAAGCACAGAAGCTTTATAATACAATTGCCAGTCTGGAAGGCCCATACCTGCTCTTTATTTGGAGTCTTGCAGTGTCTTTAGTTTGATTATAGGTTTTTTGCCTTGCCAAACGTATTTGGAGACCATCTTATTCAGTTCTTGAAAAAACCCACTATTTAGAAATACTGAAATAGTTTGGTACAAAAATAATAACCTTGGAAGGATATTCATTTTTATGAAGGCTATTCTTCCCATTAAGGATAGGTTCAAGTCATGCCACTTTTCCAAATCTTTTTTAATTTCTTTGAGTAGTTTGAGTAGTTTATCATAATTGTCTGTTTTCAGATTGCTATACTTATTTGAGATTACACTTAGATATTTGATTCTTTTCTCACACAAAAACCCTGATTTTTGCTGAAGAGATTGGATTTGTTCCATCGTCATATCTTTGTCAAAAATTTTGTTTTGTGGTAATTCAGTCCTGCCCAGTGACCAAATTGTGTAATCTTGTTTATAAGACAGTCTATTGACTCTATTGGTTGCTCTAATATAAAACTAGATTGTCTGCAAAAGCTCTCAATTTGTATTGTTCACCTTTTATCACTGCTCCCTTGATACTTATATCTTCTCTTATCTGATTGTTCAGTATCTCTAGAGATAAAATAAAAAATAGTGGTGACAGTGGACAGCCTTGTCTTGTACCTTTTTGAATATTAATTGCATCTTTTAATTCACCGTTCACTGTCACCCTTTCTCTTTGAAAAGAGTATATTGCTTCTACTGCTCTGAAAATATTTTCACCACATTCCATACCTTTCAGTTGCTGTAACATAAATTGCCAACGAACATTATTGAAGGCCTTCTCAGCATCCAAGCAGATTAAAACCAGTTGTTTCTCTGGATGAGTTTCATAATATTCCAAAATATTACAGACTGTTCTAACATTGTCTTTCAAGTATCTTCTAGGAAGGAACCCTGCATAATCTTGATGTATTATAGACTGCAGAACTTTCTTCAAATGTTGTGCCAATATTGCAGCAAAAATTTTATAGTTAGGGTTGCCAAGTCCAATTCAAGAAATATCTGGGGACTTTGGGGGTGGAACCAGGAGACTTTGGGGGTGGAGCCAGGAGACATTGGGGGCGGAGCCAGGAGCAAGGGTGCGATAAGCAGAATTGAACTCCAAGGGAGTTCTGGCCATCACATTTAAAGGGACAGCACACCTTTTAAAATGCCTTCCTTCCATAGAAAATAATGAAAGATAGGGGCACCTTCTTTTGGGGCTTGTAGAATTGGACCCCCTCGTCCAATCCTTTAGAAACTTGGGGGGTATTTTGGGGAGAGGCACTAGATGCTATACTGAAAATTTGGCGCCTCTACCTCAAAAAACAGCCCCCCTAGAGCTCCCGATACCCGCAGATCAATTCCCCATCATTCCCTATGGGAATTGTTCATGGAGATGCATGATGGCTGTGGGGGAGGGGCTTCCCCCGCTGGCCAGCTGGCTGGGGGAGGGGGAAAGCCTGTAGAACCGGAGGATCCCCCGCTGGGACCTGGGGATTGGGAAGCCTATTTATAGTCCACATTTAAAAGAGAGATTGGACGATAATTTTTAATATCTTTCAAATCTGCATCTTCTTTTGGAATTAAGGATATTGTAGCTTCTTGCCATGAAGCTGGTATTTGGCCTTCATCTTGAATCTTTTCAAGGAGATGCTAAAATAGTAACAGTAAAGACTCCTCATAAGCTTTATAGAATTTAGCAGGCAGTCCATCTGGGCCTGGGGCTTTGCCATTCTTTTAGGATGCCATTGCGTCTCCAAGGGCACCACAGATTTTTAAAGTGACATTCCTCTCAGCTGCTATGTGTCTGATAGGAAGTCTTGAGTAGTTTGGCCCTCAGCTATTGTTTGAATGGAAGAAGCCCTCGTAAGAAATGCTCACATATAGATATCTTTGTATTACATGAAGATTCCAGAAATCAGAGGAAATTGAAGAATCCAACTATGGGTGAATTTTTAAGTGCACCTCAAAGAACAAATTTATTCATTTCAAAGTATATCTTCCATATGCTTGACATAGAAAAAGCTGGTGTAAATGAAATTCCAGAGATGCACAGTGTCCAGTAATTGCATATAATAAAATATATTGGTGATAGTAGAACAGCCGAAGGGCATAGGTGAAAAGCAGTTGTAGGCTAATGCCCAAAATGTATGCTGGGACACATTTTGAGGTATATCCCATTAAAGAAAAATTAATAACATTTCACTCATGCATGTTACCACAGATTTATGCTCCGTTTATGCCCCTAGTTTGTTTTTATGCTGTTGATTTGTTGCATTATTCTAGTTTGTGGGCTGCCTGGAGTAGGTCTCTGGAAAGGTGGCACATAATTTTTCTAAATAAATAAATACAACTTTACATGATTTTTAAATGTTTTTTAATAATAAATGATATTTTCATTCCTAATTTTAGGAATCAGATTACCCAAATACCTCTCCTATGTTTTATAAGTGGTTATTATTTGTGAATAACATCATCCAAAAATATCATTTGCCCAATATTTCTGATTTTTTTTTATTTTGGTTTTTAGCCAATATTTATAACATCATCAGTTACTATCAAAGTGAGCAGCCAGATAATACCAAAAAAAAAAAAAAAACCACCCAATCATTCTCTCTTTAGGCTCCCAGTAAGTAGACTTTCTTCTAATTTTTTGTGGAAGTAATCTGGGGTTTGGAACAGAGAAGGTGACTGTTTGCCACAATAGGAGAAAAATAATGTTTTATCTTGATCAGTAATGGCTCATTGCAGTACCACACCCAAGCACAAAGAAAACATATAAACAACCAATAATGAAGTGGGAGGAAAGTGATAGTAAATACCAAACATAGTAGCAAAGTTACTGAAATTTGTGACTGCACTGTTTTGATTCAAAAATCAACTTAGGGTGGGGAGTGCAGTTGTTGTTTTCCCTCCAACCTTACTAACAAAATTTGATAAAATGTCATAAAAGAAATAAACTGATATGGAACACTGAGCAACAAAAATGAGCAAAATGAGTAGGCTAAAAACAAAATACAAATACAAAAAGAAACACAGAAAGCCCATATTTGTAGTTACCTAGTATGCACTGCATGCATTGGATAAAATGAACAACTTATATATATTTTGTTTTTAATAAGCTGTGTATATAGATGAACACTGTAATCAAATACTTTCCTTTTGAAATAAAGCCTGCAGCAAATGCTAAAGTTATTGGAAGGTTCTGTTTTGAATAACAGTTCAAACTCGGGACAGAGTGGAAACATGACACATTTATAGACTCAGGTAATCTTCTTCTAGCTCTCAACAGGTGACTAACTAATTTAATTACCTGGTTTAAAATAACTGTTTTCCAGGTTAATACACTGTTCAGTCTGGCCTACGTTAATCCAGGTGATACACAGTTGAGAAAAGACTTGGAAGAGGAATCTTGCAGTCAGGCCAAGATTGTCTACACCTTAATGAATACTATAAATTGAATGTCCCTTGTGTTTTTTAGATTTGATCATTTGGGATGAATTTAAAAAAACTAAAACCGTCTTATGAAAACCAGGATGCAATAAATGAAAAATAAATTACATTTATATAACCTTTAACCCAGGGGTGTCAAACATGTGGCCTGGTGGCCAAATCAAGCCCCCAGAAAGCTCCTATCAGGCCCCCCAAGCAACTGGCTGTTGTCTGATTCCTTCTGGGGGAAGGGAAAGGAGGGGCAGGTAACAGCGGCGGGCAGGCAGAGGAAGCAGGCAAACTAGGCGCTTGCCTGGGGCACCAAGTGGGCGGGGAAGCTCAATTCGGTGCCCCCACCTTTCCGGTGCCCTAGGCAACTGCCTAGTTTGCCTAGTGGGCAACCCAGCCCTGCATGCACTTAACCATTATACCAAACTGGTTTGTTAGATAAGAATCTTCTGGTGGTCCCTGGCTCAAGAGATATCTGGCTGTCATCGACCTCAAATACCATTCCCCATATATTAGAACAATAATGCACCTATAAACAGTAAACAATAAGTCTGCCACTGCCTCATGGTGGGGGGAGGCAGGGAAAAAAACAGGAAGAACAGGAGTGCAAGCCAGGTGGAACACCATCATTGTCCTCAACCAAACATCCAAAGGAACATATCTGCCTTATATGCCCTACAAAACTGCATAAAGCCCTGCAAGGCATGGATGTTATCTGGCAGAGAGTTCCACCAGGTTAGAGCCAGAGCGAAAAATGCCCTGGCCTGGTCAAGGACCGCCAGGTATCTCTTGGGCCAGGGACCACCAGAAGGTTCTTACTAACCAAATGCAATGCACGCTGTGGGGTATACCAGGAGAAGTGGTCCCAAAGATATGTGCGTTCCTGACCATTAAGGGTCTTAAAGGTCAATACCATAACCTTGAATCTGCTCCCGTACTCCACTGTAAGTCAGTGTAGCTCGCAGAGCACAGGTTGAAAGCTTTGAAGCAATATTATTGTGGTTGCCTAGAAACTTCCAAAAGGAAGTTCCAGATAATTGACATTACTATCTCATAGCTACAGGTGCTTCTATTATATGGAGGAGTTTTAATCTCCCCATTTTTATTTTTTGCAAATTCAAGAATTTCTTTAGGTTAGTAGACATATCCACCGTCTGTCTCTAGTTCCATTTTGCCGACCTATGGATCCACACTGTGGACTGGTTTGGAATTAGATATATGATTTTCAACGCCCTTCATATAGTGGTTGTATCTTATCAAGGATCTGCCCAATTTATATCCTGACTACTGTTACTTTTTCACAAGCCCTCCTGCTCCTTATCTTTGTTTGCTTCCACATTTTTCTGCCTTCCTGGAGCCTAACCAGCCCCCAAATGTGGGAGACAAAAATCCTTACTGCTTCATCCCATCACTACTGACCCAACTCATGTGGGAGAGGCAGTTGCTGCTTAAGATTTGCTAAAGTAAGTAAGTAGGTTTATTACAGAAACAAAAGAAGTGTTGAGAACACAGGGGTCAAGGGTAACAACCACACTTGTTTATTTAATTTGAAAGCATGACACTTAATGCCTTCTCACTCTATTATAACAAATGATTCAAGTTACCAAACTGAGATGTAATTTTTCCTTAGTAGCTACAAAGTGCATTTACTAAGAAGCTCAGACTCAGAAATAATATCATTAAGCCTTTTTTACAGGAACAGTGCCCAAACCCTGTTTGTCTAAAGCAATACTCAAAGTCCCCATTGAATTCCCTGTTTATTCCAGAATACCTCCTATCTCTGCTCTGTCCAAAGTCCAAATCCCTTTTCAGTTGGTTGTTGTCAGGATCGGTGCATGGGAGTAGGTGGGGTAGGCAGCTGCCTAGGGTGCTACCCCCCTGGGGATGCCACCAGACGCCCCCTTACTCCCCTACACACTTTGGAGACTTTATGACATCATCATGCTGCGCGCATGTGAAATAACCATAGAAGGGAGAAGGCACAGCGCGGGGGTCTGCCTGGAGCAGCTGAACAACTAACACCAGACCTGGTTGTTGGATGTTAAACTTTCTCAAGTCTTTTTCCCCCACTCCAAAATTCCATCAGCATGAATGAGGAAGAAAAAGGGGACATAAACTTCTCCTGTCCATCACAGACATATCTCTGTAAATTTCACTCTGAAGGTCTGGACTCTCCAAGACTTGGACAAGATTATAGAACTGATCCGGAGTCAGAGCCTTTGATGTTCATTTAAGACTCTGTAACTCATTAGGTGGTGAGTTTGTTTGTCTGTGTCCCACAGTGAGTGACATACTGGTTTAATCTTTTAATCTGATAAACTGCTAATTTACCAAAGAGGAGTCATATGAGGATCACTTAGGCCATCCATTACAAACTTGAAAAGTAAATCAGCTGTTCTCCTAGCGTATGTCAAGATATGTTGAGCTCCGAAATTCAGTTAACTGGTCTGTAGTGGTCCAGGAATGAAACCCAGAGCCTCTATGGTGAGTCTCTAAGCTTCTAAGACTGTTTCCCCCCCAACATCAGCTCTTCACCATTTTGGATGTTCTTAAAATTATTGTGGATTATCACAAGCAGCTTCCAACAGAAAAACAAAAGTCAGAATTGCATTTTCCCAAAACTTGTATATTCCTGAGATAGCTTTGAAGTATGGTCCACATCATCACTTTAAAAGGACTGATACTACATTGCATAACCTTCTAGCATACTGTCTTCCTTGGATTTTCAGAACTGATAAGAATTTTTCTTAATAATTCCAACATGTTTGAGATAAAAAATGAGATGGCAATATAATTTACATAAAAATTGTTTGTATTATTTATACATTTACACCCTACTTTTCTTCCACAGTGGGAGTAAAAGCAGTTTACAATCCCAAACAGCTTAGACAGAAATATACAAACAGGAATTTAGTTAATACTCTTCCAGCAGGCAGTGGGATATAAAGTCACTCCAGACTGATACAATTCTGGCATCATAATTACACAGAAGATTATAAACTAAGAGCCAAGACTCCTTTGGAGCAGCCCCTTTATTTCATACCTTTGGAGAGTAAAAAGGTAAAGGTAGTCCCTTGTGCAAGCACCAGTCATTTCCGACTCTGGAGTGACTTCACATCACAACATTTTCATGGCAGACTTTTTATGGGGTGGCTTGCCATTGCCTTCCCCAGTCATCTACACTTTATCCCTAGCAAGCTAGGGACTCATTTTACCAACCTTGGAAGGATGGAAGGCTGAGTGAACCCTGAACCGGCTACCTGAACCCAGCTTCTGCCGGGATCGAACTCAGGTCATGAGCAGAGCTTGGACTGCAGTACCGCAGCTTACCACTTGTGCAATGAGGCTCCTTACCTTTGGAGAAGCCCAGGCTTAATTTATCAGCAAAATTCATCAGTCACAAGATTTCTTCAGCTGGAACAAATGTTCCAAAGTTTCTCCCTCTCTCCCTGCTAATTGTCTTAGGGCGTTTTCGCACTGACCTTACTCCGGAGTGACGTCCCTCTTCACCACGCAGCTTCTGCGTGGATTTCGCACCAATTGCTCTGCAGAACCCGGAAATGTAAACCCAGTTTACATTTGCGATGCAAAAGCCGCGGGACTTTGCGGCTCTTCCGGGTTCTGCGGAGCAATTGGTGCGAAATCCGCACAGACGCTGCGCGGTGAAGAGGGACGTCGCTCCGGAGTAAGGTCAGTGCAAAAACGCCCTTACTGTCACAAGGTGCCCAATACAAGGGCACTGGTACTCATAACTTGGGTGCTGTTTGAACTAGGGAGGAGTTTAATTCAATGCAGACTTACTCTAGTCCAGGGGTGGCCAAACTGCAGCTCAGGAGCCACATGTGGCTCTTTCACGGGGAGGGATGGTGGCTCAGTGGTAGAGCATCTGCTTGGTAAGCAGAAGGTCCCAGGTTCAATCCCTGGCATCTCCAAAAAAGGGTTTAGGCAAATAGGTGTGAAAAACTTCAGCTTGAGACTCTGGAGAGCCGCTGCCAGTCTGAGTAGACAATACTGACTTTGATGGACCGAGGGTCTGATTCAGTATAAGGCAGCTTCATATGTCCATATGTTCATATTCTGTGGCTCTCAAAGCCCCCATTTCCCCATTGGCTGGCTTGGAGAAGGCATTTCTCTCTTTAAATCACTTCTCTAAGCCAAGCCAGCTGGTGATTTGAAGAATGCATTTGAAGTTAAAGTTGCTTTCTTTCTACCTCTCTCCCATATATTTGGTTCCTTTCCACCTTTCTTTCAATTTCTGCTCCCTCCGTTGTGGCTCTCAAACATCTGATATTCACATCCTGCGGCTTTCAAACATCTGATGTTTATTCTATGTGGCTCCTATATTAAGTAAGTTTGGCCACCCCTGCTCTAGTCTAAGCCCAATGATTTCATTAGGCTTTGGGCTAAACTACATATGTTTATTTATGAGCTCTCTCCAGGTTCATCACTTTGAAGCTGGTTTCTGTGATGATGGGTGGTCTGGGTAAAGAAGGGAGCTCTTGCTCCTCAGCCTTTTCCCTGATCTTAAAAAATTCCCAATGGGAAGTTATTCACATAACTTTGGAGCTGCATGCGTCATCCCTAAACTGAAGCTCTATTCTGGAGCCAGGTTTGCTGACTTTCAATAATATATGGGAGAAAATTTAGCAAGTTTACTCAGAAGGATATTCCATGTTATTCAATGGAAATTTCACAGGAAAGTATCCTTAGGATGGCAGCCTACTTCACAGGTATGTAGAAAACAGTATGCACAGTTTGTTGCTTTCAATTCCTGCTAAAGCCTCTTTAGTCCAATCACACTATGGAAGACAGATTTATAATCAAGATACTGTTGCTAATATCAGTAATCTTTCAGCTACCGTTTAAGTAATTAGTGAGACCTCATGGATGAGAACATGTCCTGTGAATTAACATTAGCAGAGAAATTCAAAATTAAAAACATTGAAAACTTTGTTATTTATTGAGTGATTTTTCTGGGGAGCGGTAGAGAAACCGTACTTAATGGGGGATCCACATATCTGAAATCAATCATAGAAAGGTGAAAGATCTGAGAAGTTTTTTAAAAGCTGTAAAGGAAATTGAAGAGAGGTGAGCCATAAAAATATATGCAGTGGAGTGTGAATTAATGCTACAGGAGAAAGAAAAAGGGCAGCCAAAGGCAGAGTGGATTGTTCAGCCAAAGTTATTAAGGATATGGACCATAAGAAATATATCAGAAAGTGGGAATGACAAAAAGGCAATCATTTAATATATTGATACCGTAATCAAATCAGCTTGACATATTAAATTGAATTGAGAATGTGTTCAGTAGAGAATGTGAACTATTTTTATTTTTAAAAATCTTCCATTAAGAATATTATGAGATAGGTCAATAGAAAGCAGTGAAATTACACAGATTTTTAACTGAAAAATGTAAATAGCAGAGGTTGTGTTAAAGTTGCTTTTAGATGCCTTGTAAACTTTTGTTTGATTTTGCTTAAATGGAGAGCATGCAATATAATGAGTTAATATATTAAATAGGTAGGAGCCTGGTGTTTCTGCAATCTGTATTCCTTCCTGTACCAGAAATAACAAAGGAATGTGTCTACATGCTTGGCACATAATTCTATCAAAAAATCCATAGTTTTCTATGGCCAGTTATTCCCAAGGGCTTACCAGATGGTTTTCAACTTATTATCCTTATCTGAGGTGCTTAAAGGAAATCAGAAGTGCTATTGTCTGAGCAATTCAAGGGCCACATTACCATGTTTGGATCTCTGATATATAAATATGTAATTTAAAAAAGCTACCCCTTCTAGTAGTAGGCCAAAATGGATTGGTGCTACAGTACTCAGGATGAAGAAGTAACTCTTCCCATAATACTGTTTCCCAGTTTAAAATTACCTCGTGTCTGCTTTGAACTCTAGGGGAGGGGGAAAGGCAAGTATAATATGTGTATATTACTTACTTTGCTTCTGCTGACTGCCAGAATCCTGACTCATCTTCCGTAATACTTAGAAATCACCCCTACTGCCTTGGCAGAGCTAGATTTGAGTGTGGTAGTACCACACTATAAAACCATTAAAATCAACTACAGTATAAAATCATGAAAATCAACCCCGCTGCCAAACATATATCATTAAAACAGTTTTAAAACAGAGTTTAAATGCATACAAAAATATTAAAACTGGTTAGGAAAGAGGGATCATTGAAGGAATGACAAATAAAACAAAAGTCTTTACCCACTGGCAGAAGACAGCAACAGTGGGTTCAGATAAATCTCCCTGGGAAAGAGTTCCAGAACTTTGGTGCATTGACTAAGAAGGCCCTCTTCTGGGTAATTGTTGGGTAGATTCATAAGGGACGGTAATGTTTAGTAGATTCATAAGGGATTCGGCAGTCCTGCAAGTATGAAGGTTAACAGACCAACACTTTGAATTGTGCCTGGAAACAAATTTGAAGCCAGAGTAACTGGGTCAAGACTAGAGTGATATGGTCCCTACAACCTATACCTCAGCTTTCTCTCTACTGGACATCCAAAGCTGCTTTCATCATTCTCCTCTCCTCCCTTTTATGTTCACAACACTACCATGAGATAGATGAGGCTGAGATTGTATGACTGGCCCAAGGTCACCCAGCTATCTTACAGGGCAGAGTGTGGGTTTGAACCTGGATTTCCCAGCTTCTAATCCAGGGGTGTCAAACTCATTTGTTATGAGGGCTAGATTTGACATAAATGAGACCTTGTTGGGCTGAGCTATGTTGGACTGGGTCATATGTGTACCTATTTAAGATTAGTTAGCAGAGATATAAATAGGGTTGCCAATCCCCAGGTGGGGGCAGGGGATCCCCCGGTTTGGAGACCCTCCCCCCACTTCAGGGTTGTCAGAAAGTGGGGGGAGGGGAGGGAAATGTCTGCTGGGAACTCTTATTATTCCCTATGGAGATTTATTCCCATAGAAAATAATGAAGAATTGATCTGCGGGTATCTGGGGCTCTGGGGGGGGGGGCTGTTTTTTGAGGTAGAGGCACCAAATTTTCAGTACAGCATCTAGTGCCTCTCCCCAAAATATCCGCCAAGTTTCAAAACGATTGGACCAGGGGGTCCGATTCTATGAGCCCCAAAAGAAGGTGCCCCTATCCATTATTTCCTATGGAAGGAAGGCATTGAAAAGGTGTGCCGTCCCTTTAAATGTGATGGCCAGAACTCCCTTTGGAGTTCAATTATGCTTGTCACAGCCTTGATCTTGGCTCCACCCCTAATGTATCCTGGCTCCACCCCTAAAGTCTCCTGGCTCCACCCCCAAAGTCCCCAGATATTTCTTAAATTGGACTTGGCAACCCTAGATATAAACTTTATAAAGGACACAGACAAACGCAATTAAAGATTTGTTTTTACAACAACAGCATGATTAAAACACTAGAACTCATTGGTTTTAAAGGTGCTTTCTTTTTATTTCTCCCATGGGATCCAGGGAACTGGGCAAAGGAAGCTCTGACTCTTTCCTTCCTTCCCCAGGGAAACAGAATGGGGAGGGGCCTCAGCCAATAGAAGGAAGACAGGCTTGGCTCAGTAGTTTTGCTGTGCAACTGAGAGAGCCTAGCAAAGCAAGCTATTCTTCCCCCCTTCCTCCCCAAGGGAGGAACCTTAGCCAATGGAGAAAATAGAGACTTTGCTCTGTAGCTCCTATATGATTGAGCAAGCCTTGCAAAGCAAACTGTGATGTGGAAGGAAGGAAGCAAGAGAGAGGGAGAAGGAAGCAGATGACAGCCAGTTGCTCAGGGGCCTGATAGGAGCTGTCTGAGGGGCTGATTTGGGCCCCAGGCCACATGTTTGACACCGCGTTCTAATCACTGCATCATGCTAACGTTTATAAGTATAAAATATCTTTAAAAGCAAGTGTGAATCTGAAGTATGATCTTTTTGGCTTTTCCCCCCTGAAATATGCCATCCATATCTTCTTATTCTGTCCCAAAGACAGTGAAGTTCAATTGAGCACAAAGAGCTGATGACCCTTTTTGTTTGTATAAATATCTCTGCTTTGTCAGAAAAAAATGACGGGCCTTCTTCACAGTAATGTGCAGCTTTTAAGGGAGCTTGTGGATTCTAAATGCCTTTCAACCTTGTGATTCATCCCCAGATGTCTCATCTGCCACCACAAGCAATAAAAAATGCTAGCAAAATCCTGGGTAGTTAGTAAGTCACACAATATATGTAATCAAAAGAAATCACTGTGAAAAAATTAATATGAATATATCAATTTGCACAAGTCATTAGCAAATAAAAGGTTTCCACTCAGAACAGTGTATAATACTTACAGTAAAAACAAGTATGTCTTAGTTATAAATCCACTGTTGAAAAGTTTACATAATACCTACTCAAATGAGCCTTGAACAACAGTATAAAAACTAAACTTCACAACGAAATTACTTCCAAAGCGAGATATCGTATTTTAGTGCACAAGCTTGTGTCTAACTCACAAATCCATGTTGTAGGTTATACAAGTTTCATTTCATTTTTCATTAAATATTTCATTGAAATTTTTAGTTATATTCTGGGCAGAATATCTGAGAAAAACTGTTCCCTGAATGAATACACAATGGACAATACAAGAAATAATGACTGGCATCCTGTACAGACTGATGGCCACAAATTCACAGATTTTAACAAGAATGCTTGGGGAAGTGGCAAGCTAGGGTGGCCATAATGTCTGCAGGCCAGCCAGGGACACCTTGAGGGGGGAAGGAATGTGTGCGTGTGTGCACAGCGCGTGTGCGCCGCCAGAAACAGGAAGTGACATCACTTCCTGTGACATCATTTCCCCCGCGCCACCTGCCGGAAGCAGGAAGTGACATCACTTCCTGTGACATCATTTCCCCAGCGCCACCTGCCAGAAGCAGGAAGTGACATCACTTCCTGTGACATCATTTTCCCCAAATGACATCATTTCCCCCAAATGACATCATTTCCCCCAAATGCCACTGCCGGAAACAGGAAGTGACTTCACAGCACTTCCTGTGACGTCCCCAAAAATCCCCCAAATATCACCGCCGGAAACACCAAGATTATTTATAGAGAGGGAAAGGGGGAAATAAAGTTAAATAAAACTCTTTTTTTACTTTTTTCAAAGTGAGAAGACTAGAGAGAACGGGTTCCACGCTGAGAAGCCAGTCAGATTCCAGTGAGATTCCAGTGAGACTGTGCTGCATAATGCAGCCTATTTATTTTGTCCTGTTGGCTCTATCTGAGCCACCTTCATCACTTTCGGGGTGTGGATCCCCCAGTGGGGTGGGCTCCCGACTCCCTCCGCCGGCTGTTTCTGATAGCCCTGCGCCCCCTCTTTCATTTGATATGTGTCCCGTGCGGGTGCCACCCTCCCGCCGGGAGATGCCGCAAAATGAGCCCCCTTGAGGCTTATGGTGGCAGGGCTCGGGGGAAGCGAGCTAGACTGCTGTTCTTTTGAGGGGTTATAGAGTGTTTCGAGCCCGTCCCTGTGGCATTGGTCCCATCATTGTGGGACCCAGGGGGCCGGCGCAGCGGCACGCCGAAGCAGCCTGTCACTAATAACACAGGTCGAGATGCAGGACAGGAACCCGGAAGTGACCGACAGGCTGCTTCAGCGTGCCGCTGCGCCGGCCCCCTGGGCCCCACAACGATGGGACCGATGCCACAGGGACGGGCTCGAAACATTCTATAACCCCTCAAAAGAACAGCAGTCTAGCTCGCTTCCCCTGAGCCCTGCCGCCATAACCCTCAAGGGGGCTCATTTTGCGGCATCTCCCGGCGGGAGGGTGGCACCCGCATGGGACACATATCAAATGAAAGAGGGGGCGCAGGGCTATCAGAAACAGCCGGTGGAGGGAGTCGGGAGCCCACCCCACTGGGGGATCCACACCCCGAAAGTGATGAAGCTGGCACAGATAGAGCCAACAGAGCAAACAGGACAAAATAAATAGGCTGCATTATGCAGCACAGTTGAGAAAGTGCCTTATCCCATATACTGATGAAGTAAATACAGGATTTGAGAACAAAATTGCACCAGAAGACACAAACACAAAGCTCCCTTACACTGAATCAGTGCTTGGGTCCACCAAAGTCAGTATTGTCTACTCCAGGGGTGGCCAGAGTTGCTTAACAAAAGAGCAACACAGAATAAAGGTCAGATGTTTGAGAGCCGCAAGACATGAACATTGGATATTTGAGAGCCACGGAAGGAAGGAAGGAAGGAAGGAAGGAAGGAAGGAAGGAAGGAAGGAAGGAAGGAAGGAAGGAAGGAAGGAAGGAAGGAAGGAAGGAAGGAAGGAAGGAAGGAGGGAAGGAAGGAGGGAGGGAGGAAGGAAGAAAGGGAGGAAGGAGGGAGGGAAGGGAGGGAGGAGGGAGGGAGGGAAGGAAGGAGGGAGGGAAGGAGGAAGGAAGAAAGGGAGGGAGGAGGGAGGACGGAGGGAGGGAAGGAAGGAGGGAGGGAGGAAGGAAGGAAGAAAGGGAGGAAGGAAGGAGGGAAGGAAGGAAGGGAGGAGGGAGGGAAGGAAGGAAGGAAGGAAGGGAGGGAGGGAAGGAGGGAGGGAGGGAAGGAAGAAAGACAGGAAGGAAGGAGGAAGGAAGGAGGGAGGGAGGGAAGAAGGAGGGTGGGAAGGAAGGAGGGAAGGAGGGAGGGAGGGAGGAAGGAAGAAAGGGAGGAAGGAAGGAGGGAGGGAGGGAAGGAAGGAAGGGAGGAGGGAGGGAAGGAGGGAGGAAGGAAGAAAGGAAGGAGGAAGGAAGGAAGGAGGGAGGGAGGGAAGAAGGAGGGAGGGAGGGAGGGAAGGAGGGAGGAAGGAAGGGAGGAGGGAGGGAAGAAGGAGGGAGGGAGGGAAGGAAGGAAGGAGGAGGGAGGGAGGGAGGGAGGGAAGGGAGGAGGGAGGGAGGGAAGGAAGGAAGGAAGGAAGGAAGGAAGGAAGGAAGGAAGGAAGGCCGCCTCCTCCCACCAGCCCCCCCCCCGCTTTTGGCCCCCTCCCTCCCTCCCTGACTGCCGGCTTACCTTCTCCAAGGGCGCGGCCTCCCCTCCGGGTGGGCGGGCTGGCCAGGAGGCGCAGCGACGGCTGGTGCTGCTGGCGGCGCTGCTGGCGGGGCTGGCGGCGGCTGAGGAGGAGGCGGCCGAGCCCACCGACCCGGGGTTTCCCGCCACGCTGCCGCCGCAGGCGCCGCCAGCCCGCCTCCCGCTCCGGCCACGGCCTCCGCCGCCTCCTCCCCCGCCTCCCCCTCTGCCGCCCCCGGGGCCCTACGCCAGCTAGAGGAGCCAGCGGGCCGCGCGCGCGGTTGGGGAAGGTGGCGAGTGAGGGACCGAGCGTCCCTGCGCGTGCGCACAGCGGTGTGGTGGGCCCTACGCCGCCCACTCTCCTGGCCCCGCGCATGCGCAGAGCCCGCCACACCGCCGTGCGCACGCGCAGGGACGCTCGGTCCCTCACTTGCCGCCTTCCCCGACCGCACGTGCGGCCCGCCGGCTCCCCGCTGGCTAAACCGGGATCTCTAATGGTCCTGGTATAGCCAGCCCGGGAGGCGGGAATTGAGGGCCAGAATCGGGACTTTCCCGGGCAACCGGGACGATCTGGCCACCCTAGGCAAGACTTGCTAGCAGAATAGAAAGGGGGCCCAAATTCACTTTGGTATCTCAGTTAAAATATTTCAAGTATCTGAAAAAAGATCTTTCCCTGCCTGAAGAAGGCTGATTTATATTGAACAATATAGCTGTTTGTGAGCAGCTAAAACCTCCTGAGCATCTTTTTTAAAAAAAATATTCAACCAGTACAATACAGTTTAATCAGTAGTATTCCATGCATGTGCATGTTCTCACACAGCCTGATGAAAGCCCAACTCACACATACCCAAAAACCTGTTTTCTATATATACTATTTAACAGTTAAATAATATAAATAAATAGTGAGCAAATCAACCAGTCAGCCAGTAAACATTGTATCTCTTATAAAAAGGTGTCACAGCCCTTCTCCATTCATCACGTTCAACAACCTTCAGCAACCTCTCCCTCTCTCAGATGCCAGGTTACAAGTAGGTCAGGCCATTACCCTCTCTACCCAGGGCTGACCCTGCTACTAGACAAACTAGGTGATTACCTAGAGTACTGATTTTCTGGGGGCACCAAACTGGGCACACACACCCCCCCCCCATGTGACTCAGTGATGTTATCAGTGCTGGCGGGGCATGCCAGAAGTTAGCCTTGCCTACGGTGCCAGACAGTCTAGCGCTGGCCCTGTCTCTAATAATAATAATAATAATAATAAATTTTATTTCTATCCCGCCCTCCCCACCTTAGCGGGCTCAGGGCGGCTAACAGCATATTACAAAACATACAGTGATATTATAAAAACATTTAAATCCCACAATATAAAACATCAACAATAAAACTACTAACATTAAAAACCAGTTCAATGATATAATTATTCTGCGGTGTGAATCTTCAGACCGCATTGGCGGCTCCTTAATTCTTGATCTTCCTAACAGTCCGGATGTGCCAGTTTAAAAAGGACGGTCTTGCAGGCCCTGCGGAACTGCTCAAGGTTCCGCAGGGCCCGCACCTCCTCGGGGAGTCGGTTCCACAGAGTAGGAGCCGCACTCGAGAATGCCCGTACTCTGGTGCTCTGATGTTTAATCTCCTTCGGCCCGGGGATGGTCATCAGATTTTTCCCGACTGACCTCAGTGCTCTCTGGGGTTCGTATGGGGAAAGACGGTCCCTCAGGTAGGTGGGTCCTCGGCCATATAAGGCTTTAAAGGTAACGACCAACACTTTGTACTGGACTCGGTATATAATTGGCAGCCAGTGCAGTTCACGTAGCCCCGGCTGTATATGCTCCCGTTTTGGAAGTCCCAACAACAGCCTGGCCGCCGCGTTCTGCACTAGCTGCAGCTTCCGAGTCCGGCACAGAGGTAGCCCCAAGTAGAGGGCATTACAGTAGTCTAGTCTTGAGGTGACCGTTGCGTGGATCACCGTTGCGAGGTCCCGGCGCTCGAGGAAAGGGGCCAACTGCCTTGCCCGCTTCAGATGGAAGAATGCTGACTTGGCAGTGGCTGCTATCTGGGCCTCCATTGATAGTGAAGGCTCCAGTAAAACACCTAGGCTCTTTACCTGGCGCGCTGCTTTCAATCTTGTCACTTTTAAAATACATTGAGAACTAAGAACAATTCACACCTCAAGTCCTCTCTCTCACTTGCAGATACAACCAGCAGACTGGGCAGCTCAGACACCTCACCCACCTATTGGGGTTGGAGGATCATGCACCATTCCATTCACATGCTGCCACCATTTCTTTGTATCATATAACAGAGAGACACCAAAATATAAACATCTGTGTGTTTCCCTGGGACTTGCAGCCTGCACATTTAAACAAACAAGGAGTTAACTTATATTTATGGTTTGATCTTAATACTGAATACTGAATAAAGAAAGGTAGATGTTAAAATGTTTTGTTTCTAGTTAAACCTCCGACTTTGAGATAATTTGCAAGGGGGCCCCTAGATTTTGACTGCCTAGGGGCCTCCACAGGGTTTAATCCAGCACTGCTGCCAACTCCCAACTGTTCTCTCAACTGCCATTGTCAAACTGTCTTTCCCCAACTGTAATGTACTGAGTGACGAGATGTTTTGAAGGCAACATGCTTTATTAGCGAGTACATCACAAGAGAGGGAAACGTGGGCCGGGTCCTGATTATATGTATACCCCGGAACTACCCTCCACCTGGCCAGGTTCAATCCTGGCCAGTTAAACTTCCCGCCACAGATCTTGATTGGCGGAGCGTATTTGCGAGCTACGTCCGGGGACCAGTGGACTCCCACTGGTCACCTCTGTAGCGTTCACTGCGTTGTAACTTCAGGACTGAAATGCAAGACACAACACTCCTTTCCCTTAGTTCAAGACACAAAGTCTTTTAAGCAGGCTGGTGCCCTGCATTCCCTGGTCGACCTCCTCGGGGTTATTTGGGGAGATGGAGTGGACGCCGTGGCTGGCGGGGCTACTGGTTCCTCGTGGTGGGGTGACGCCGGAAGAGGGCTGTCCGCCACTTGTTGCTGTTCTGGAACCTCCTCTCTGGGGGGTCATTCCCTCTGCTGTGGTGCTCTTCCACCCGCATAGTTGGTGCAGCCGGCATAGGCTGAGTAGCTCCCAGGGGTGTTGCTGTTAGTTCTCCCCCTCTCCCCCAATCGCTGTCGGTTCTTCTGGCAAGGTGCGGCAGTGCAGCTGGTCAATATGCCTCCTTTGGATCTGCCCCCCCTCCAACGAGACCTCGTAGAAGCGGGACCCGGTGACCTGCAGCACCCGGGCAGCTACCCACTCCGGCCCGCTTGCAAAGTTCTTTGCATATACCAGATCCCCTGGAAAGAATCCCCTAGTGGCTCCCCTGGTTTGGGGGGAACTGCGGAGGTCCGTAGCCCAGTCAGGATGCAACCTGTCTAGCCTAGTGATCAACTTCCTCCCCATTAGCAACTCAGCAGGGTTTAACCCAGTGACGGGGTTGGGGGTGATTCTGTTCCCAAATAGGAAGGCTGCCAGGCGGTGGTCCCAATCTCCCTGTACAATGTGACCCAGGGCCTCTTTAGTGGTGTGCACCATGTGCTCTGCTTGGCCGTTGGTGGCTGGATGGAAAGGGGCGGACCGAATGTTCTGGATGAGGTACCTATTCATGAACTCCTGGAATTCCCGGGAGGTGAAAGCGGTACCATTGTCCGTGATGAGGGTCTCGGGAATCCCATGAGTGCAAAAGACCCTTCGCAGGGCTCTGACCGCCACTGCAATGGAGGTTGAGGCTACGGGAATCACCTCCAACCACTTGGTGTATGCGTCGATTAGAATAAAGAATATTTGGCCCTGGTATGGCCCCGCAAAGTCTAGGTGTAACCGGGACCATGGCCTCCTGTTGGACTCCCAGCGGTGGACAGGGCCACTGGGCGGATCAGGCCGGGACCCTTGGCAGGGTTGGCACCTTCTAACCCACCCTTCTATCTCCTCGTCCATCCCCGGCCACCATACATAGCTACGTGCCAGGGCCTTCATTCGCACTATCCCCGGGTGTGTTTCGTGTAAGGCTTCCAGCACTTGCTTCCGCAATGGGGGGGGGGGGGACCACCAACCTGCTACCCCAGAGAATGCACCCCTTGTGTATGGACAGTTCATCTCTGCATGATGCAAATGCCCTGAACATTGCGTCCAGTTTGCCCGTGGGGCACCTTCTTCCCACCCAGTCTAAAATGCGTGCAAGGATGCAGTCTCTACCCATGGCCCTAGCTACCTCAGCAGCGTGGAGGGGCCTCTCGGGTAGAGTCTCTAGAAGCATCACATGGTGGGCAGGGGCAGGATCCGAGTCCATAGAGGGCAGCAGCAGGCAGCTGAGGGCGTCAGCGTGTCCCATAGCTTTGCCAGGCTGATGGACCAGGGCATTTGTGTATGAGTTGCGGAACTGGTTCCACCGCAGGATGCACTGTGACAGAATTTGCGGTGTCTGGTGGTCTGGGGCGAGGAAGCACAGTAGCAGCTTGTGGTCCCTGGCAATCGTGAAACGCCTACCGTACAGGTAGTCGTTGAATTTATGTATACCCGCCATGATTGCCAAGGCCTCCTTGTCTATCTGGGCATAGTTGCATTCCACAGGGGGTCAGGGTCCTCGAATAATAGGCCACGGGAACCTCCCACCCGTCCGGGAGTTGGTGCCCCAAAACAGCGCCCACCCTGTACGGGGAAGCATTGCAAGCCAGAATCCTGGTAGGGATTCATCAAAATGGTGGAGTACATCATTGGAAACTAGGAGGTCCTTGACTGCCTGAAAAGCAGCGGCCTGCTTCTTTTCCAGACCCACGGGGCGTGTTTATCAAGGAGTCTATGAAGGGTTCTGCGATGGCCGCTTTGTGGGGCAAAAATGAATGATAAAAATTTAATAAGCCCAAGAAACTTTGTAACTCCGCCTTGCATGTGGGGGCCGGGGCGTGGACTATTGCCCTGGTCTTGTCGGCCGTCGGGTGGATTCCCGCAGCGTCTACAGCAAACCCCAAGAACTCTACCCTCGACACCCCGAGGGAACATTTCTCCCACTTCACTTTAAGTCCCGCCGTCTGGAAGCGGCGGAGTACCTCTCGCAGATGGCTGCTGAACTCCTCAGCGTTCGGGGCGGCGATCAAAATGTCATCAAAAAATGGTTGCACTCCAGGGATCCCTTTGAGAAGAGAGTCCATTATGCTCTGAAAGATCCCTGGAGCCACACTAACCCCAAATTGCAACCACCCCACCTGAAAAGCTCCCCTGTGAGTCACAATTTAGAAATTTTGAGGTGGAGTGGGCAAATGAACAGAACACGCTGTGTGGTTGCTGACTTAAGACAGAGACCCAGCTTTTGGAAAATCGTGATAAGTGATGTCGGGCCAGGGGATTCCAGTGCTCCTGGGGAGGGGAAAGTACAGCGGTGGGAACAGGCAGAATGTGAACGGAAGGAGTACGAGACACAAGAGGGCTCGCCCCCCTTCCAGCCTGTGTCCCATCCCAAGGATAGCAAGCGGGACGGCCAAGTGGAGACACTCGCCTCCGTCCCTGGTGATGTGCAACGCCAGGTCCATAAATAATAAAACCTCAGTCCTGCAAGAATTTTTCATCAGGCAGGACATGGACCTGGCTTGCGTGACGGAGACCTGGGTGCGGGAGGGGGAGACAGTTGCTCTCTCCCAAGTAGCCCCGCCTGGGTTCTCCGTCCTTCACCAGGCCCGGACTAGCGGGCGGGGGGGAGGGGTGGCCTTTTTCATGCGGGAGGATTGCTCCTTCAGGACGCTTCCGCCGCCAGAGATCAAGGGCGTGGAGTGTGTGGGCCTGGAGTGGGACGTTGGGGAGAGTTTGGCAATCTGGCTGGTGTACCGTCCGCCTAACGCACCAGCCAGTGCCCTGCCGTCCTTGATGGAGGCTGTAACAGGCTGGGCATTGGAGCATCCCCGACTTATAGTCCTGGGTGACTTCAATGTCCATGCCGAGGACTCAGCTTCCACTCGTGCGACGGACCTAGTGCTTTCCATGGCAGCACTGGGACTTTCCCAATATGTAACAGCGCCCACACACCAGGCTGGGCACACACTAGACCTGATCTTCGCGGCGGGAGTAACAATGGGTCAGATATCTGCTGAGGCAGTGCCATGGTCTGACCACCAGGTCCTGAAGGCCCGTGTGGACATACCACCTCTGTCCCGTTTAGGCGGTGAGCAGATTTGGGCTCGCCCGCGTAGTCAGATGGACCCATTGCGGCTTCAGATGGCTATGCGGGACCCTTGGCCTACCGGCGACTCGTTGGATGGGCTGGTGGAGACCTGGAACAACCGGTTCTCCGAGGCCATCGACGAAATCGCTCCCAGACGTCCTCTTCATCCTCGATCACGATCCGCCCCGTGGTATACCCCGGAGATGCGATCGATGAAACGACGATTAAGACGACTAGAGAGACAATGGCGTCACGCTCGTGACGAAGCTACGAGAACATCATATAGGTCATTTATGAGGGCCTATGAGATGGCTATTCGGACTGCAAAGAAGGAATACTTTGCATCCAGAATCGCATCTGCGACCTCGCGCCCAGCACAATTGTTTAGTATAATTCGGTCATTAACAGAACTGCCGCAGGGCAAACAAAATAGTAGAGAATTGGAAATAGGCTGTGAGGCTTTTGCGAGCTATTTCGCAGATAAGGTCTCGTCACTCCGACACGACCTACCCGCCATAATTAATACAGTAGATGAACTTGGGGCACCGAGCACGTCTTCTGGTTCAATTCTGGATTCTTTCAGTCCACTCAGTCTGGAGGAAGTCGACAGGACCCTTGCAGCTGTACGCCCTACGACCTGTAGGTTAGATCCGTGCCCGTCTTGGCTTATAAAGGCCAGCCAAACGTGGCTACGTGAACCACTACAGGATATCATCAATAGGTCCCTGATTGAAGGGATCTTTCCCACACCTCTTAAAGAGGCAGTGGTCCGTCCCCTCTTAAAAAAACCATCAGCAGACCCGGCCACATTGGCGAACTATCGGCCGGTGTCAAACCTTCCCTTCCTGGGTAAGGTCATAGAGCGGGCGGTGGCGACTCAGCTGCAGGGATTCCTGGAGGACACTTCCGCACTGGATCCATTCCAGTCCGGCTTTCGGCCAGGCCACGGGACGGAGACAGTTCTGGTCGCCCTCATGGATGATCTTATGCGACATCTGGATCAGGGCGGTTCTGCAGTGCTGTTGTTACTAGATCTGTCAGCCGCTTTTGACACGGTTGACCATCAGCTACTGACTGACCGCCTTACCGATGTGGGGATACAGGGATCTGCCTTGCAGTGGCTGACTTCCTTTCTCCAAGATCGGGGACAAAGGGTGGTGATAGGGGAGGAAGCATCCCAGAGGCACCCCCTTAGTTGCGGGGTGCCGCAGGGAGCGGTCCTATCCCCGATGTTATTTAATATCTATATGCGCCCCCTTGCCCAGATAGTCAGGAGGTATGGACTGGGTTGCCATCAATATGCGGATGACACCCAGCTCTACCTAATGATGGGTGGCCAGTCTGACTGTACCCCGGAAAATCTAGACCTGGCACTACAAGCCGTGGCCTTCTGGCTCAAACTGAGTCGGCTGAAATTGAATCCGACGAAGACGGAGGTTCTCTACCTGGGTCGGGGCGGTCCGGGGAGAGAGATCCAGCTGCCGGCCCTTGACGGGGTGCCACTAATACCGGTCCCCAAGGTCAAGAGCTTAGGCGTGCTCCTTGAGTCCTCCCTTACAATGGAGGCTCAGGTGGCAGCCACTGTTAGATCTGCCTTTTTCCATCTTCGGCAAGCACGGCAGCTGGCCCCTTACCTGGACCGCAGCGACCTAGCGACGGTAATCCATGCTACGGTCACCTCAAGAATAGATCACTGTAATGCTCTCTACATGGGGCTACCCCTGACGCTAACCCGGAGACTACAACTAGTGCAGAACGCTGCGGCACGGCTGTTAATGGGGCTACCACGACGGGAGCACATTCGGCCAGTGCTGAGAGAGCTGCACTGGTTGCCTGTTGTGTTCCGAGTTCGCTTCAAGGTGTTGGTATTAACCTTTAAAGCCCTTTATGGTCAGGGACCTGCCTATCTACGGGACCGCCTTTCCCCATATATTCCCCAGAGAGCACTGCGATCAGGGACAAAAAATCTGCTGTCCGCCCCTGGCCCAAAAGAAGCCAGGTTATCCGCAACAAGATCTAGGGCCTTCTCGGTGGCAGCACCAGAACTCTGGAACACCCTCCCAGAAGCTATAAGGGCCCTGCGGGATTTGTCGGCGTTCCGCAGGGCCTGTAAGACCGAACTGTTCAGGCAGGCTTTTCTGGTTGACTGAAAATGGGCTGCCACCGGACATCCTACAGAAGCTGGTGGTCATAGTCAGAACCTAATACCGCCAGACTAGACTGAGATATTGTAATAGTTTTTAACTTGATAAATGTATTATGGTTTTATATGTTTTATGAAATTGATTGTTTTTATGATATTGTAAGCCGCCCTGAGTCCGCTTGCGGAGAGGGCGGGATATAAATATAAAGTAATAAATAAATAATAAATAATACAATGGTCTGAGCCTCTGCTTTCTCGGCGTCCACCGGGAGTTGCTGGTATGCCTGGGCCAGGTCCAGTTGCCCAAAAACCTTAGAGCCTGGTAGGGCTGCCAGTAAGTGGCTGACCATCAGAATGGGGTATGGATTGTCCTGGAGTGCTTTATTTATTGTGCACTTATAGTCAGCACATATGTGCACATCTCCATTCGGCTTCACTGGAGTGACTATGGTGTTTCCCGTGCAGCGTAGGATACCGGTTCTAGCACTCCCTGGGCCATGAGGCGGTCCAGCTCTGCTTCTATTTTTGGTTTAAGAGCGAACGGAACTCACCTGGCCTTCAGCCTTATCGGTCTCACGTGGGGATCGAGGGGTAAGGTGATGGGAAGCCCCTTGTAGCACCCCAGGGACCCATCAAACACTTCCAGGAATTCCCAGCAGACGTGCTTGAAATTTTGTGTTTGCGTCTGCTGCACCCCCACTATTTGAATGCCCAAAAGTCAAAACCAGGCCAGCCCCAGTAATGTGGTGAGCTGGCGCTTGACCACAAGTATGTCCAGTGTGCCCTTAAAGTTCTTAAACTCTACCCTTACAGTGGCCCAACCCAAAATCTGTACGGGGTTTTTCTGGAAGTCCCGCAGTATGAAATCAGCCGGTCGCAGCTAGGGCCAGCCATGGGGGCAAAGTTTCCTTAGAGACACCTTCGAAATTATGGAGATGGAGGAGCCCGAGTCCAGCTCCATTAGGCATGGAGCGCCCTCGATTAGGACCAATACCCTGACCTTATCGGGGGTGGTGAGGGGCAAGTTCATTACCTGCAGGCTAGTCGATGCAGTCGAGTAGGCATCGGTCGAGTCGTGGTGGGTGGACTGGCATCTGCGGTTGGCCTTGGCCCGGCAAGCCCGTGCTATGTGGCCCACTCTTCCACAGTTTCTGCAGTCCACGTTGCGATAGGGGCAGTCCCGTCGCTCGTGAGGATCTCCACAGCTGGCGCACTTGGTGTTGGCTGGTCTCTCTGACGCTTGTGGCCAAGTGGGCACTCTTGGCCCCATTCCTGGTTGGTGACGGAGCTGGTGTTCCTCCTCCTCCTCTGGGTTGCCCGGCGCCATCTCCTCCTGGTGGAGGGCTTCAGCTCGCGAGTTGCGGTAAGCTTTGGTTGCTCTCTCGAACATGGTGGCTTCGTTGAAGGTGAGTTGGAGGGTGAGCTCCTCCTTTGCAAAGAGCTTTTGCTGCAGTCTTTCGTCTCGGAGGCCCCAGACAAATCAATTTCTCAGGGCTTCCTCCAGCTTGTTGAAGCTGCAGTTCCCCACAATTTGGCGGAGGGCGGCCACGTAGATGGCGGCCATCTCTCCCGCCCCTTGATCCCTCTTGTGGAAGAGAAATCAGCGGGTGATGATGGATGGCTGGGGCAAGAAATGCCCGGTCAGGAGTCTGACTACCTCTTCGTATGTTTTCTCTGTGATCTTCGCGGGGGCTGAGAGACCCTTTGTGATCTCGAATGTGGCCTCCCCGCAGACACTCAGGAGCATGTCTCACTTACGGCTGTCGTCTGTAATCATGTTCACTCGTAGGGAGCAGTCGACCCACTCCGTGTAGGTCTCCCACCTATCGGGGTTGGCGGGGTTGAACTCAGCAAGGTGGCCCGTCATCCCACTTGGGTTAGCCATGGCAGCGGCGGGTGCTTCAGTCGCCCTGGACTGCGTGCCTTCCTCGTCTCCGGCCAAGTCAGCGAAGTCCCGCTTGGGGAGTTACCTGGCTAGGATCCCATCCTTGTCGCCAATGTAATGTACTGAGTGACGAGACGTTTTGAAGGGAACATGCTTTATTAGAGAGTACATCACAAGAGAGGAAAGTGTGGGCTGAGTCCCGATTATATACATACCACGGAACTACCCTCCACCTGGCCAGGTCCAATCCTGGCCAGTTAAACTTCCCACCACAGATCTTGATTGGCAGAGCGTATTTGCGAGCTACGTCCGGGGACCAGTGGACTCCCACTGGTCACCTCTGTAGCGTTCACTGCATTGTAACTTTAGGACTGAAATGCAAGACACAACACCAACATTCCATCAACTCTTATTGGTCACTCTTAGAGAGAGGCAGAATCTAACTTGCCCATCACACAGGTATTACCCATTTAGTGTTATAAAGGCTATAATATAAATCATGCAGAGTTTTTCATAGACTTATAGGAGTCATATCCCTCCATACATATACATCATTTACCTTACCTGCAAACCTGTGATCCAGGGAAGAAGAAATTTCATTTCCTGTACAGATGCAATAGCACCTGCAAGACAGAAGAAAATGAAACTCCTCTTCCCAGCTCTCTCTGGGGCAGGCCATGCTGAGCCTAGATGGCAGTGGGCACACCCAGAGCCAGACTCACTGCCATGCCCTCCGACTCTCTGAGGCTTGGGCAGCCTCGGCAAGGTCGGGAACTCAGCAGGCACGGATGGTGTGTAAGCAGAGGGAGCATCACCTGGTGCCCCTAGGCCTGGTGGCACCCCAGGTCATCGCCAATTTGACCAACTCCCACACGCCAGTCCTGGACACACCAGTATTATCTTGCCACTCTCTCTTTCTCTCTGTGTGCTTATGAACAAGAGTAGGGATGGGCCTTAAAAAGTGCAGTTCAGTTCAGAGCAGCCCAAGAACTGAACCCTGAACCAAGCCAAAAGGTCCCTGCTTGAACCAAGCCTACTCACCTTCTCTGAGGACAACAGACAGCCTTTAAGGAGCCATTTCTTGGGCTGTCTTGACTTGCATTACCACTCTGCTGAATGTGTTGTCATCTCTATGAATAGGAGTGAGAGACTGTGAAGGGGTGAAGGCAGCAGACCCTCAGAGGGAACAGGAGTGAGGAGTGTTGTAGGAGTTTCCAGCTCAACAGGCTTTGAGTTGCTCAGTTAGTCTGCTGTTTCAGTTCCTATTTGTTGGACACTCCACCAGACTTTTTGATGCCTGTGCATCTCGCTCTGTGTTCAGACCTCTGTCTGTGGTCATGATACTTTTTATTCATACTTTTATTTATACTTTTGCCCTTTTTATTCAGTCCTTGTCTTCAGTTTGTTTAGTTGAAATATATAAAATCACATTGTAGTATGTTAGAACACTGATTTATCTAGCTCACTATTGCCCACTCCAGCAAACAAACATACTCTTGTGTGATAGCCGTGATCACTCATGAGCTTCTGAACTTCTTTGCTTTGTCATTGTATGACTCCAAGTATTGTAGAGCAGCTTCATGTCTGGAATGGTGTTTCATTTTCTTCTGTCTTTCAGGTGCTATTGCATCTGTACAGGAAATGAAATTTCTTCTTCCCTGGAACATAGGTTTGCAGGTAAGGTAAATGATGTATATGTATGGAGGGATATGACTCCTATAAGTCTGTGAAAAACTCTGCATGATTTATATTATAGCCTTTATAACACTAAATGGGTAATATCTGTGCCTGGCCCTCTCCCACAGGGCTTCATGCCCCAATGATGTCACTTCTGGTGAATAGACACCTTGGGGGTGAGAGGCGGGGACATGGGGGCAGCCTGGGGCGCTAGAAAGCCTAGTGCCAGGCCTGGGTGTGTCTGCATGCAATGTAATGGGGTGTTTAGGATTTCCTGTCTGCAAGTAAGAAACCAAATGCATGACTGCTCCTTAATACAAAAAAAAAGTTGGTTGTATATAGAAAACGGGCATGTGTAGATTAGAAAGCCTAAGAGTGGGTAGAACCCTTCTCTGTGACAAGCAGTTTACATGTAGAAGTTGGGGGAGGAGGTTGTGTGGAGAATTATTTAATCTCATGTGTCACTATGAATTGCGTTTTACCCATGTATTTTTAATCCATTTGGTGCTCATAAACATTTTCATTTTAAAACAAATACTTTATAACTTTTGATTCTAGTAGTGGTTCTCTGTACCACATAGATCTCCACTGTCCTGGACACACTATTTTAAAAGGAGTGCGAGGAAGAAGCCAGTCAGTTGGCAAATGGCTATTCCTCCAGGGGCACACAGGGCAGAAAACGGTCCCCATGGTGACCAGGCATTGGGCAGTGGGAGACACAAAGGCAAGGCCTCATAATTCAGAATGGAAGCTGAGAGTCCTGACCCTCCCAGTGGCCAGTTCTTTCCAAATGTCATGTAGTGGCAGTGGTTACCTGAGAAAGAAAAGCCTCTCCAGGGTGTTGGGAAAATCTTGGAGGGTAGGATGGCACAGGACCTGCTATGTTGTGCAAGTGGATACAGTTTAAGAAAAGCATCAAGTACTTTTGGGCTCACAGAACCAGCATTAGAGTTTTCCTGCCCATGGTAGATGAAACCAATGTTTCTGTTTGACATTGTTCCCTTGTCAGAGCAGTGCTACTGTCTTACTCATCTTTATCCACTAGGTGGCAGTGCTTGCGGCAAATAGCCTTATCTTGTAGGATATTGTGTAAATCTATGGAAGCACTTGTGTTAATATTAATATCTAAATATTCTACCTGTGGACCCTAGCAGTTTGAGCCTTCACTTCAAGGAGCGCAGACTCCTTACTGGCTTCAAAGCACCTCACATTGGGATAGCTCTCTTTATCTCTTAGTGGGGAGGTTTAGAAGTCAGTCCTCCACTTCTTACCTAAAAACTGCCCCAACCTTTAGTTACTAAGAAGACACTGGAACTGTCCAGCATAGGTACTTCCAATCGGTGATTTCTCTATGCTGAGTTAGTGTTTAGCCTCTACCCCACTCAGATCAGGTCCCAAAGCAAAATAATTTATGCAGTAGCCAAATATCTCGCTCACA
This sequence comes from Heteronotia binoei, assembly GCF_032191835.1. Classification (NCBI taxonomy): domain Eukaryota; kingdom Metazoa; phylum Chordata; class Lepidosauria; order Squamata; family Gekkonidae; genus Heteronotia; species Heteronotia binoei. The sequence goes on along the minus strand of NC_083231.1, from coordinate 58,206,828 downwards.
GCTTGAACATAAGAGCATAAGAGAAGCCATGTTGGATCAGTCCAATGGCCCATCCAGTCCAACACTCTGTGTCACACAGTGACCAATATATATGTGTGTGTGCATACACACACACACACACACACACACACACACACTGGCTAATAGCCACTGATGGACCTCTGCTCCATATTTTTATCCAATCCCCTCTTACAGCTGGCTATGCTTGTAGCCACCTCCTGTGGCAGTGAATTCCACATGTTAATCACCCTTTGGATTATTCATTTTATTCATTATAACCTGTCTGCTCAGCAATTTCATTGAATGCCCACGAGTTCTTGTATTGTGAGAAAGGGAGAAACGAACTTCTTTCTCTACTTTCTCCATCCCATGCATAATCTTGTAAACCGCTATCATGTCACCCCACAGTCGACGTTTCTCCAAGCTAAAGGGCCCCAAGCGTTTTAACCTTTCTTCATAGGGAAAGCATTCCAAACCTTTAATCATTCTAGTTGCCCTTTTCTGCACTTTTTCCAATGCTATAATATCCTTTTGGAGGTGCGGTGACCAGAATTGTACACAGTATTCCAAATGAGACTGCACCATCGATTTATACAGGGGCATTATGATACTGATTTGTTTTCAATTCCCTTCCTAATAATTACCAGCATGGCGTTGGCCTTTTTTATTGCAATTGCACACTGTCTTGACATTTTCAGTGAGTTATCTACCATGACCCCAAGATCTCTCTCTTGGTCAGTCTCTGCCAGTTCACAACCCATCAACTTGTATTTGTAGCTGGGATTCTTGGCTCCAATGTGCATTACTTTGCACTTGGTCACATTGAACCTCATCTGCCACGTTGACACCCACTCACCCAGCCTCAACAGATCCCTTTGGAGTGCCTCACAATCCTCTCTGGTTCTCACCACCCTGAACAATTTAGTGTCATCTGCAAACTTGGCCACTTCACTGCTTACTCCCAACTCCAGATCATGAAAGAACAAGTTAAAGAGCATGGGACCCAGTACTGAGCCCTGCGGCACTCCACTGCTTACCATCCTCCACTGTGAAGACTACCCTTTTATGCTCACTCTCTGCTTCCTATTAATTAGCCAGTTTTTGATCCACAAGAGGACCTGTCCTTTTACTCCATGACTCTCAAGCTTACTAAGGAGCCTTTGATGAGTGCCCTGAATGCCAGCTTAGAGTAGGGGTGGCCAAATTGAAGCTCAGGAGCCACATATGGTTCTTTCACACTTATTGTGTGGCTCTTGAAGCTTGGAGAGGGCATTTCTCTCTTTAAATAACTTCTCAAACCAAGCCAGCTGGCAGCTTGGAAAATGCATTTAAAGTTAAAGTAGCTTTCTTTCCACCTGTCTCTCCTTACTCACTCCATCTATTTCCTTCCTTCCTTCCTTCCTTCCTTCCTTCCTTCCTTCCTTCCTTCCTTCCTTCCTTCCTTCCTTCCTGCCTTCCTTCCGGCTCTCAAACATCTGATGTTTCTTCTATGTGACTCTTACTTTAAGCAAGTTTAGCCACCCCTGGCTTAGAGGGAGCATTGCTTGCAATCCATTGTGTACATTACAAGTGCCAGAACTCACAACAGTAGCTTTGGTTTCTTTATGCTCTCTACTGGAGAGCCAGTTTGGTGCAGGGAGAGCCAGTTTGGTGCAGTGGTTAAGTGTGTGGACTCTTATCTGGAAGAACCAGGTTTGATTCTCCACTCCTCCACTTGCAGCTGCTGGAATGGCTTTGGGTCACCATAGCTCTCATAGGAGTTGTCCTTGAAAGGGCAGTTGCTGTAAGAGCTCTCTCAGCCTCACCTACCTCACAGGCAATGTTCCCTCTAAAATGCAGTGTCTGGTGAGCAAATAGTATATTTTGTGAGCTACTGGCATTAAAGTTGTGAGCTACTGCATAACTTAGTGTGCTCTGGGGTCAACTTCCTGAGCTAAGACAAAGATGTGTGAACTGGAAGCTAAAAATCTGTGAGCTAGCTCTTGCTAACTCAGCTTAGAGGGAACACTGCTCACAGGGTGTCTGTTGTGGGGGGAAGGTAAAGGAGATTGTGACCGCTCTGAGACTCTGAGATTCAGGGTATAGGGTGGGATATAAATCCAATATCTTCTTCTTCTACTTGCTCTTGGCAATTTGTCCTACAATGTGAATTTTATACTATATCTATGTTTGGTTTTCAGGACAGCCTGCTCTTTCTTCTCCCCCACCTCACATTCTGAAGCTACAAAAGAACTTCTGTATCATACGGTTGATCCATAAATATCTTGAACATGTAGTTATACCTGTAGGGAGCAGGAAGGGAAATCTCAGACTTCTCTACTAGGCTTGCTCACCACATGTAGGACTATTAGTGAGAATGTAAACATTCCTGAACAAATGGGCCCTGGCTCTTTTGCTCTTGTGCCCTCTCCAGCTTTATGTCCTTTATGTCCCAACTATTTGCAAATTAGGTTTGCCAAGTCCAAGCTGGGAAATTCCTGGAGATGGGGGGGGGGTGAAGCCTGGGGATGGTGGGGTTTGAGGAGCGGAAGGTTCATGATGAGTCATAATGCCATTGAGTCCATTTTTCAAAGCAGCCATTTTTTCCAAAGTAACTCATAACTGAAGTCAGTTGTAATTCTGGAAGCTCTTCTGGCCCCACCTAGAGGTTGGCAACCCTACTTATTGGCAACGAAAGTGGCTTGCAGCTGTAATGTTATAGAAATACTTGAAGAAGTACAAGAGAGAGATTTTCATCCCAGTTTGGTGTAGTGGTTAAGTGTGCAGACTCTTATCTGGAAGAACTGGGTTTGATCCACCACTCCTCCACATGCACCTGCTAATGTGACTTTGGGTCAGCCACAGGTTCTCACAGAGCTGTTCTGGTCAAGAGCAGTTTCCATCAGAGCTCTCTCAAAGGGTGCCTGTTGTGGGTGGGGGGAGGGAAAGGAGATTGTAAGCTGCTTTGAGACTCCTTCAGATAGTGAAGGTCAGGATATAAATCCAACCTCTTCTCTTATTTTCTCTTCTCTTCTTCTTAGCAGCTTATACACATCAATTCTTGTCTTTTCATATTCTAAGTCTACTAGGGAGGGCCAAATGAGTCTGTGTTTTTATCCCTTATCTATATAAGCATCCTACCAAGCAGGTCCAGCTGTCAAGGTGCCACTAGCCTCTATTATGATCTCACTATGAGACCACACCAGAGGCCGCATGAAGGGCATTATAATATTTTTAATTCCTTTCACAAGAACCCCCAGCACAGAGTTTGTCTTTTTCACTGCTGTAGCCCATTAGGTTGACTTTTTTCATTGAACCCTTCACTCTGACCTCAAAGTCTCTTTCCCTCTCAGTCCCCAAATTTCCAACCCCATGAGCACATAGCTAAAGCTGGGGAGTTTTTTGTTCCAGTGTGCAATACCATACACTTATCTACATACAAAACACAAAAACAGCAACCAAAACACTGCTTAGGAAGGGAATGCCAAATGAAACAAATAAGTCTTCACCCACTGGTAAAAAATGACAACAGAAGGGGACAGACAACTCTTCCCGGGGAGAGAGTTCCATAGCTTTGGTGCCATGACCAAGAAGGCCCTCTCCAGGGTTGCCACCCATCTAATCTCAAAATGTAGGGGCATCTGAAGCATGGATTCCGAAAATGACCATAGTGATCGGGTAAGTTGGAATCACAGAATTATAGAGTTGGAAGGGACCTCCAGGGTCATCCAGTCCAACCACCTGCACAAGGCAGGAAACTCACAAGTTCATAAGGGCAGGTTCGTACGGTTGGGCAGGTTCATAAAGGCAGGATCATGAGGTTCATAAGGCAGTCCTTCCAGTATGTTGGTCCCAAGCCATGCTGGGCTTTGAAAGTCAAGACCAGCACCTTGAATTGTGCCTAGAAACAAAGTGGGAATCAGTATAGATGGGCCCTATGGTCCATTAAAGGTTGCAATACTGTTGTTGTTGATTTTGTTGCATTAAAATAAACAGGAGACATTTGGATTCTAGTTACTTCCAAATACATAAAGAGGATCCTCATTTGGCAGACATGTGGCAATTTTATTCACCAAAATTATGAAAAAAATCATAAGGACCAGAGTTAAAGCGCAAGAAGTATGTAATTATGCAACATTCAAATGTAATCAAGAATAGTCCACAGGGCATTCACAATGACAATGGTTGGTGATAATGCAGTCTCCCTAGTTTTGAGAAGCTGACTGACATCTGCAGCAGTTTGGAGATCTTGAGTGCTCAGGTTTCAGGAAACCCAGTTAAATTTCTTGGTGAATTCTAATTCAGCCAGGGCTTTTTTTGAGCAGGAACGCAGCTTATCAGGGGTGTGGCCTAATATGCAAATGAGTTCCTGCTGGACTTTTTCTACAAAGAAAAAAGTCCTGAATTCAGTAGTTTCATGCTGAATTCTCCCTTTGAAATTATTTTGTCCAAGAATGTTGACTTTTAGATTGGTAACAATGTATCCTAGGAGAATGCAATGCTTTCCCACTGGTTTCTGAAAATTGACATTTCTGTGTCAGATTTGTACTCATTTATTCTTTGTGTTACATAGTTTTCTGAGTCTAGAACAATATTCTAAAAAGCATGGGTCAAACTTTATTCTTTGCTACATCTGTGTTCTCTGGCACTCTTATCTACTAGCATAACTGCAGGCCTGTTTACTTGTTAGAAGCTGGTCTATCTACATTTCTGGATCTACACATGCTGCTTTTGAATGGTTTTAACACTTTTAACAGTTCTTCACACATCAAGTCTAATATTGAAACATAAATTCTACCTCTCTTTACACCCTGGTTGACAGTGTCTGAGATATACAAGACATTATAGTCTTTTATGAACAAGTCGCGCAATTTTCTAAATGTGCATTGTGATTTTTTATTTTACATTATGTACCATCATCCTATCTGTTTTTCTGATTTATTTATTTTTACTGATTTCTAGTCCGCCCTTTTCCAGGTCGGGCTCAGGGTAGATTACAACATAATAAAACAGTTAAAATCACATCATAAGACAGTTAAATTTAAACAGTTAAAGCCATTAAAATGAAATAAAATAAGGCAGCATCAGTGATATGTACATCCTTCACAGATTGAAACAAAGGGTGCGGTCATTGCAAGGAGGCCAATTAGCTGGTGTGAGGACGCCCACCTGCCTCAGCCAAAAGCCTGGCAGATCCCCACCTTTCATCTACATAATCTCTAGCAAAAGCTTTGTATACCTCAGACTAACTTACTAAATTCTAAAGCATGTTTTACTTATTCATTCAATTATTTATATCCTGCCCTCTCCATCATCAATAGTGGCTCAAGGCGACATGCATTTGCAATGAATTGCTTGTTGCATCATGAAAATGATGATACTTCCTTCAATATTCATTGTGCTTCACACAGAAACTTCTCTAGGTACTGTCATTCATCAGGTGCTCTACTCACCAAGGCACATCTGTTAAAAATCTAAGCAATTTCCTATTTTGCCTTCAGTTTCTGAATATGGGAACCAAGGCAAAAACCATTTGAATTTAATAAGGTTTTGTTTCCTTTCAAACCCAGTGCTACAAGAAAAAGGCATGTATCATCTGTCATTGTTCTGTTCTGCCAGGAGAATATTAATAAATTAATATTTTACAAGATATATTTAACAAAAGAATTTGCCTTCTTAACACTGAATATTATTTATCCTAGATGAATAAAAATAGTTCCTTAAATTTCTCTATCTCTTGATAATATATCTAGAAAGAGACATATATACATACACACTTCAGGCTAAAATGCAGAAATGCATTTTTTAAACATCCCCAAAACATAATAAGATAAGATAAGTTTATTTTTATATCCCGCCCTCCCCCGCCGATGGCGGGCTCAGGGCGGCTCACAGACACGGAACACCGTGATATAAATAAAATACAATATAAAACAAACAATTTTAAAATACAATTCAGTTACAATTCAATTACATAGTTAATTAGATGAATAAAACGGTGCTATAAAGTGCTATAGATCACAATCATGCACAAGATGGCTGGATGGCTACAGATCCATTTAACCATGGCACCTGAGAATCCATAAACGTATAACAGAGAACATATACTGTAGCACATACGCAGAAAAACATGTTGTCTCCACAAGACTAACAGGAGGGGACAGTAAAGCTTTCACAAGCACCATGTAAGTTCAATAATTGCCACCAGAGAGGCCATTTCCAGGCAATTACTACTTTCCTGAGGTGACCTGAGACCTTAAATGCGTTGTTAAGGGGGTCTTAAACCAGTCATGAAATTAACTAACTGCCAGGAAACACCTGATCCAGTGCTGAATTTTACCCATAAAACTCCAGTGCTTTTAGGGAAAAATCATTATTATTGTATTATTATTTAAGTGCCTGAATGACTGATTGCCATGAAAATATCAGGAAGGTGTCTTGTATAATATAGCCAACATCAGTTTAGGGAAAGGGGTTTTTGTTTTAACTCAGTGTCATTTATTGATTTATGCTGGAATTTACTTTTCTACCCTTTCTTCAGGAGATCTTGTAGTCCGAGGACACATTCCCTTCTTTTAGAAACTGGCCTCGGATCAATCCCACAGGTACTGTAAATACCATGGCTGAGTTGGCATTTGCACCTGGGCCTCTGTAATCCGACCTGATGCTCTAGCTGCTACACTAAATTTCTAAGAACCACTTTTAGATATAACCTGATATAGGTAAAACATAGTTATTACTATATATAAACAGAGGGAGAAATACATTACTAGTCTCAGAACCATATACCCCTGATAGATACATATGCATCCACTCCTTAATCAGCTCATTTGAAGATGATTGTGCCACTTTTCTAGACAATGTTTGCTATTTTGAGGGCCAGTAGTAGAAAAAAACAACTGTGGACTATAAACACATATAAGTGTCACAAAATCTTTCTCAATTGTTTCACAATATTTTCATACAACCCACGACCAAAACATCAGTACCATATAGTCAAGAAAAATTCCAAAAGAGGATAGGACTCTTCACAGTCTCTAAAATGACAAAAATTGCTCAATTTTTCTGACCATCATTACAAGTGCACCAGTTGCTCAATGGTCATTTCAAGGGCCAGAGCAGCATTCAGGAAATGCACTGTAGTGGAAGCAGGGTGGAGACAGATTTTGCGCAGCAGACAGATCTGAATTCCATCACTGTCTCCTCACTCCTTTCTTCCCTCTGTTGTTGTTGGTGGTTTTCTAGTATTAGAAAACATAGCCCATCTTTGTCCCATCCAGGAGCTACACCTTGACCAGATGTTTTAATGGGCTGCCACTAATTTGCTTTTGGAGCCCCTTTAACCTAAATGGGCCCAGATCAATGCTCTTCCCCTTTAATACCTATCAGAAGTATCCAAGCCCAGTCAGAACTTATTTGCATATTAGGCCACACCCCCTGACATCACCATTGTTTCACACAGGGCTTTTCTGCAGAAAATGCCCAGCAAGAACTCATTTGTATTAGGCCACACTCCCTGGCACCAAGCCAGCCAGAACTGCGTTCCTGTGCATTCCTGCTCAAAGAAAGTCCTGAAAGTATCTCCTTTATTGTAAAAAACATACTACATGAAAGAGAAACTGAGTATGAGAAGATAAACACTTCTGTAGAGTTTTAAACATTTTTTTTAAATACATTTAAGGCAGAAAGGCAATAGGTGCAAAAAGTTGTTACCAGCTTGTATAAAAATCAGGTCAGGGCCAAATAACTGGGATATTCCTAGGGTTGCCAGCTCTGTATTGGGAACTACCTAAAGTTTCTGGGGGTGGGGGCTGAGGAGTGGGTTTGCAGAAAGGTCCAATTTCAGCAGGGTATGATGCCATAGAGTTCATCCTCCAAAGCAGCCATTTTCTCCAGGGGAATGGATTTTAGTCATCTGGAGATCAATTGTAATAATAGGAGTTCCCCAGGTGACACCTGGAGGTTGGCAGCCCTGGCCCTAAAGTAAGTGCAATGCAATGAGCAGTTCTGTGCAGATGCAGAGAGACACAGAGCTGCTAATTAGCTTGTGCTGGAAAAGCCACAACGCAGCAGCCAAAGAAAAGCAATGTGGGCTGAATTTGCAGGGGTGTCAAACTCAATTTTTTATGAGGGCCAGATCTGATATAAATGAGACCTTGTTGGGCCAGGCCTAGGGCTGCCAAGCTCCCACCAGGGGGAGAGAATCCCCCACCCAGGAGGGTCCCAACCCATCGGCAGGGAGCAGGCCTCTGGGGGGATCCCTGCCCCCAAAGAGCCCTGTTGGCACATGCCATCCCCAGCACGATGACATTATCCAAAAGTTACATCATCACACTGGGGAAATCACACTGGGGATGCTCTAGGACTCGCACTAAAAACTCCATGGTATCATAGAGTTTTACAGCAAATCCTAGAGCATTTCTGGTGTGATGCTCTAGGACTCATGGTAAAACTCTATGGTACCACAGAGTTTTTAGTGTGATTCCTAGAGCGTCTCTGACACAATGATGTCATTGCACTCATGAGGAGCCAGTCCTCCTCCTTGGCAACTCTAGCAGGGCCATGTCAGGTTGGACCAGGCCATGTCGGGCCAGGCCATGTGTATACCTATTTAAAATTAGATAGCAGAGATATCAACTTTATAAAGGACACAGACAAACAAGAGAAGCAAGAGATAGGGAGAAGGAAGCAGGTGACAGCCAGTTGCTCAGGGGCCTGATAGGAGCCCTCCGGGAGCCTGATTCGGCCCCCAGACAGCATGTTTGACACCTCTGGGTTAAAGGAGTCAGGAAAAAAAGCAACAGCACTCCCATAACACGAGAAGAACTGATTCCCTAACCATACCGGCTTCCTAATTCATCTCTTGGATTCAGATGAGAGGCTCATGCTACCCATGGGGGAGGTTGTAGCAGGAACTCCTTTACATATTAGGCCACACACCCTTGATGTAGCCAATCCTCCTGGAGCTTACAGTAGGCACTGTACTAAGAGCCCTGTAAGCTCTTGGAAGATTGGCTAAATCAGGGGTCTGTGGCCTAATATGCAAAGGAGTTCCTGCTACAAAAAAAAGCCCTGGCCAGCAACCCACTACTGATGAGCAAGTCCTGGATATGCACACACTGGAGTTCAGTGGCATAGCTCTCCCAATGTCGATGTCCCTTGCATAAGAGTGGGCTGCACTTTGTGTCTTGCATGGACAGGGATTCAGTCTTGAGGTCTGAATTTAACCAGATTTCCATTAAGCACATGACTGCTAAGTTGTAGCTCTTTCTTGAAGGCCGGGGACAAAGGGTGGCAATTGGGGGGGAGCTGTCTCAGAGACACCCACTTCATTGTGGTGTGCCTCAGGGGGCAGTTCTCTCCCCGATGTTGTTTAACATCTTTATGCGCCCCCTTGCCCAGATTGCACAGAGGTATGGGCTGGGTTGTCATCAATATGCAGATGACACCCAGCTCTATCTATTGATGGACGGAGGGGCTGGCGATGTCCCTGTAAATCTGGACCGAGCGTTACAAGCCGTGGCTGACTGGCTCCGGCTGAGCAGGCTGAAGTTGAATCTGGCGAAGACTGAGGTCCTTTGCGTGGGCCGCGGCGGACCGGGAGGGGAGATTACCCTACCAGCTTTCGACGGTGCGCCACTGATACCAGTGCGCAAAGTCAAGAGCCTGGGAGTGCTGCTGGAATCCTCTTTATCAATGGAGGCCCAGGTAGCTGCCACTGCTAGGTCCGCCTTCTTTCATCTCAAGAGGGCGAGGCAGTTGGCTCCCTTCTTGGAGCGCAGCGACCTAGCAACTGTGATCCACGCAACGGTCACCTCGAGACTAGACTACTGCAATGCCCTCTACATGGGGCTGCCCTTATACCGAACACGGAAACTCCAGGTAGTCCAGAACGCAGCAGCCAGGCTGCTAATGGGACTACCACGGTGGGAACATGCGCGGCCTGGGCTGCGGGATCTGCATTGGCTACCTGTTGTGTACCGTGTTCGCTATAAAGTGCTGGTTATCACCTTTAAAGCCCTATATGGCCGAGGACCTGCCTACCTAAGGGACCGCCTCTCCCCATATGTTCCCCAGAGAGCACTGAGATCTAGCTCTCAGAATCTTCTAACAATCCCTGGGCCAAGAGAGGCTAGACTGAAGACAACCAGGGAGCAAGCCTTCTCGGTAATGGCCCCTCGATGGTGGAATCATCTTCCAGAGATGGTACGAGCCCTGCAGGACTTGAATCAATTCCGCAGGGCTTGTAAAACATTTCTTTTCCAGCTGGCTCTTGAGACAGAACCTGGCTAATCTGATGTGTAGCTATTTAGCCATCTTGTGGATATTACAATTTACAGTATTTTTATAGCACCTACCGGTATTTTTATTTATTTTATTCATTTTAAATTATTATGTAATTAACTATATCTAATAATTGTTATTTATATTGTTTTATCTAATTCATGGAATTTCCATGTCTGTGAGCCGCCCTGAGCCCGCCTCTGGCGGGGGAGGGCGGGATATAAAAATAAATTTATTATTATTATTATTATTATTATAATGGCACAGAGGCTATTCTAAGTGTCTAAGAAGGTGATTTAATGAAAGAAAGGTTCAGGGAGCCAAAGGGGGTGGGGGGGTGAAAGAATAATGAACCCCTGCTATCCCTGTCCATGATTCATTACACCTAGACATATGACATGTGAAGTTGCCTTCTACTGAATCAAATTCTTGGTGCATCAAGATCAGTGTTTTCTACTCAGTGGGAGTGGCTCTCTAATACCTTAGGCAAAACCTCCACATGACTTACTACCTGATCCTTTAAACAGGAGATGCCTGCATTGAACATAAGAACATAAGAGAAGCGATGTTGGACCAGGCCAATGGCCCATCCAGTCCAACACTCTGTGTCACACAGTAACCAAAAAACCCAGGTGCCATCAGGAGGTCCATCAGTGAGGCCAGGACACTAGAAGCCCTCCCACTGTGCCCCCCCAAGTACTAAAAATACAGAGCATCACTTGCCCCAGACAGAGAGTTCCAACAGTACGCTGTGGCTAATAGCTACTGATGGACGTCCACTCCATATGTTTATCCAATCCCCTCTTGGAGCTGCCTATGCTTGTAGCCACCACCACCTCCTGTAGCAGTGAATTCCATGGGTTAATCACCATTTGGGTGAAGAAGTACTTCCTTTTATCCATTCTAACCCGACTGCTCAGCAATTTAATTGAGTGCCCACAAGTTCTCTTATCGTGAGAAAGGGAGAAAAGTACTTCTTTCTCTACCTTCTCTATCCCATGCATAATCTTCTAAACCTCTATCATGTCACCCTGCAGCCGACGTTTCTCCAAGTTAAGCAGCCCCAAGCATTTTAACCTTTCTTCATAGGGAAAGTGTTTCAACCCTTTAATCATTCTAGTTGCCCTTTTCTGGACTTTTGCTAATGCTATATCGTTTTTGAGGTGCAGTGACCAGAACTGTACACAGTACTCCAAATGAGGTCACACCATCGATTTATACAGGGGCATTATGATACTGGCTGATTTGTTTTCAGTTCCCTTCCTAATAATTCCCAGCATAGCGTTGACCTTTTTTATTGCAGTCGCACACTGTCTTGACATTTTCAGTGAGTTATCCACCACAACTCCAAGAGCTCTCTCTTGGTCAGTCTCCTCCCGTTCACACCCCATCAACTTGTATTTACAGTTAGGATTTTTGGTCCCAATGTGTGTTACCTTGCACTTAGCCACGTTGAACCTCATTTGCCATGTTGATGCCCACTAACCCAGCCTCAACAAATCCCTTTGGAGTGCCTCACAATTCTCTCTTGTTCTCACCACCCTGAACAATGTCGTGCCATCCGCAAACATCACTGCTTCCTCCCAACTCCAAATCATTAATGAACAAATTAAAAAGCATGGGACCTAGTATTGAGCCCTGCGGCACCCCACTGCTTACCACTCTCCACAGAGAAAATTGCCCATTTATACTCACTATCTGTTTCCTATTAATTAGCTATTTTTGATCCACAAGAGGACTTGTCCTTTTTGCCCCATGACTCTTGAACTTACTTAGCCTTTGATGACGAACTTTATCAAAAGCTTTCCGGAAGTCAAGGTAAACAACATTTATTGGGTCCCCTTTGTTCATATGTTTGTTCACGTGGGAGCTTCTGCATGTTAAGTAAATTACCACTGAATCATAGCCTCACCATCAAGAAAGAGGTTTTTACCTCTGCATCATTTTATATTTTAAAAAAATAAGAATTTATCTGGCTCTTAAGACTTATTACACTGTTTCCAAAATCCACATTTATAGTGCCATTCCAAACAGAACTACATCCTTGAAATTAGTTTGTCCAGTGGAAGCTTTAAGACCAACAAAGATTTATTCGAGGTATAAGCTTTCATGTGCCAAGTACACCTCCTCAGATACAGTGAAACAGAATTTTCTCAACTATTACATATAGGAAGAGAGGGCGGTGAGGAGGTTAGTTGTCAGGTAAGGCCAATCAGTTGTAATCACCCAATTCATTTTGACTTTAACTAGCCCTTCATGACAACCAACCCCCCCCCCATCCCCTTTCTCTTCCTATATGTAATGGTTGAGGAAATTCTGTCTGATGGAGGTCCAGTGGAATGTGCCCACCCTTTCCTGAAGGTCCAGTGGACCAGTTAGGTTGGTCTACCACAGAGGCCAATGAATTCTATAAGGTTCCAATATGTTATATGAGTTTAGGGAACCTGCTGGGTGGGGCTCTGTTGAAATTATGGGTGGGGTCCAGTAGGCAATAGATAGAGTTGCTCACTGGTGTACTATCTCTCTGCAACAGGAATTTGGTTTCAAGTTTTTTACTAGAGCAAGGTGAACTAACAAACGTGAGATGGCTACACCACAGCAATCTAGGCCAAATAGATACAGCAGACTATAGAGTTAATTTGAAACAGTATGAGATGGCAATGACAGCATGGAAGAAAACTTATTTTTCCCCACTACCATTGAATTGGCTGAATAGCACCCAGCTCCCTTGCTTAAATTAACTCAGTAACTGATGATCTCAAAGGGGAAATGTCAAACAGTCAAACATTCGGCTATTGGTTAAGGGTTTTTAAAAAAATTATTTGCCAATAAAACTGGTCAGATCACCTTCAAACGGGATGCTATTTTTTCAGTAACTGACACAGTAAGGTGTTTGTAGTATCATCTGGTCTTGGTTGTATAGTTCAAACTACCTGAATAATGTCAGCCCTGTTCTGGGTGTTGAGAAGGCCACTATCTTATGGTTTTTACATATATTTACTTCATTTGTACACACAATTCTTCACAATGAGTACCCAAATAGGCATACATTATTCTCCCATCCTCCATTTTTTCCTCACAACAACTTTGTGAAATAGGTTAGGCTGAGAGTGTGTTGTAGGGTTGCCAAGTGCAATTCAAGAAATCTCTGGGGACTTTGGGGGTGGAGCCAGGAGACACTGGGGTGGAGCTAGGAGCAAGGGTGTGACAAGCATCACTGGCACACCTTTTTAAATGTCTTCCTTCCCTCCACCCTCCCCTTCTCTGATTTCACCTCAGAGGCGGAGTGGAGCGGGCGACGCCACTGTGCAGCTGCCGCCTCTTCTCCGCTTCACCGTAACTGCTCCTCCGAGATGGGCTCAGGCTGAGCCCATCTCGGAGGAGCAGCTATGGTGAAGCGGAGAAGAGGCGGCAGCGCAGTGGCGTCACCCGCTCCGCCTCTGAGGTGAAATCAGAGAAGGGGAGGGTGGAGGCAGGCCAGAATCGTGGTGAGCCACAAGTCCGGGTCCTAGAAGGACCCAGATTCGCGGCTCGCCACGCTCCTGGCCTGCCTCCACCCTCCCCTTCTCTGATTTCACCTCAGAGGCAGAGCGGGCGATGCCGCTGTGCTGCTGCCGCCTCTTCGCCGGTTCACCTTAGCTGCTCCTCCGAGATGGGGCGGCTCGCCATGCTCCTTGGCGCCGTTTTCCCCCCTCCCCCCACTGCCGTCTTTTTGGAGAGCGGGGGAAGAGGCTGTAAATCCTGGGGTCCCCCGCCAGGGCGGGAGGGTTGGGAAGCCTAGTGTGTTGTGATTAGCTGAAGGTTGCCTAGCAAGCTTGCATGGCAGATTGAGGATTTGAACCTGGATTTTCAGATCCTAGTCAGACATTCTAACCACTACACAGGGGCATAGTTAGAAAATTTTGGTTGGTGGGGCACTGAGAAATTCTGTGAGGTTGGGAAGCAAGAGGAGGGGGGGGAGAGAAGGAGATTCTGTCAGGTGAAAAAGAGATGGGTCTTTCCTTACCTGCCATCTGCACTCATTCTCCTCAGCCTCTACAGGAGAAGAGCCAGCTGGCCAGCTGGTGTGATTGATACTTGGCATGGCGAGTATGTGCTCTGTGCTACAGTAGCAGGTTGGAGAGGCCTGCCAGTACTGTAGCACAGAATGCATACTTGTTGAGTATTAATTGCACTGGCCAGCCGGCTCTCCTTCTCCCCAGCCAGGCAACAGGGCAGTAAGCGACTGGATGAGGCAGGCAGGTCACATGACTGCAGCGAGGCCTGCCTGCCTCATCTGCCTGCTCACTTGGCCTGGGAAAGGGAAAGCCAGCACCAAGCTGGCTGGTGCAGTTAATACTTGGCTAGTATGTATTCCATGCTACAGTACCAGCAGGCCTTGCCCGCTGCTATAGCACAGAGTGCATACTTGCTTGGCTGGTTCTCCTTCTTCTGTAGCAGCTGAGCTGAGATGAATGAGTGTGGCTGGCAGGTAAGGGCAGGGGCAGTGGGAGTTGTGGGGTGTGGGCCATGATTGATGGGGCACATGCCCCTGAGTGCCCCACTATGACTACATACCTGCCACTACACCACACTGGCTCTCCAGCTCTGAAGCTGGGTGTCATTTCATTGAACAACCCTCCCAATGCTGCCACATCTGTTTGGGGCTTCTGCTTGACTGCTGTGGTCAAGTAGCTTAGGGAAAGTAGATGGAAATTGAATCCTGACAAGAGGTGATGATGGTTACCAAGGCAACTGTCCTTGAGGGGCTTTGCCACTCCTGTTACATGGGATTTCTTTGATGGATTCTATTAAACACTTGGGAGTGTTGCTCTGTTATTAGAGAAGCAGATAAATATGGTGGATAAAACCATTTTTCTAATTTGTTAGATCCAAAGCTTTCCCCCCATTGGGAACTGATTTTCTTGGGTTAAAAATTCCTGCTGCTGAAAGTAAAATAAGCATTTCTTACACAGTCTTGCTCAAAGCAAAGACCCTTACTCAAAGCAAATATTTAAATATTTTTGATATTAAATCATTCAATATTTTTCTAATGCTTCCATAAACTACAGAATAGTTAGATATCTTCTTTTGCTATTCTGACATTTTTTGTCAGCTAAAAATGAAAGAAATGCTAATAATTCCACATATCAATATCACTTGATGAATCACAGAAGTCAAAAGTAGTAATCAAGCTGTCAATGTTGATCTTACCATAACCGGTAAGATCTTTCCCTCCTAGCTTTTATAATTGAGTTTAAACATCAGACATGAAAAACAATTCCATCTGGGTTTTTTTCCACTACAGTTAATTTAAGTTGAAACTTAATATATCCCACATACAAGCTAAATATAAGTGTGAAAGCATCCTAGCCGCATGTCTAATTCTAGCAAGTATAAACAAGCAGAAGTATAAGCAATAATACGTGCCATAAGAGGAAGTGTAATGAGAAATATTATTTATATCCAAACCAAAAATGCCCTTTTACTCACAGAAGGAGTCCATTTGTAACCAGAAGTGGAAGTACTCCTTCTATGAGAAAAGATAAATGTATGTCTTTTATGATGAAAGTGCTTCCTTCAAATTGTTTACACATCTTTACTTGCTGTGATCCATTTGACAAGACTTTAGCGATATAACACATAAGCAGGAGGGCCTTTAACCTATTTTCTGTTCAGTCCTCCTTAATTAAAAAAAGAAATGTAATTGCTAATAATATATATTTCTTAAGGAAAAACAATATATGTGCTTTTTAAAAACCCAATGGTTGATTAACTATTGAATAAATCCCAGAAACCTGTTATACCTGTGGGTCAGCAGGTTTCTTCTATTGATCATGTTTGGCATATCATATTTGGCTGCATAGAAAATGGGGGTGGACAGTTTCAACTGTAGTATCTGTGCCACAGGACTGATGATAGAATCTTGCATTAAGAAGCTACATGCCCTGTCATTGCATTAAGAAGCTACATGCCCTGCCTTTTCCCCCTTCAGATATACCAAACTGGTTTAACCATAACAGAGGCATTAAAACACATGGCGGGGGGAAGGGGGAGAGAGAGAGATATTTTAAACTGACCTAATAAACCCAAGTTCCTCTGAATTGCCCCAATGTACATCCAAAAATAAATTTGGTCCACTTTGTCAACATTTTATGTATTAGTTTCATTAAAGTATAAAGGAAAAGACAATGGAGCATTTAAAGTAGGTATATTTTCTTCAAAATATTTTCTTTGGGAAAGCAAATACTGTACCCAATTCTCACTTAGGATTGCCAGGTCCTGGTTGGGAAATACCAGGAAATATGAGGGTTGGAGTTGGGGGACGGTGGGATCTGGGAGGGAAGAGACCTCAGCAGGGTATAATGCAATGGAGTTGCCTTCCAAAGCAGCCTTTTCTCCAGGGGAAGTGTTCTCTGTCATCTGGAGACCAGCTGTAATTCTAAGAGATCTCCAGGCCCCATGCGAAGGCTGGTAACTCTGTTACCACTTCATCTGAACAATTTTTACTCTGAATTATCAAAGGATATTTTAGTTTGCACATAAGAGAGTTGCAAGTTATATAATGCAAGGTACTAAAGTAAGAGTGACAGAATATAAATATACAAGCAGCAATATAGAGGGCAACAGAAAGTAATGTTAAGGGTCTTTAAATAAATGCAATGCAATCATTTATTGTTAATGCCACATAGCACCGATTCTAATATGATGGATCAGGACCCATTATGGGGACTTAGTGGAATTAAATCAGAATGACAGCAACAAACCTTTTGACTAAGATTGACAGAGTGCCGATTTTATGTCAGAGAAAGACCATTCAACAATCAGAGTGGAACAATGCAAACACTTTATTTTAATGATACTGCTTGTGCAGCCATTTCAGCTCCGAACAGTGTCACGCTAAGACAAAAGATAAACTTAATTTATTAATGCATGTATCTATATAATATAAAGATTTGAGGGCAGTCTGACTGTGACCCCATTGATCGCCAGGGTTGATTTTGCTGATCTGGATGGCCAGGTGAGTGTCCCCTACTTCCCTCACTGCTCCATGTGCGTTCCTCCAGAGGCTGGATACTCAGTGGAAGTGGACGACCATCCCAGATAAAAGGAGTGTACCATTCTTCAGTCACAGGTATACAAGAACCCTGCAAACATAACTTAAAATGTATATGAAGTCTGTGCATGTATTGATTTACCTCAGAGTTCTTTATTGAGTTACCTCATTAATTTTACCCCTGATTTCACCTGACCTTTTCCTCTCTGTGTTGAATAAAATATTTTGTTATTTTTGAATGTTAAAAAGTCTCAATTGCCATTTCAGTGGTTTAAGTTGAAGAGTGATCTCGACCTTTCCCTCTGGCTCCTGGGCTGAGCCAGCAGCAAAATATCAGGGTGGGACAGCCATAGTTTCTTTAGGGAAGAAGAAAACAGAAGAAAACAGATAGCTAAGGTGATTCAGTCAGACAAGGAAAGAAAAAGGGAGGGAAAATCTTGCCTCTGAGGAAGGGAAGAGGAAGAGGCAGTGGCGTAGCTAGGGCTTTGGGGGCCCGGGGCCCAAGATTTATGTGGGCCCCCCATGTGTGTGCACGCCTCCAGAACGTCTAATCACTTAGATTTTCTCCCAAGCTAGGATTTCCCTTGCCTTTATGCTAGTTGCTACTATCAGATCTTTCCAGGGATCCCTGGATGTCCCATAATAAGAATAAGCCAGTCAGCACTTGATTGAATTCAGCCAGACCTTCTGATCACTTGAGAGTTCTGTTGTTCACTTTCCTGGGCCAGGTCAATTTCCAGTCCGTGTTTTTTAGGCCTCTTGTAAATCATAGACAGCTTCATGAGGGGACTGAATAAACATATGGAGCAGAGGTCCATCAGTGTCTATTAGCCACAGGGTATAGATGGAACTCTCTGTCTGGGGCAGTGATGCTCTGTACTCTTGGTGCTGGAGGGGTCCACAGTGGGAGGGCTTCTAATGTCCTGGCCCTATTAGTGAACCTCCTGATGACACCTGGTTTTTTGGCCACTGTGTGACAGAGTGTTGGACTGGATGGGCCATTGGCCTGATCCAACATGGCTTTTCTTATGTAGCCCTTATCAGCTGAAACAGCTCAGCTGGGAGAGTCATAAGAACATAAGAGAAGCCATGTTGGATCAGGCCAATGGCCCATCCAATCCAACACTCTGTATCACACAGTGGCCAATACACACACACTATGGCTAATAGTCTAAGATCTAATCACAGGTAGCATCATCTGTACCTGTACTGGCCTGCTCCTTGCCTTTCAAGAGAACGGATCCTAAACCAATAATCTCTGCTGACTACAGAAAGGCCTGTTATTCAACAGTAGGACACAAGCCCTGCATACCAAAAGGTCCTAAGTTCACTATCTTGCTTCTGTAGTTACGTCAGATAAAAGAACAATTTTCAGTCACTTGATATTTACATATACTTACGTGTATGAAATTGCCTCCCCTCTAAATAAGCTAGTTTCCTGACACATGGAGTCTCTGTAATACACCTTCAAAAAATTGTAGGCCTCTAAATGGTCAAATGTGATATGCCACCATTTTCAATAAAATCATTCATAATATTCAGACATGCTGATTTAGAAAGCAAAATTAATTAACTACACCCAGTTTAATGGATTGAGCATATTTTAATAGATATCAATGTTGCCAGAACATCAATACTTTCAGAGATAAAGACTTTTGTTTTAAAAATAAAGTTTTCTACTTTCTGTTCATCCTTATCTCTTATGTAAATGATGACTAAGGCTGCAGTCATATAAGAATTCTTTCCTGGAAGTAAACCCCATTTAATAAAATAGGACTTACTTCTAATTAAATGGATACTCTGTATCTGTCACTTCATCCATGCATGGTCATCGCCTGCTTATTTTGCCTGTCTCTTCATCTTTGTGTTTTATTTCTCTCACTGTCAGAATTTAGATAGCACGCTCCTTGGGGCACAGCCCTTCTCTTTTGAATATTTTGCTTAATAAAAATTATGTATGTTAATGGTACTATAAAGTTATACAACAACAAAGAATAGTTTTTAAAATCTTTAATATTTTTCACTGCCTGTTCGAAAAAATGATACAAACCAAAATCATTTAACAAAGTAAACCACAGCTTCATTACAGAATGAGACCGCTAGTCCAGTACATCACACCTCTTTAGCAACCAAGACTGTCTGGGAGAGTCAGAATTCAAATCCTCACTCTGTCATGAAGCTTACTGTATAGAAATGAGCGGGTCATTCTCAGCCTAATCTACCTCACAGGGTTGTTGTAAAAATAAAACGATGTATGCCACCCTGAGCTTTTCAGAGAACAGTGGGATTAAAAAAGGAAGAACAAATAAACTACATAAACAAAAACCAGTTTCAGCACGATTTTAGCTACCAAGCCAGCATACCTCCCTTGACACCACTTTAACTGTTTTACATGTCACGTTGTACTATTAGTCCATTTCACTTGGTACACTGTACTCAGATTTGCAACAACTTTCTAAAGGATGTTTCTCAGCCCCGAGTTGCCACAAACTAAACTCGGGATCCTCAGTCTTGCAAAGCAAGTGTGCTGTTCCCCACTCCCAACATACTAGGATTGTCAACCTCCAAGCAGAGCCTGGAGATCTGGAATAACAACTCTTTTCCAGACCCACTCCTCTGGGGAAAACTGGCTGCTTTGGCAGGTGCCCTCTATGCCACTATCCCCTGCGAAGCTCCCTCTCCAGGCTCCGGCCCCAGTCCCCAAAAACCGTCTGACCCAGAACTGGCAATGGCAACCTTAACAATTCTAGCCCTTTGGAGTGAGACGCTCTGCGAGCATCCAGCGCTCTGCAGCTCCGCCTTTGCTTGCTCCAACCTCGCAGCCGCTCCGCAGGACCTGCCCACCTTTGCTCGCTCCTTCATCTGCGTATCGTCGGGTGTCATCCCCGCCCAGAGCATAACCCCGGCTCCCAACGAGGAGCCCCGAGGTGCGTGCGTGCGTGCGCGCGCCCCTCCCCACCCCCTTCTTCCGCCGTGCGCGCGCGCTTCCCCTCGCTGTCGGGCGCCGCGGGCGCTTCCATTCTTTTTCAGCAACGTCACGGCCATTGTTTGGGGGGCCCCCTTGCCAACGCGGGGCCCCAGGGCCTGGGGCGGTCCGCCATCCCCGCCCCCCCCTCCCTACGCGTCTGGGAAGAGGTGTGTCATAACCTTTTCTCTAATGTTCTGACTTCCATCAAGCATCACTTTATGCAATACTATAGCTACAATAATCAGGCACCATTCATAACCTATATCAGGCCATGAAAGATAATAGCAAGACCCCTATCTACTAGAAGAGAATGTCATATGTACATTACACAAAACTGGTCAAAGACACTCTTAGCCTCCAATATTTGAACATCCAAGAAAACAGCCAGATTCAGAAGTACCCCCAGAGAAACTACAAACCTGTTCCTTATCTAGAACAGGTACATTTCATGTTCTAAGGCAATTCATGTCTCCCACCATTGGCAACTTTATCTTACAAACTGAAGGCCTCAGTCAGGTGAATGACAGAAAGGAGACTATGTGAATTTCCTCTATCTCCAAGACTTCCTTCTTAAAGATTCTTTAAGCTTTCAGGGACACAGGTAGGCTAATTTGCCCTCCACATCCACACTCCTTCAATGGACTTTAAACTGCTTTCAGCATTCAGTGTTCCTGATGCATAGTTGGTGCATATGAGCTCTCCTCCCCACTCTTCCTTCTTGTTAATTTTAAAAAACTGATATTTTACAGAACACTTCAGGGATTCCCATGAGTACACAAAGACCTTATCTATGGATAGTCTAGCTTTGCTGCCACACAATCTACTATTACATGTAGAATCATAGAGTTGGAAGGGACTTCCATGGTCATCTAGTCTAACCCCCTGCAAAATACAGGAACTACACAAATACCTCCTCTCCATACACCCTTCTTGCCCACCTTCTCATCATCTGCCTAATTCACAGAATCAGCATTACTGTCAGATGGCTTGACTGGTTTGATATTAAATTTATTAATTCTCAACAAGCCCATAACTATGTCAAAAATTCACTTCAACGGACTTCTGCTTAGGACTGCATTTCACACTTAAAGATGGGGGGAAAAATAAAACTGAATGCCATCATTATACTAAGGACTCTGTACCCCAGACTTTCTTGTTGCCATTTATGGGGGAAATGCAGAATGAACAATGCAGTCCTAAGCAGAATTATACTTTTCTAAGTCTGTTGAAGTGAATTCAGTAACTCTTACTTAGGATTCCACTGTAAACCATACACATGATCCTGTGGGAGTTAGAAGTGATCAGCAAAGTTTTTAGTACTTAGCTGAAATGTAGAAGTAGAGCTTGTATCAAGAGAAATACCACACCCCCAATCTACCTAGGTAGACCAAACAGATGTTGTAGCTGATAGTACAGAAAAAGTAGCCCAGGAAAACAGGGTCCCTTGCACGTGTCCAACCTGTGCAGTCCCCAAGCCTAGACAGAAGCTGTATCAAAATGAATCTAATTGATTAGGTTAATCAGAAGTGCGTGGACTTGAATGCACATATTTGATAACTTTGCCCAGTAATGGTAAATGAGAGATTGATCTATATATGGTTTTTGAAGTTTAACCATTACTTGTGTTTAATGGAGCACAAATCACACCTTCTGACATTTAACGCTTTCATAACCAATACAGTCTCTTACAAATTGTTATTACCCATGTTAAACAAAGATCAAGAGAGTAAATTGAAGGGAAAACCTGCCCAATCTCCCCCAAGGTTTCATCAGCTGTAATTTCACTCAAGGGGAATATGAGACATCCTTCACTTAGGTTTATATGTCCAGGTCAGTTTCACAATAACCTGTGTCTGTTTCAGGTTTAAGAAGCTGCTCCAGTATTTGTAGTATCAGGCCCTCATGCTTACAAACCAGCTACACAGGTGCCTTTGTAAAAGACAATTCACTTAGCTTTTAGTTACCTAATCCAATCTTCAAAATCTCTGGGAAGGCTTTGGCTTCCAAGCATCTTTAAAAAAAACCAGTAGATCATTAATGCCATTTTTGTTTATCCACCCTGAGTTAGAAACACAAATGTTCAGTTCTGATCACTATTATGCTAAGGAAGGTCATCCATTGTATGGGGCATGACCTCATTCATATTCTTAATGAAGAGTCATCCTAAGTATATTCACTCAGGAGCCTGGTTAATGAATTCTTTCAAGTACCTATGTAAATGCTCAGTATATTACAGCCAGCATGGTGCAATGGTTAAGAGTGGTGGACTCTAATCTGAAGAACTGGGTTTGATTTCCTCCTCCTCCTCTACATGAAGCCTGCTGGGTGACCTTGGGCCAGTTGAAGTTCTCTCAGAACTCTCTCAGCTCCCCCCCCCACCTCACAAGGTGCCTGTTGTGGGAAGGGGAAGGGAAGGTGATTGTAAGCTGCTTTAAGACTCCTTAGAGAAAAGCAGGGTATAAAAACAAAATCTTCTTGTGCAGTCTCAAGTGGTATGAATCTGGAATGACAGGCATGGACCTCTCTCCCCCTCCCCTCCACTTTCAACTTTCTCATGGCTACCATATGGAAGCAAGGCAAGCAGCATAACTACACATTACTAACAAAAAGTGTAATTAGGGGGTTACAAACTATACATGTTTACACAGACTTGCAGCTGTGTTGTAGCTGCTAGTTCTTGGTGGCAGTTCATGAGTAAATATGTATCAGGGCCTAGTTTGGACAAGGACTGCTGTGCAGAAGAAGGAGGAATTCCTGCCTGTTTCCCTGAGCTGTTTTCAGCAGCTGAAACAGCCCAGGGACCATAGTGGGAGGAGCAATTTGCTCCTTTGGGAACCAGCACATTCAATGACTGCTAGCACATGCTGGCTCCCCACTAGGGTTGCCAGACCCCCCTCCACTGAGACAGGGGTGCCCTGCTGCCAGGCCTTGCCCACCAGCTGGCTGGTGGAGGGACCTACCAGTAGAAAGAGGAACGCCTAGGCCATGTTTGCCAGTGTCTCACAGGAAGCAATCATCATGCTAGCAACTCCTGGGTGATGCCAGTTTTACCAGAGGTTTTGCTCAAATACCAGAGTGTTGCCTGGAAGTTACTGGTATGACAATGTCACTTCCTGTGTATCACTAGCAATGTGCCTGGGCCTTTCTCCCCGTAAGTCTTCCCAAACCCCCACTGATTCCCAGGAGTGACAGGCAACCTTACTTGCCATTGAGAAAATGATGTTCCCAGCCATGGCCCCAGGCTGTTTAAGCTGCAAAAAACAGTTCCGGGGGAAGACAAGAATTCCTCCTTCTCCAGTTCAGTGGTCCCAATCTGTGCATTTATTCATGGGTTGCGACTAGGATACTATCAACTACAGTACATCTGTAAGCTATAGCAATGACTTCATACACTTTGGTGCTGGAGAAGAATCTTGAGAGTCCCTTTGACTGCAAGAAGATCAAATCAATCAGTTGTAAGGGAAATCAACCCTGACTGTTCCCTGGAAAGTCAGATGCTGAAGCTGAAGCTCAGATACTTTGGCCACCAAATGAGAAGACAGCACTCACTGTAGAAGATCTTGATGCTAGGAAAGACAGAAGGCAAAGGAAGAAGGGGACGGCAAAAGATGAGATGGCTGGACAGCGTTACTGGATTTGAGCAGACTTCAGAGGAAGACAGGAGGGCCTGGCGTGACTTGGTCTATGGGGTCGCAAAGAGCTGGACTCGACTGTGCGACTGAACAACAACAATAATGTCTAGTTAGGAGAAGAAAACTGCAGATTTATACCCTGCCCTTCTCTCTGAATCAGAGACTCAGAGCAGTTTACAATCTCCTTTCTTCTCCCCCCACAACAGACAGCCTGTGAGGTGTGTGGGGCTGAAAGGGTTCTCACAGCAGCTGCCCTTTCAAGGACAACTCTTGTGATAGCTATGGCTAACCCAAGGCCATTCCAGCAGGTGCAAGTGGAGGAGTGGGGAATCAAACCCACTTCTCCCAGATATGAGTTTGCACACTTAACCACTACACCAAGCTGGCTCATACTCCCATACTGAAAAGATGGGAGTGGCAGCGGGACATTCTAAGGGCAATGATAAGCACAAGCCATGTCCTTACTTCTTCTTTCCCTCGCTGCAAAGAAAATATGTGCCAAGCTGGCAATGCGAAGGGGTGATTTGTAGATTTATGTGTATATCTCTATTGTTATTGTTATTGTTATTGTATTGTATTTGTTGTTTTACCCTTTTGCTTTACATGATATTTTGTATGTTCATTAACTTCTAGTTTACTTTGTTTTTTCTTAGGATTTTTGTAGACTAGTAACAGCCAACAGCTAATTACAATAAATGAACTGAACTACTTCTTGCAGCTCCACTGGCTGTGAGCAAGACAAAGCCCCAGCTGAGCGTTAACATCTCCTGGAGTTTCTAGTACCCCAAAGAACCATTTGGGTTTCTTGGTCAGTAAACTGGCCCTGGCAGCAGCAGTGCTATAAGAGTTAGCAACTGTGGTCCTTGTGATACAGTGTCAGATGGAAATAATATTTATATTCCTCAGAGCTGCAGTGAGATGGGAATGATAAGAAAGCTGTGCAGTGGGTATAAGAAGAGGAGACTGGATTTATACCCCACCCTTCACTACCCGAAGCAGCCTCAATATGGCTTACAAGCTCCTTTCCCTTCCTATCCCCACAACAGACACCTTGTGAGGTAGGTGGAGCTGAGAGAGCTCTAACAGAAACTGCTCTTGAGAGGAACAAGCTCTGCTAGAAGTTGTGCCTGACTCAAGGTCAAATCAGCACATTTTATTTATTTTATTTTTACTTACGTTATATTTATATCCCGCCCATTCTGTACAGACTCAAGGCGGCTAACATCATAAAGGAGGAGTGGGGAATCAAACCAGATTCTCCCAGATAAGAGTCCGCACACTTAACCACTACACTAAACTGGGTAGTCTGAGGGTTGATCATTAGGAGGTCTGGTTGTGAGTTCACCACTCAAACAGCTTCTTGGGGCATTGCAATTTGTGGTAGCATAAGAGGTGGTGTCAGTTGTCACCTCTCAGGCTTGTCCATTACTGCAAAGATGGTCCAGAAGTATTAGTGGGAAGAGGTGACGGGTTTCCACCCATCAATGACTTTCAGACTCATCTATCACATTTAGAACCTGCCCATCCTCAAAGAAGCGCAGGGCAGGGCAGGGCAGCACACAGTTCTTCCTTCCTGCATTTCAGACTCAAACCCTAAGAGTTGAGTTAGGCAGGCCAAAGGTCACCGAAGGGTTCATGTCATTTGAACTCAGGTCAGCTGAGTGTCAGTCCAGTCCACTAACTACAGCAGCACCAACATCTGCTTGGTGCAGTGAAAGACCTTCCACCAGCCTGTTATGGGGTGAACTTAAAGCTGAGGTACACAAGAAAAATGGAAAAGAAGAGATCTTAAACCAAACCTGCAAATGTTGTAATAGTGCAGTTGTAGTAGTGCGCTTATTAACATTATGTCAATCGTGTTCAGAAGTGGGGTATCCGCGGAAATGCTTCCCGTGCAGCTTTGGGAACCGCAGCCGGCATCTCCCTTTTTCAGCTCATCTACGATGACCCGAGTCGCTTTAGGACCCAGCAACAGCCCGTGGTTGACCCAAGTCACACACCGCAGAACTATTAGTGCAGATCGGTCGGCTTGCAGCTGCTGCAGCAATTCGCTGCTCCTGTTGGATTTTCTGCGCCTGGCTTCAGATTAGATTGCCGGCTCAGGGAAAGGGGCGAGGGAGGAAGCTGGATCCCCCCTCCCCCCCCTTTTTTTTTTAACGCGGCAGGCGATTTAGTCTTCTTGGGAGTCTTACTGCGCGGCGCTGTTAACAGTCTATTAACATTGGAAAGGACTGCACGGCTGCTGCCGCTGGTTGGAGCGTGTCTGCGCCTGCGCGGCTGCCTTGGAGAGCTTTGGTTTCGCCTAGAATATGAGGCGGCTGGGAGAGAACTGGCGGTGAATGCAGAAAGCACACCAGGCGTGTCCTCCTCGGTGGGCGTGCGAGTCAATGGGGATTGTGGCTCGCCTCGGAAGGCTCGAGCAGAAGCTGGGTGGGTGCGCGCGGAGCTGAGCCGACTCGCCTTCTCGGTCTGCCTCTGCTTTGAGCAGAGAATGGAAGGCGCGAGGGGAAGGCTGCCAGTATCCTCCTCCTCTGTGCACGCAGCGCGCGCCTAAGGCTGCATGGCCGCAGCCTGGAGGCTTGGCGGGTCCCTCAGCGGCTACCGACTGGCGTCGGCGACCTTGGCTTGTGTGCGGGCGTGCCTTGCCTCTAGCTGGGAGATGCTGAGCTGAGGCTCCGGCGGTTTGCGCGTTGGTGACTGGAAGAGGGTAAGCGGCGGCTCTCCCCTGACGGACACGCAGCCCTGGGCACAGGCTCGGCACTGCTGCTCTGTGGAGGAAGGGGCTCGGAGCTGCTGAGGGACCGCAGTCTGCCGCCCTGCTTTTGGCGGGATGCTAGGCTAGCTCTTGGCTCCGGGGCGGGTGGGGGGCGAGGTGGATTGGAAAGGGCTGGCTCGGACTCGGCTTGGCGCACCAGCTTCTCAATGGCCAGCCCGCGGCGGAGTATCGAGTTGGAGCATTTCGAGGAGAGGGACAAAAGGCAGCAGCGCTCCAGCTCCCGCCGGGGAGGGGGCAGCTCCACTTGCAGCAGCAGCTCGGGGCCCAAAGGCAACGGGCTCATCCCCAGCCCCGCGCACAGCGCCCACTGCAGCTTCTACCGCACGCGCACCCTGCAGGCCCTCAGCTCCGAGAAGAAGGCGAAGAAGGCGCGCTTCTACCGCAATGGGGACAAGTACTTCAAGGGCTTGGTCTATCCCATCTCCAGCGATCGCTTCCGCTCCTTCGACGCCCTCCTCATCGAGCTCACCAGGTCCCTCTCGGACAACGTCAACCTGCCCCAGGGAGTCCGCTCCATCTACACCATCGACGGCAGTCGGAAGCTGACCAGCCTGGAGGAACTGGTGGACGGTAAGGGAGACACACCTGTGCCTGCTGAGGCCGCCTCAGTGGGGTAGAGCTAGGACCGTTTTGACAAGTGACCTTACCCACCCTTCCTAGATGATGTCATCCACTCCAGCCCGTTCAGTTGCCCCCCTCTCCCCCACCTCTTCTCCTTTAAATGCCTCCACACTTCCCTCTGGCTAGGTTAATGTTCCCCCTGCTCACTTCCTTCAAAAGGCACCCACCTGCACAGTAATCACGCTCAGTGGGAGGACAGATGGTGCACTCACTGGACCTGCTCATATCTATTCATTTGCATGAAAGGGCTCCTGGAGGTTTAGATGTAGCTCCAAGTCCACCACGGTCACTTGTGGGCATAGCCAGAGCATCACTGAAAAGGTTTTATTACTGACATTTTAAGTCAGAGAATGAATGGTGTTGAATGGTCAGATTTCATATGCATTATTTCTATGCTCATTCCCTCTTAACTTCATAATTTACCTTTTTTCAAAACTGCAACAGGCCTTTAAAGAATTATAGGTATGAACCCATAAAACTTATAAAAGGTTGTTGAGCAGAATGTTGCAAAGCTGAAGTGGTTATTTGGGGTATGAAATATGGTAAAGTCACATAAAACAAAGCAGATTATACTGATAGAGCCATTCTTATCTTGCTATATGTGGAAGATCATATTAATGTAGGCATATTGCATCTTGACAGTAATTGGTGCAGTTATATGTTTGGAAAGCTGGTGTCCAAGTTACATACTGATAGAGTAATATTGATATTTGGAACTTATTTATATAGTTTATCATGTACTAAAGATGATGGTTACAGTAGCATGAGCATTGTCCATTACTGGATTGTTCAGATACGCAAACTGTTGGACCTCCTAAGGTTCCTCCTCTAAGAATCTTCCTCCAACAAGTATGTGCAAGATGCACATAAAACACTTGGGGTTTGCAGACAATTTGTTTGGACAGTTATGGTTCTTTATAATCTTTTTTTCCCTAATTCTCTAGGATCAGTATGGCAGTATAGCTGAGCTTTATGAAACTTCATGGTTTGTTATTCTGGATATTTCAGCTCCCTAGTGCTGACATCTCATATATTTCAGGCAGTTTTATTTATTATAGATGCA
Source organism: Heteronotia binoei (assembly GCF_032191835.1). NCBI lineage: Eukaryota > Metazoa > Chordata > Lepidosauria > Squamata > Gekkonidae > Heteronotia > Heteronotia binoei. The sequence continues at coordinate 58,178,469 of NC_083231.1, read as the reverse complement.
TCCCATCTTCCTTCCATCAGAGTTCCCAGTTGTGTTCCATACATATTCAGACCTGATTAGTTTCTACAAGGCTGGTGCCTCATATACATTCCAGCACACACTGGGCCTGCCATTAGGAAGATTGCTTTGAGTGTTGATAAGGATTTGTTGGATGGAAATCCCTTCTTGCTTTTTCTTCCTGAAGTCTTTCTTATGAAGAATTGTGTATTGCAGGATATTCTTTGGTGTGTTTAATTGTTACTCAGTCTGTTATTCTGTTGTTGCTCTACAATTACATTTAGTTTATTTATGGTAACTGGTGGTCATCATATGAATGTGTCTTAGGAATAGTAAGTCTACCAGGTTCATAGCTGGATAGCTTGCACTGATCAGTATCTCCAAGAAGTGTCTCCAAGAAGACACCTCCCTTGTTGTGCTTCTGGTTTACATTTTCAAGGTTGCTTTGAGTGGGGTCCCCAAGTAGCATGAATCCAATGCAGTGATTTAAGAACATTGCCTGAAGTTCCTTTGCTTATCTTTAAAGGTATAGCTTTAAAGGTATAGCTAACTAGTCTGCATAACAGCTAGATTCAAGTCCAGTAGCACCTTGGAGACCAGCAAGATTTTGGGGGTGATTAGGACTTTGGTGGGAGACAGCCAAGGAAGACCAGGTTTGCTATGCAGAAGCAAGTAATGACAAACAACTTCTGAACATCACTTGCCTTAAAAACTCTAGAGGATCACCATAAGACAGCTGTGAGTTGACAGCACTTTCCACCACCACCAAGCTTTAAAAAGCCAAAACTCCCTTCATCAGACAAAAGGAACTTTGATTCTTGAAAGCTTGTACCCTTAAAATCTTGCTCGTCTCTAAGGTGCTACAGGATTAAAATCTTGCTGTTCTATTCCATACCAACACGGCTATCTTCTGAAACTAGTTTGCATAAGTATGGTAAAGATTATGGGAAATAATAATAATAAGTTTTTATTTATATCCCGCCCTCCCCGCCGGGGCAGGCACAGGGCGGCTTACAAAAACATGATGTGGTATCATGATATACCAATACAGGTAAAATCAATTCGCAGTATAAATACAAATACAAATATAAATATAAATTAATGTTAAAAAGCTAAAACAATACGTTGGTGCTACAGTCTCTATTTATCCAGGCAGCGTAATATTCAGTCTGGTCACGTCTTGAAGGCTTCTTGGAAGAGGGCAGTTTTGCAGGCCCTGCGGAACTGGTTGAGGTCCCGCAGGGCCCGCACCTCTTCCGGCAGCTGATTCCACCATTGGGGCGCTTTTATAGAGAAGGCCAGCTCCCTAGTTGTTTTAAGTTTGGCCTCCTTAGGCCCAGGGATTTCCAAAAGATTTTGTGAACTGGAACGCAGTGCTCTCTGGGGAACATATGGAGAGAGGCGGTCCCTGAGGTAGGCAGGTCCTTGCCCATATAGGGCTTTATAGGTGATAACCAGCACCTTGTAACGAACCCGGTATACAGTTGGCAGCCAGTGCAGTTCCCGCAGCCTAGGCCACACGTGTTCCCACCGGGGTAGTCCCACTAGCAGCCTGGCTGCTGCATTCTGCACTAGCTGTAGTTTACGTGTTCGGTACAAGGGCAGCCCCATGTAGAGGGCATTACAGTAGTCTAATCTCGAGGTGACCGTTGCATGGATCACTGTTGCCAGGTCACCTCGCTCCAAGAAGGGGGCCAACTGCCTTGCCTGTCTAAGATGAAAAAAGGCGGATTTGGCAGTGGCCACTATCTGGGCTTCCATTGTCAAGGAGGACTCCAGTAGCACTCCCAAGCTCCTGACTTCACGCACTGGTACCAATGGCGTCCCGTCAAAAGCTTGAAGGGGAATCCCTCTTTCCGGGGCGCTGTGGCCTAGTCAAAGGACCTCTGTCTTCGCTGGATTCAATTTCAGCCCGCTCAGCTTGATCCAATCAGCAACGGCTTGCAATGCCCGGTCCAGATCTATAGGGGCATCAGCGGCCTGGCCTCCCATCAATAGGTAGAGCTGGGTGTCATCAGCATACTGGTGACAACCCAGCCCATGTCCCTGGGCGATCTGGGCAAGGGGGCGCATAAAGATGTTAAATAGCATTGGAGAGAGAACCGCCCCCTGAGGCACCCCGTGTCATGGGTGCTGGGGACCCTGCAGAGGAAGTTGAGCCTGCAGAAGAAACTGTGCCCCTGCCACCTGCACCAGTGCCCCTGCCTCGCCCTCTCGGGTGGCGGATGTGCGTGACCGCCTCCGTCAGGACCTCAGGGATCGGAGGAGGGCGGCACGCTCACAAGCAAGACGCTCCCTGAGTTTTGAGAGGATTCTGGCCCTTCTAAGAGCAAGGATGCTTGAGTTGCAACAGGATCCTGGCTGCCTCTCTGAGCCAGCAATTAGCCCAAATGGGCAACAGCCAGCAGAGGGCTATATAGCTGTAGGCTTTGGGAGGAGGCTTTGTGGAAGCAACTAGTCATCTCCATGACATTCTAGCATCCACTCCGGCTTGACTTTGGTTTCTGGACTCCCTGACTTTGGCTTGTGACTTCTGGACCCCCTGACCTCGGCTTCTGGACCTCGGACCTGCGATACTTGTACAGTGATTCGTATTTGGCGCCTCGGACCCTCCTGCTTACTGGCTACAGACCTTGGACTGCCCCTGGACTTTGCCTGACCCGGCCCCAGCTGTGACACCCCGCAATTAAGTGGGTGCCTCCGAGACAGCTCTCCCCCAATCGCCACCCTTTGTCCCCGACCTTCAAGGAAAGAGGAAAGCCACTGTAAGGCTAACCCCTGAATCCCTGTCACCAAACTGATAAAGGAAAATCAAAACCAAGTTACTTTATTAACAGTGCCATCTTAAGCGAAGGGACACCATTCAGAACCTATTAACTTCAAACTATTGGAAAGTCCATTTATAATTCATTTCTAGTATTCCTAGACCATAATCTTCCTCATTTTTGTGGAAGTTGTTCCTGAAGTTGTTAAGTTGTAAGCAAATGACAGGCAAAATAGCTGCAGACCTTCATTTTATGATGTCTCCTTCAGTACAAGTCTTGTAGTGTGATGGTCACACTAGAGTTGTTTAAACTAGGTAGTATTCTTGTAGTGCTGTCCATGACAGTGCCAGCAGCTCTGACCATTGTGTCAAATTGTTAAGAAATCTTTTTCCTATTTGTTTAATTTGAAGCAGTTCTGATTCTTATAAGCCTTATTGTTGTCCATGGCTTTGTAGTTGTGATGTAATATTCATTTAATAGGAGCAGTCTATCACAGGTACAAAGTCTACCTAATGGACCACCTCTCCCCATATACCCTCCCAGAGAACTCTGCTGAGTAACATCTTCTGGTTGTCCCTGGCCCAAAAGATGTCCACAGCCTCACTAGGGCCAGGGCTTTTTTCTGTCCTGGCCCCTGCCTGGTGGAACAAGCTCCCACTAAAGATCTAGGCCCTGCAGAGCCTGATGCAATTCCGTGGAGCCTATAAAACAGCTGTTCCACCAGGCCTTTAGTTGAGGTGGTGGACATCACTGAACACCAATATTGCCTCCCTGTCACATGTTGGCCCACTTTGGAGTAGTGACTGCTTATGATTACTATCATTTATTGTCAGGGCTTATTTTGTAGAAAAAAAATCAGCAGGAACTCATTAGCATATTAGGCCACACTCCCTAACATCACCATTGTTTCACACAGGGCTTTTTTGTAGAAAAAGACCAGCAGGAACATATTTGCATATTAGGCCACATCTCCTTGTTATTGTTCAGCTAAGGACTATGAATTGAAATGGTCACCATCTGAATTTTAATTAGTCAGTTGGTTTGTTTGGTTTTATGTTTGAGTTAGTTGTTTTAGAAATTATGTAATTTATTTTATTTTTGATGTGACCCGCCCTGAGCCCATCTGTGAAGGGTGGGATAGAAATGTGAAGTAATAAATAAATCAGTAACAGTAAGTAAGTAATAAGTATTTATTACCTGAGTGTTCTACTGGCAACCTGTTGTCTGGTAGTCCTGATTTTGTGTGTGGCCTTCTTTGTGGAGGCATCCTGAGATGTTAATAAAAAGAACTGTTTGCTCTCTTGGACACTTGGGTGTTACTTGAATATTCTCTACAACTTCATCAAACATAAGACATTGCAGTTGTGAAGTTGTCATGTCTTTGAGTTAAGAAAAATAAGTGTTGAGCATTCTCGTTGTTATATGCTTAGATATTAATTTTGATATGACTCTCCTTGCATTAACCCATTGCTGTTTAAAAATGTGCCTTAGCCATTGATGTATTAATAGCAACAAAGATTCAGTAAGTACATCTTTTTACACTGTAGATCTGTAGCAATTAGTTTTCTAGTTTCTAGGAGCTCCAGCAGTATGTCTTCACTAACATATGCATAAACCAGAATTTTTGCAAACTGATGCATTTTAACCAAGAGATAAGAAACTTCTTACCTGTTCAAAATTTTCACTGAGCTCTGTGAAGGATACCAGTGTTGATATCAAATACTGAGTTACTCCCAGCTCTGCTTACCGTTTGCTAGGATGGCTAATATGTTATATTGAACAAAAAAAGAACAAACCTGGAATATAATACCCCTGATAACACAGTTGTAGAAAAAAGGAGAAATAGGTTTGGGTAATTGACATTGCAATCCCAGGAGACAGTAGAATAGAAAAGAAAGAACAGGAGAAGAGCACGAAATACCAAGTCCTACAAATAGGGTTAAAATGCCTCTGGGAGAAGATTACCATTGTACCAGTTGTCATTGGTGTATTTTATATGCTGTTACATGTCCCAAGTCTTTTTGAGGGGAGAGGCAGTAGGATATAAATTCGGTAGGTCTTGAGACTTCTACTCCCTCTCCCCCCCAAAAAAAACCCTGGGGCATGAAACAGCATATAAAATACACCAATAAAACAATACAAAACTATGATAAATTATCTTTAAAATATAAAACTGTTAAAAATCTATCCCCATTAAAATCTGTCAACTATTAAGCAGGGTAGGATGTGTGAATGGTGAAGAGAAGACACGACTTAAGTATACCAGCTGCCTGGTGGATCACAGTAACCCAAAGGCTGCTTGAAAAGGAGCAGCCTTGCATGCCCCACGGAACCTAGGGAGGTCCCGCAAGGCGTGCACATTCTAGGTTTGGAACAAGTAATGCCAGCTCCATTCCAAAAGGCAGTGTTGCTTGAAGCAGCAAGCATCCAGCTGCAATTCCAAAGAACTTAACTAGATCTTGAATTGTAGAACACCATCTACCAGTCAAATATCTGTGACCTTTCATAATAATAGTAATAATTTAAAAAAATCAGTTATTGTTACTAGAATAGCCAGTCTCTGTAGGGTTTTTAAAAAAAGGTTTTATGGGGCAAGTTAGAGTTATAAAATGAATGAGTCTAGTATGCAATTTCCTATATGAGTGGTAGACTGTTCTTAAAAGAGACAATTTTGCAGAGCACCTAAAGAAAACAATTTAAAAAATTGTTTTGCATAAATTCACTACTTATATTATCTGAGGGCTAAACAGCACGTTACTTGGGAAATCTGGTAATGGATGTCCCAACATTTTGTTTATATTAATGAGCTGGTTAATGTTAGCAGTAGGATTATTGGTATTCCCTAGTTACTACTATGAAGATGGCATGGGAGGAAAAGGTTAAATGCTTCTTCCCTCGCTCCCCAAATTTAGTTAAAATCCATATGTTTCTCCATGGCAAATACATGAGATAAAGGTAGTCCCCTGTGCAAGCACCAGCCATTTCCGACTCTGGGGTGATGTTGCATCATGTTTTCATGGCAGACTTTTTTACGGGGTGATTTGCCATTGGCTTCTCCAGTCATCTACACTTTACCTGTAGCAAGCTGGGTATTCAGTTGACTGACCTTGGAAGGATGGAAGGCTGAGTCAACTTTGAGCCAGCTACCTGAACCCAGTATCTGCCAGGATCGAGCTCAGGTTGTGAGCAGAGCTTGGACTGCAATACTGCAGTTTACCACTCTGCACCACGGGGCTCCAGTACTTCGATATCTGGCTCCAGTATTCCAATGTAATAGCTAATTCAACTCTTGATGCCATCTAGTGAGGGAAGCATCATATAGGGAGGTGATGCAGTTACATTGGACAAAGGCAAATCTAAGTAGCAAGGTCAAGATGACTATGTTTTCATTTGTATTTTGCTTTTAATGGCTACAGTGGTGTGACAATTGGAATTACCAATTCCTACATGTTGCAACTGAAGATGCATGTTGTAATACACTTACTAAGGTAAGAGAATACTTACTATAATTCTTCCTGTGTACCAGATACAATTGTCACTTTTTGTGTGGATTTTCAACAGCTCCTCAACCTTTCTTTATTGTAGTCTTTTTAAGGCTAATTTTTTGAACTAGTAGTGTATTGAATATCCTAAACGTTGCATGTTTGTTTACCAAACTCTGAAAAACACTGCTGTGTCTTCCCAAATAACCATATAACTCAGTCAGTTTATTTATACAGTCATAGACCAGAACATGTAAATAATTTAGAACAGCCTTAAAGTACCTTATAAAAAGACCCACAAAGAGTCTCCATATTAAGATTTGAAGACTTGAGAGTTATAACAGTAAATATAAATATAGATTCTTTTTTAACCCTTTAAACTTTTTAAAAATCACTTTAAAATTTGTTAAAAGATTTACAGTTTGGCCTATTTGTCTCGTTTTTTGTGTTTATAAACCTGGGAACAGAACCTAGCCACCCGTCTTGTTGTCTGGTGGTTCCTATCTGACAGAAGGTAATCTAATTTGAGTTTATTTTATCTGCCAGGGAACCCTTCCAACAGCGGGCTAATAATTTCCCTTCGACTCACTGTATGAAAAGAACAATTAAAAAATATTTGCTCCAGAGTATCTATTTCAGATTGGGAACAGGAATAGAGCCTTAGTGCATAAGGAGTCCCTTTATACCTCCCCTCTACAACTGCCGATGGCAGGGACATACTCCTAGCTAAGGTAAAGGCCCTTCTCGTGTTGTGAGATTCAAGGAAGTATAGGTAGGCAGCAGGGGGCAACTATGTATTTACTGTTTGCTGAAGAGAAATAGTCTGGGGAACTGAGAAGATCTGTTTCTCTTTCTATATCTAGCACACTCTGCTTAATGAGTGATTTTGCCTGGTCTATGCCAAGGTTTAGGAGGGTTTGGGGGGGGGGGGAAACCCCAACTTCCTGATGGCTGTATGGACTGCTTGGAGCCAATTGCATTGAAATTGGTCATGCAAGATAAGAGGATAAGAGGACACAGCTCCTTAGGATTCCTGTTACCAGTGACCCATTTATATATAGAAAGAACAAAAATTCTGGCCTCTACTCAAGTCATTCCTGTTTCCAAGCGAACCCAGGAGTTTGATACACACCTGGGTACTTGGATTAATGTTCTGAGAAATTTGGATTGGACTCTCAAGTAGGGACAAGGAGGAAGCTGAATACCCCAGAAGTGTTCCATAAGTTAGCTGGGCCAGTGCCTTAGCCTTAAACAGGCGAAGTGCAGCTGGAACATTGCAACCCCCCTCAGTCCAATAAAATTTCAGGATACTATTTGCCAATTTCTCTCCTGCATCAGCAACACTGCTGTTTTGGTTTGAGTTGGAGCCCGAAGTCTGCATTACTACTCCCAGGTGTTTGAAACTAGATATTTGTTCCAGCTGATGTCCTTGAATCTCCCAGTACCTGGACCTCGGGTTTTTTCCAAAGGTCATAACCTTAGTTTTTTGATAATTAATTTTAAGATGTTCAATTTCACAATAAAGGGAGAACTTTTTGAGGGCCTATTTCAGCCCTATAGGTGTTCTGGAGAGAATTATGGCATCATCCTCATACAAAAGCACTTGGATGTGTCGATCTGCTAGTTTAAGGGGGGGGGGGGAATCTTGGATCTTCCATAAAACTTTCTAGGTTATTTATATAGAAAAGAAACAGTATGGGGGCTAAAAGGCACCCCTACCTGACTTTCCTGAATGTTTGAACAGGGTCTGTCAGGTGTCCTAACCGGCTGCACCTCACTCTAAGAGCAGTTTGCTTGTGAATAGCCTGAATAAGTAATAGCAGACGTCTATCAACTGTGGAAGCCTGTAACTTTTTCCACAACCTGGCTCTAGAAACTGTACCAAAAGCCGCTTTTAGGTCCACAAATACTGCATAGAGTGACGCTTGTCTTCTAGTGCCATATTTTTCTATAAGATGTTGGAGCGTCAGAATATGGTCAAGTGTGGACATGCCAGTTCTAAAGCCATCTTGCTCTTCCACTAAGATCTCTTCCTGTTCAAGCCAATCTATAAATTTATCAAGCGTTTGGTGTATAACTTGTTTATGGTGCTTAAGAGGCTGATTGGCCTGTAATTTGATGGGTCCTCTTTCTTGCCCTTCTTAAAAAAGGGGACAACAATCGTCATACCCCAATCTTTGGGTATACGTCCGGTTTCATCAATAAAAGTGAACAGGCAGGCTAATAGAGTCGCCCACCAATTCTTGTCTGCTTTAAGTAATTCTGGAGGTATTCCATCTAGTCCCGGTGCTTTTGCGTTCTTCAGCTGCTTTTATCTCCTGAGCTGATACAGGGGCTCATTTTTCCAACTCTCTTATTGAATGTTCAGAGGGAGGGATATGGGATCCTCATATATTTTTTGAAAAAAGGACATCCAAGTATCTGGAGGTATACAGGAGGCTAGCATAGGGACAGTTTTTGGTGTTCTAATTGACACCAATCTCCAAAAGAGAGATGTGTTTTTATTTCTGGCTGCTTCTATAAATTTAGCCCACATTTCCCGGTGTGTTCTTTCTTACGTCTTGTTACGAAAGATTTATATCCCTTCTTTTGGGCTGAGATGAGATTATAGGCTTCCTGCCTATTCTTCCCTTCGGTCCTTCTTGCTAAATTGAAATGCCTTGATTAGGGCATTTTTTGCTTTACAGCAGCTTTGATCAAACGATGGCTTATGAGGTATATTTATCACTACTCTCCTTCCTTCTGGAAAACTTACTAAGAGTGGCCTCAGTGTTTGGATTAGCTCCTCATACTTTTCCAATGCATAATCTGGATTTAGGGGGGCAATAAAACCTGGCAGTAAATTTGAAGATTCTTGACTGTTAGAATTGCCTTCACCTCTAGGTCTGGCTTAGGGGACCACTTCACCCTACAGCCCTGGCGTTCCAGTTGTGTAACATTAAATTAATAGGGTATGTGGGGTTGAGTGCCTCCATATCTAGGCGAATTTCAAGATGGAGTGGGAAATGGTTGCTTTCAAGATAGGGGAGAATTTGAAAATTTTCCAGAGAGCAGAGCAGCACTCTGTCCACCAGCATATAGTCAACAGTGCTGGTTCTTTGTCCCAGCCAGAAAAGCGAATTCACCTGGTCTATCTCCCTTGGTGGAACCATTTAATATAAACATTCCTAAACTAAGCATTAACTTTGCTAAGAAGGCTCCAGCTAGATTAGCAGTCTGGTCTTTGGAGCAGCGTGTTTGAAGAGGAGGTTCAATGGCCTTCTCAAAGCCATCCAGACAGATCTTGTATTTGGCAGCAAGAGTGGAATTGTCAGGTCCCATTCGGGCATTAGGTCACCTGCCAGCAGAATTTTAGCCCTTGGATGGTCCGTAATAAGGGACCCTACATATTGTTCCAACCGCTGCCAATTGTTTTCTACCTCTACTTTTTGGGGTATAGGTGGGAGGTAGGAATTTATTATTAAAAGGCTACCCTTAGGCCAAGTGAATGAACTGCCATGGCTAAGGGTTTCAAGGGGCATAGTTCCATACATTCTGCTTTAAGAGAAGAAGACACAAGAATACCTAAGCCACCTTTGAATCTACCTGGACCTCTGCCTGGAACTGCCTTGATAGCAAATGTGCAATAGCCATCAAGCTCTAAGGGTGCTGATGTCCAGATTTATTGGAGCAATATAACCTCATAGTTACGGCGAAAAAAATGGGATATCTGGGGAACAGGATAAGCATCTGGACCAGCCTGCTACATTCCATGAGAGGATGCTGGTGTTTTTTGGTTGTCCATCTATTGTGATTTTCTCTAAATTGCCCTTTGGATCAAAAACTACACACCCATTTATGGGTATGTGTGCAGAAGAATCTTGTTCATCCATTGGGAGGGGTTGGAATGCCACATCCTCTTGATGCAAAATTTCTAAGTTGTCTTCTTGCTTCCCCTTATTATTTGAATCTGGTATAGAAGATGAAGAGGGGATTCGTTGCAGTCTGTAGCCTTTTGAGTCTCTTTTCTTTGGAGAGTCAGTTTTCACTTGTTTCTGGGAACTCCTGCTGGCACTTAGAAGTTTAGTCCGCAGATGTTCTAGTCTAGATATAATCTCCTGGTCAGGGCAAGGTAGATCTGCAAAAGCATTTAGGAGGTTCTCCTCTATTGAATTGTCAAGAAAAGAGTCTTCTAGGTCCGCCTTTAGATGGAAAACCAAGTCAGACCTCCTCACTGGTTCTTGATGTGGCATGCCAACTAATCCATCTTCCAAAAGTCTATATTTTACTTCTAGGAGAGTAGTATTTTGATTTTGATTTTCCAGCAATGGGGAACAAACTAGGTTTTCAAAGACTCGCTTTGGGTAGATTCCTTTGGTATACAAATCAGCCTTCTGGTGGAGTAGTGTATAGGGTATCCTAGAGCTTCCAAAAGGTAACATAATTCTTTGTGGTTGATTTGAGCTGTGAAGTGGCTCTATCTGGATCAGATCTATAAGGGAAGCTTTCATCTTTAGGAGAGAGCCAAGATGCTGTTTCATCTGGTGTTTAAACCTCCAAATTGGGGTTTGCCCCCTGTAACTGTTTACTACTAGACATACTTTGTTGGGCTGTAGTTTTAATTTGTGTGCTATGCCTTTATTGCTGTCAGGAGTCTGTTTATGAAAAACAGCTGGCCTGGGAATCTCCAAAGTCCTATGCGCAACATCATCATCATTATTATCATTGTTCCTATGGGCAACATCATCATTATTATTACAATCTGAGCACACAGTAGGGCAAACATGATGGTTGTTCAAGAGTTGTTGTAGCACTTTATCTATTTTGGAATTCAGAGAGTTAATTTTCTCAAAAATCCTTCAACCATGTGAGCAGTCTGATATGAAAAGTCCTTCAGGATGCCCATGGCAGCCCCCTCATTATAATCCGTTTCTCTCTGTATTTCCGTTAATAAACTGTCCTCCCCCTTTATTGCCATCTTCACTGTTTTGCTCTTCATTGTAACCATCGACCTCTCTCTCAGCCAATAGAGTGAATTGGTTTGAGACTGGAAGCTCACCCAGTATAATGTCTTTATTATCTTTATTTTCTTTTTTGGGAAAAAAAATCTTCTAGCTTAGTTTGTTTGCAAGCTAGGAATCCTGTAGTGCCATCCTCTGCTTCTCTCCCCCTTCGAGCCCTTCAAGCCCAAAGCTTTTAATTAAATATTGCTATGGCACCAGCCGTGAAAGCGTCAAGTTAAAAATTTGTAAAATTCTTATCAAGACTTTCTTAAACTAGTTAATTTTCTCTAAAGCATGTAATATTACTAAAGTATTAATCTGAAAGGAATTTCTACCTTTGTGCATAAGGGCAACAAGTTTTACGATGGTTTAAATCCTGAGGTCTTGGAAGCAATGATGAGTTTTCCAGAAAAATTAATACTGGAAAATTTTTCAGGAGGTTTTCCAGTGTCGTGAATACATTGTGAACTGATTTGATATATTTGTTTTGGATTATATTTAACAAATTTATAAACTGAGGTAAAAATACTTAAACTGAAATACTTTATTAAGGAAAAATGAGTGGTTTAAATGTTGATACTCCCCATGGAGATCATTGAGCACCTTATCACTCATATAAGAAAATAAGAACATAAGCGAAGCCATGTTGGATCAGGCCAGTGGCCCATCCAGTCCAACACTCTATGTCACACAGTGGCCAAAAATATTATATATATTTTATACATATACATATATATATACACACTGTTGCTAACAGCCACTGATGGACCTCTGCTCCATATTTTTATCTAACCCCCTCTTGAAGCTGGCTATGCTTGTAGCTGCTACCACCTCCTGTGGCAGTGAATTCTACATGTTAATCACCCTTTGGGTGAAGAAGTACCTCCTTCTATCCGTTCTAACCCGACTGCTCAGCAATTTCATCGAATGCCCATGAGTTCTTGTATTGTGAGAAAGGGAGAAAAGTACTTATTTCTGTACCTTCTCCATCCCATGGAACCGTGGCGCAATGGTTAGAGGACATGCTGCGATTGGCGGTGGATGAAAGGCTGGTCTACCGACGAATGATGCAACAACAACAATTCGAGGACATTTGGGCACCATTTTTGGCGGCTGTAAATAATTTACAGGGTCCGGGATGTGATTTTGAACATAGTTCCCTCTAGGCTGTGGGGGCCAAGGTGGTCCAGAGAGCTATATCAAGTATTAGGCATACAATAGGCAGTGATAGATAAGTATGGGCAACAAGGGTGACGGGTCACAGGGTGTTGGATGAGTGGATAATTATGAACTACGTAATTTTTGTTTGTTTAATTGTTAAATACTTATTATTACTATGGATTTGTTATATATACTAATCTCAATAAATGATGAATGTTTAAGCAAAAAAAAAAAAACCTTCTCCATCCCATGCATAATCTTGTAAACCTCTATCATGTCACCCCGCAGTCGACGTTTCTCCAAGCTAAAGAGCCCCAAGCATTTTAACCTTTCTTCATAGGGAAAGTGTTCCAAACCTTTAATCATTCTAGTTGACCTTTTCTGGACTTTTTCCAATGCTATAATATCCTTTTTGAGGTGCGGTGACCAGAATTGCACACAGTATTCCAAATGAGACCACACCATTGATTTATACAGGGGCATTAGGATACTGGCTGATTAGTTTTCAATTCCCTTCCTAATAATTACCAGCATGGCGTTGGCCTTTTTTATTGCAATCGCACACTGTCTTGACATTTTCAGGGAGTTATCTACCACAACCCTAAGATCTCTCTCTTGGTCAGTCTCTGCCAGTTAAAACCCATCAACTTGTATTTGTAGCTGGGATTCTTGGCCTCAATGTGCATTACTTTGCACTTGGCCACACTGAACCTCATCTGCCACGTTGACACCCACTCACCCAGCCTCAACAGATCCCTTTGGAGTGCCTCACAATCCTCTCTGGTTCTCACCACCCTGAACAATTTAGTGTCGTCTGCAAACTTGGCCACTTCACTGCTTACTCTCAACTCCAAATCATTTATGAACAAGTTAAAGAGCATGGGACCCAGTACTGAGCCCTACTACTCCACTGCTTACCGTCCTCCACTGCGAAGACTGCCCATTTTTACTCACTCTCTGCTTCCTATTAGCCAGTTTTTGATCCACAAGAGGACCTGTCCTTTTACTCCATGACTCTCGAGCTTACTAAGGAGCCTTTGATGAGGAACTTTATCAAAAGCTTTCTGGAAGTCAAGGTAAACAATATCTATTAGGTCTCCTTTGTCCACATGTTTGTTTTCCCCCTCAAAGAAATGTAACAGGTTAGTGAGGCAAGATCTTCCCTTACAGAACCCATGCTGAGTCTTACTCAATAACTCGTGTTCATCAATGTGCCTACTCATTCTGTCCTTGATAATGGTTTTTACCAACTTTCCCGGTATTGAAGTCAGACTGATTGGCCTGTAGTTTCCCAGATCTCCTCTGGAACCCCTTTTAAAGATGGGGGTGACATTTGCTACCTTCCAGTCCTCTGGAATGGAGGAAGATTTCCATTAAAGATTACGTATTTTTGTCAGAAGATCCACAAGTTCAACTTTGAGTTCTTTCAGAACTCTTGGATGTATGCCATCCGGACCTGGTGACGTATTAGTTTTTAATTCGTCTATCAGTTGTAGGACCTCCTCTCTTGTCACCTCAATCTGACTCAGATCTTTCAATACCCCTTCCAATATAAGTGGTTCTGGAGCAGGCAAACACTTCTCATCTTCCACAGTGAAGACGGAGGCAAAAAATGCATTCAGCTTCTCAGCCATTTCCCTATCCTCCTTCAGTAATCCTTTGACCCCTTGGTCATCCAAGAACCCCACTGCCTCCCTGGCTGGTTTCCTGCTTCTAATATATTATTTATTCTAGATCAGACTAGGGATCCTTTCCTTTCACCACGTGTAATGTAAGCCAAAATGCCCTCAAAAGAGGTTGGGAAATTAACAGGTGGGCAACTATGGCTCAAAAGGATTTAGAATCTATGTATACAGGATTCGACTTCCAGAAATTCTTACTAAATTTACGGAGTACACTAATTAAGTAAAACAATTATGCTTTTATTACAGAAAACTATAGAACACACATACAAGATAATGGATACATGTAGCTCACATACAGACCTGATAAAAATAGAAATATACAGAGGTAACACAAGGATGGACAAACAGGGTGATAATTACTGATCGTAGTCTTCGAGGAAGGCTCCAATGGCAACTAATGAGGGAGATGGGGGGGGAAGGGACCCTCAACTGATCAGGTATCGGGGTGTATCTAAACAGCAGGACTTGAGTACTGTCTGATGCACATGTGCAGAATGTTGGGTCAGAGGTTATAAAGTCTACCTTGACCCCTAAGGGGGTAGGAGGTTCAGGGGCGGATGACAAGTGGTCAGATGGTACATGATGCTGACCCACATGGTACATTACCTCAGAAAAGAGGAGGCTCCGAAGTGACCATAGGAGCTGGACTTGTGTGGTGGGCAGTGGCCAGTCTATTCTGGGTACCTGATTGGATGCCCATATCCAGCCAATGAGCAGACCTGGCCCTGGTTACCTGATTGGGTTCCCAGGTAACAATGGGCAGGGGGAGGCTGCAGTGTGACAATTGAGAGGATTAAAACAAGCTATACAAACTTATCTAGAAGTGACAATAGGTAGCCGAATTGATAAGTAAGGTGACACCTGATCTATACAATAACTATGGCTCTGAGTGAAGCTGTTCTTTCTCTTATTTACTCCTCTGCTGGAACCATCCTTTGTCTCAAGTTAGATAAAAGCTTAGGCAGTCTGGCAGGATCCATGCCTAAGATAAGCTTGATTGTGTTATGCAGAAGTTGAAGCAGCTGTTGGATACGCGAGTCTCTTGCTTTGCTGTGTTCAAGTCAGGAAAACAAGATGGATTCTGGTGGTGTGTTAGCCTTTGGTTCATGGAAACAGGCTGGAAACTGTTTGCCTGTACAGTTCGTGGCACCCTGGCAACATGGTGATCACGATGTCCATGTGTATGAAAAGTAGGGGGCTTTTTCTTACAGTAAAGAGACACATAAATAAGTATGTTAGCATGGCTTCTTCCACTGCAACCGCTGAAATTGTGCACGCAAGGAGCAGCTGGAAGCTTGTCTGTAGTTCTTCTGGCTAACACCTATCCAGAGATGTAGAATGCTGCTGCAAAGCTGAGGCTTATAGTATCCACATAAGCCTTAGAAACCATGGGCAAAGTCCACTTCTTAGAGCAGATGTGTGCTAGCTAAAACTCCAGGCACCCTGGCAGCCATACTGGTGATCACGATGTCCATGTGTATGAAAAGTAGGGGGCTTTTTCTTATAGTAAAGAGACACATAAGTAAGTATGTTAGCTTTGGTTATGCAGGTCAAATCAAAATCAGTCAGGTATATTCATAATTATGTTTTATTATATACATGCTGGTGTTTTATCTTCCACGCCACCTCCAGTTTACAAATCAGTAAAAACATACATGCACTTTCACACACAATTCCTAGGAGTAATCACCTGAAAAACAAAACTTCGAAATTTTTCAGTGTGCCTAATGTTGTTATAAAACATTTATTAAAAAAAAATTCTGCAGAAGGATGAAGCACTGGAATTTTTCCCATCCTACATTGCTTTTTGAAAAGCATTTATGATGTCTCCGTTTTCCAAACTACCTCCATAATGTGTCTGCATGGTGAGGAATCATAGCACCTGAAGAAGTGGGCTTTAGTTCCTGAAAGCTTACACAGAAAAAAATGGCTAGTCATTATGGCACCACAAGACTTCTGCTTATTTTTCTTGGAAGAAGCTAACAGAAATATTGCCTTTTGGTAATGAAAACTAAAGGGATACTCTGAAAGCTATGAAATTAGTTGGTTTTAAACAATTTATTGGTAGCATATGGTTACAAAGCTTATCTATTCCTTAATTTTTTCTTTTTTCACATTAACCCATATGACATTTCCATCCCCCCTCCCTCCAATGTTGACTTCCCCGAGGTTATAAGTTCAAATCCATACTAAAGGCACTTCTGACTGCTCAAAGTTCCATATATATATTCTTACAACTAAAAAAATGTCCAATATTTCTTTACTTTCCAAGTTTTCTCCATATATCCTTTAAATTTTCTCCACTCCCTTTTGAATATCTCTAAATCATAGTCTCTTAGTGTTCTGGTTAATTTGTCCATTTCACACCACGATAAAACTTTCATGGTCCATTCCCATTTCTCTGGTATTTTTTCTTGCTTCCAAAGCTGCGCGTACAAAGTCCTAGCAGCTGATAACAGGTACCAAATTAAAGTCCTGTCTTCTTTTGGGTATTTTTCTAATTGTAATCCAAGTAAAAACGTCTCTGCAATTTTCTTAAAATCATAGCCCAAAATTTTGGTGATTTCTTGTTGTATCATCTTCCAGAATTCTTTCGCTCTTTCACATGTCCACCACATATGGAAGAAAGAACCTTTATGTTTTTTACATTTCCAACATCTATCCGACATTTTCTTACTTATCTTAGCCAATTTTTTCGGAGTCATATACCACCTATACATCATTTTAAAACAGTTCTCCTTAATGCTTTGACAAGTTGATATCTTCATTGAGTTCTTCCAGAGGTGCTCCCATGTTTCCATTTGTATTTCTCTATTCACATTAATTGCCCATTTGACCATTTGAGACTTTACTACTTCTTCTTCTGTAGACCATTTCAATAATAACTTATATACTTTTGATATCAATTTTTCATTGTCACCTAACAGGACTCTTTCCAGTTCTGTTTGTTCTCGTCTAATCCCCTCTGATTTTATGTCATTTTCCATCAAACTTTTAATTTGTTGCATTTGAAACCAGTCATAATTGTTATTTAGCTCTTCTGAGGTTTTTAATTCAATTTTGTCTCCTTGAATCTTAAGCAGTTGGTTATATGACATTTCTCTTTTTTCTTCAGAATCGGCTGTTATTTTTATTACTTCTGCTGGCACTATCCATAATGGTTTTCTCTCGTCCCCGTATTTCTTGTATTTTATCCAAGTATTTAGTAATGTATTTCTGACATAGTGGTGAGAGAAAAAACCATCCATTTTATTCTTCCCATAGTACATGTATGCATGCCAGCCGAATCTATTTCCGTGAGCTTCTAACCACAGAGGTTTTTTGTCTAACAGCATTATCCAATCTTTTATCCATGTCAAACAAACTGCATCGTGGTATAGTCTTAGATCGGGAAGTTGAAAACCTCCTCTCTCTTTGGCATCCGTTAAGATCTTCATCTTAATCCATGGTTTCTTTCCGGCCCAAATGAAATCAGAGATTTTCCTTTGCCATTTGTTGAATTGTTTTGCTTCTTTTACAATCGGGATGGTTTGAAACAAATACATTATCCTTGGCAAAATATTCATTTTGATTGCAGCTATCCTGCCCAGTAAGGACAAGTTGAGTTTATTCCATTTCATCAAATCTTTGTCCATCTTACACCACAGTTTTTCATAATTGTTTTTGTATAAATCAATGTTCTTCATTGTTATCTCTATTCCAAGGTACCTAACTTTGGTTGTGACTTCACAACCTGTCACCTTTTGTAGTTCTTTTGTTTTATTTGGTTGCATGTTTTTACAGAGGAATTTCGATTTCTCCTTATTTATGTATAATCCTGCTAGTTCTCCGTACTCTTTTATCTTAGCTAACAGCAGTGGTGACACTTGAACCGGATTCTCCATTATGAACACTATATCATCTGCAAAAGCTTTATATTTATAAGAGAATCTTCTAATTTTTAGACCTTCTATTTTTTCATCTTTTTGAATTTGTTGTAACAAAATTTCAAGAGTCATTATAAACAACAATGGTGATAGCGGGCATCCTTGCCTTGTTCCTTTACTCACTTTCAATTCTTTGGTAAGGTCTGCATTTATACACAATTTTGCATGCTGATCTGTATATATTGCTCTTGTCATTTTTATAAATTGTTCCCCTAAATTAATTTTTTCCATTACCGCAAACATAAAGTCCCAATTTAAGTTGTCGAAGGCTTTCTCTGCGTCAACAAAAAATAAGGCCACTTCTTTTTCCGGGTGCTTTTCATAGTATTCCACAACATTAATAACAGCTCTTGCATTGTCCCTTATTTGTCTTTTAGGAAGAAATCCCGCTTGGTCTTTGTTTATAAAGTTGGTCAGGTATTGTTTCAGTCGCTCTGCTAAAATTCTTGTATAGATCTTATAGTCATTATTCAACAATGAGATTGGTCTATAATTTTTTACGTTTGTGCTATCTTTATCTTCCTTAGGAATCAGAGAGACTACAGCTTCCCTCCAGGTCTTTGGGATTTTTCCTTCTTCTCTTATCGTGTTTAACAACTTCAACAGTTTGGGTGTTAATTCATCCTTAAGAGATTTGTAAAATTTTGACGTGAATCCATCTGGCCCTGGAGCTTTACCCTCTTGCATTGCTTTTATTGCTGCTTCTATTTCAATTTTCTCTATTGGGTCATTTAATATCTTTTTCATATGTTCCGTCAAAGGTGCCACCTGAATGTTTCGTAGATACTCTTCCACTTTTTCTTTACTTACATTCACACCCTTGAATAAATTTGCATAGTATTTAAAGAATTCTCTTTTAATTCCTTCTTGATCCACTACTGTTTTCCCATTTGCCATGATTTTATTTATAGTCTTATTTTCTTTCCTTTTTTTTAATTGCCAGGCCAGGTATTTACCAGGTTTGTTTGCACTTTCAAACGATTTCTGTTTCAAATTTTTTAAATTCCATTCTAGTTCTTTATTCAGCAAATGTTTAACTTGGGATTGTAATATCGTAATTTCTTTTATTAATTTTTTCTTCCCTGGTCTTTTTTTTAAGTCCTTTTCTTTTTTATCTATTTCATTTTGCAGTGCTGACAGCCTTTCTTCTCTTGCTCTTTTGTCTTTATTATTCAATGTGATTAATATACCCCTCATTACTGCTTTATAAGTGTCCCATACTGTTGGATATTCCATATCATCCGTTTCATTTATTTGGAAGAATGCTGCAGTCTCCTTTTCTAAGAATGATACAGTGTCTTTATTTTGTAGTAAATCCTCATTAATTCTCCATCTTCTTGATTTTCTTTGCAATTTTGTTGACCAGCATATTGGATTATGGTCCGCCCAAACCTTTGGAAGAATCTCAATTTTTTTTGTTATGAGGCCCAAGCTTTGGGAACCCCACAACATGTCAATTCTGGAAAAAGAATTATGCCTTGCTGAGAAAAATGTATAGTCTCTTACCTCAGGGTTGAACTTTCTCCAAATGTCTTCTAGATTTTCCTGTTTAATCAACTCAAAGAAAGAATTGGGCAGCTTCCCTTCTTTATCATTCTTCTTTGGACTTGATCTGTCAAGGTTGTTTTGTATTGTCCCATTAAAATCGCCCATCATCAATACCTGGTCATAAGTCTCTTCGTCCATTTGTCTATTTATGTCTTTAAAGAATTTGTCTTTCGCTCCATTGGGTGCATAGAGTCCTAGTAGTAACGTTTTTTTCGCCTCTATCGTCACCTCAACAGCAATATATCTTCCTTCTTTGTCTTTAAAGATTAATTTTGGGTCAAGTTGTTCTTTAATGTAAAAAACCACCCCTCTTTTCTTTTGCTCTGCTAGTGAAAAAAATTCCAACCCCAAATTTCTATTCCACAAAAATTTACTGTCCTTGCGTTGTATATGAACTTCCTGTAAACAAATTATATTACATTTTTGCTTTTTAATCCAATGAAATGTTCTCCTTCTTTTCTGTGGTGAATTTAGTCCATTTATATTCCAAGATAGTAATTTGTACTCCATTATGATGTTGGTTCTTTATTTTCTTCAAAAAAGCTATGCATCTCTTGTTCGCTTCTTATTGTAATCCTTTTGCCATTTTGTTCAAATCCAAGACCCTCTGGTATTATCCATCTATATCTTGTGCCCTCTGCACGCAACTGATCGGTTAGCTTCTTGTACTTTTTCCTATCGCTGATCACTTCTCTTGGTAACTCTTTCATTATTTTAACTCTGCTCCCTTCTATTGCCCAGGCTTTTTGGTACCCTTTCCTCAAAATTTTCTCTGCCACCTCTTTTGATCTTAATCTTATGACGATGTCTCTTGGCAGACCTTTATTTTTCGCATAAACTGAGTTGACTCTGTAGGCACCCTCCAACATACTCTTAAATCTGTCAGGGTCTTCTTCTATGTACTCAGTGATGATATCCACCATATAGCCTTTTAAGTCTGTATCTTCTTTTTCAGGTACCCCTCTTAGACGCACTTGTGACTCCAGCAACTTACAGTCGTGTATTATGACCTTTTCTTGAATTTTTAGCAAGGCAGAGGCCTGTGTATCCACTTTCATCTCTACCTCTTTCACTTTATTTTGAGTCTCTTCCTTAAAATTCTCTATCTCCTTCTTAAGGTCTCCAACTTCTTTTTTAATATCTTTTTTTATTGCCAAATGCAATTTGTCCATAGCTTTTAACATTTTTGCCTCCAGAGCGTCAAATTGAGACTGCATCTTGTCAAATGATTGGGCTCTTGCACGTGTTGTTCTTTCTACTGACATATAAAAAATCACCAAACCTTAAAAAAATCCCCACATAAAATTTAGCATCCAATCCAATAGCTTAGAGCCAGTTCTTTCAGATGAGACTAGTTTCGTTTTTCTCCCTTCTTCCTGAGCAAAGATATTGAATTTTAACAATTTTGACAGTTTTTCTCCCTTTTAAAATGGCAATCGTTATTTCTCTATGGTACAGTTCCAGCCTAGAGAGGTCTCTCTTCGTCTTTCTTGATCTGAGTCTTGGACTCAATTCCTTCCTAGTTCAAAGGTCGGATGTCACAGCTCTTATTGTCCTTATAGGCTCTGATTTATTGTCCAACCCCTTTTAGTTTCACTTCCTGTCACAGCTTAGACTGATCTCGTGTCTAGTCTCGCAGTTTTTTGAGCTGCATGAAGAAACCGCAACCACAAAAATCCACAACAATATGTCTTTTCTCCAAAATATCTTTGAAGGCAATTGTTTTTACGACGTTCAATTTTCACAAGCTGAATTCTTTTCCTGCTATGCCCCCCCTCAGCTCAGTTCATTCTAGGTTCTACAGTTTATGGGCATATATACACGGCAACTCTCTTTTCTTTCTTCTGCGTCACCAGCCTCCCATTGCCAACTTTCACTCTTATCTTGAAGGTTTTTTTTTTTTTTGCTGTTGTTCACATCCAAAGCCACAGAGCTCAGCTTAACAAGGTAAAAGTTTTTTTTTTTCCATTCAATTATGCTTTGCCTTCGTCTGTTATTAATCCACTCAGTGTTTAAACTATATTCAAAGTCTCTCAGAGTGAAGATAAGAATGATGAATCTACCTTTTAGATGTTCTCAACTCCCCCGGCTGTTATTTTCTTGCAATTAAAATCAGTCCTTCTAGAGTGCTTGGATTCCGACAGCCTTAAGTGACCGAAGTCACTTTAGAGTCACTGTAGACGATGGTTGACAAATTCCAGTGCCGGACATCAAGAAATGAAGGAGTCAGCTCCCTGACTGCTCCAGTTCGATATCAACAGCATTAAAGGAAGATAAGTCGTCTTGGGTTAACCCTTGCCTAGGGTTAATGAGCATAGACCTTATCAGGGGTCTTTAATACCCTGAACAGTGACAATAAAATCCCCCTCTGTTAGGGAGCTGCAGACTGTCTTCCAGCCAAACAGGAAGTCAGGTGTTGAAGGATGAAGCACTGGAATTTTTCCCATCCTACATTGCTTTTTGAAAAGCATTTATGATGTCTCCGTTTTCCAAACTACCTCCATAATGTGTCTGCATGGTGAGGAATCATAGCACCTGAAGAAGTGGGCTTTAGTTCCTGAAAGCTTACACAGAAAAAAATGGCTAGTCATTATGGCACCACAAGACTTCTGCTTATTTTTCTTGGAAGAAGCTAACAGAAATATTGCCTTTTGGTAATGAAAACTAAAGGGATACTCTGAAAGCTATGAAATTAGATCCACCATAGCCAGCACTGCAACAGTATTGGAAATCAATTAAGGTGCCTGCTGTAACTTCAATAGTAACAGTAACTGCTGTTCGAATGAGCAGCCTCTGGTGAGTCAGATGCGTGGAGTTTATCCAAACTCTGTTGTGTTGTGAGTTGTGATTGAAAGTGTAAAATTACACCACAGTTTGTTTTAAGGATGCTTATAAGCATGCCAACGAGGGCTTTTTTAAAAGCAGGAATGCACAGGAACGCAGTTCTGGCTGCCTTGGTGTCAGGGGGTGTGGGCTAATATTCAAATGAGTCCCTTCTGCTCTTTTTCTACAACAAGCACTGTGTGAAACAATGGTGACGTCAGGAGGTGTGACATAATATGCAAATGAGTTCCTGCTGGGCTTTTTCACAAGAAAAGCCCTGATGCCAACTATTTCTCAAGTAGATGTGGCATTACTTTTTATGTAATTCACACTGTAGTAAGAAATCAAAGCATATTAATACTTCTATAGTGGAATGGGAGGAAATGACCAACTTCAGCTCCCACACAGTACAGTCTTAAACAGAGTTCCCATTGATTCCAGTGGATTTAGAAGGTTGTAACTTTCCTTAGATTAGCACTGTAAAACTCCTAGACTTCAGTCATGATCACATACTCTTTAGGCTTGCCAACCTCCAGGTGGGGACTAGAGATCTCCAGACTTCATCAATTGGTGATTTATTTTATTGTTAAAATGAACTCACACCTTAAAATTTAAAATGTTTATTCCACTTCTGAAGAAAATAGCTGCTCTGCTTGAGAGTATATGCTGCTGAGGCCTTTCCTATCCCTAAACCCCACTCTCGCAGGTTGCACCCTCAGATTTCCAGTTATTTCTAAAACCAGGGTTGGCGACCTTAGAAATGTAGATTACTTTGGCCATGTTACTATATCTCAGCCTAACCTACTTCACAGGACTGAGGAATAAAATGGGGGGTGGACCCATGCATACTGCTTTGAATTTAGTAAAAGAGAAAATAACAAAAAGAGTCAAATAACAAAAGCCAAATAAACTATTTTTAATAGGTTGACTACTTAGAAAGGAAACCTAGGATGCAATCCTGCATATATTTATGCAGTTTACATATCACTGAAGTCGGTGGGTTTCATGTCTGTATGCAGGATTGCAGCCTAATCGTTTGTGTGGGATTATCTTTCTTTTAGGAAAGATTGCTCTAGAGAATGTTTGGGTGGCTTTGCCATCACTACAGAACTAATTACAGGTATTTTTTAGAAGTGTAGTTCTTATAACTGATTTTCCACTTTACCCACAAGTGGATTGTATTCTAGTTATGTTGGACTGTACCTGAATTACTTTTAGCTCTTCTTTGTCTCATTAAATAAGTTATTATCCTGTTCTTGCAGAATAAGGCCTCTCTGAGAAACATTCTCTTCCTACCTGGCTCTAAGTCTTGTATAAAAGTTAATTTTTAAGACATTTAAATTGATTGCATTTAAATAACACTTTTTGTAAGCATCAGATGAAGATCTGGGAGACCCAAGACTGAATCCCTACTCTGCCCAAGAACTTAATGAGTTACTGTGAGTGGGTCACATCAACTGTCAACCTAACCTACCCCATAAGGTTGTTGTGAGGACAAAATGGAAGACAGAAGGAGTAACTATTGTAAGCTACTTGGGTTCTCATTTAGGGCAAAGGTAGGGTATAAATGAACTAAGTATATTATTGGTTTGCTTTTGCCCAGTCCAGAAAATTGAAGTGTGAGTTCAGGCTTATCTTCTTACTAAGTAGTTTTACGTTTAGTAGATTTTAAGTCTGTTATTTTATGGTAATATTGCTTTTTAGTTGCATTCTAGTATAGGCTTCAGAATGGTATGACTTGCTAGGCTACTTATACTATCATTTTATAGTGAAGGAGTTGCAACATGTCACCAAGATGACAGCTAACAAGAATAATGTATTGACATTCTGTTCTCTCTAATATGGGTCAGCTAGATTATCAAATATTGTACTGATGGTTTATGATATCTCTCGAGATGCAAAAGTTGGTTTCAAAGTAGCAACGTATTATTAGACTGCTGGCAAACTCCCTTTGGCAACTTGCATAAGCAGCTTCTAAAGCCTGGTTTAAGCATGGCATCATCAGGAAAGAAGAGCATGCTTGTGTGGTGTTGTAGACACCCAACATGCCATTTAAGCTTTTCTTTCAGCCACTATGTATGCCGTATTAGTATGGCAGATATTTAGCCCTCATGCATGCTAAATTGGTGTGCTAATGTCCCATGTCCCATACAACATAAAATTGTATGCATAGAGCCCCAGTTTAAACAAGACATTAAGAGTATTCAGTGTTGCGTGGGCCACACAGTGTCAGATGGCAGTGATTTAAGAATTACTGATGATCCTTAAGTAAGGCACATGGTTTTTTGGCTGACAGGTTCTTTGCATTATTGCTGTTTATTGGGATTCTTGTTTCTGTTTCTTCCTTTGCCTGTTACAACCTACACCCATTATTTGAGAGTAAGAATGGTGGACCTAATTGAATGAATAAAAATCATCAACATTTCTGACTAAATTTCTCCACTCTGTATTATTCTAACCACTTGGGGATAAGAGGGAACAAAGCAAATAAAGATGGCTTAACATCTAAAATTGATTTGTTTGTTAGCAAGAATATATCTGCATAGCAAGATTATATTAACCAATAACTGCTAGTGCAATTTTAAATCTTTGGTACATATGGCTTGTTAATATTAGATTGCCAGCTTCTTCCATATTTCTGTCAGCATGCTTCAGCAACCTGGCAAAGATTCATGTGGAGTACACTGGATGCTTACATATGCCACCAATATGCAGTGTAATTCTGTAATTTTCATACTTTCTTCCTATTATTCAATGTTCTTGTTCATCCTTAAAGCCATGTGATAGCCATAGTTGGGGAATGATGGATGTATCCAATCATCTATGAATTTTGTTGAATTGGACTTTCCTGCTTCATTCTCCTGCTATGTCCATTGATTCCCCCCAGAGATGGACAGGAATTGAAACACAAGTCATGATTCATGTCTAAAATAGCCAATTCGTGGTTTGTTCCAAATTGTTTATTGCACCAGGCATGTCACCAGGCGAGTTAGGAACGCTCTATCACTTAGGAAAAAACTCTATGGTTATCATAGAGCTTTTCTCCAAGTGACAGAGCATTCCCAACCTGTCCGGTGACATGCCTGGTGCAATAACATCACTTCTGGGTAATGTCATCATGCCAGGCATGTTGCAGTGTGCCGACACTTTCTAGCCCTCCATTCCATGCCTTCCTGAACCAAACTAACCAAAGAACCACGATTTGTTCATAAAAATAAAAAAAACCCACAAACCAAACCACCGAATTGGCCAAACCAACTAACCATGAAACAAAATGAGCCACCATTTTCACATTCTGTGCCCATCCCTATTCTCCACCACCAATTTTGTTCTTCAGGAACAGCATAGGGATCAAAATGGGAAACTGCAGGGGGGCAGAAGACTGATAGAAATCAGCACTTTCTTCTGAAAATGGAAATGCCATTTTGTTAAAGAAGCCACATTGTTGGGTACATGCCTGTGTGTATCAATTGGTGGATTTTATTTTAACAGGAAACACTATGTACTTTCCAAAAGGAAGTTGCTATATATGACAAATACATTTTTTGTATTTGCTATGCTACTGTAAATAGATAATGGTGTTCCTAATCTAAAATCTCTTTAAGAATATTTTGAAACAAAACAGGGCATATTGGGGTTGATTGGCAAAATCTGGAGCAGTCTGCCAGTGTATGGAAATAGTGGATGGGTTATTATGAACTCTTAAGAGAGTTTATTGCATTCACTGAATTTAAATTAGGTGACTTTCAAAGTACACAACCTTTAAATAAGCAGTTAAACTGTATGTCTTGAGTTTGCCTTGCAAGCCTTATTCCATGGTATCACTGAATAGAAGAAAACTTCATTAGCAATAGCATAAATATTAACTATAACCCAAGAGATAAATTACTTCTGCAAATTGATGTTAGCTTTCTGAGGGAATTAATAAGAGCAACATCAGATACTTTTGTTGAGTAAATGAAGATCCTTTGAGATTAAAATCATGTTTAAGAAACCACAGCATTTTTATGCAGACCACAGCAGACATTTAATGTGTTTGATACATTTATTCTATATAAAACAGTTGTGATTTCACATTTTTTTTTATTTATACAGACATGAATTTGCAAATGAAAATTTTAGTTGAGGACCTAAACTTACTTGTAGTTTACAGTTATTTCTTAGCCAAAGAATTAGCCTCACATAAAAAGATGTGGTATTCAGATGCTAGATTAAAGTAGGGCCAGCCTGATTTGTAGCTCATCAACAAAACCTGATTAATAAGTTGAACCCCCACTCTCAGTATGAGCATCTGTGTGGTCCCAGGTTCATCCAACCAAAACCATCCCACCCAATCCTCTGTGTGTACAACTTGAGTGAAGTTTGGCTTAAGTAATAAAGAGTAAACTGTATGACAAACTAGAAACATGGCAAGATTCTGGAGACTGACCAGACCTCTTAGAGCAGATAACTATCAACATTCAAGGTACCAGTTTATAACAACCCATCTCCCCCTTATATTTGAGGAGTTCAAGAGGGACTTTCGCTGAGAAGATTATTTGTCCAGTCCTACAAAGGAGCATTAAGTCTTAAAATGATTATTAAAAGCCCAAGTCCTTTCATTTTCAAACTGAATGATTTATTTACTTTATTTATAGCTCTCTCACACACTGGGACTCAAGGCAGATTACAAAATGTTAAACAATGTAATCAGACACTATAAGACATTCAATGAACAATGCAACAGTAGGATTATTAAATTACAGAACAATGTGAAACAAACTATATAAGGCAAGATACACTATAACAACACAGAAAATGGAACTGCAGGTGTAGAAGACAGTGCAGTAAAAAAATGATCATTTTGATAATTATTGAGGTAGACTAAAACTGTGTTTCATTACAAAGGTTTTCTCCAGAACTACTGTGCTATAGTTCTATAAAAACACCTTCCTGAACATTCCTGCTTTGTATGTTTTGTAAAATGATAGAAATATGGAGACTTCTTGATCATGAGTTGGGTGCCACCACAGAGAATGCACTTGGGGGAGAGCTGTCCCAGAGACACCTACTTACTTGTGGGGTGCCTCAGGGGGCAGTTCTCTCCCCGATGTTGTTTAACATCTACATGCGCCCCCTTGCCCAGCCTGGAGGTATGGGCTGGGTTGCCACCAGTACGCTGATGACACCCAGCTCTATCTATTGATGGATGGCCGGGCTGATGATGTCCCTATAAATCTGGACCGGGTGTTGCAAGCCGTGGCAGGTTGGCTTAAGTTGAGTGGGCTGAAGCTGAATCCAGTGAAGACAGAGGTCCTTTGCTTAGGTCGCGGTGGGCTGGGAGAGGGGATCCCCCTACCAGCCTTTGACGGTGCGTCACTGATACCAGTGCATAGGGTCAAGAGCCTGGGAGTGCTACTGGAGCCTTCCTTGACAATGGAGGCCCAGATAGCAGCCACTGCTAAATCTGCCTTTTTCCGTCTTAGGAGGGCGAGGCAGTTGGCCCCCTTCCTGGGCCGTGGCGACCTGGCAACAGTGATCCATGCAATGGTCACCTCGAGGTTGGAGTACTGTAATGCCCTCTACATGGGGCTGACCCTGTAACAAACTCGGAAACTGCAGCTAGTGCAGGATGCAGCAGCCAGACTGCTCATGGGACTACCCCGGTGGGAACATGTGCAGCCTAGGCTGCGGGAACTGCACTGGCTGCTAATTGTGTACCGAGTTCATTACAAGGTGCTGGTTATTACCTTTAAAGCCCTATATGGCCAAGGATCTGCCTACCTAAGGGACCGTCTCTCTCCATATATTCCCCAGAGAGCACTGAGATCTAGTTCGCAAAACCTTCTGAAAATCCCTGGGCCAAGGGAGGCCAAGCTAAAAACAACAAGGGAGCAGGCCTTTTCGATAATGGCTCCCCAGTGGTGGAACCAGCCGTCAGAGGAGGTGCGGGCCCTGCGGAATCTTAATCAGTTCCGTAGGGCTTGTAAAACCGCCCTCTTCCAACTTGCCTTCTAAGGTGGAATCTTGGCAATGATACCCAGCTATCTTTATATATGTACTGAAACTGTAGCACTATTAATTTATATCGGTTTTAAATTATTTATTTAACTTAAATCTACGAATCTGTATTTAACTGTATTTTATTATATTAATTGTATTTTATTGTTATATCATGATATATTTATCATGTCTTGTAAGCCGCCCTGACCCTGCTTTGGCGGGGAGGGCAGGATATAAATAAAAATTTATTATTATTATTATTCATCTTACCCATTTGCAAGGTGGCAGACCTGCTAACAAACTGGCTCAACAGCAGTAAGCTTTAACTGGAGACTTAAATCTAGAACTTATTAAAAAGAACTTATTAAAAGGAACATAAGATACTAAGCTTACATGCTAAAAGCTACTGATTAGAATACTATGGTAAAACATCTGCAAAGGGGATGATGTTGTTCATGAAGAGTAATCTGAACAAACAATGTAGTCAAACATTAAATTGAACAAATAATGTATGTCTCAGGTAGCAGATCCTGTTAGTAGGATGTATGTGGAGTTACATAATAACAGATACATCTGATAAGGAAGTCTTAACAGCCTGAGTTCAGATAACTGCTCATTTATTATGAGAAAATTCCCTTTAAGCATCAGATTTCCTTGTTGATAAGAATAGTGTGCTTTTTTTCTAAGGGTGATTTGCAGGCAGATTCAGGTATTTTAAACAAAAAAAGTTTAAAGGACTGTAATCAGGAGGGGCGTTTGATACTGCTCCTCAAAGTATTGTCATAGTAATTTAAAAAATGATTTCACAATTCACTAAATAAATGGTTTAAATCTTTATGAGAATCAAGAATGAGAATGACCAACTGAGAACTTATTAACATATTTAACCAGTTATATCAACACTTAAGTGGAAGGGAAAAAACTTGTATAGCTTATGCCTATCAATATCTTGATCACAGTGTAATTTCGTAGACTGGAATTAGGACTTCTTTCACTGTCTGGTTCTGTACCTTGAATACTAAGGTGGTAGATGTGATGCACTCTTAGAATCATGCTTTGGCATGTAAGTTGTTTTTTGTGTTAGTAAGGCTTCCTTAAGAACATAAGAAGAGCCCTGACAGTAGTCAGTCAACCAGTGCCTCTGGATGGTCAGCAACAGCATAGAGGCTGAGGCCTTTCCCTGATGTTGACTTCTGGCTCTAGGATTCAGCTTCATTTGATGCCCTTGAATTCTAGCATTTTGTGTGAGGGAGAAAAAATTCTCTTTGTTATCTCTCTCCACCACATACATAACTTTATAAACCTCTATCATGTCCCCCTTGTCATCTCCTTCCTAAACTGAAAAGTGCCTCTCTTCAACCTTTCCTCTTTACTGAGCTATCCACTATGACCCCAAGACCTTTCCCTCTCTCAGTCTCCACAAATTCAGACCCCATTAGCCTATACTTGAAGTTAGGATTTTTTGTCCCAGTGTGCATCATCTTACACTTATCAACATTGAGCTTCATTTGACATTGTTGTCCACTCACCCAGTTAGTGGAGATCCTCTTGGAGCTCTTCACAGTCAGACTTGGTTTTTACCATGCTGAATAATTTTTTGTCATTTGCAAACTGGGCCACTACACTATTCACCACTAGTTCTAGATTATTTATGAATAAATTTGTACCAGCCTCAATACCATTCCCTGTGGGACCCCACTGCTTCCTTCCCTCCATTGTGAGAACTGTCCATTGATTTCTATTTGCTTTCCTGTCATTTAATCAGTTTTTAATCTATGAGAACCCATTTTCTTATCCCATAACTGTCATGTTTACTCAGGAGTCTTTGGTGAGGCACCTTGTCCAAAGCCTTTTGAAAGTCCAAATATATAATGTCTCCCAGGTCACCCTTGTCTACATTCTTATTCACTTTTTCAAAAAACTCCAGAGGGTTGGTGAGGCAGGACTCTCCTTTGCAGAAGCCAAGCTGATTTTCCCTCAGCATGCTTTGTCCCTCTTTGTACCTAAGAATTCTATCTTTGATTACAGTTTCTACTAATTTGCTTGGGACAGATGTCAGACTGATTGGCCTGTAATTTCCTGGCTCCTCTGTGAGCTCTTTTTAAAAAACTGGTATAATATTTGCTACTTCCCAGTCTTCTGTTACAGTGGCTGAACTTAGTGATTCATTACATATACAGGTTAGTAGATCAACTATATCACATCTGAGTTCCTTAAGAACTCTCAGTGGTTGTGTACTGAGGCTGTGTCCAAAGGACAATGTGAATAAAGGAAAATGGATATAATTGAGTAATTAGGTCCTTCTGCTGATCCCATGATAAACTCTATTTTGTCCATTTTACAAGTAGTAGACTTGGATCTGGTGAGGCACAAGTGAGAACATAAATGGGCTTAGTGTAGTTCTGCCTGTACAATATCTTGTGCAACACCTAGCCCTTTCCTCCCTATGTATTATAGTGCCCAGAAATTGGTTGTGGGAGTCAATAGACTTTATATAGCACAGGTTTGTTACCATTGCCTTTTTCCTTGTGCACAAGAGTTTTAGCACAGGCAGAAATTTTGTATAGCATCCAACCCATTAACTTGTTGCAGAGCAGGATATTGCTGAGTTTATATGCATTTACTCAGAGAATCTCATCCTGCTTCAGGCATTTATCACCATGTTTAGTGTCATTTCTTTGCTCAACTTTCTCCATTAAATGATTTCAAGGAAGTGGATAGTGTGTCATCTTTGGGTGTCAGAACAATACTTGCTCTTCTCTTTGCTATTTCAGTAAGTGATGGATCAGTGCAGATTTATAGGATATTCATGGGGTCATTTACCTGCAAATTATTAATGGCTTCAGTCTTTGGGTTTAAGTATCTACAGGTGGACCATGCTGAGAATTGGATATATTGCAGGTAACTAAGAATCATTATTAGTTGAGAAATGACATTAATTTAGCTCTAAGTTTTCTTTCAGTTTCATATTTGCTTTAAACTTTTCATTGCTCACAGAGGAGTCCACAGAATTATGAGATTGTATCACTCTTCAGACAAATAAAGAAAACATACATGTTATAGAGATGTTTTGATTTTGGAAGCTTGCAGAGATTAGGGTTGTAGCAAAAAAATTTAAAGGCAGTGTCATCTCAACTGGTGTTTCCACTTACTTGATGTGTAATCACAAACAATATATTTTTCTCCCTGTGCTGAAGTCTGTGCATAATCAAATTATGATATTTATTTTTTAAAAAGCAAGTATAGTATTGCATACAGTTTTGGAAAAAGTGCATTTAGTATAAAATTTATTTTTCAACAGAAAAGTAACAGAAAAACACCCTTTCAAACGAAGTATAATCTTATATCTTTTTTTAAAGAAACCCAAATTTTATTGGTGGGACTATGGAAAATGTATTTTATATATTTAAATCAAAACACAGTACATGGTTCATGAAACAAAAAGTCTGTCAAGGCTATCAAGGAACGTAATGTCTTTTTTCCTCATCTTTCCCCAGGTGAAAGTTATGTATGTGCATCCAATGAAACATTTCGGAAAGTTGATTACACAAAGAATGTTAATCCAAACTGGTCAGTCAACATAAAATCTGGGTCATCTCGATCCCTCACATCTTTGACATCTGCAAGAAGTGAACTAAAAGAGAGTAAAGACTTCATTAAGCCCAAATTAGTAACCGTTATACGGAGTGGAGTGAAGCCTCGGAAAGCTGTAAGAATTTTGCTGAATAAAAAGACTGCTCATTCCTTTGACCAAGTATTGACTGATATAACAGAAGCTATTAAGTTAGATTCAGGAATTGTCAAGAGAATTTGCACACTGGATGGTAAGCAGGTAAGAGAAATTCATATTAATATGGTTTATTCTGCACTTTTAAATTTATTTGAATAATTAATGCAAAAACAAGGCAACTTTATTCCTGTAAGGTGCACTCATGATTTCCTAAGTCAACACTGCTTTATTTCTCGTTTAGACTGGGAAGAAAACAATGTTCCTGTATTAGTATGTGGGCCAGCTTGACTGTGGTATCTTCTAGTTATGGCTCCAAAATATTTGTAATATTAAGTGTTCTTTAAAGAACATTTAGTGCATCTTAGCAAGTCAATTGTGATCAAAGACTTTGTGATTGCATCTGAAAAAAGTCTGCAAAAGTTTATGCCAGTATAAAATTAAGATTGATAGGACGGCAACAAACATCTTTTTCTTTCTTTTTGCTGCAACAGATTAACAAAGTTATTCTTCTGTACTTAACTTTTCTGGAGCAGTTACATCTGTAAAAATTTACCATAAGCACCAAGTATTCCTCTCAAAGTGACTCAGAACTAACTCCTCCTCCTCACATATGAGGTGCACCCCAAACTCATGTAGACTTTTACTGTATTGAGCAATGCAATAAGTATCTTTTACTTTCTTAAAAATGAATGGACTTTCTGCCTTTTTGAAATAATAGCCAGACAAAAGCTCAGATAGTTGTGCTTATTTTCCTGCTCCCATTAGGGCTCCAATTACCAACGGATGGAAATTTTTCTGCTTTATTTTCCTGATGGGCTAAATTGCTCATGCCTCCTCATTTGCTTAAGAGGCTGATTTTGCCTGTGTTGCTATGCTGTTGGCAGGGATTGAAAGAAGTTGTGAGAGGGAAGCATTTTCTGAATGCCTAATTGTCTTCCTTTTTTTGTTTTTTTTAGAAATGCAGTTTAGATTTTACAGTTGGGGATAAGCCTATATTGTGATGTGATGTCCTCTTTGACCTTTAACTATATAATGCATAATTGAAAAAAAAAGCTAGACATGGTCTGTCATTACATATTCTCATATTTTGTTGCAGTAATAATCGCTACTTTGAATCGCTACTGATAGCCCATTTATAAATCATTTTTTAAACTTTAAATAAAAATCTGTAGGAAAAGCTAAACATATATAATATTTTTGGTATGATGTATGAAGCGATAGACATTTAGTGACATTTAGTGAAATAAATTATTCTCCTAATATCCTGTATTGTGTTCCTTCCTAGAGAGCAAGTTCCATTTGTCTATCAGATGGACAAATTAAAGCATTTAGGACTGGATTGTAATTTTTTTTTTAAATTTGATTTTTAGACACCAATCTATGAATCATCTTATTACCTGATCTTTTGACACTTTTGGTAAAACAATTTTTTTTGGGGGGGGGGGGGCGGGCTTTGTATTATGGTTAGCGCAGATAGTTTTTAGAAATTGTGATTTAGCAAGTCCTGCTCCCTAGAAGGTGCATAATTAGTGACACCAGTTTACCACTTTGCAGTGAGATGGACTGAAGTGATGAGAGAAGGTTTAAACCCTAGTTGGATTGATGCAGATGCAATACTACAAAGATCATAGTTTGCAAACCTGCTTCAGAAATGAGTTCACATTCTGGTTTTCGGTGAATTCTTAACTGGTTACAAATTCAGAGATAGCAAGTAGAGACCCACAGGGATTGTGGCTCAGTGACAGAGCATCTGCTTAGCATGCAGGAGGTCCCAGTTTTTTTGATCCCTGGTATTTCTAAATAAAAGATCTGGTGGTAGGTGATATAAAAGACCTCTACCTGAGACTTTGGAGAGCTGCTGCCAGTCTGAGTAGACAATACTGATGCTGATGGACCAAGGGTCTGATTCAGTATAAGGCAGTTTCTCCTATATTCTGTCCCCATACTATTTCATCTTTTTCTGCTCCTGGCAACCCCGATAATCACCAACCCCTTGATTCAAGCAGTGCACAATCCCCATCAATGATCACCTCTGTGATGTAATCAAATAAGGTTTATTCATTAAATGATGTTACAATTCCAAGACTGAGTCTTAGTGCAACTGAGCCTCCGGGCTCAGGCATTCAGATATAACTTTGAGTCCAGGGGGACTTCTGGGGTTGGAAAATGCAGAGCTGAATTGCTTCTCAGAAGGGGAGCAGGCTGGGGCTTCTGTTTGGAGTAGTGGAGGGAAATTTAATGCCTACTGCCTACTTTTCTCAGTCAGATATCAGTCCAAGATATGCATAGGAAACTCTGAGGAGATTTACCTTGGCTAAAAGGGAGTCCCGGCGGGGCTCCTTTGAGGGGTCTCCAGAGACGAGTTGCATATTCATCTTCAGAAGTTTCCAGAGTTATTTATTTGACATAAGCTCGAAAGGATCCTAACCTTCTTTGAGACTGCTAAACATATAAGTTATACAAGACCGGTGTTATAAGATCTGGATAACTGCAGAAAAAGGTACTGATGACTATCTTCATTCTGGGACTATTTAAAGTTAAACAAAATAAAATCAGAAGGTGAGAAATAGAGATTCAGAAAGCTTGGAAGAAGAAGGGGAGAAGGGGCAAAATTTGAATTTTGTAAATTTAAAGGACAGTGCTAAAAAGTAGAAAGGAATTTATTGTTTTGTCTACTTGCGGTTTTGGTGAAAACACCCTCTCGTCAGAGACTTGCAGCTCTCACAGTCAACACAGGAAATACGTCAAACATCGTGAGATCTTTTTACCAGTGAAAATGGGATTTGTTGGCAAGAAAAGCAGGAAGTGTTGGATGGAAAAGGGAAATCATTGAAGTAGCTAGCCTACTCTAGGACTATAATATCATCGACGGCCATTGCTAGGCGGTCAAAATTTAAACAAAGTTTTTAAAGTGTTCGGGACATTAAAAATTGGTGAAGCTGACAGAGGTGACAATTATAAGGTAAATATTATTGGACATTATCACTGATAATTATTTTAGAAGCCTTTTGAAGGAAATTTTTTTTAAAGGGAAGCAGAAAGTCGCGACCGCCATTTTGGAAGAAATAAAAACTTCAAAAAATAATATCTGAGCCCAGGAGGCCCTGAGGACGGCGAAATTAGGCTTATTGAAAAGGGCAAGCCTTACTCTATCAAACCTGATAGTTTAAATTTAATTTGGAGAGGTCAAAATGTTTGGTGTTTTTTTTAAATGTCAGAGCATAAGTTAACCCGTGCAAGGACTGCCTCAATGGAGAAAATGCAAGAGCAATTAGAAGCAATGGAAGCCAGGATGATGAAAGGGGTGAGAAACATGATAACTGCTTCTAAAAAAGAAATTAGAAAAGACATTGAAGAGCTAAGGAAAGATATAGAAGATCTCAGAAATGAGACTGTGGTAACATCAAAGAAAGTCCAAGAGGTGGAAGAGAGAGTGAAAATACATGATTCCACCTTACTAAAAACGCAAGAAAAGGTGGCAATTCATGACTGCAAATTGATGAAAACCCAGATACGTCTGAGAGGAGTACCTGAGGATGAAGAGACTGATTTGAAAGAATATATGATAAGAATAATTGCAGAATTTTTGGAGGAAGATCCTGAAGGAACTAGAAGCATGTATGACTATATGCATAGAGTGAACTCACTATATGCCAAGAAAAATAATCTACCAAGAGATGTGGTTATAAGATATATGACAAAAGAAATGGTGGGGAAAATCTTGAATAAAAATTTTGAAAAGACATTGATAGTGGGAGGCAGCAAAGTATGAATCATGAAAGAATTGCCAAGACAAGTGATAAATTACAGAAAAGCATACAAAAAATTGACAGAAAAACTACGTGACAATGAAATGAGGTATAGATGGATAATACCTGAGGGTCTGAGCTTTGAGCTGCAAGGAAAAAGGATTACAATTACAAGCACACAGGAACTGCGTAGGTTTTATGAAGAACCTAAAGAATTTGCACCATGATGGATTACAAATTATTATCTTGGAATGTAAATGGACTAAATTCACCACAAAAAAGAAAGGCAACGTTTCATTGGATTAAAAAGCAAAATTGTAATATAGTTTGTTTACAAGAAGTGCATATCAAACAAAAGGATTATACATTTTTATGGAATAAACAACTGGGACTAGAATTTTATTCATTGGCTGAACAGAAGAAAAGGGGAGTGATTTTCTATATTAAACAAGAATTGGAGCCGAAATTAGTGTTTAAAGATAAAGATGGAAGATTTGTAGTGGTAGAAATAATATTAAATGCAAAAAAAAGTTATTAGGACTGTATGTACCAAATGGTGCAAAGGATGCTTTTTTAAAAGGCATTATACAACAACCTGATGAACTGACTTATGACCAAGTTTTGATAATGGGGGACTTTAATGGAACAATTAAGAACACACTGGATAGGTCTGGGGGTAAAAAAAATAATAAGGAAGGAAAATTGCCAAAGTCTTTTTTTGAATTGGTTAAACAAGAACATTTGGAGGATATATGGAGGAAATTTAATCCTGAAGTGTGGGACTATACCTTTTTTTCAGCAAGACATAAAACTTTTTCCAGAATTGACATGTTGTGGGGCACTAAAGACTTAGGCCTTATAACAAAGAAAATAGAGATTTTACCTAAAATTAGGGCTGACCATAACCCAATAATGTGGATTACAGAATTGTCTAAGAAGTTGAGAAGATGGAGATTGAATGAAGATTTACTACAGAATAAAGAAATAGTGACATCTCTAAAAAATGAAACTAAAGCTTTCTTCCAAATGATAAAGAGGATATAGAATTTCAGACAGTCTGGGATGCTTATAAAGCAGTAATGAGAGGAATATTGATTACATTGAATAACAAAGATAAGAGGGCAAAAGAAAAACAGATGTTGGGCATTCAAATGAAATAAAGAAAAAAAGAAGGGGAACTGAGAAAAAGGCCAGGGAAAAAGAAAATTATAAGGGAGATTACAATATTACAAATGCAAATGAGACATTTGTTAAATAAAGAACTGGAATGGAATCTGAAAAGACTGCAGCAGAAATCTTTCAAGGGAGCAAACAAACCCGGAAAATATTTGGCCTGGCAACTGAAGAAAAAGAGAGAAAGTAAAATTATTAATAAAATTGTGGTGGATGGAAGAGAGGTGGTAGATCAAGAAGGAATAAAAAGAGAATTCTTTAAGTATTATGCCAAGTTATTTAAAGGTATTAAAATAAGGAAAGAAAAGATGGATGAGTACTTACAAAAGATAAAAATAGCGCCCTTAGCAGAAAATATGCGAAAAGTTTTGAACGATCCAATTGAAAAAATAGAAATTGAAGCAGCAATTAATGCAATGAAAAATAGAAAACCACCTGGGCCAGATGGATATACAGCTAAATTTTTTAAACCCTCAAAGAGGAGTTAATCCCGAAACTTCAGAAATTGATGAATATGATAAGAACGAAAGGGAAAATACCAAATACGTGGAAGGAAGCTGTTATTTTGTTGATTCCAAAGGAAGATAGAGGTTACGAACGTAAAAAATTATAGAACAATTTCATTATTAAATAATGACTATAAAATATATACAAGAATCTTGGCAGAATGGTTTAAACAATATTTGATGAATTTTATAAAGGAAGATCAAGCGGGGTTTCTTCCCAAAAGGCAAATAAGAGACAATATCAGAACTGTTGTAAATATTGTAGAATATTATGAAAGACATCCAGAAAAGGAAGTAGCATTATTCTTTGCAGATGCAGAGAAAGCATTTGATAATTTAAATTGGGATTTTATGTTTGCAGTAATAGAGAAAATGGAGCTGGGAGAAAGCTTTATAAGAATGATAAAAGCAATATATACTGAACAACGTGCAAGGCTATGTATAAATGCTGATCTTACAGAAGACATAATTAGTAAAGGTACAAGACAATGTTGTCCACTTTCCCCACTGTTGTTTATAATGACTCTTGAAATATTACTGATGCAAATTCAAGAAGATAAAGAAATAGGATTAAAACGAAAAGGATTTACTTACAAATACAGAGCATTTGCAGATGATACAATGTTTATAAATGAAAACCCCATACAAGTCACACCTTTGTTGCTAGCCAAAATACAAGAATATGGGGAGTTGGTGGGACTTTGTATTAATAAAGAAAGATCAAAACTTCTATGTAAAAATATGCAAATAAATAAGCTGTGAAATAAATAGGCTGTGAAGTTACCTCCAAGGTAAAATATTTGGGTGTGGAGATAACAATGAAGAATATTGATTTGTTCAAAAATAATTATGAGAAGCTGTGGCGTAAAATGGATGAAGATATGTTAGAGTGGAATAAACTTAATTTGTCACTGTTGGGTAGAATAGCCGCAATTAAAATGAATATTCTACCAAGAATAATGTATTTGTTTCATACTATTCCTATTGTGAAAGACAGTAAACAATTTAATAGATGGCAAAGAAAAATTTCAGAGTTTGTGTGGGCGGGGAAGAAACCAAGAATGAAAATGAAAATTTTAACAGATGCAAAAGAGAGAGGTGGATTTCAATTAACAGACTTAAAATTATATCATGAAGCAGTTCACTTAGTATGGATAAAAGAATGGATAATGTTGTTAAACAAAAAACTCTTAGCGTTGGAAGGTCATGGAAATAAATTTGGCTGGAATGCTTATATGTATTATGGGGGGGAAAAGACGGTTTTTTCTCTCACCAATATATAAGAAACAGCTTGTTAATTACATGGATGAAATATAAGAAATATGGAGATGAGAGAAAACTGTTATGGATAGTGCCAGCCGAAGTGATAAAAATAACAGCGGAGACGGGTGAAGAAAAGTGGTTGTCATATAATCAACTATTAAAAATACAAAGTGGCAAAATAGAATTGAAAACTGCTGAAGAGCTGAATAATAAATATGATTGGCTCCAAATGCAACAAATAAAGAGCTTGGTGGAGAATGACATTAAAACTGAAGGAATAAGAAAAGAGCAAACAGAAATGGAAAAAGTTCTTGGAGACAACGAAAAATTAATTTCAAAATTATATAAATTACTTTTAAAATGGTCTACGGAAGATGAAGTAGTGAAATCTCAAATGATTAAGTGGGCAATTAATGTAAATAAAGAAATACAGATAGAAACTTGGGAATATTTGTGGAAGAACTCTATGAAGCTTTTGACGTGTCATAGTATTAAAGAGAACGGTTTTAAAATGATGTATAGATGGTATATGACTCCTAAGAAATTGGCAAAGATGAATAATAATATGTTAGACAGATGTTGGAAATGTAAAAAACATGACGGTTCTTTCTACCATATGTGGTGGACTTGTGAAAGAGCAAAAAAGTATTGGCAGATGATTCAACAAGAAATTTCTAGGATCTTGGGATATGAATTTAAGAAAGTTGCAGAGACTTTTCTGTTGGGATTACAAATGGAAAAATTTCCAAAAGAAGATAGAACTATAATTTGTACTTGCTTTCAGTTGCTAGGAAATTATATGCGCAGTTGTGGAAGCAAGAAAAAATACCAGAGAAATGGGATTGCATTGTAAAAGTTATGACATGGAGTGAAATTGACAAATTAACAAGAATTTTAAGAGACTATGATTTAGAAGTTTTTAAGAGGGAGTGGAAAAAGTTCAGAAGATATGTAGAAAAAGAGTGGAAAATAAAAGGACATTGGATAATTTTTGATAATGATTAAGTCTTAGAAAAAAGAAATATTAATTTTTGTTTTTATTAGTTAAGAGTACCTTTAAACATTCTCTTGGCTTGACTTCGCGAACGGAGATTTAAGAAGGGTGCAGTAGTCCACGTCTGCTGCAGGCTCGCTGGT
This sequence comes from Heteronotia binoei, assembly GCF_032191835.1. Lineage (NCBI taxonomy): Eukaryota > Metazoa > Chordata > Lepidosauria > Squamata > Gekkonidae > Heteronotia > Heteronotia binoei. The sequence goes on along the minus strand of NC_083231.1, from coordinate 58,138,560 downwards.
GGCTGACAAGACCAATGCGGGACAGGCAGACCCGGCCACAGTGGCTGCAGGGAAAAGTCTGATTTGGGGTTGGTGCTGTAGCAGTGCAATTCTTCCTCAATCTCCTTTTGTCCTCAAGACCAGCTATGCGTGCGTTCTCAAAGGAAGAGACAGCCTGGTGGATGGTGTGCCTTCATGCTTTGCAATCTGAGGCTAGGTCAGACCACTGGTGATGGTTGATGCGACAGGTGCCAAGAGATTTCTTCAGGGAGTCCTTGTACCTCTTCTTTGGTGCCCCTCTATTTCGATGGCCGGTGGAAAGTTCGCCATACAGAGCAATCTTGGGAAGGCGGTGGTTTTCCATCGTAGAAATATGCCTTGCTCAGCGCAGCTGCGTCTTCAACAGCAGTGCCTCGATGTTTGTAACCTCCGCCCTCTTGAGGACTTCAGTGTTGGTCACAAAGTCACTCCAGTGGATGTTGAGGATGGTGCGAAGGCAGCGCTGCTGAAAGCGCTCAAGGAGTCGCAGGTGATGACGGTATAAAACCCACAATTCGGAGCCGTAGTACTTAAACATTAGTACTTTAAGTAAATAACACCGGCGGGGGTCAAGTAACGGGGGGAGAGGTGGGTAGAAAGTAATATATGGGATAGATAAAAGAAGTTATTAATGATGCAAGAAATATAATTTGTTACCATATGTTACCAAATAAAATTGCTTTAACCAGAAATAACCTTGAGTCCAGATGATTACAAGCTTAAAAATCAAAGCACTTTTTTTGACCAATGAAAGCATCCATCAGAGTGCGCCATGGCTGAGCCCTACCGGCTTCGATCCAGGCGGCATGCCATCTAATCCTTTGAAGCACGCGTGGGAGAAGGCTTCTCCCCTCTCCTTCCTGGAACCAGAAGTGAGGGGGATCGAAGCCTTCTCCCGCACTTCAAAGGATTAGATGGTGTGCCTCCCACATTGAAGTCAGTAGAGCCCAGCCACGGGAGACAATGGAGTGCGGCGCTGCATTGCAGCGCTGCAAAGGGAGGGAGGGGGGTGGGGGGTGGCGACAGGGGAGGCAGGCAGGCAAACTAGGTAGTTGTTATCAAATATTTCAGGTTTTCACGGCTGGTAACATCATTAGGGTTTGTAGAATCTTTCGGGCTCAAGTGCCGTGTTCTACTGGAGAAAGTTTTCCTTCCAGACGTTTCGTTCTCAGCTGCGGAGAACATCCTCAGTGGCGTTGCAGCCGGAGCAGGCGCTCTGACCTTCTTGGCTGCTGTGCATTGCACAGGCAGGCTAACTAGGTGGTTTGCACAGCAGCCAAGAAGGTCAGAGCGCCTGCTCCGGCTGCAACGCCACTGAGGATGTTCTCCACAGCTGAGAACGAAACGTCTGGAAGGAAAACTTTCTCCAGTAGAACACGGCATTTGAGCCCGAAAGATTCTACAAACCCTAATAGGTGGTTGTTGTGGGCACTGGGAGAGAGGAGACCGATTCAGTGCACCCCTTCTCCTGATGTCTTAGGCAACTGCCTAGTTTGCCTAGTGGGCGAACTGGCCCTAAACAAGCCATAGGCCTTTCCCTGATGTTGCCTCCTGGCTCTGGGATTCAGAGATTTAGTGCCTCTGAAAGTGGTTCCCCTCAGTCACCATGGTTATTAGCAGGGGTCATTTCTTAGAAAAAGAGGTGCCGGAGTTCATTAACGCAACTCATTTACGTAACTTTTGCATATGCCACACACCTCTGTTATCACCGGAAGGTGTACTAAATTATCAGCATCTACCTTAAAATGCTTATTGAATTATAATTGTCATAATAAAACCTTACTCCCATCATACTTTTAAAATTATTTTATCCTATGTGGCCACAGTGGCATGAGGAAGATTTCTATCTGTCTTCTTTATATGTTTTGGTTATTCTCCCTTTTTTGTAGGGAAAATATATTAGAAAGTTAGTCAAGTCTTATAGTTCAGCAAAATTCTCACAGGGGGGTTGAACAATGTAGCCCAGAAGGAAGTATTTTTTGGAGGCGTAAGAAAGAAAGAGCACAATAGAATTTGGAGGCTGGAGAGCTCCACTCCTGTGAGCTCCTTCTCAAAATGAGGCCTGGTTAATTGCCACTGATAGTCCTGTCCTACATGAATCTATCTAATCCTCTTTTAAAGCTGTTGATCCTTGTTGGCATTACTACATACGGTGGCAACAAATTCCAATTTTAATCTCTGTAAAATAATATTTCCTTTTGTCCATCCTGAATCTACTGTCCATCAGCTTCATTGGATGACCTTGAGTTCTAGTATTTTGGGTGAAGGAGAAAAATGTCTCTTTCTTAGTTCTCTCCAATCCATGCATAATTTTATAAACATCTATCATGCCCCCCCTTAGTCGTCATCTCCCTAAACAAAAGTCCCAGACTCTTGAGCCTTTCCTGAAACAGAAGGTGCACCAACCCCCTAATCATCTTGGTTGCCTCCCTCTCTACTTTTTCCAGCTCTACAGTGTCTTTTTGGAGACAACAGTGACCAGAACTGTACGTAGTATTCCAAATGAGGCCACACAATAGATCTATACAGAAATATTACAATATCAGCTGTTTTATTCTCAGTCCTTTTCCTAACAATCCCTAATACAGAGTTTGCCTTTTTCACTGCTACTGCACACTGGGTCGACACTTTCATTGAGCTATCCACTGAAGAAAGGTCTTTTCTGCACTTAATGACAGCAAGTTCAGACCGCATTAATCTATACTTGAAGTTTGAATTTTTTGTCCCAATGTGCATTACCTTACAGTCCAACCTCAAGGCTAGGAGATGGGTAGTGGGATAAACTTCAGTTAGAAACAACTAATTTCATGCTGTAAGGTGGCTTGCTTAGCTTATTTGTTTCAATGTCTGTCTTAATGGAGTTTCCAACAATCTTTTTTTTTTTTTAATTATGTTAACGACTTCACAGAACTGGAATAAGCAGCAAATGAAAAGGCTTACTATCTGCCATTCCAGCATCAGATCATAGGGCTAGGAATTTAAATCTTGCATATATGTTGTATCCCACTGTGGTGGACAATTTACAGATAATTATTCTGGGGAAACCTATTGAATATGTCCTTGCAGCTGCCCTATGTCTGCTTAGGATTTACATAACAAGTTTCTATTGGTTTGGTTCAGTTCCTGGGGAATACTCTGTAAATTGGATAATATTGTCTCCTTAACTTTAGACAGTGGGTCTAAGATTATAATGAACAGCTGCAGCTTTGTGGAGTGGTCCCAAGAAAACTCATTGCATAAATAAATTAACATTGCTGGTGTTAATTTGAGATTTCAGAATGAATATGTAAAATTATACTTCAGTGATGCTTGACTATTCAAAACTAGTTATTCCATCACCAAAATGTACTCATCTGATAAAAGTATTTTATTAGGAATTTGTGGCAACACCATGCTTTTTTACAGATGTCAAGCAAACATTTACTTGAACCTGCACATTTCTCCATTTTCTAAGTACTTAAATGTTCATTTAAGCTTTTGCAGGGTCCTTTTTCTTAATAAAGCCTGCTTCCTGTAACATTTACATTCTGTGAGATCACTGCTTTTTCTACTTGGCATAGCATTTGCCCCCATAAAAAAGATGATGTTCCAGTCCATGTGAGGTTGGTAGTTTGTGTTTTATTTTTGAATAGCTTCTATAATGAACATCATTTTGTCCATGTAGTAATTACCACTCTGCAGCAAAAAGAAACAAATAAAACCTGCATTAATAAAACAAAGTTAATGCCTTAATACTTAGAAAAAGGTCTAAATCTCTTGCCATGCAAATGGTAATTCCTAAAGGAAGAGAATTGTGTTCTGATAATTATTATTGACACTTAAGATATATTAACCTCCCTTTTCTAAATATGATGCATGCATGTATATGCATGACAGCTACGTTTTGCGCCCAAGTGATCAAACAGAAGAATAATTTTAAATCATAGGAGCTTTCTCTTTTGGTGTAGACTACTGCTATGTACTAAAATTTTACCTACATTTTAATGTTGTATTGTATGGACATGTATTTTAGTAGTATATCTTTGACAGATTTTTACTTTTTATTACTGATTGATCTGTGCTTTTTACCTGGTCTATAACTGTTATAATAAACACTGAAACTGAAACCATGTACGTGCACATGGACTCACCCTGTATCTCTTCCACGGCAGTCTTAGAAATTCTGGGACCCTGGGCAAAACTCAGTGATGGGTACCTAAAATCAGACTAAGTGGTGGGGGTCAACTGTATGATGGTGGAGTCACACTGCCCTACTGTTGAGAGGCAGGTTTGTTGCCCCATATCTCCTCGTTCAGGTTCAAAAATCTCTGTGGTTTTGAAAGTGACAAAGGAGGGGGCTTCACTGAACACCTTGATCCTCTTCCTGCTCTCCAGCTTTCTTCTTTGTTTGGTCAGGAGCAAAGGTGTCTTTATAGATGTGCTTCTTTCTTCTTATAAAGCTGCAAAGGCTTGACAAGTCTACCTTGACTCCTCCTAGAGGGTAGGCTTCCCTCCTAGGAGTGGCTCAGCCCCCAGGGGTCTATTTTTATTTGCCCCAGAGGCCTATCCTTCCATCCAACTTCCATGCTGCCTCAGACAGCATTGGGGGTCAGCTGTAGGGCAGCTGGAAAGCCTCTCACCACTATACAGCTACTCTGCCTCTCCTCTGCCTGTCTCACCTTTGGTATACTTGTAGTGGGGCTCATGGCAGCTGTTCCCTGGCTAAGACCAGCCTGATCTCTTAGCAAAGGTAATCAGCTAATGTGATCAAGGCACTTTCTGGGCTTAAACCATATTGAAATGGATCCAGAAGATCAGTTTGCAGTTTAAATGCCACGGTCTATCTTACCATCTGTTTTTAAGATTGGTCAGTAATTTTCTGAGTCCAAAGGATTCTGAGAAATTTAGGGCATAGCTACTATGACTTTTGTGCAAGGCTTAGGGGTCACTACTTCTATCAAAAATGTATTAACAACAGCCTAAAAGCTTAGACCAGGCTCTCTTGGCTAGGTGTAGGAAGGTTCCATAGCGCAGGTGATTGGTTGCACTACTCCAGGTGTCTTGTCTGCATCAACTGAAGTTTATCTGAAGAAAAGTGATGAAAGAGAGCTGAAAGTATCTCAGATACAGAAGGAATCAATAATGTGGAATTGGATCAATTGTCAGAGATTTTAATCAGCAAAATATTTTGCAAACATGTTGCAGTGAATTTCCAAGCAGCCATCAGCAACAGACAGGGCTGAAGATTGATTGAAGACTACCTGACACTTTTCTGCACAGGTAATAAGGTTGCACAGTACAAAATAGTTTTACGAGCTTGCTTGGATAAATGATTTGAGATGTGGCCTTTACTGCTGTATGAATAATATTGTAAGTAGGATTCTATTATGTAATTTCTGTACCAATTAATATATCATGTGAATACTTATGCTCCTGAGTTACTGAACATCCCGTTTTGTTGATTGTACTGATGCACTATGTGTAATCCGCTTTAAGTCCATGCGATTAAGGTGGAGTATAAATAACATAAATAAATAATAGGTCAATAAAATACCCGACAGTCCTGTATAATTGCATTCGTGCAAAGATGGCCATAATAAAGGACAAAAACAGTAGGGACCTAACAGAAGTAGAAGAGATCAGGAAGAGGGGGCAGGAATATGCAGAATAATTATACAAGAAGGACCACAATGTCCTTGACAACCATGACAGTGAAATTGCTGACCCTGAGCCAGACATCCTGGAGTGGGAAGTCAAATGGGCCTTAGAAAGCATTACTAACCACAAAGCGAGCGGAGATGACGGTAACCCAATTGAGCTATTCAAAGTCCTAAAAAATGATGCTGTTAAAGTGATGCACACATTATGTCAACAAATTTGGAAAATGCAACTGTGGCCACAGGATTGGAAAAGGTCAGTTTATATTCCAATCCCAAAGAAGGGTAATGCCAAGGAATGTTCAAACTATCGCACCATTGCACTCATTTCACATGCCAGCAAGGTCATGTTAAAGATCCTACAAGCTAGGCTTCAGCAGTATGTAGATCGGGAACTACCAGAAGTTCAAGCTGGGTTTCAAAGAGATGGAGGAACTAGAGATCAAATTGCCAACATTCGCTGGATTATGGAGAAAGCATGGGTGTATCAGAAAAACGTCTATTTCTGTTTCATTGACTACTCTAAAGTCTTTGATTGCGTGGATCACAAGAAATTGTGACAAGTCCTTAAAGAGATGGGAGTACCAGACCACCTCCCACGTCTCCTGAGAAACCTGTATAAGGGTCAAGAAACAACTGTCAGACCAGGACATGGAACAACTGATTGGTCTAGAATAGGAAAAAGGAGTTCAACAAGAATGTATATTGTCACCCTGCTTATTTAATTTATATGCAGAGTACATCATGCGGAATGTTGGCCTGGATGAAGCACAAGCTGGAATTAACATTGCTGGGAAAAACATCAACAACCTCAGATATGCAGATGATACCACTCTAATGGCAGGACCTAAAGAACCTCTTGTTGAGGGTGAAAGAGGAGAGCACAACAGTAGGCTTTAAACTCAACATCAAAAAAACTAAAATCATGGCATCCGGCCCCATCACATCTTGGCAAATAGAACAACAACAACAACATTTTATTTGTATCCCGCCCTCCCCGCCGAAGCAGGCTCAGGGTGGCTAACAACCTCAAATACAGTAAATTATACAATAAATATTTAAAAACAGTAGCTTATTTAAACAGTCTAATTTAAAATTTCTTAAATTAACATTCTGGTGCTAGAAGGGGAAGGCATGGAAGTAGTGACAGACTTCACATTTCTGGGACCCAAGATCACTGCAGATGGTGACTGTAGCCATGAAATTAAAAGACGTTTGCTCCTTGGGAGGACAGCTATGGCGAACCTGAGCAGTATAATAAAAAGTAGAGACATCACCCTGCCAACAAAAGTCCGTATAGTCAAAGCAGTGGTGTTCCCAGTAGTAATGTATGGCTGTGAGAGCTGGGCCATAAGGAAGGCTGAGTGCAGAAGAATAGATGCTTTTGAGCTGTGGTGCTGGAGAAGAATCTTGAGAGTCCCTTGGACTGCATGAAGATCAAATCAGTCAGTCCTAAGAGAAATGAACCCAGACTGTTCCCTGGAAAGTCAGATGCTGAAGCTCAAATACTTTGGCCACCAAATGAGAAGGGAGCACTCACTGGAGACGATCCTGATGCTGGGAAAGACAGAAGGCAAAAGAAGGGGATGGCAAAAGATGAGATGGATGTAACAAACATGAATTTGAACAGACTTCAGAGGATGGTGGAAGACAGGAGGGCTTGGCATGACTTTGTCCATGGGGTCGCAAAGAGTCGGACTCGACTGTGCAACTGAACAACAACAAATTGTAGGTTTGTCTATTTGGTATGTTCTATTGTCTATTTAAAATTGCATTTATTGTATCTTTGATTTTTGAGTCTGAGTTAAAAATACAGACTATTAATGAATTAGGTAAGTAAATAAAACTATGAGAAGAAAAGGTAGATACCATGGTAGAGTGTCTAAATCTGAATGTCATGTATAATGGTTGTATTGTTTCAGTATTATGTTAGTGACATCTGTGTAGAAGAAAAGAAAGTCCTTTTCACAGATTTTAAAGCAATATATTTTGAATGCAACTACACTTACAGCTAGCTAAAACATGTATTTTCAGAAAATTTCTTCATGCATGGATACTTCTTCAGAAGCCATGTGTGTTTACTGAAATAGACTCAACATTTCTTAAGAAATGAATTGCAGTGGAATATGATGTTTATGTTTTAGTGAATTCATTATATGGTACTGTTCGATATTCACAGACTGCTTAAATTTATAGAGAACTAAATGTATTAAACCTATAAACTGAAATTTGAAAAACAGTGACATCAGTGAAAATAGCTAGAATATGCAATTCACTGATGTTTGCCTCTTTTGATCCTCTGTAATAGTGGAATATTATATGTATGAGGAAACCATTCAAGGACAAAATATTACCCTTGTACGTTACTACTAAAAATACCATGAAAACTGTAGCGAAAGAGGGCAGCAGGCTTCAGATATTAGCATCTTTCTTTAGTTTATTATATACCACAGAATCATAGAACTCTCCCCATCCCAGTTTGGAATATCTACATTATTTTTGTTCTTTACTGTTCCATTTTATATATGACAACATTTTCCTTCAGTTTATGGGATACTGGAAGGCAGCATCCAGCAACCAATTCAGTGATAGCTGCTTTAAATTGTCGCTGTAAATAGTAACCAGGCTTTAGTGTTATGTACCAACAAGAGTTTCTGCATTGGCATATCCTTTGAAGCCAGGCATGAATAATAGTAACAGGAGAAGAGGATAAGTGTGGATCACATATCATCCTGTGTACTTTATGATAAATATGATGTCTCTTTTCTGACTATAACAGCAGTGTGTGCTTTGTGTTCAGACAATATATACACATTTGTTAAGAAGTGGAAGGAGGATTCTAAAACATACTAATTTCCATCAGACCAGATTGAATAACATCCTCTATTCCAGTACTAACAGTGTGTATTTACCAGTGTAGCTAGCAGAGATGTTTTGCTTGCTATCTTTTATGTTGCCTTGTTTCTGATTGCCTGTCCTTAGCAAATGTAACTATGGTATTTGACATTCCAGTGCTTGCTTGGTAAATAAACATATCTTGCAGATTTGGGAAGGCAGGTTGCCATTCTAATACAATGCCTAAGTTGTCACTCGGCACTGGAGTAAATGTGTGTGTCATCTCATGATCCTGAAAACCTCATTCAGTGATCTTTTGCCACTGTGCAGGACATCTGTGATCAAGCTGAAAATTCGTTTTTGTTGTTCAGTTGCACAGTTGAGTCCAGCTCTTTGTGACCCCGTGGGCAAAGTCACACCAGTCCCTGCTGTCTTCTGTCATCCTCCAAAGTCTGCTCAAATTCATGTTAGTTACATCAGTAACACTGTCCAGCCACCTTATCTTTTGCTGTCCCCTTCCTCTTTTGCCTTCTGTCTTTCCCAGCATCAGGGTCTTCTCCAGTGAGTGCTCCCTTCTCATTTGGTGGCCAAAGTATTTGAGCTTCAGCTTCAGCATCTGACCTTCCAGGGAACTATCAGGGTAGATTTCCCTTAGGAAATTCATTTACGCACTGCTATATTCAATTCTCACAGTTGATCTTGTGAACAGAATTTAACTGGCCTTCATACTAACTGATGGCAAAAACAAGTTTTTGTTGCTGTTGTATAGTTTAGTTATATTTTAGTTATGTCAAATATCAACGTGAACCGATCCAGTACTTAAGTAAGGACAGCAGACTTTGGAAGGGCTAATGAAAACACCTGAAGATAAAGCTTCTTTAGCATCTGTATATCTCTTTTGGGCCAGTCTCTACTAATAACTTTGCAGTTGCACTAACCCATTACAACATTTAGTTCCAAGTTGAGAGAACAGTGAGTACTCAATGTGATCTTGAGTAAGCAGCAGAGCAATGGATATTCTAAAGAGAATTCATGGAATGTGCTACAAATTCTACTAACAGGTAGTAGAATAATGAAAGTACTGAAAATGAATAGAATTTGTCCCCCTAGTTACATGTCTGACACCAGATGAGGTTTCTTTATCAAGTAAAGATGTTTTTATTTGTATCTGTTATTGCTATACTGCATTGTTACACTGTAGAGTTGGCTTACTACTTTGCTGTTTTGTTTGTTAAAATTGATTGCTTTCCTTATGTGCAATTTACATTGTTTGTGGGGGCTGTTGTTAAATTGACTTAAATTGGGAAGGGGGTTGTATGATGGTGTTGCTTTTAGATTGATTTTGATGGGGTCTGGTCTCTCCAGTTTTTTGTATTTTATTGTGCTGTAAACTGTCTTGACAGCCTTGACTGAGGGACAGGATACATTTGTAAATATGTAAACAAACTTCTAATGGTCCTTCCCTTCTAGTCAACGCATTTGAGGCACAGATTCTTGTTATTCTGTAATTCCTGTTGTTTTACTCAAACATTATAATATTCTTTTGTCTAATCTCCATATTTTTAGGTAGCAACTTATGAATTGGTTCAACCTTATTCCTTGGTATCCTCACTTGGTGTTGTAGCTATGATTACTGTCTCCTGTCATCAGTAATATTTCTGTGAGACTATTGCCTGTGCCTCACAGCAGTGGAATTCAGCCAGTCTTTCTGGTGACATCAACATTACTGTTTTATCATATTCCCATGGAACTCTACAGAGGTGTTAGGTGGCATCTTGATTTATCAGTGGACATTTAGGGGTTTTTTTAGCTTGTATTATTTCATTTATGGAATAGTAGTTATGGAATATTGTTATGAAAATAGTATTTATGGAATAATAGGGGTGTCAAACATGCGGCCCAGGGGCCAAATCAGGCCCATGAGCAACTGTGTGTTGTCTGCTTTCTTCTTCCTCTCTCTTGCTTTCTTCTGCATCATAACTTGCTTTGCCATGCTTGCTCAATCATTTCTTCCCAGTTCTTTATTTCCCTTTATTCCCCTTTATTCCTCCCATTTAATTTCCCTTTCTTCCCCTCATTTATTTTCCTTCCTTCCCCTTCCTTCCCATTTTCTTTATTTCTGTTTATGTTCTTTTCTTCCCCTCATTTATTGCTTTTTCTCCCCTCCATTTCATTTCCCTTTCTTGCCTCATTTCTTTATTTCTCTTTATTTCCTTTTCTCTATTCCTTCCTCTCTTTCTCTCTGTGGAACCTGCATGGTGGTGGACATTGTGAAGGACTGCCAATGGTAACTGAAAGTATCTTAAAGCTTTGCTTACACATTTTAAAAAATCAGATACAGATAATCGCCTGAGTTTTGTATGCGATTGTCTCTGCTGTGTACATGTCATAGTCCTCTGAACAAGCATAGCCAAACCATTTTTGACTGAATAGCCTTTTTACATTGTCAAATTGTGTTAGGCTGCTTCTGGGCACATGGCCAGGTTTTGAGGGGTTTTTTTATGATCAGACAGCAGAGCAAAGATTCAGCATTTTTGTTTAATTCATCACTCATTTTAGATTCCCATAGAACAGCAGGGTGATCTCCACCCTTCCACATTTGCTCTCTCTCATCATATTGGCCTCATTTTCAAATGATACTCTACTAGGACACAATTACTGATTAAGAGCACTTTACTGGAGTAAAAGGACAGGTCTTCTTGTGGATCAAAAACTGGCTGAGTAATAGGAAGCAGAGAGTGAGTATAAATGGGCAGTCTTTGCAGTGGAGGATGGTAAGCAGTGGGGTGCCACACGGCTCGGTACTGGGTCCCATGCTCTTCAACTTGTTCATAAATGATTTAGAGTTGGGAGTGAGCAATGAAGGGGCCAAGTTTGCGGATGACACTAAATTGTTCAGGTGGTGAGAACCAGAGAGGATTGTGAGGAACTCCAAAGGGATCTGTTGAGGCTGGGTGAGTGGGCGTCAACGTGGCAGATGCGGTTCAATGTGGCCAAGTGCGAAGTAATGCACATTGGGGCCAAGAATCCCAGCTACAAATACAAGTTGATGGGGTGTGAACTGGCAAGAGACTGACCAAGAGAGAGATCTTGGGGTCATGGTAGATAACTCACTGAAAATGTCAAGACAGTGTGCGTTTGCAATAAAAAAGGCCAACGCCATGCTGGGAATTATTAGGAAGGGAATTGAAAACAAATCAGCCAGTATCATAATGCCCTTGTATAAATCGATGGTGCGGTCTCATTTGGAGTACTGTGTGCAGTTCTTGTCGCCGCACCTAAAAAAGGATATTATAGCATTGGAGAAGGGCAACTAGAATGATTAAAGGGCTGGAACACTTTCCCTATGAAGAAAGGTTGAAACGCTTGGGGCTCTTTAGCTTGGAGAAACGTCGATTGTGGGGTGACATGATAGAGGTTTACAAGATAATGCATGGGATGGAGAAAGTAGAGAAAGAAGTACTTTTCTCCCTTTCTCACATGAACTCATGGGCATTCGTTGAAATTGCTGAGCAGACAGGTTACAACGGATAAAAGGATGATTAACATGTGGAATTCACTGCCACAGGAGGTGGTGGCAGCCACAAGCATAGCCACCTTCAAGAGGGGGTTAGATAAAAATATGGAGCAGAGGTCCATCAGTGGCTATTAGCCACAGTGTGTGTGTGTGTGTGTGTGTGTATGTATATATATATATATATTTGGCCACTGTGTGACCAGAGTGTTGGACTGGATGGGCCATTGGCCTGATCTAACATGGCTTCTCTTATGTTCTTATAAGCTTTCTGGGTGTACTCTCTGTGGTCTTAGTATTTGATTGTAATTATGAGACCGTTGTATGGTCACTTTGGGCTTTTGGTGTAGTATGCCCTTTTCTGTACTAGAGGCACACAAACTGCCATTTATGTCTGCAGTCTTGCACGACATTATTTGAATAGAAAATTTTAGAACACAATTGCCTTGCCGGGGCAGATAAAATAAATTGTAGTGCAGTTCTTGCTGAGATCCTCCAGCCTGAACCCACTGATTATATTGGATTTACAATGGAATAAGTCTTTTTAGGATTACACTGTTAGCCACCATTTTGATTCCAGTAACAGCAACTATATTGCTGTGGAAGTTCACAAGGAGGGCATGAAAGTGTGGGCTGTTTTCTACTCTTCATCCTCAGTATATAGGAGATTGTAAGCAGCTCTGAGTCTCTGATTTAGGGAAGGGCGGGATATAAATCTGCAGTCGTTGTCTTGTATTTTGCACTTTGTAGCTCTGAACTATAAACATGATAGTTGCAGATGGGTCATGGAACAATATATGAATTTTAATAGGCATGTTGACATGATGATGTGTGTGTTATTTTCCACATCAGAACACACAGAGGATGGATATCAGGAATACAACACGTTTTAGATAAATAGACAATGGTTTGCATCTGCTTCAAAATAAATATCAGTGAAAAGAGAATAATAAGTCCTGCAGCAAAGCAGCTGGCACATGTTCTGCTCAGAGTGAAGCTGTCTTGTTCTGGAGGAAGGTTTGACACTTATCATATTGGAGTCAATAGATGGCTTTGTGTCTAAATCTAGCATGCTGTCCCCAGCAGGTTACTGATGATCTGTTTTAGTAGTGCATGCAGAGTGAACACTGCCTCACTCTTGAGTGTTTCTGCTTGAACTGCTTGTCATTATCACTCAGCAGTTCACATATACAGGCAAACACATTTCCAGTTATTATTGGGAGTGCTGTACACCCGAGCTTCCTCTCTCTTGTCCATTCAGGCAAGCATTTCCTCTTTCAAAACATTATACTGTATCCTGTTTTCTTCAAGCTTATACTCACATGGCTATACATTCCATGAAATCTTGTTATGAAGCAGAGTTTTGCTGTCTTCTCTGACATGGAGTTTGGCTGCAGCTAAGGTCAAAGACTTCTCTTGTTTCCATTGAAGCTTTCCAAAAGGAAATCCTATCCAGTATTTGTAATCTAACAGTACAACTGTGCTTCTGTTTACTTGAGAAGGAGCTAGAGTCTTGATTCTATTGCTGTGCACCTTGGAAGAAATTTAACTATCCTACACTGGTCCACTTACTTAGGGGCCTAGATTCAAGCCTTTGAATAATTGAGATTTATGAAGTTATCTGGGATTAGGCTGAATTTTTCTCATAAGTAAAAAGAGCTGTGATGCTATAGATCTAGAAAAAAATGCAGTTAAAGTAAAGCCTTCTTCAGTAGAAGAGTTCCATTAACAGATGGAGGCATATTTTTATGAGATGAGCGGATGTGGAAAATGCAAAGTATTCATGAGGAGCTATGTATGTGCTTTTTTACATCCTGCTTGTACAGAAGACTTTAAAATTTATTCCATGTGTATACATTTAAACTCTTACTTGTTCAACAAAAAATGAACTGGTAAAGCATTTTTAATGTGAATGTATAGAAGTATTAAGCTGTTTATCCAGGCCAAGTCCAAAACCAGTGCAACATGGGTTCTCTCCACCAACCACCATGATCCCTTCCCATTTATGCACTCTGATGAAAGATTTTTAAAACACATTTCTGAAATGATTTGAAGAAGTCATAATATGATAATGGTAATGGACTTTACAGCCCATCTCTGGACCCCAGGGTTTGCTGTACTAATTTCCATCTTCTGTATTGGGCCCTTGCAACAATGTGGTTGATTGTGGAATCTTGGGAGTGTAATGGATGTTTAAGAAATACTATCCTGGCAATTCACTTGTAAGCATTAAAGATAAAGCAAGGTAATCAGGTAATGCAGTATTTAGAAGAACCATGGTTACCACATATAAAAATCTGGGGGTTTGCCTCCACATAGTATGGGAAAGGCTTTCCACACACAGGCTGCACTAGGAGCTACTTGAATAAAATAGGAGTCCAGGAGCTCCTTTAAAACCAACAAAGCTTTATTCAAAATGTGAGGTTTTGTGTGTTAAAAGCACACTTCATCAGACAATACTATGGAATGGAATTAGCAGTCCTACACATGGAGAGAGTGGGCAGTGAATTAGTATGTAAAACAGTGAAAATGTTTTTAACAGATTAAAGGAATAACAAGGTCAGGTCTGGTAATTGTCTGAGGGAAGGGGACAGCAAAGGCAATAAATATGTCAGAATTGGAGGTTGATGTCTGTGTCATTAGGTTGAGAGAGATATATCCACTGTATTCTAGTATATCTTGGTTTTAGTATTTGAACAGAGTAGGCTCCAGTTTCTTTCTACAGAAAAATGTTATTTAACCCATGCTTTAGAGGTGACCAATTACAACAGACTCTAAATTATTCTTCACAATTAAGAAAACTAATTACACATATCTCAAGCTTTATTTCATCAAAAACTAAATAGATAGAACACATTTTCAGTCATTGCAGTCTTCATAAAAAGTATAGTAACATCTGAAACTGCAGTGTATATGACCACAGTATTTTAAATATAGTGTACAGATTACTTCATTGAGGAAAATGTTTATTTGTAGCATTTTAATTTTTACGCAATGCTCATGGGTTACTATGGGAAACATTTTCCCCCTCATTAGGTTCCCCCATACCTTGTGTAATCAGTTGGTATCTTTAAAAGAGGCAGACTATAAAACGATCAAGTTGATTTATGAATGCTACCTGAAAGACAAGAGTTTTTGAAAAAGTGGAAAATAAGAAAAGCTGTTATCAAAAAAAAAATTGGGACTCTGGCTCAATAGAACATCTGCTTGGCCCATAGAAGATCCTTTGTTCAGTATTGTTCAGTATTGCCAAGTCCAATTCAAGAAATATCTTGGGACTTTGGGGGTAAAGCCAAGATCAAGGCTGTGACAAGCATAACTGAACTCCAAAGGGAGTTCTGGCCATCACATTTAAAGGGACCGCACACCTTTTCAATTCCTTCCTTCCATAGGAAATAATGAAGGATAGGGGCATCTTCTTTTGGGGCTCATAGAATTGGACCCCCTGATCCAAACTTTTTGAAACTTGGGTATTTTGGGGAGAGGTACTAGATGCTATACTGAAAATTTGGTGCCTCTATCCCAAAAAACAGCCCCCCAGAGCCCCAGATACCCACGGATCAATTCTCCATGATTTTCTATGGGAATAAATCTCCATAGGGAATAATAGAGTTCCCAGAAGACATTTCCCTCCCCTCCCCCCGCTTTCTGATGACCCTGAAGCGGGGGGAGGGCCTCCAAACCAGGGGATCCCCTGCCCCCACCTGGGGATTGGCAACCCTATTCAGTATGCAGCATTTGGATATAACCCAGGCCAAAAATAAACCCCAAATTAGTTCTTTGGATTGGCTCAGGGATATCTGAAGTGACCCCAACAAAATTCTGGGAGTAATGAAAATATTTCCCAGAATTTTGGGAGTGTTTCATTTTCTGGGAAGTGCAGAAGTGGGGAGGGAGAGAAAGGAAGCTGTCACACTTGATATTTACAATTGATAGTTGGCATATCTACCTCTTTAGATCTTGAATGCACTGGAAGCACCACCTAACAGCTGGAGAGGCCAGGTCTACCCATAGCAAATACTGGAGTCATTATTTTCTGTATGTAGACATAGTTTTTCTGTTGCCCATATGAATGAAATGACAGGCAAGTTAACTAAATGAACTGTGTTAAAAGCAGTTCTCCATGTGAAATTTTTTAAAGTTAATTTTAATTTCCACTTCAGTTTCAATGAAGTGACTGATTCAATGGGATCTAGAGATTTACTGGCTTGGATCCAAGTGTCCCTTTCCTACTGCAATCACTATGTCACATCTTATGGTATTCTGTAGAATTTCAAAACAAAAATACATGGCTTTTGGAGATAGGAGAAGCTTGCACTAGGGAGGGAGAGAAGGGAAACACAGTTCATCAGCAAGACCCACTTGTGATCCTTAGCCTATCTTTACATACTTCTAGTTCCTACTCTGTATTGCCTAATAGCACCAGCTGTCATCAAGAGAACTGTGAGTGCAACTGCTTTTTGCTACAACTCCCTGGACCCCAAAACTGCTTCTGGAAGTGACCTACATAAATGGCATGAGATGCGGCAGAAGGGACTGGAGTGGGACAGAACAATTGGTGGAAATGCTACTTCTGCCATGCCCATGGGGCATGCCCTTTTCCCCCTCCTTATGCGAGGCCTTTGGATTCAGTCCAGAGAATTCTTGTTTGTTTTTTGATCCAATGTGTAAACTGTATTCTTCAAGGGAAAACTGAAATAGTATAAACAGAATTATGACATACATACAAAATCAGAATGTGTAAAATATATTGCATCTTTTCTGTTTTCTGCCCCTTTAAAATATTCTCACTTGAAAAAGCATTCTGTTTGATCAGCATTTTATTTTAAATGCTGCTGGTAGCATATCTAACTTAATTGGGGGGGGGGTGCCTGTTTAAGTATTAAGTGCAAACAGCTTGTACCTGTGTTCTCTTGTCCATCTGTTTAGAATGTATTGTTTGGAACAGGAGGGGTGAACTTTTTCAGCAACCTGAAATAACTGCATTTTACTGTGAATCAACCAGGCAGCTAATGGTTTAAAATTAATAGAGTTTATTCCAGCATAAGCCTTTGTGCACTCTGCTGGTTTTTAGAATGCTACTGGATTTCAGTATTATTTTGCCACAACAGACTTCTGCTTTAGAATTATAAGTTAATGTAAACATGCTTTTGTGTTCCATAATTTCACATCTTAGCATCTTTTCATCAAGTGCTAAATAATAATTTTGTATTTTTTCTTTTTGGTTTGAAAAAAACACATAAAGCTCCATTCTTAAACTATTCACACATCAGCGTAACTTGGGGTTATGTTTATTTTTGTTGCTTTTCTGCTATTGTCTTAAAATTCAGAATAATTGCCTACAGTATAATACACACAAATATAGAAAATGGGACAAGAAGGGATTAAGGAAAGCATTCGGAATCAGGGACAAACCTCCAAAATATCCTGGAAAACAGAATTATATGATCCTAATATACATCTGTTAAACATGGACATACAAAACAGTAGTTTTCTTGCATCAGTAGATTCTTTCCTCTTATTGTGCTTTGTCGTGTTCTGTAACTTCCTTGTTTTAAATTAAATTCTGTAACTTCTAAATTAGGATCCATGTACCTTATGCTGTGCTAAACAAAAGGGCCCACAATTTGTGTTAGATAAGAAAGCAGGCATTCAAAGAATTGAAGAAACTTTAGACATTTAGATGTAAGGTTTTCCTTGGTGTTTTAGTGTGTCTTTTTCTGCCTGCTGTATATAAAGGAAGTGTTGAAAACTCTCTGATGGTAACATTAGAGTCCAGTAGCACCTTTAAGTTCCACAAAGTTTTATAGTTTTTTAAAAAAACAACTTTTCAAAGAAGTTGTATGCATTATGCACAGTAAGTGGAATGGAGAGGATTTTACTAGAGGTAATTTTTCCTGTATGGAGGAGAGGTTTCCTGCTGATGAGGTGGGATAGAAAAGGTTATATGTGTGTGTTTTGTCCTACTGTAGCTTAGTTGGAGTAAATTAACTTTGTCCTGAGAAGCAGCCTATTTAGACAGTTATCATTTATTGTGAGCTCAAGCTAACCGGATGCTGGGTTTTGGGAATGTTGTCTCATTGAGCTTTACAACAGAATCAAACAAAAGCTGAGTGCTATATGTTACAGCCTACAAGACAGTCTTACTGTAAGTTTAGCCTGCTTTTATCTCTGGTTTAGCTGCCATGACAACTGCACTGCTTTCAATTGCCTTGTTCAAATGGTCGTTAAGAGTGCTGAAAGTCATTGATATTCTGAGTGTTTTTCTACTGCAGACAGCAACAAGCTTTCCCTGTATTCAGTCCAGTGTTTACTACTGTCCTGAACATAATTAATGCAAACTGTATTGTTGGACAGCTGTACTGATTCCTTAGGAAGTCTTTCTGTCTTCATAACATATTTTACCTTTTTCTTTCCATCTTGCCTTTTCCCCTAATGCAGTTAAAATGGTATGAGATGTTTTTTGTGTTTATTTTTATTGTACTGAGAAAAATAAAATAGTTAAAATATTATTTTGGTTTCAGATATTTTTACTGCTCTTTCTTTCAGAAATAATTGGGTTTTGCTTTTTTTTGTTCCAAATAATGCTCTTGCACCCTTCAATTGGCCATCTGCTGTTTGACATTAAGCTCTGCAAAGAGGGCCTATTGTTCAATCATGCCGTGAGATAAATTGTCACTTACAAATCTATGCAGTAGTGAAGGGGTGTCAGGAGCTTCAGATCCAATCTTAATAACAGCAAATTAAAATAAAAATCTCCCTTGGTATCACTTGCTGTGTGTAAGTGCCATTGCCTCGGCACAGCTAAGAGTCAGTGCAGATGCAATGACTATGGAGTATAGAGATCTTTTAACTGTTGTTGATTGAGAGTTGGCTGAAGAATATCATACTGTTCCTGCTTTCTTCTTTGAGTGATGTTAACTTTGACAAGATTTACTGTCTTTCCCACTTAACTAACATTTTAAATCATCTGTTTAAGTGGCAACCTGGTTAGTGTTAACCATGATTAAGATTGGTGCTAATGTAGAATTTGGCAACAGGTAAGTTGCAGTACTGCAGTCCAAGCTCTGCTCACGACCTGAGTTTAGTCCCAGCGGAAGCTGGGTTCAGGTAGCCGACTCAAGGTTGATTCATCCTTCCATCCTTCTGAAGTCGGTAAAATGAGTACCCAGCTTGCTGTGGGGGAAAGTGTAGATGACTGGGGAAGGAAATGGCAAACCACCCCGTAAAAAGTCTGCCATAAAAATGTTGTGATGCAATGCCACCTTAGAGTCAGAAATGACTGGTGCTTGGACAGGGGACTACCTTTACCTTTAAGGTTGCTGGTGCGCAAGGGGTGATGATGAAAACATCTCAACAAGGCAAGCACAGAGAGTAACCTGAGTTACTAGCATTTCATAGGATCTGCAAGCCGGAGCTATTCCACTGGGCTTTTGGTTGAGGCAGTGAGCGTCCTATTCCAGCCACTAGTCCATCAGTTGGCCTCCCTTGTTGTGACATCATGCTTTACAGCCTTATTATGGTGCTGAATTTTATTTTTTACCATCACTTTTCTTGGGCCAAAAACTGCTGTATCTTGTGAAATGTGCCCTTCCTGCCAATGATGCACTTTATTTCATTCTATGGTTCTATTGTTTTGGTTTATATTGTGTTATTTAATTTAAATTGTAGGTTTTTATTGTTCAATATATGTTGTAATCTGCTCTGAGCCCATTATGGAAAAGGGCGGAATATAAGTCTACAAAATAAAACAAACAAATAATTAAAATGAGAAACTTCTTTACATTATGAGTGATTAAAATGTGGGATTTGCTGCCACAGGATTTGCTGCCACTGTTTTTAAACAGTTTAAAAAGAGAATTAGATTGATTGAGGATAGGTCTATCAGTGGCTAGTAGCCATGATGGTAGTGGGAAACCTCCATGTTCAGATACACAAAACTAGGAGGCCCTGTTAGCCTTCCAAAAAAGCTGGCTGGCCACTATATGAGACAGGATGCTGGAGTAGATGGACCATTGGCCTAGGGTTGCCAAGTCCCCTCTGCTCCCCAGCAGAATAGGTACCATAGAGAATAGGTACCCTCCCAAACGGCTAGAGCATCCGGGAAAAACATAGTTTTTTTCCTGGAAACGCCTAAAGTGGCACTGTGCAACCTCGCCGGCGTGATGACATCACTTCCGGATGACATCATTGCACCAACAATGTCAGGGGAGGTTCCCCCCGCTGACCCGATGTGGGCTAGCAGGTTGGGAACCTCCTGGGTGGGGGAACTCCCACCCGGACTGGAGGCTTGGCAGCCCTACATTGGTCTGATACAGCAGGGCTGCTCTTATGTTCTTAATGGGCAGTGAGTTCAAGATCTGCTATGCAGATTAATTAAAGCAAAAGCCTGCTTTTAATGTTTGTCAATCATGTCATCTGCAAAAAAAAAAAAAAATTGGACCAGAAGCTAAGCATCTATCCCTCCTAGTTTTTCAGGCATTGCTTGACTAGTGGCATGAGCTCTTTGGCCATCAGCACCATAGTTTCCATCCTGTGACCCTGTGTGAGCTGTGCTTGTGTAATCTCCAGTAAGCCCAGGGCATCCTTGGTCCTCATCATGTGCTTAAGTTAACATTGGAACTGGCTGGACTGTGGATTTTTCCCCCCCTTCAAATTTGTATTGTTTATGTGTATTTTACTTGAGCACCTTGGGGTCCCTGGTGTGGTAGAAATGCAGGATGAAAATGTTAGAAATAAGCGATGTGATTGCTGGACATCAAGTGACCAAAGTAATAGGTATTTGCTATATCTGCAAGTAGATATTTGCTATAAATTGTAAGAGATGTATGGGAGATGTATACAGTCATTTAAAGTATGCAGTGCTCCTCCTTTGCTACCTTGTAAAGCAAGGGTGTCAAACTCATTTATTCTGAGGGCCAGTTCTGACATGCTGTATTTTTCGGACCATAGGATGCACCTTCCTCCTGGGGGGCGATCCGCTGCATCCGCCTCCGATCCCGGCACTTCCCCCGCGCCTGCCTGCCTGGCTCCAGCTTCTTCCAGCAAGCTCTGGGATCGCTCCACGCTGCCCCCACCGCAAACCCAGCGCTTTGCGAGCATCGGCTGCGGAGAGGGCAGCGTGCTTCCTTCATGCCTGTCTGCCTGGCTCCAGCTCTGACGCTTACAGCAAGCGCCAGGATCACTCCCTCTGCCCTCCGATCCCAGCGCTTGCTTTAAGC
Source organism: Heteronotia binoei (assembly GCF_032191835.1). Lineage (NCBI taxonomy): Eukaryota > Metazoa > Chordata > Lepidosauria > Squamata > Gekkonidae > Heteronotia > Heteronotia binoei. Next base: position 58,117,336 of record NC_083231.1, on the reverse strand, counting down.
ATCAGAGCTGGAGCCAGGCAGACAGGCATGGAGGAAGCACTCGCCCCCTCCACAAACCCAGCGCTTCGCGAGTGCCGGCTGTGGAGGGGGCAGCGTGCTTCCTCCGTGCCTGTCTGCCTGGCTCCAGCTCTGATGCTTACAGCAAGCGCCAGGATCGCTACCTCCGCCCTCCTATCCCAGCGCTTGCTTTAAGCGTCAGAACTGGGTTTGCGGTGGGGGCAGCGTGGAGCGATCCCAGAGCTTGGGTTTGCGTAGGGGGCGGGTGCTTCCTCCGTGCCTGTCTGCCTGGCTCCAGCTCTGATGCTTAAAGCAAGCGCTGGGATCGGAGGGCAGAGGGAGTGATCCTGGAGCTTGCTGTAAGCATCAGAGCTGGAGCCAGGCAGACAAGTACGGAGGAAGCACGCTGCCCTCTCTGCAGCCGGCACTTGCGAAGCGCTGGGTTTGCGGTGGGGGCAGCGTAGAGCGATCCCAGCGCTTGCTGGAAGAAGCTGGAGCCAGGTAGGCAGGTGCAGGGGAAGCACCGGGAGCGGAGGCAACGGATCCCCCCCCCCAGGAAGGTACCTTCGCTCCATAAGACGCAAACACTTTTCCCCCCACCTTTTTTTTGGGGGGGGAGTGCGTCTTATGGTCCGAAAAATACGGTAAATGGGACTTTGTGGGGCCAGGCCAGGCATGTCATAAAATGTAGTGGGGCCAGGTAGTGGAGATATAAACATTATAAAGGAAACAGAGAAACACAAATATATTATTTTTAACTTAAAATGCAGACATGCTTCAAACTCCTGCAATGTTTTGTTTAAACGGGAAAGGTGAGGGAATAGTGGGATTTGGCAATGCAGTTTTGAAAATAAAACATCAAGAAAAAGCAAAAGGATCACAGCAGAAACTAAAAATATAAACCAAAAAATATAGCATGCTCTGGGTTTAGGAAAACATGAAATGGCTGGTCATTGCAAGCTTTCTCCCCTGCCCCCTGGTCTACTCAGATTGGCAATGGCTCTTTAGTGTAATATCCCTCTTTGCCTTCGGTTCCCAGGTTAGAGTACTCACTAGGCACCAGTTCTAAGGTCCATTCAGTAGAGACACGGTGGCTCAAAGCATCAACCCTTTATTTCAAAGTCATACAACTCCAGCAAGGAACAGCTTTTGGCCATATAAACACTGAAAAATGAAACTGAGCTCCACTCCATTAAAATACACCACAGCACAGGCAGAGCTTCAGGGAAAACACAGAATGGGTTTTCCATTAACATCTTTGACTCCCATAGTAGTTTAACTAGGCACAAAAACCTTAATGGAAAGTCCATTTTGCATTTTCTTTGCAGCTTTGCAAGCCCAGAATTGCTTCCTGCTTCAGCCTGCAAAGCCAAGAAAGAAGGAACTGGCAACTTTGGAGCTTCAAAGGGTGAGGACAGGAGAGGGAGGAGGGAAGAAAAGAGTCCCACAGGCCTGATTGAAGTTCTGGGCAGGCTGGAAATTTAACACCCTGTTGTAAAGAATATATTATCCTTGTTTTTGCAGTTAATGGAGATGTCTATAGCTGGAGCTGTGAGGCAGTTAGGGTACCTGTGAGATTTTTGAGAAGACATGTTTTTCCAGTAACCAGGGCTTTTTTTGCAGCAGGAGCTCTTTTGCATATTAGGCCACACACCCCTGATGCAGCCAATCCTCCAAGAGCTTACAGGGCCTACTGTAAGCTACAGGAGTATTGGCTACATCAGGGGGAGTGTGGCCTAATATGCAAAGGAGTTCCTGCTACAAAAAAAGCCCTGGCGGTAACTGTCATTATGCTAGGCTGTTTGTGCAAAATGTTTACTGTGCCATTATCCTTTTGCCACAATGTGTGTGTGTGTCAAGTGACTCTATGAATTAATGTCCTTTCATTAACAGGTTTGCTCGTGTCTTGCAGATTGATGGCTGTGGTTTCTTTGATTGAGTCAATCAATCATGTTGATTCTTTGTCTTTTCCTGCTGCCTTCAACGTTTTCCAGCATTGCTGTCTTTTCTAGCTACTATCAGGGCTGGCCCAATGCCCTGGGGTGCCCTAGGCAGACTTACTGCCTGGTGTCCCCCCCCCCCCCCCCGTGCAGTGTTTCGCCTACCTCCCCGGCACTCCACTCGCCTGTCCACTGCCAGTAAAAGCGGCGGCGTTCCGCTCGCTCGCTCCCTTCCCCCTGCTCGCCGGCTAAACGTAAGCTTTGCCAGCTTCACAGCCCGTGCCTGTGCATTTTGTTAAGAGACAAAACGCGCAGGCATGAGCTGTGAAGCTGGCAAAGCTTACTTTTAGCTGGCGAATAGGGGGAGGGGAGGGTGCAGAGGGCAACGGCAGCGGGCAGCCGAGCAAAGCGCTGGGGGAGGCGGGGGCAGGTGGGACGCTATGCCGGGGTGGGTGGGTGGGCAGTGTGTCACGGCTGGGGCCGGGTCAGGCAAAGTCCAGGGGCAGTCCGAGGTCTGTAGCCAGTAAGCAGGAGGGTCCGAGGTTCCAAATCCGAATCACTGTACAAGTATCGCAGGTCCGAGGTCCAGAAGCCGAGGTCAGGGAGTCCAGAAACCAAAGTCAAGCCGGAGTGGATGCTAGAACGTCATGGAGATGACTAGTTGCTTCCACAAAGCCTCCTCCCAAAGCCTACAGCTATATAGCCCTCTGCTGGCTGTTGCCCATTTGGGCTAATTGCTGGCTCAGAGAGGCAGCCAGGATCCTGTTACAACTCAAGCATCCTTGCTCTTAGAAGGGCCAGAATCCTCTCAAAACTCAGGGCTCAGGGAGCGTCTTGCTTGTGAGTGTGCCACCCTCCTCCGATCCCTGAGGTCCTGACGGAGGCGGTCACGCACACGCGCCACCCAAGAGGGCGAGGCAGGGGGGCTGGGATCTTCTCCAGCAGGAGGCAGGGGCACTGGTGCAGGTGGCAGGGGCACAGTTTCTTCTGCAGGCTCAACTTCCTCTGCAGGGTCCCCAGCACCCATGACACAGTGGTGGCGGCCCAGAGGGGGCTAGCAGCGGTGGCGGGGGGAGGGAGGCAAGCTAAGCACTTGCCTGGGACACCCAGGAGTCGAGAGCCCAATTTGCTGCCCCTGCCTTTCGGCGCCCTAGGCAACCGCCTAGTTTGCCTAGTGGGCAAACTAGTTTGCCCCTGGCTACTATAGTATGATAGCCTCAGTTTAGTCATTTTAGTGTGTAAGGAGAGTTCAGGTTTGACACAGGATCTGTCACCAAAATCCTTACTTATTTGGTTTGTGTTTGTACTACAGAAGTCAGGGTGATATAGTCCCATACCACATACCCTGTAATCTTAGTTAAATTGGTTATTTATATGCTTCTGTAGGTTTGCTATGATCGCACAGTTAATTGGACTTCTGTGCTTTGTCCTGACTGTAGAGACAGATGACGGAAAAACCGGGGAGGACATTTTGGGTTTTGCCCCTCAAGTCGGAATAAAAACTTGGACTCAAAGCATTGGTATAAATAATGGGCCACTTTATTAATCATCATAATAAACGACAAGGGCACCCAAACTGTGGCCTGGTCAGGGCTAGGGGTCTCAACAGACTGCTCCCCTGCCATTCGAGGGTGAGAGACCCAGCCCCCAGCCGGAGCTGTGTGACACAGCTCTCGCCAGGCCAGCCCAGCAGGGAGGCACGCCCCAGAGGGTCCAACCACCAGATGCACGTCTCAATGGAAGGCACCGTCTGGTCGAGCCTCCAGGACGGTCTGCATTCTTCACACCCCGGGTCACCAAACCCCAAGGTTGATCATGCCAGATCCCTAATTCCCCAAAAGGGGGATGCTTCATGGTCCTCCCCTAGCCACATAGTACCCTAAACCCCTAAAAACCTGCCACTACTAAGGCCAAGTCTCTACTTAGGGCTTACCATCCACCGGGAGGCCCAAGGCCACCCACAACCCTTGCCGGAGATCTCTCAAGAAAAGCATATTACCCTTTTCTGAGAGATGTACCCCGTCCCCTCTGTAGAGGTCAGGAAATTCCGTAGAAATGTCTGGATGGGGCAAATAGTGGCCCAATCCCCTTTCCAATGCCTTCCTAATTTCCTTATTAGCTTTGTAGTGTGCCCTTTCAATAGCTTCAGGGTCCCATTCACTGCGCCAAACAAGGCGAGGAAGCTTGGCTGACCAAATTATAGTGGTCCCAGGCCATCACTCCCTAATGCACTGAAAATCCCCCCCGGGCCTGCCAGACTAAAGGCCTTTTATTAGCCCAAGATCATTCCCTCCCAGGTGAACAATTAAAACCTAAGGAGGAGGACCCATACTCCCTTGGAATAACAAAGGCAGCAGGCCTGGCCACTGAAGGCCCCGGCGCCCATGCCACTCGATACAAATGTATTGGCTGAGTCCCAGCTGAGAGCCGTCCGAAGTTCTATGTGCCTGATGAGCGGCCCAAAACACGTGGCTATGGCCACAGATGAGAACTCAGCTCCTCTGGCCAGGAACAACAGCATCTAAAAAGAAAAAAACAGTCAAATCCGAACATAACCTTTAGCATATTAGCCAAAAAAGCCAATTAAGGACTGAGCAAAGGTCGAACATAAGATTTGTAAGCAGATGAGTGCCAACGGCCCAAGTGCTGAATGGAGGAGGAAGGATACCCCAGGATGGCAGCTGTCAAGGCTACCCCAATTCTAAAGGAGTGGGTCCCAAACCCCACACCAGACAATCCCAGTTCACCTAAAGCCCGAGATGTCACAGCCCAAAACTGATGTTTCGTCAGCGGGTTCCCATTATTGTGACAGAACAAAAACCCCTCCCTGTGACCCCGTACTGCCAAATAAGCAGCCAGTGCACAACTGGGCACAGTTCAGTCTCTGAACAATTGCCAAGCTCAAGCACGGTACCTTGAGTGACGGACAGTTATCATAGCCTTACCCTCAAATAACTTCAAATCCCTTAGCAGGAGAGCATTACCAGAAACATCATTTCTGGACCGTGCCACTAGCTCACTGACTCTAAAGGCCCCAAAGAAAGCTACTAAAGACGCAGCATGAAACAAAGATGCCTCAAAATATGAAGCACACACCGTGCCCCAAACCCCCTTCAGGCCCTTGAGAATCAGAGGGAACATAGGTTTCCGAGTATCCAGCCTAGGTCCAGCCTCTCTGGCCCACCTTTCCAGCATTTTTCGAAGGCAAAAATCAGCTGTTTCTTCCTTATAACCCAGTGCCTTACTAGCAAAAGCCAATGCAGATAGGCGCCCCCTAATGGATTGCATGGCCAATCCCTTACCTCGGAGTGAAACACAGTAGTGGAGCAACTGCTCCATCAGGAGGGGCCAAACAATGCGATACCCTACCTCAGCCCTAAAGTCCTCAAACTGCCACACAGTCCGTAAGACTTCCTGGTGCTAGGCGCAATGGCTAGGCCTATTAATAGGGCAATGGAAAAATTTAGCACTCATTGCCAAAAAGAGTTTCTTGCAATAAATTACTCAAAAACAAAGATTATGCGCTTCCATAAAAATACAAAGAAATGAAATGGATAACGGATTGGGTCCGGGTAGATCAGGTTAAAAATTTTAAATATCTGGGATTAACCTTTACATTTAACGGCAGGGCTTCCAGTCATATTCAGTTTACAGCATGTTCAGCACAAAAGAGCGCAAATGCTATATTGCGCTTCTTTAGGAAAAAGGGAGCCCAGTATGTGCTGGCTGCTCTTAAACTCTATTTGAGCAAAGTTCTTCCTCAGATGATTTATGGAACGCAAATATTGTCTGTGAGTAAAATTAAAGAATTGGAGTTAGTGCAATTGAAATTTCTTAGAGCACTTTTTTATACCCCAAAAGGTACGCCAAGTTTGATATTAAGACAGGAAGCTAGTTTATCTACAGTCACATTGAATGTCTGGATTCAGAGGTGTAACTATTGGGTTAAGACTCATCTGAACCCAATCAGGTTTATCCCTGATTTTCTGACATCAACTCCTTATCCCCAATGGTCTCATAGAGTAGTTGATAAACTGAAATCAATTGGGTTAGACCCTGAAGATTTATTAGAGGGAGATCTGCATCTTACTCTGGATTTATAAAAAATCCTAATTATAGATGGGCATTTACTAGAGCCCATTTCGATGCGCTCCCATCAGCTGTCCTTTTTGGTAGATATACCCGGACTCCCATGCATCAGAAGATTTGTTTTTGTGCGTTGAATCAGGTGGAGTCAGCTGCCCATATATTTCTTCATTGTTCTATGTACGATGAAGAGAGATAGCAGCTGCTGATATCCCTTCTCTCACATTTTAAACCATTGGCAAATTATTGTAAATATGCCGAGGAACAAGTGATGAAGTTTTTATTGGCTGATGATTATGAATCCGTCTCACGCAAGGTTTATGAGAGAGAGCGTCAGCCACACCGTTACCCCAGGGACATGCTTGGCTAAAAACAGTATGTTAAGCCGTGGACAATGCAAAGTGAAGGCCCTCACCAATCTCATAACCCACCGTGATTTGGATGAAAGGGAATGAATTACATGGACTACCGCCATATTATCGCACCAAAAATGAATGGTGCGATTGGCCACATCTTTCCCCACAGCCAAACTGCAACTAGAATGGGAAAGAACTCGAGAAACGTAAGATCTCAGTTCACTCCTCCCTGCCTCCAAGAGTCCGGCCAGCTGTCAGCGCACCAATGTACGCGGAAATAAACTCCAAAACCCAAAGACCCAGCAGCATCAGACATGACCCGGAGCTCCACTTCAAGCCTCATATCATCTCTCCAAAAAGAAACCCCATTAAAGGATTCCAAAAATTCTTGCCAAACCCTCAAATCTTCCCTCATGCTGCTGGTAACCCGTGTTCTATGCTGAGGCAAGCGTAGTCCTGCCGTAGCATCACAGAGCCTTCAGAGAAAGGCTCGCCCCGGGGCAACCACTTTGCAAGCAAAGTTAACATGCCCTACCAGCTGCTGCAGCTCAAGCAAGGTAACCTTCCTTTTAAGGAGAAAGGAATGAATCCTATTCCTCAACTCGATTATTTTTTGGAAAGGTATCTTGGACAGCTGTGCTACAGTGTCAATATCAATCCCCATAAAGATCAGCTTTTGAGCCGGACCCTCCGTTTTTTCCAGAACCAAAGGAACCCTGAGTTCTGCGGCCAGCTCTATAAAGCTAGACAGCAGCTGCCCACAATGCCCAGTCCCCTTGGGACCCACAAAAAGGTAGTCATCCAAATAATGAATGACATCCTGTAAACCCATTTTCTCCCAAACAGCCCATTCCAAGAATGTGCTGAAACACTCAAAAGCTGAACATGATACAGAGCAGCCCATTGGCAATGCTCTATCCATGTAAAATTGACCCTCAAAAGAAAATCCCAAGAGCTCGAAATCATCGGGATGCACTGGTAGAAGGCAAAATGCAGATTTAATATCGCATTTTACCAACTCTGCACCCACCCCACAGTGTCTCACCACGGCTACGGCCTGGTCGAAGCTGGTATACCTAACTGAGCATAAATGCTCTGGAATCCCATCATTAACAGACTTCTCTCTGGGGAAGGAAAGATGGTGAATCAAATGATATTCACCAGGTGCCTTTTTAGACACAACACCCAATGGGAAAACCCTAAGGTTACGCACCAGAGGATGGGAGAAAGGGCCTAAAATCCTGCCCTCAGCTAACTCCTTGGCAATCTTATCTTTAACAACCTGTTCTAAGCCCTTAACGGAACTAAGATTTCCAGACATAAATGGGACCCGGGGCCCATGAAAAGGGATCCTAAAACCAACCTTAAAGCCCTCTAACAAGTAAAAGCTGTCTGCCCTTCACGGGTACCTACACAGCCAGTGCTCAAGAGGACCCGCCTTTATCGGACTGGGCCCCTTTTCCAGCCTAGGGTTGCCAAGTCCAATTTAAGAAATATCTGGCGACTTTAGGGGTGGAGCCAGGAGTCCTTGGGGGTGGAGCCAGGAGACATTGGGGGCGGAGCCGAGAGCAAGGGTGTGACAAGCATAATTGAACTTCAAGGGAGTTCTGGCCATCACATTTAAAGGGACTGCACACATTTTTAAATGCCTTCCTTCCTTAGGAAATAATGAAGGATAGGGGTACCTTCTTTTGGGGCTCGTAGAATTGGGCCCCCTGGTCCAATCTTTTTGAAACTTGGGAGGTATTTTGGGGAGAGGGACTAGATGCTATACTGAAAATTTGGTGCTTCCATCTCGAAAAACAGCCCCCCCAGAGCCCCCGATACCCACGGATCAATTCCCCATCATTCCCTATGGGGATTGTTCATGGAGGTGCATGATGGCTCTGGGGGTGGGGCTTCCCCCGCTGGCCAGCTGCCTGGGGGAGGGGGGAAGCCTGTAAAACCGGGGGATCCCCCTCTGGGACCTGGGGATTGGGAAGCCTATTCCAGCCTGATAAGTTCCTCCCCCCCCCCCACTAGGCTTCTTTGGATTCTTGTGCCCCGGGCTTTCAGGCAATTATTGAAGGAGCGGGACCCACCACACATGGACATTCATGCTTGAACTGGCAAGCCTTCCTGCTACACACTCCCTGAGAACCAAATTCCCAACAGAGCAAGCGGGGTTGAACTGCCTGCCCCGCAGAACTGCAGGAAGAGCCTGACGACGTTGAGGAGATTGCAGATGACCTATTCACCAAATGACCGCTATCAGAGCAATCAAACTAAATTCGGCTACACAGGAGACATAACCTGCAGCCACAACTGCTGATGAATACGGTCCCACTGAAGGGAAGGATTCAAGGCAGCCCTCATCCGAAACTCCTCATCGTACTGCATCTGAGCGGGGCCGCTAAACATCGTGTACCCCTTGTAAATTACGTCCATGTATTGGATAAAGGCAGCTGCCCTCCAAGGCTGTGCCCGAGCAATCACCCCAGTGTAAATAAAAAACCCACGAAGCCAATTAGCCCAGGTCAGATCCACTTTACGCTTTTTTAACTTTTCTTTTTCATCTAACTTCTCTTTATCCTTTTTTTCCAACTCCCGGAAAAGGAGGGAAAAAATGTCCACGTACTCACCCTTCAAGATTTTTTCCCTAGTTGCGGGTAGCAAATGGTCCCCCAAAGGCAAGGCTACATCCCCGAAGGGCAATGCAGTAAAAGGAACTATCCCATAAGGAGAAGGGGTGCCCCAATTTCCCATAAAAGAGCCTGCCATACCATGCTGCCCCACACCCGGCCAAGCCCCACAAGGGCCACATTGTCCATTTGGTCAAACCCAATTTGAGAACAAGCCCGACCCTGAGGGGGCAGCCAACCCAGAACTCACAGCAGGGATGCCCTGCCCAGCCGACGAGGCAAGACCCCAAGGTCCCCACGGCCAAGCTTGCCCAGCATAAGCCTGCCAGTTGTCCCCAGCCTTACCCACAAATCCAGCAGGAACCAGCATCGATCCAACTCCAGCATTTCTTGAAGATGACCCCGATCCCACATCTGGACCGCCGGGACCCAAGGCACTGCCAGTGACGAATGCACCAGATCTGCTCTCAAGGACAGACAACCTGGTTAATACATTTGCTTGGAGCCCCCTTTTAGAGGCCCTTTCCCCCTCTACCCTTTCTGAAGGAGTACCCATTGCCTGCTCCAGAGCCCACAGCCTTTGCATAATATTGACATTAACAGTCACATCACCCTCCTCATCAGACGACGACGACGGAGGTGGAGGCCTCTTGGCAAGAACCTTAGGGCCCTTAGGCACCGGCTTTTTCCCTTTAGACCTCCCAGACCCCTTTCCACCAGACATCTTTATAAGCTAAGGGCACTTCAAAATGGCTTCCAAGAAGAGCCTCCTAAAATGGCCACCCTCCCTCAAGGAAGAACGGGGACCCAATATGGCCGACACCCCACCTGAATACAGAGAAGCAAAATAAGGTTGACCCAGTTAAGGTGACAATCACCCTAACTCCCCCAGGGAGATGCAACCCCCAACAATACTCCCTTCCCTGCCAAAATGAGGGAGAGGGCAGGCCACCCCAAACAAAGAGAAGAATCAATAACAAAACCACAGCCTTAAGAAAGCTCCTTCCAGCAACCACGACAACCCTAGGAGCTCGCTCAGCTTGGCCACAGATGAGCCAGGGAGACCCAGGTCCCCGCACATGAAGACCCCTGACTCTGAACCATCCACCACCGCACCCAAGGACACTCCGACGCAAGCAGAAGAAAACAGGGCCTCCTATCCAGCGCGAAAAAACACGCCGCTCAACTCACATTCCTCTTCCGGACAGATCTTGTCCGGGACTGAAGCAGGGAGCAGAGGTCTGGCCATTACGACAGCCTGGCCCCACCCCCTGAAATACGCATCCGAACAGGCTGCCGATCCTCTCTTCCCTCCAAGGGGGCAAAGCATGCAAATGCAGCCTAGCAGCGTTGCTGCAGGCTGCAAGCATCAAATTCTGTCAATTTAAATGCAAATTATAACGCTTTTTTTGCAGGAGAAACATTGTACTGTCTTGGGTGGTAGAACCACGGTCTTAAGAGACCTTAGGATATTTTAGCCCTCCTGTTAGTACAACTGAAGTGTGGAATTGTTTCTCTGGCTCTGAAGGGTAGGTTTGAAATACAAATAAGTTTGTTATTGCAAAAGTGCTCATACTTTATTTTACGTATTGGCTTTTTGTGAATGGCTTAATAGGAAAATATTGCTCAAAAATATTAAGCACAATAATTATACTTTCAGCTTCACCTTGGACATCTCAATTTAAAAAATAAAGATTGTGGCAGCTGCACAAGTATTTTTTATCGGTTTTGCAGTTTACTGAAATTTAAATTTAATGGTCCTAAAAATTGATGTTTCTTCACTGGTCATTTGTAAGGAAGCTCTTTAGAGCTTTTCCAATGGAAATTTCTTAAGAAATGTATCTGTTTGCCAAATATTTGTAAACTTTGATACCCATGAAACAACAATACTCTGTTTTATACAAATGCAGGAACTTGTATGGAATGAATTTGTTCCTGCTACCTCTAATGATAAAGAACTAATATGCTCTGGACTCTTCTTCTTTTTTAGGTTACCTGCTTGCAAGACTTTTTTGGTGAAGATGATGTTTTCATTGCTTGTGGACCTGAAAAATATCGTTATGCTCAAGATGATTTTGTTCTGGATCACAGTGGTAAGCATGTCCTTGTTACGAATTCTAAGCTTCTGTTAATCTGGTTCATACCTTACTAAGTGATGAAACAATTGCCAGAAATCTGTTTTTGTGTGACATAGCAGTAATAGCTGAAAAGACCAACCATTTGGATTGGAAGTTATTTCCCATACTGGTAGATCTAAGGAAAACATAGTGCTGTCATGGAAAGTGATCAAGTAATCCAGACAGTCAGAATATTTCACTGTTGTGTACATTACTGCTGTAATATGGACTTCAGCCCTGTGGAGGAACAGCCCTGCTAACTTTCAGGTCATGTTCTGTCTTGCCCTCCAAAGCTTCTAGGCACCAACAGTTGTTCAAGGTCTCCACTGGCATGTGCCACCCACCCAATTTTCCCAATGCTCAGAGGGGCCTTTCTCTCTCTTTCAGTTCAATCACTTCTAACAGCTGGCCTTTGTAGAAACTACCTGCTGAGAGGACCAGGGCTCCCATATTCCCTTCCCTGCATTGCCATTCTCCTTCTGTGGAGGAAGTCTTCCAAGCTGGTTAGGTCACTCCTCTGCTTGCTCAGGTAGGGCTATGCAAATTTTTGCATGGCTTCCTATTGGACAGATCATAAACTGACCTTTCAGTCTTGATAGCCCTTCTGCTTAGGTATAAGGCTCAGCTCTCCTCTAAGCCTATAACCCTTAAAACAATAAAAAGCACACTGTGAAGGAGAATCCCTGCAAGGAAACTAAGATCATGAAAAAACCCAAAAAACCCTACCTCAGCCACCAGCATCAGAAGGCAGTTGCATCAGACCAATGGAAGGGCAACAAGCACGTGGGGGGAGGGCAGCAGCAGATAAAAAGACAGCTCTGTTGCTGAAGAGAAAGAAGACGAAGTAGAGGCCTGCCTTATGAATCTTTGGGCGGTAGGGAGGTGACCTCAGAGTTGATGAAGCTGAGCACATTAGGAGAGCAATCTGAAGCTTCGAATGCAGGCTTCTTCTCCACACAAGGGGACAATGCAGCTGGTGCACTCAGCCCAACAGCCAAGGACTCCAGACAATTCCTATGCTTCTACCACTGAAGTAGCTAATTGCACAGTGAAACTCAGTCCCTGGGAGTGTTGTTTCAGTGTATCTTTTGTTGTATATATTGTTTTGTATGAGGAAACAGATTGAGATTCTACTGAGTCGAAAAGGCACTGGCGTGAACAGGTGGAAGAAGTCTAGCTCCCAACAGGTTGACAAAACATTAAGTATGCCAGCACATTTCACCATATGTGCCATAACAACTTACTCTACCAATAAAACTGAGGCATACAGACAATGGTTTTCTTAGTCTTCACTTTAATTTTTCAAGTCAAAGAGCTACATTTAGTTTTTAAAATCTTGTATTTATTTATTTATTTATTTGATTCGATTTATATCCCGCCCTACCCCACCGAGGCGGGCTCAGGGCGGCTTACAACATAAAACCAACAAAATCAATTTAAATATATTAAAAATACATTAGTAATTATAATTATACAATAAAATACTTAAAATACATATAAAATACATAAAACACATAAAGCTCGTAGAGCTCACATCAATATATACTATGCTGCCATTCTTCAAATCAGTTCTTCAGTGTTCCAATATTAGATAGTCTGATGTTCGAGATTAGATGTTCAGGCATTCCGATAGCAATTTACTTGTATGCCAACCGGAAGAGGGCTGTTTTGCAGGCCCTGCGGAACTGTTCAAGGCTCCGCAGGGCCCTCACCTCCTCCGGGAGCTGATTCCACCAACAAGGAGCTACCACCGAGAAGGCCCTGTCTCTAGTCACTTTCAGACGGGCCTCCTTTGGCCCAGGGATTGTGAGGTTTTGGGACCCCGATCTCAGCACTCGCTGGGGAACATGTGGGGAGAGACGGTCCCTAAGGTAGGCAGGTCCCAGGCCATAAAGGGCTTAGTCTTCTGTATAGGGCTTAGTATATTCTGTATAGTTCAGCATTTGGCCAGCTTCTAATGAAATCAACCGTTTGTGGGTTTATAAATTTGTGGTTCATTTAAGCAGAGCTGTGTAGGTGATAACAATATTTGAGTGATAAATATATGCTATTGTAGGTGGTTTTGTTTGGAAGCAACTGCGCAGTGGAAATATTTCTCCTACTGTCCCTTCTGTTTGTTTACAGAATGTCGTGTTATGAAATCATCTTACTCCCGCTCATCAGGCACTCCAAGGTATTCTGGATCTAAAAGCCCAGGTCCTTCACGTAGAAGCAAGTCGCCTGCCTCAGGTACAACTTTTAAGAAATAGAGATACATTTCAGGTTTAAAAATGAACTTCATTATATGTTATGGCTTTAAAGATGACTTGCAGCTACCTCAATGTTCCCTGTTCTCAACTGATTTCGCCCCACTTGGAGTCCCTCCTTTTTTATATAGACACTACAGTGGTTTATAGAAGTTCATAAGCAAAAAGTGTAGGCCTTTGTCCCCAGTCTGAAACTGATAATGGGAAGTCAAATGAGAAGAGCAAAGATAGCAAGGGGTAGTGTGAGCAAGTACAGGCCACAGCAGTTGTAAGGACGCATTCCTGAGACTAAGACATAGAGAGTGTATTTGAGTATGACTGTGATGGAAGGAAGGAAGAAAGATACTTTTCTTTGCTGGGAAACTCTTTTAAACTAAAGATGCTCTGGAAAGAACCCAGTAATAGCTGCCACCATTCAGGGCACCCCCTGAGAACTGACCCACTAAGATGGTTTCCTTTTATCAAAGTACTGGAGAACTAAGAAACAACAGGGTGTAAACTGAGGAGAAACCCTTGGAAAAAAAACTATAGAGCATCTGTGCAGTCTGGCACACAGGGAAGAGAATAAGAGGACTATCCCAGATAAATATGCAATACTGAAAAGTTGCACCCCCCAATTTTTATAAAAGAAAATATGTTGTTTAAAAATGAAAGAAAAGGGGGGAAAGGAAAAAGGTGATTGGATTCAAAATGACTAAAAAAAGTCAACCAAAAATTACAGGGCAAATACACATAACACAGCACAGCGTATGGATTTTCAAATAAAAGCCATTAATTCAGTCTCTTAGCTAGTTACACCTTAGCTAGATGGTAGCATATTCCTCAAAGCATGTTCAGAGTTCCATGCACTAACAAAATGTTGAAGGAGTCCTTAACTTCTGTTTAGCATGCTGTGGACCCCATTTTCTGCTCAAGACTGAAGACAAGGGGAAATCCAAAATATGCATAGTCAATAGAATTTGACTTGTCAGCTTTCTCCCTAAGAGTGACTGGCTGATTTGGCCAGTCCCATGAAAAGTCCTATCGGTTGCATCAAAGGACAACATGACCAGTCAGAAAATTACTAAAATGATAGTCCTTCCTGCTAACTAGCTATTAATGACTCTGAACTACTGTGATACACAGTTGATCCAATTCCAAAATGGGTTGTCCTTTCTCAAAAGAAGAGCAAGGAGGAGGAGGAGCAGTAGTAGTTATTATTAACTTTGGGAAGGTGGCCCAGTGTGGAAAGGGAATAGTTGAGTTATTATAATGTAAACCTCTAGGGTCCAAGATCCCAGGTGCTATAAGTAGCACTTTTGAGCCATACCAAAATTTTAGGTTTTCTGTAACCAAGGGCTGGTTACAGACAGGCTGTTTAAGCTGCCCTGGGGGGTGAGAGGCAAGTGGATCTAGAAAGCATGTCCAAATGCGCACATCTGCCCCCATCTGTCCCCATCCCATACTCACCCTGTCCTGGTCCGGATAGGAGGCACGTCAGAAAGAGGTACCTAATATCTGAGACAGCTCTGAAGTGCCTCCCCATCCATCTGGACAGCTGGAAAGCGCCCAGGGGGTGGCAGACGGGGGATGAGCGCTCTAGATGCTCCTCCAGGGTGCACGCGGCATGTCCCTGTTCTGGGAGCAGGCCACATGCCATCTGCACACTCCTGGGCACTCCTTTTCTGGCCAGCTCACTTCCGCGTTGGCTTGATGCTGCCCTGAGCCAGCAGTATGGTCACAGTCAAGGATAATGCAGAGACCTGCTTAGTATTGCTCCCATTTGCTCACACCAAAGGTTTATCAAGTACTCTTCTCTGATGCCACAACTTCCATACTACTATTTTTTCTCTTTCTTTTCTTTCCCTTATCCTTACCCTGGAGCTTCTTTTTCAGAATTTCCTGAGATTCTCTGTGTGGCCAAATTTCCACTTGAGGCTGTATACTGCATCTGTTTAATTATGTGTTCAGATTTGCCTTCGGTATAAAAAATGTTATTTTACAGCAAGCAGTTTCTTGACAGCTGCAGAAATACTGGAGCATACTGGCAATTGGTTGATTGCTGAGTAACTTCTTGTGTTGGCAACATAGCACCCACTTTACCTCTCGCCTTACCATTCTTCTAAGGACCCAATTTATCGCCGTTTCAGTATGGCACACTTTAAGAATAAGTTTTGTTAAAGATCACTATATATAAAAAGTAAAAATTGGTTCATTCTAAGATTTGCTGGAAAGCAAATTATAGTTGATTTTTATTTCCCATTTTGTTTGTGTTTGTTTACTTTACCTTCCTTTTATGGCTATGAATAACTTCTCTCCTATCTTTTTCCTTTGTGTCAAATCAATGAATACAGTAAAGAGGGGTGGCTACTACTCCAGTACTTACTCTTCAGCAAAATCCCCAGGTGAGCCATTGCTATTATGGCTTTGTATCACCACCTTGTCTCATACATTTTTATTTTATCCCTTCTCTCTATTTCTGTGTACATATTACTTTGCTCTGTGTATTTTATGATTTGCAAAAACTAAGGCAAGATGTTATTGCCTTGTCTTTTCAGTATCAGAAAGTAAAAGCAAAAAGGATTGTTGTTGTTAAATCAGACCTCAGCAAACAGTATAGTAATATTAGATTTATTATTAAATTGTAATTTGACCAGCAAATAAGCAACAGTGGACTTGTACATGTGTAAGGAGAAGGATTTGCTGATGATGCAAACTTACAGCTGAATTTAGATTTTGAGGCAAAACCCTACTGGTTAGAGAACCTGTTCAGAGGTGGGACTCTTGTTAACTTTAGCTAAGTTCTGATAGATGCATGTGGCTATCAGGTCATTACTCCATACTCCTTAAAAGTACTGTTTTTGAAGTGCTCTCTGGTGATATGAAAACCCTTTACCTAAGAGATCTGTGATTGGCTCACTTGCTTGTTCAGGCTGGAAGAAACATAGGGGAAATTATGGAGGTAGAACTTTGTAAGCACAAAAAGTGTGTAAGAGTTATACCCTGGATCTTAGCACTGTTAGCGCCGTTGCTGCTGGATGTCATACTTATTTAACTGCTTCAGCATCATTACAGTTAGTCCACAGCTCTAACCCCTGAGTTTAGCTGAACACCCACACGCACACACACAACATTTTCAATCAACTTTGCAACCTAATTTTACTGTGTGAAATAGCAAAATCTACTTTCAAACAGTTACTGAAGTAGACTGAAACTGCATATGTGGAAGGGAACTTCTGGGTTTCGTTGCCTTGAGCTCAGTGGGGGTCTACGGAGCTTGCCTCTTGTGGCCCCCCTGAATCGGGCAGTTGGAGAGGTGCCACAGGCATGGCACCTCTAGGGGGGACCCTGGAGGGGTTTCCTTTCGGCATGGGGCTTTTACGGAAGACAGGGATATAGCGGCAGCTGTTCCTGCTCTTCTTGTGCACTTCAATGTTCCACTGCCTTGATCGCCATTATGGCAGAAAGA
The DNA here is from genome assembly GCF_032191835.1 of Heteronotia binoei. Classification (NCBI taxonomy): domain Eukaryota; kingdom Metazoa; phylum Chordata; class Lepidosauria; order Squamata; family Gekkonidae; genus Heteronotia; species Heteronotia binoei. The sequence continues at coordinate 58,100,525 of NC_083231.1, read as the reverse complement.
GGTAAACACCCGACCGCTTGCTTTCTTTGCTGCTAACAAGCCCTTGATGTATTGCTTTCCTGTCTCAAACATGGCAATTCTACTCTGCAAGTAAGCTTGCTTTTCATACCATCGGCTAATGGGTCGTTTTACAAAACAACAAACTGGTCAGTTCAAAGGAAGGGAAAGCGGTGAATTCCCCCCCCCCCCAACACTTTCCCATGAATCCGGCTTCCAAAAGATAAAAAGAACAACTTTGTATGCCTGCAACAATCTGAATTTGACTGAATATAGATACTTAAAACGACCCGGATTATGATTGAATAACTGATACAGAAATTATTATTTGGTTATAATTGGTCTGAACAAATGAGATATATTCCAAAGAGATTTATATTTGTCATCTGAGTGCAACTGAAATGGCAACAATCAAGATATACGGCTGGTGGAGATCTGGAAGGATAGACTAACTGAATTTCTCAGTTACTTTTCAACTTTGATTATTAGACTGAGTTATTCTGTGGAGTCAAATGGTATCACAAAGCAAAATGTTTCATAAAAAAGATACAGTGGATATCATATTCTCTCTAAAGCAGGATCTTGGTTTATTAACAGAGTTGATAAAAAAGCAAATGGGAGCTTTTATGTTGAAAGCTAGAGAAAACTTGAATCTACATGGGCAGAGTGATAAAGAGATCTTGATGACCTGTGGAGTTGAAAATGGGAAAAGATCTGTCTGGAAATGAAAAGAAGAAAAATAAAATGGAACCTTATGGCGCAGTTACTAAGAAGAACTGGAAGTTAAGGCTGTTTGAAGTATTTTTGAGAGGATCTAATAGCGTGGGATTTTTACTGTCGTTACTGAGAGGAGTGCCTGCATTAAGAAGAGGGGATGCACATTTCACCAAAAAATCAAAACGTGGAAAACTTTCAGGAAGAAGGGATTTTAAATTGTTTTATCTCTCTGTAGGTAACTGGATAATATGGAACTCTCAGCAAGATATGTGATTTTAAAATGCAAAGTGAGATTTTTGGGACCTAATAGGTTTGTTCTCTGATTAATATGGGCATAAGAACTAGAGGATTGAAAAATTCTAAAAAGAAATTTAAATAAGCAGTTAACTTGGATTAATTTTTAAGAAAACAGACAACACAATTATTTTGTAATCTGGTAAATCTGCTCTTAATATGTTTGTTTGGAGAACTTGCTTATATTGAGATAGATAAACTAATATGCTCCTTTACCATTTTTTTTCTTATCTCTCCACTTTTTACGTTATTTTAAATTTGATCTTTTTCTCTATCCGTTTGACATATGTAAGCTAGAAGGATAAAGAAATATCTAAATGATGATATTGTTAAAATAACGTCAGTTTGTATTTTTAATATGCTTAAGCTTATCCAGTTAGTTCTCTGTTGAGACCTTGGTGACTTTTTTTTAATATCTATGTTTGCTGAAGAAGAATAGTTCAGACTTGTATTTTAAGTAATAGTTTAGTAAAAATGTATAATGGAAAATGAAGATGGTAGAATATAAGCGGAAAACTCAATACATGCAGGTAGAAAGGATTAGGTATTTTGTTTTGAGGTAAAAATGTAATTGATATATTTGCAACTTTCTTTGTTTCTGATCTCCCACTCTGTATTCCCCCCCTTGATGTTTCTGTACTTGTGCTTATGCTTTTTTCTTTTTGTAGTTAAAATTATTAAAAATTATAAGATGAAACTGCATATGTGAAAACACTTCTATAGTACTTCAGATTCAGGGTAGTTGACAGGGAGCTCTTCCAGAGGCTGGTGATGTGTTCTCGTCTAGGAAAAAGGCAATTTGGATTATCTGGGGGGAGGTGAACAATTTTTTAAAACTGCAGCTGTTGAAAGCTGCATTATGAAAGCTGGTTGGCATTTCTTATTGTATGTCAATTGATCCAGTGGCGACAAACTTTTGGGGGAGGCGGGATTCCAATATTGTACAAACATAGTGACATGAAATAATAAAATAATAAAACAAGACCATATACTTTTTGCTGTATGTCATTTTTGAAGTTTAGTTCGCAGCTTCCATTTCATTGTTTGGATATGGAACTAGGAACTCTTCCTTTTGCCAGTAAATGCTAATTCCTTGCAAAACAATTCATAATCAATTGATTAAATCTTTGGGAAATGATAGTGAATCTGTGCAGTCATATTATCAGTTTGGGTCCCAACTGTACTAGAATTAGAAATAGTGGAGAAGCTCATTTGGAAGACTCAGTTTGCCAGACAGGTTCAGCACCGCAGGCATTCACACAGCAAAAACAATGGTGCTTGTTAAGTGAACGTTCTGTTGCCTATTATAGATATTCTTTACACAGCTGAAGAAGTGTAGGTGGTAAGTAACATTTCCATGGAAACCAAACGTCTTGCTGGCAGGCTCATTTTTTTCTTAAAGGAACAGCACTTTATCAGAAAGTAGTGATCTTGCTCTTTGAAAAACCTACCTTTCCCCTCATCTCACTAAGCATACATGGGCCCATTTTTGTGAAAATGTGGGCAATATGTATATCAGACAGCCTAGCAAATAAGCAAATATGTTTTTCTTATTAACTTATTTTCTGGAAAATAAACAAATCTGAATAAGCTCTTGTCTAACTTGGATGAAATGAGTTAAGTTTTATACTGGATACAGAGAATAGATTGCATGCATTATTACTTTCATTTTAAACTGAGAATAGAGAATACTGGCATGCATGCAGAATGGCATGTCAGATTATTTTGCACAGTGTGGCTGCTCCCTTACTCTATTACAAGAGTGTAGTTGAATAATTTTTAACTGGGATTGTAAGTGGTAGGTTGGAAGCCAGAAAGTTCCTGAGGAGGGTTCCCTTCCTATAGACCAGGGGTGGGAAACCTTTTTTCTGCCAAGGGCCATTTGGATATTTATAACATTCATTCGCTAGCCATACAAAATTATCAACATAAAAAGCAATGCTCCACTGAGGGAGAATGATTCAGGCTGGCAAAATTAATACAAATGATTGTTTTTCTATTTGAAGTAATGTGGGGAGAGCCTAATTTGGCCCACACACACACACAAACCCCCAGCCCGCCACCCTAGGCAAATTCCTAAGTCCAGGGCTTTTTGTAAAAAAAGCCCAGCAGGAACTCATTAGCATATTAGACCACATAGCATATTAGGTCACACACTCATTAGCATATTAGGCCACACCATCTGGGATAATCAAGTGCAAATTGAACTGGTAGTAGCTGGCTCCTCACCCCACCCCTGCCACCCTCCCTCCCTTTATGCAGAAACTGCAACTGCTCCCAGCAGACCTTTAAAGGAACTCACATACCACAGCAGCAGTTCTTCACAATGCCCACCACTCAGGCTCCACAGAAAGGGTGGGGGGGGGGAGAAAGAAAGGGAAAAAAGAAAGAAATGGGGGAAAGAAAGATTAATAAAGGAAAATAAAGGAATTTGGGGAAGAAAGGCAAATAAATGGAAATTAAGAAATGGGGGAGGAAAGGGAAATGAAATGGAAGGAAGAAAGGGGAACAAAGAAATGGGAGGAAGAAAGAGAAATGAAGAAATGAGGGGGAAACTTACCTAAACTGTGATAGTGACTTTTCCAGGCCCCACAGCAATCCTGGCCTACCAGGAGGCTGGCCTGCGATCCCTGCAGGCCAGCCGGGTCCCGAGGAGGCCACTACACAGTGCAGCTGGGCCCCACGATTCTCACCAGCCAGCTCAGCCCCAGGGAGGCTGCCACATGGCTCGACCCAGCAATCCCCGAGGGCCAGACCAAGTGATCTCGAGGGCCATTTATGACCCTTGGGATGGATGTTACCCACCCCTGCTATAAACCAGTGATAATAATTTGTATATAGTCTGAAGAGAAAATATAATTTGTATAAAGTCTGAAGAAAACGATAGTCTGAAGAGAAAATTTTTAAGTGTTACGTTTTGTCTGGTGTCTTTATTACCCTACTAGGATCTGCTTACAAAACAATTTCTAAAGCATTCTTATTTTAGTCCTTTACTCCTGTGTAACATATGCAGTGTGTCTGGCCAGATATAATCCCCTCCCCCTTTGTCTGACCATACACCAACATCTTTACAGGTAGACATTGTACAGAGAGGGGACACTGTTGTAAGTCTTCATAGTCAAAAAGTTTTCACTACAATTTCACCAAAAACATTTTAAAATATTTCATATTTCAGGGAAACAGTTACATATGAAAGAACAAATTTTACTTAGTGGGAAATCACGTTTAATCTAAAATATATTACAGCACCTTATAAAATGAAGATGTAAGCATCCACTGGCTAAGTGATGAGACGTTTTGGAATCTTCGTAACCATTTTATCTCGTAACCATTCTATCTGGCATGATAGAATGTTCACATGAAAAGTCATTTGGACTAAGATTAAAACTTCAAGACTAAAAGATGGACTAGCTGTGTAAACAAGTTTCAAAGATGCAGATTTATCAGCTTAGTGAGAAGAGGTTCTTAGTGGAAGCAAAGGAAAAGACCAGTGGGGCTAAAGGTAGGAGTCAGTACTTTGAAAGAGGGATCCTAGTCTGAGTTCAGAGATACAGGCTTTCTCAAAATTGAAGATATGGGACTCAGGGGCCACAGGCAATGGGAATGCCTGTGAGGTGGAAAATCAAGAGTAGGGGATTTTATACAGATGAGTAAGGCAGAGATAGAACTCTTGAGTTATGAATGGGCAGGGAGACTGGTGCTAAGAAAATGAATGAAGAATGTGAACATGTGGAGAGTGAACACGCTTATACCCACCAACTCCAACTTCAGTTGAGTCTGTGAACAGAGTATGTATACATGCGAAGTGTCTGCATTATTTGAATTTTTCAGTATGAGATTGTGTGGACAGAACCTACACACCTACAAACTGACTCTTTACAGAGGTTTAACAAAATGCATGGGAGATGACATAATTCTGCTCCTCACCCATCATGCATGCACTGAAAAGATGTTTTCTGAAAAGGACTATAGTTCATTTATAATAAATAGTAGAGGCTTGAGAGGAGACAAGTTAGTTGGCCAGAGTGGAGAGGAGAAAGTGGGACTAAGCCAATGGAAAAAGCCGTTATTTTTACACCCGCTTGTTTGGTCTGTTTAAAATAATTCCATTGTCATTGTGTATCAATAATAAATATGGTATACGCCCCTCTTATATGCACTGTTGATATCTAACAAGTTGAGTTTTATATTATAATACCTCCTAACAGGGTTTCCAGGTTTTGTTTTATTTATAACAACACTTTTCTTTTCTTTGCCTTTGTTACTTCTGCTAGTCAATGGAACCCCCAGCAGCCAACTTTCTACTCCTAAATCTACTAAATCTTCTAGCTCTTCACCAACAAGTCCTGGGAGTTTTCGAGGACTTAAGGTATGTTGTGGATAGGTTGGTCTATTTCTAGCAAAATTATCACTTCTGCTTTGAAACATGTTCTAGTTGTAGAGAAGCAGCTGGAACATATTGCAACATATATTGTGTACCTAGTGATATCAATAGTTATAATTCCATTTTATTCACCATCTGGTGTTCAGCAATCAAAGGAACAAATTGAAGGCCTATGAGGGAAGCAAGCAATTAACAATTACCCAGTAGTACAATATTACATTTCTGAACTCTCACATGAAGTAAGTCACTTTCTGCTCATCTGTTCATGAACCTAAGCAATCCAGTGCTGTTTTTTATTTGCCCTGATTATTGAGGTTTGGGACTAGGTTAGCAAGAAAGCTTAATACATGTTCCTTACCTAAAATTTTCTTCCAAGTTCTGGACACTCTGAACTATTTGAGGTTCTGACTTCATTTGGTGATGGTGTAGTTAATTAGGATCAGAGGAACCATTTTCCTCTGATCTCAGCCTTCACTGGAACTTTAAAGCTTCAGTTCAGCCAGAGTGCTTGAAAACTTGTAGGATGCCAGAATGACAGGGTTTATGGATTAGGGTCAGCGTGTATATGCCCTGCTGCATTCATTCTGTGACATGTTTTTTCTCTTCCATGATTCTAAAAGCTATTTATGGTCTATGGAATGTATTCCTTGTTCCTCATTTTCCTTTAGGGATTCAGACCAATTTCCTGTCCGTGCTTTGTTTCATTGCTTCCTTTTAAATGATTCAATTCATCAATGGCTCTTCATAGGCAATAATTCCCATCAAGTCATTGGAGAGGGGGAAGTAATTCATTATATTCCTATAGAGTCCCCTGAGCATGCAGAAATCCCTACTTTGTCTATGATTGTGAGTGCCAATGTTTCACTTTCCTATTGAGAGGCACAAAACCATAAATTGGTTTTTTTTAAACTTAATTTGAAGAAGACTGCAGATTTATACCCTGCCCTTCTCTCTAAATCAGAGACTCAGAGCGGCTTACAATCTCCTTTATCTTCTCCCCCCATAACAGACACACCCTGTGAGGTGGGTGCAGCTGAGAGGGCTCTCACAGCAGCTGCCCGTTCAAGGACAACTCCTGCGATAGCTATGGCTGACCCAAGGCCATTCCAGCAGGGGGAGGAGGGGAGAATCAAACCTGGTTCTCCCAGATAAGAGTCATGCACACTTAACCACTACACCAAACTGGCTCTCTCACTTTTCTCCTGTCACTTTTGTACCTCACTTTTCTCCCCAATGGGACTCAAAATGACTTACAGTGTTCTCCCTTTCTTCTTTTTATCCTCACAATGGTACTGTTAGGTAGGTTAAACTTAGTGTATATAACTGGTCCAAAATCACTCAGCAGGCTTCCATTGCAGAATGGGAATTTGAACCTGGGTTTGACGGATCTTAGTCCAACCCTCTAACCACTATGCTGAAGGGGCCAATATGGAAATGAAGGATGGGGAAAGAAGATTTTTTTGTGGTAAATTTATGAAGTCATATTTTATGCATACTTGGAGATGTATAAATCTGGGTTTAGTTTATAGATTAGCTACCTTATTCACCTCCCTTGCTTCTTCCTCTCACCCTACCTCTCTTTCTCCCTTTTGCCACCTCTTTCCTTACTCTCCTTCATGCATGTCACTTCCTCTCTCTTTCTGCCTCATCAATCTGATTTTCTGCCTTCCCACCCCATCATTATTTTTGCCCCATTACTCTCCTAGACTCCAACCTGCTTCCTCTCCCCACCCCCCCACAGCAGCATTAGTGGTGGTGGCAGCAGCTCTCCAGGAATCACAATGGATCTCCCACCTACAGGTCTAGGAATCTGTTTTGCTTCCAGTTCTTTTTGATCAATAAGCCTGACAAGTCTCATCATATTTTAGATCTCAACAAACTAATTTATGATTAACAGAGTTTAAGATGGTTACTCTCACTTCTGTGTTACAGTTATTAAAACACTATTCCTGGTTTGCAGTTATCAATCTACAAGATGTTTCCTTTCATGTGGTCATCCTTGAGGATTATAGACGTTATCTCTTTTTCAAATTTAAGGGAGGAGTTTAACAGTATTGTGTTTTACCCTTTTTGTTGGCTACTGCCCCCTGGGTAATCACGAATTGCATGGCATCTGTGGTTGTCTTCCTCTGGCTCAAGGGGTGTATTGTATTTGTGTGCTTAGATGATTATTATTAGTAGCTGAATCCAGAGAGGTGTTGGCTGATAACATAGCGTTGACAATCAAGATTTGCTGAGAACTGGGTCTTACAGTTAATTGGGGGTGGGGGGGGATCAAAACTGGAACTCACTCAAATAGTTCAGTTTATTGGAGGCCTCATTAGATTCCCTGTCTGCCAAGACCTGTCTTCTGTTTGCCAGGGATACAGCTACAAAGGCCTTGATTAGTCACGTCTGTTGTGGTTTTAAGAGTGTGTTGCTAATCAAGAAACTATTGGGGTTAATGGTAGCAATCACTGCTGTTTTACCAGTGGCCAGGTTATTCATGCAACCTCTACATGTGTTGTTTGTGGCCCTCTCCTCATTATCAGTTTTCTATACCTAGACAGGTTATTAGCCACTGTCTTTGGCAGTCACAACATGAGAACCTTTTTTCTGCATTCTCATTTGGAGGTCAAACAGCATGAAGTAATCATTACTACCAGTGTCTCCTTGGAGGGTTGGGGAAGCATTGTGGAGACCTCCTTGTCTAGGGAAAGTGCAGGAAAGCAGCTTGCATATAAATGTTCTCATTCAAACCAACAGTGTTTCTTCCATGTTCTATGTATTGCAGGCTACTCAATGAAGAAGTGTCAGAGATCTGACTTTGGGCTTTAAAACATGGCTATCTTTTGGGCCATCCACATTGCAGGAGAACATAATTCATTGGCCAATAACCTTAGCAGAATACAGACCTCCAATCATGAGTGGGCACTCACTCAGCAGTTCATTCAACCTGCTTTCAATCTCTGAGGATACCCCATGGTAGACTACCACACACCACAACACCAAGGCATGGTGCTTCTCTCTGACAAGCAGCAATCCCCTGCCCATGGGGGATGCTTTCCAATTAATTTGGAACAATATTCTGTTCTACCTATTTCCCTCCTTCTCCTTATGAGAGTGCTGATGAAGTTGCTCAAGGACCACTCAGAGACTATTCTTATAGCACCCTTCTGGCCACATCAGGCCTGGTTTACCCTTCTTCTCGAGGAACCTGTGTTCATCTGTCAGTTGCCCCAGATCTGCTCAGAATAGGGCAGGTGCTTCACCACAACATTCCCCACCTCCACCTTACGGCATGGAGACTGACAAGCAAATTGAGGAAGTTCTACTTAATTCCCAAAAGGCATCTATCAGAAGATCATATGGAGCTCAATGGAAATGTTTTAAGCTGTGGGCATGTCCTGAAGGCCATTCTCCTACTTCATGTCCTCTGTCTGTAGTGCTACAATATGTGCTCATTCTCAATTCCCAGGGGCTGGTGTACTCAGGGGTAGAATTCTAGCAGGAGCTCCTTTGCATATTAGGCCACACACTCCTGATGTAGCTAATCCTCCAAGAGCTTACAAAAGAGCCTTGTAAGAGCCCTGCTAGAATTCCACCTCTGGGTGTACTCATCTGTGAACGTGCACTTGGCAGCCAAATCAGCTTTTCATTCCCTTATAAGAGACCAGACTGTTTTTTTCACTCAGATTCTCTAAGCAGTTTCTGAAGGAGTTGTTAAACATGTATGTCTCATGCCCCATGTTGGTACCACAATGGTCCCTTTCATTGGTACTTCGGTAACTGAAGTTAGAGCCCTTTGAACCAATGTTTTCTTGTAGCTATATAACTTCAGTTCAGAGGGTTAGTGAACATCAACTCTTTTTGCTGAATAGGTACACATCAGCTCGTTTTGCTGAATAGGTAGTTCTTAGACCCAGCTTGGAATTTTTACCCATGGTGGGTTCTATGTTCCATATGCTGCAGAACATGCATTACCTGTATTTTCCCCTATACCCTCTTTGCCACTGAAATGCACGCTTCATATGTTAGATGTTAGAAGAGCAATGCTTTTTTACCTAAGAGAACCAAACCATTTAGGAAATATATTAATCTTTTTATTGCTTATACTGGGTGCAACAAGGGTAAGCCAGTTACCTCTCAAGCACTGTCTAGGTGTTACAAGCAGACAAAGTTGTCTTCCCCTCTGCGTATTTGAGCTCATTCCAGTAGGACACAATCTGCTGTGATGCTATGAGGTATCCTAATCTCAGATCTGCAGATTGGCTGCTTGGTCCTCTTTGGAGGCATTTGTGAAACACAACACATTGGATCTTCATTCAGGAAGGGAATTGGAGGTTGGCATGGCCATCCTGCATTTCCTGTTCCAGTAATTTTTCAGATGAGAACCTTACCCTGCCTCTTGATATGTTAGCTTGGTGACATCCCAATGGAGGACTGCAGAGAAAACTGAAGATGAAGTAGGGTCTTACTGTAACTGTTGTTCATCAAGTGTCTTCTGTGCAGGCGCACATTCTCTCTCCACCTACCCCACTGTGGGTTCTCAGAGGAATTTTTTTTTTTAGCGGTCATGGTGGCTAAGACAAGGCGAGTGGGTACCTTCCTCTCTTAGACCATGTGGGTATCTTTGGGCAGGAAAAGAATGGCTCACAATAGAGGGAGGAGGAGCGCTGCTTGACTTTTTAGCTTGAAAATAGACCTTTCCATGGCAGGCCTGCTTAGAGGCATTCCCAGTGTGTTCCTGAATTGCAGATGAACAGTGGTTACAGGTAAAAGCAATCCTGTTTAACACTTGAAATATCTGCTGAAGTTGGTAACCTTTCATTTCAGTTGACTAATGTAAGAATTAGTGTGTGAAAGACTTTGAGTGCTGAAGTTTGTGTATAAATGGTGTGCATTTAAAAATAAATAGCCATTTGGGTATATATTCAAACTGTGCTTTGTTCATTTGGTCTCTGAGTTACATGTACATGTATTTGAATTAGAACAGTTAGATATTTTGTCAGTACCTGAAATGTATTCCCAGCACTTTCGTTTCTGGGAAACTGTCCAAGCATTTACACAATTCAACAATTTAGCTTCCATAACAGTACTATCACAGATCTCTCAGTTTATAACTGACAGAATGTTGTATTCATGTTGATTTGTCACTGTGAAAGAAATGAATTTATAATTTGAGGGACTTAATTTTTCTGTTTATAAGAACCTCATAGCATTAGAATGAAGTAATAATCGACTTGCAAATGGTGACATGTTTTCTGGATTCCAAGCACACTTTTTAAACTAGTGTAAAGTTTTTGTATTTTCTGTACAGGGAGCACTAGGCAAAAAACCTTCAGATTTTGCCTTTCTTGTCATATGCAGCGTGGTATAAACAAGTGTGTATGGGGAAACTGCATCTTACAGCTACACTGCACAAATTTGTTTTATCTACAGCATCCATTGTCAAGCTTTTATATGTCTCTCTCTCTCTCTTGTCAATCATTTGTATTTTGCACCTTGCAAAATATGACAGGAAAGATCTGCCTTATTATTCCTGCTCTTTGTATAGCTCTTGATTTACATACTAATATTTTCTTTGAATGAACACACGTGAAGCTACCTTACGTGGAATCTACCATTGGTCTATCAGGGTCACTATTGCCTGGTCTGACTGACAGCAGCTCTCCAGACTTTAGAATAGGTCTTTCAAATCCCTGGTCTTTTTAACTGAAGATGCCAGGGATTAAATCTAGGTAGGGCTTTTTTTTTTTTTTTTTTGTAGCAGGAACTTCTTTGCATATTAGGCTACACCGTCCTGCATATTAGTCAATCTTCCAAGAGTTTACAGGGCTCTTCTTACAGGACCTACTGTAAGCTTGTGGAGGATTGGCTACATCAGGGGGGTATAGCCTAATATACAAAGGAGTTTCTGCTACAAAAAAAGCCCTGAATCTGGGACAATGTGTGCAAAGCAGATGCTCTGCCACTGAACTATGGTCCTTTCCCAGTATATCTGAATCTTTTCCTTCAGTCTGTTGCATAATATAGATTAGCATAAAATTTATGTTATGCTGTTTTAAATAATTGAACTTTATAATTTTAGAGCAAACATTATTTTTCTTATTTCAGAACATTACTGTTCATTGGAAAAATATCACATCCTCATAATGCATCTCTTTTCCCCACTCCCCTGATACTTTAACTGGAATGCCTTCCAGGATAAGGATTCACTGGCTATAATTTGTGGGGCTTCATTTTTGCCACTCATCACAAATTGTCAATTGCTGATTCATTCAGAAACTTGGCATTTACTCAACTATAATTGCAGCCAGAACAACGGAAAAGGACAATGTTCTTTTGACTGTTCTGGAAGCAGAAGATAGACAATTTAGAAACCGTGTAAGTTTTAAATAGATCCTGATTGACCCATGTCTGAAATGCTTTATCTTCTCATCCATTGTTTTGTTTGATGGGAATTAAAATCACATTCAGACCCTAAAAACAGGACCTTTGATATGAGTGGACTCTCACATTTATTTTTAAAATTATTTCAATAATTTTTTAGTTGCAAATGTCTATTAGGAATAGGCACAAACTGGGAAAATGCAGTCCATGTCAGTCCTTGGTTTGTGGCCAAACTGTGAACCAGGAGATTTGTTTGCAAACCAAGCCAGTTCTTGGTTTGTGGCCCTGCAAACTCCATTGAAAGGGACTGAAGTTCCTTTAACTGAGGGTTGCAGAAAACCCAAAAAATAACTGAGTGGTGAGGAGGTGCTCCCTGCTGTTCAGCTGTTTTTGCTGCTTTCTTGGGGAAGAGAAGCAAGGTTTTAAAGAGACTTTAAACCCTTGCTTTCTGCAGTATCCATGATCCATCATGAGCCACTTTAAAAGTGTGTGGAAATTTGTGATGGTGGGCCTCTCATGCACTTCTGTTCACAAACCGCAAACAGGGCAAAATACGCGATGGTTTTTGCTTCATGGTTCAATTTGTGCCCATCCTTAGAGTTCGTATTTTTTTTGTAAAGTAGTTCTCCAGAGCCCTGACCGAGATGGTCCAGGCTAGCCCAATTTTGTCAGATCTCGAAAGCTAAGCAGGATTGGCCCTAGTTAGTACTTGGATCATGGGAGACCACTGAGGAAGTCCATGGTTGCCACACAGGGGTGACCAGTGGTAAACCACTCTGCTCCTTTCCTACCTGGAAATCCCTACAGGATCACCATAATTCAGCTGTGACTTGCTGGCACTTTCTGCCACCGGTTGTCCAAAGGAAAGTAAACATGCTTCAGGGAGGAATTTTTGCACCCTTCTTAATTAAGTTTTATTTTAGCAATATTGTGGTCCTGTTTGCCTCCCTGTTTCTCATCCTTGGGCATCATAAGTTCTGCTATATGTAGATGGCAATTCATTTATATTTCCTAGGTAGAATTTAGATGACTATTAAGAAAGAATGATAACTTTTATCAAAAATAGGGATGTCCTTTTCTTTTACATGATATTTTGACAGGGAATAGAGTGAAACAACACTGTCTTTTGCAATTAATCTGTCTTGCACAAAACAGTGTGCCTTGTATGAACCTATATCTATCCAAACCCCTCTGAATATGAATGGTAGGAATTATACAAACATAGATGTCATGTTTTATCCGAATGATCTGCTTTGGGGATGAAATGCAAAGTCATCTTCTTAGTGCTCTGATACGTGTGTATAAATTGCCATCAAGTTGCAGCAGACATTTGGCAGCCCCAACGAAGGCCTTGAAAGCAAATGAGAAACAGGGGTGGTTTTGCCATTACCTTACTTTGCAGAGTCTTTCTTGGTGGTCTGCCTTTCAAGTACAGGCCAGGTTTATCTGCTAAGATATGATGAAATCAAGATATACTATGCCACTTCCCCCCCTCTGATATAATATGGATAAAAACACTTAATTGCAGGAATTCACTGTGGAAATGGAGTGTTAAATATGTGTGACAGAAGTAACTGGAATTATGCTTCTATTCTGTACCAACACAAAAAAACCCAAAAACAATTTCTAGAAAGATCTGGAGTGGCAAATAAGAGAACTGCAAATTATTACTAACATCATCTGTACTCACTCTTAAAATAAGGGGTGCCATTAGTGTAAACTGGTATAGATGGAATCATGCACAGTAAGAACCAAACTATATTTAATGCTAATCAACATGTAGTATAACATTGACTGTTTTGGGTTTGTTTGTTTAGGGGTTTTTTTTTTTTGCCAAATGCAGTTGAAGCAGCAGCAAACTAAAGTGGAAGGTGTGGGCAAGAGTGTTGTATTCTTAACTTTCTCCATTGCAAGACAAAAGACATCATACAGAAGATGACTTCTTTTAAAAAAAAATGGCAAGAAGGGAAGAGGTTCAGAATCCCTCAACCCTGCACTGGTCCTTCACTTAAGCTTGCTGTCTCCTTAATTACACTGTGTAAAATATACATCCTGCTATCAGGGATAAACTACACAAGACAGAACATCATAGGAAGTTTGGCCTTGAGCCAATGTAATAGTATATCTCAACAGATTTACTCTTTTCTAGGCCTGATTCTGTAGTACATTCTGAAAGAATAATTCTGTTTTATTTTGGTATAGGAGTCATCATGCAGATGCTCTTGGAGCCATTTGTGCATATTTGTCTGACCAGTAGTGTTATTTTTGTGTCTTCCTAAAACTTAAGTGGCAGCCAGTCTATTTTCTGTCGCATTTGCTGTCTTGATGACACAGCTTCCATTAGATGATTTCAGCATGTATCAGTATCCTGGGAGCTGTGAAAATAAAACCTTACTAGCAAGCTAAATTATTGTTATTACTAGTGAAAAAAGATTTAAAATATTTTGTTGTATAACCAATGACAATGTCAACTGCTGCAGGAAATACTGACCTTACATTTCCTAGTTCTGTCTAGATATTCTTTTGTTCATTCCTAAGCTCAAGCTAGAGCTGTGCTTTGAGCTTCCAATGTCAAATGATAAGAATTTGTGTAATAATCCTGTAACTAAAAGCATAGCCTGATGGGGAAAAAACCCAGAAGAATCATATTGAAGTGAAAGAAAGTGCTTAAAATTCCTAATGCTAGTTTAGTCCTATACATGTTTTATCTCACCGGGCTTTATTTTTACTTTTTCTGTATTTGAATTTTCAAGGAATTTGGAATATGTTGTTGAGGTTAGCTAGCAGAAGTGAATGAGAGGATAAGAGAACACCGATAATGCTAATTAGTGTAAAACACCAAAGGATGGAACCCAATCAAACAGTACCATTGCTATTTATTGGGTCTGACTATGTGTAAAGAGATTCTAATTGTTGGTTAATGTTAACCTGGATACATCTGTAGTGATTAAGGCAGCAATATAATATTGAGAACACTTTCCTGGGAGTAATCCCATTGAATAAAATGACATCTGCTTCTAGTAGACTTTATTAGAATTGCACTGTAAGATTTTTGGATGTTTATTCCTCTTTCTTTTGCTGCCTCTTTTGCATACTCTGAGCAGACAGGCAGTGTGCTGGTTGCACATAACAAGAAAATGAAAGACTATCTGTTTTCATTTACCTATTTTTAAATTGGTCTTGGATTCAATTATTTCTTCTCTCCTATTGTACCATTTAACTTTTCCTGCTTATATGAAGAACTTATTTCTTGTCATATGTTGTGTTTCTATGAACCACTTTACAGAAGTTTTGAGAAAGAACCCTTGAATTTAATCACACTAGATGAGACAGTTTTACAGGAGAGATGCTATTATTCTTGTTTACAGGAATAATGAAGAGACTGCATATCCTGTTTGTATTTTGAGTATATGGATTTAAGCTGTCCATGAGTAATTATATATTAATAAAAAGACTAGCAGAAATTGGGTATTTCCGCCATAAGAAATGCAGTAAAATCATATTTAGTTTTGACTGGTGGCTGTAAAATATGAAGAAAAGAAGGCTACTGAATGAATCTTGTTTGTATGCCAGTGTATATATATTCAGTGATATATTTAACAACTACAGAATTAACTCATTATATCTTCTGATAGATTCCACCACACTGTGAATCTTCTAATGTTAATGGTATGCCTGAACTATCTCCTTGCCTGAGTCCTGAAGGTAGGATCCAATAAAATGTGTAAATATTTTAAGTGTTGTCTAATCTTATTCAGTCTGACTTCTAGTCCTGTGTATTTTCACTGTTTCAAATGCACATAGACAAGCAGTGACTTTATTAGTGCAGAATCAAAACAATTATATTTCTAACAGTAAGTGAGACTGTGTAGAAAAGACTGCATGTTAAAAGCAGGATGAGTTTGTATTTCCATGTAGCAGAAATAGTCATGAACAAGAGGCATGCGAAGACTCACAGAGATAAGGGAAATCCCATTATTTTTCAACTCTCAGCTGGTGCAGGTGGCTAGAGTGTGTAGATCGGGGTCCTCAACCCCTGAGCCATGGACCAGTGCTGGGCCGTGACTTGTTCTTAACTGGGCCACCCAGCCTCACCACCCCCTGCCTGCGGTGCCTCCTCCCTTCCCCCGCAGTGCCTCCTCCTCTTCCCTCTGTTTTTACAATATTTGGGTTGGGGAAGGGGCCATGAAGTGCCTTCCAGGCTCTGTAAAGGCCGACCCCCCCCCCGATCACCTGATTGGCGGGGAAACCATGCAAACCATGGCAGCAGTGGCCGCTGAAAAAGCCACACTGCCGTTGTCTCCCCACTTCCTTCCGGTTTAGGGGGGGCGTCGGCCTTTACAGAGCCCAGAAGGCACTTCACACCCCCTTCCCCAGCCTTAATTTTGTAAAAACAGAGGGAGGAGGAGGCGAGCGGTGGCGGGGTGGTGAGGCTTCACGGCACCACGGGGGGGTGAGGCTGAATTTGGTGCCCCCACCCTGCCGGCCCTGGGGCCAAAAAGGTTGGGGACCACTGATGTAGATTACAAGATGGCTACTTCATAATATTTGTTTAATAATTACATTTTGCTGTTATTAGGTAATAGAATCTGCAGCTGGCCTTCAGTCTTCCATTTCATAGCTTAGGTCTTTCTCATTCAAGATTAGTATGCTTTTGAGTAGACCACACTGACTTATCGTTTCTTTCTCAAATGCTGAGATGTATTCTAGTATGATGAAACCACATATAAATTGAAAACTGTAACTCTCACTCTTGAGCCTGGACCAGTCAAAGTGTCTCAGCCTAAATTACATCACAGAGTTGATGGAGAGTAAGAGATCCTTCTAGGAGTGCCTGGTAGAATAAAAATAAGTTCTAATTAAAGATTGTGACACTTCAAATGTAGCCATGAATGTCTTATTGATAATTGGCCCCCAAATATGTTTCTAAAGTGCCACATACCAAACTACTTCTCTTGTATCTGCTACAAAAACCAATGGAATGGGGGGCGGGATTTAGCATAATGCAGGAAACAGGGCCACACAATTGAGGAAAATATGCATAATCAACCCAGTAAACCACCACAACCACCCTGACATCAAATTTAGCACAGTTGATGAACCACAAGGATGTCCTGAGCTGTTAGCTAAGGACCAAGTACAGGCTTTAAAATTATCTACAAAAAGGGGAAGGGCAGATGCGCAGCCCAGAAACTATTCAATCAAGTCAAATGTAGCCTAATAACCATCTCAGGCAGCTAGTCTAGAATGAGATCATAGCCACGGCACCAAAGACAGCTGAGAAATCCAGAAGAATCACTCTCCTGTTTCTCTCCCAATGAAGGTCATTTATCACAGGGGCAAATGCTGTTAAATTTAAGTAACCTATCGGTGCAATCCTAAAAAGAATTATACTCTTCTAAGTCAATGGTCTTAAAATGGTATAATTCTGCTTGGGATTGTACTGTTAATGAAATGGAAGATGTGCAATGATCATTAAATGTAATTTATGCCGCCTTGGGAATGTTAAATTCTGTATGAAAGCTGTTTTGAAGTCTGTCCGCTATCATAGCGCTGCAAGATTATGCAGCTTGGTTTAAGCTTTGCTTTTTTGTCTGTCTGGTTCTAGTTGTGATTTTGAAATGGCACATTGTATTTAAACAAAAAGCTATACCTATATTATAGCTAAGGATATAGTCAGAAAATGCTTGATGTCAATGAGAGATAATTCAAATTACTTTCCTCACTGTTCACCTTGCTTTTTGTCCTTTCCTTTCTGCAGGTGTGAATGGAAACAAATGCTCAGGGACATCAACAATTCTTGAGAAATACAAAGTGGGGAAGGTGATTGGTGATGGCAATTTTGCAGTGGTTAAGGAATGCATAGAAAGGTGATGAAGGAAACCACATAGCTATTCAGTTTTTTACTTATTCAAAGACTTAAAACTGTGCATTGAATGAACAAAAGGAAATCATTATAATTTAAAAGACAATCAAATGCCACATTTTTATCAGTTGTAATAAGGCATATTTCATATTTTTATGATTTTTATAAGTAAATATCTATTGCCTTTAGAGAATTATCAAGCAACATCAGCATCCTTCATAATAAAAGACAGTATTTATCATGGCATGTTTCCAAGAAACCTGTAAAATAATGACTCCCTAGGCAATTACCAGAATGTTCTGGTTATTAACTGGCATAATAATTGTAAACAATATCTAATGAAGTGTTCTTTTCACTACTTGTCAATCCTATCCTCCTAAACTGCTTCACCTAGTATGCATGCAAGAGTACTAAAAAACTGCTGTAACATGAAGCACACTGTTTCAGATATAGCTTTCCTTCAGTCTAACCTGCTTTACAGTTTTGTACTGCAATAAATTGATTTCCATTGCTACTTAATCAAAAGTTAGCAGTCAAGAAGTACTGAGACACCTGAGCAGAATTCTCTTGTTGTATAAAGTTTTAGAAGGAGGAGGCATCAGGTTTTTCATTTAGTCTTCCCTGGTTAACTCCTCAACCAACTACTCAATGTTTGAGCATATCTCTATTATTAGGGTACTCAGAAACTAGCACGGAATAGTACATGACAAAGGAAAATGTATGTGTATCATTGTGCTGAGGGGAGAATGAAATGAGAATACATCTATCTTTTTAAGGACCTTGGGCAGATGCCTGTTCATAGAATCATAGAGTTGGAAGGGACGTCCAGGGTCATCAACCCCCTGCACAATGCAGGAAACTCACAAATACCTCCCCCTAAATTCACAGGATCTTCATTGCTGTCATATGGCCATCTAACCTCTGTTTAAAAACCTCCAAGGAAGGAGAGCCCACCACCTCCTGAGGAAGCCTGTTTCACTGAGGAATTGCTCTAACGGTCAGGAAGTTCTTCCTAATGTTGAGGCGGAAACTCTTGATTTAATTTCAACCCATTGGTTCTGGTCCTACCTTCCGGGGCCACAGAAAACAATTCCACACCATCCTCTATATGACAGCCCTTCAAGTACTTGAAGATGGGGATCATATCACCTCTCAGCTGCCTTCTCTCCAGGCTAAACATCCTCAGCTCCTTCAACCTTTCCTCATAGGACTCGTTCTCCAGACCCCTCACCATCTTTGTTGCCCTCCTCTGGACCCGTTCCAGCTTGTCTATATCCTTCTTAAAATATGGTGCCCAAAACTGAACACAATACTCCAGGTGAGGTCTTACCAGAGCAGAGTAAAGCGATCCCATCACATCACGTGATCTGGACACTATACTTCTGTTCAGTTGTTGCTGTGCATGCTGAACATACTAAAGGAGGAATGGTAATGCTTGTGAGCATAACCCAGTGCAATTATAATTTTGGATATCGCACCATATGACAGTGAAGGACTCTGGGGAAAAGTGAAATTTGCTCCATGGGTTTCACTTAATCTACAGAAAAACCAGAAATAAGTTATCCCCCCCCCAAAAAAAAAAAAATTATATCCCCAGACAATGTTTCCACATGCATTAAATGGGGACATCTGCGGAGATGTAGCTGACTGGAAAGAAAGTATTGCCTGACATAAGAATGAATACTATGTAGTGGGAAGGTGAGCAAGCATAGGAAGGATGAAATAGTAGATTAGAAAGAAAGTTTGGAGGAAGGTAGTGTAGGTCCATCTAAGAGGCCTAAGGACAGAAGAAATGCAGGAAGGGAGGGAGGATGGAGGATTTCAACATGAAGATGTAAGGGCCAAGTCCAGGGGAGAGGGAGAGAATGCAAGACAGCATTTGCCTCTCCATTCAGCTATAGTCCATCTTTATGGCAATATTTCTCAACATTATCTAAGAATTGTCTTAATTGGGATTTTTCAGGAAATTAGTTTAAATCCAACCTTAAAGAAAGCCAGTATCGAACAAATATTGGTAGTGAATACCACTGAATCACTTGGGATTCTTTAAGCAGTAGCCTAACAGAAAAAAATTAAGCACCAATTTCTTCAATCCTTTGCTTAATATAGATTGCTTATGTAAGCTTTGCCTGGTTTCCAAGTGTACTTTAGAAAATGCCTCTAGTGCATTAAGATGTTTTTCTATGAAAATAAATAGCCATTAGGCAGGATGATAAATCTTAGCAATATACAGCTTGAAAAACTGACATACTAATAGAATTGGAAACCTTTTCTGCCGAGTGTTGGCATAGGAGATAATTACGAAGTTAGGAAAAAAAGCAAAATATCAACATTTAACCTGTAGCAGCTCTAGATTTTTTTTTTGTCTGTTATCCTAATAAGATTGCTTTATATTGCTTTTGCTATACAGAAATTCTTTTTTTGTCTTTCATTATGCGTTGGGCATTTCTCTAGTCTGTGTGGATGCTAAAGTTGGGCTAATACTAGGAAAATGTACTTGCAGTCCAGTGCCCTGCAGCAAAAAGGAAAAAGAACAAGAATAGTTGTAGAAATGATACTTGTCACAGTGACAACAATATTTATTTCCATCAAATGAACTTTGAACTTCAGTTATTTGCAAGCAAATTTGATGTTATTTGATGTTACTTATTCAGGGACATCACCAATCAATATGTAATGGTGGCAACAACATAATAATATTGCCATCCTGTCATTTCTATGCACAAGCACAAAATACCTTCAGGAACTGAAAGCCATCACTCTACCTTCGCAGCCTCTCTAAGTATCAGGTGACATATATGTAGACCTTAGATGCTTTTTAAAAAAAGGCTTAAAGAAATGCCAGCTATTTCAGAGACAATATATTTGTCTTACGTAACATATTTGTACTGAAGTCTGTGATGGAAATGAGTTTTTTATGAGAGGGAAAGAGAGCCTCTGGATAAGAGGAAAAAAGGGAAGCGATAATAGTTAGCCCCCCAAGTGACCATACTGATAATTGACTAGAAACTTAGTTGGACTGCAAAAGGTCAACTTTGTAACAAAGAATCCCAAATGCCTGAATAGTTTGACTGAAAAAAAAATGTTGTGACTTCTTTCTGATTCATTCCAATGTTCTGTTCAAACCGTAAATAAAAATCAGCTTGTTGTTTAACATTGTGGTATGGATGCGCATGGTCTCACAGGGCTTTTTTGTAGCAGGAACTCCTTTGCTTATTAGGTTACACCCCAGATATAGCCAATGCTCCAAGAGCTTACAGTAGGCCCTGTAATAAGACCCCTGTAAGCTCTTGGAGGATTGGCTACATCAGGGGTGTGTGGCCTAATTTGTAAAGGAGTTCCTGATACAAAAAAGCCATGTATGTGTATATATATGTAGCTTTTTTGTAGTCATATATGAATAAATGAATTTGTAGCCATATATGAATAAATGGTGGCAGTGTGTGAAAGAAGAAGTGCTTGAGTCCCTAGCCCCAATAGCTCTGTGCATTGTCTGAATGAAGGGTGATTATTAAAAGCGACTGAGCTACCCTGTTTCTGTCTCTGTGAATGAGAGGGGAGCATGTATATAAAATGGTGAGGGCTTTTCATTTGTTTTGAAAATGGCAATATGGGTGGTAAACTGTCTGCTTGGCCTACTTGTAACCCTGGCCCTGTGAGACAGTGGTTATGAAGGGTGGTACAACCTTTGAATGAGTGAAAAAGGGCATAATACAAGGCCTATAGAACCGAAGTGACCAGTGAAACTCTTCATAGAGTGGCCACCATTTTTGTTCCAGAGACTTTTTAATGTCATGTGCCTTTTAAAACCGTATGACAGAAAACAACATAAGCATAGCTCTACTCCATATAGAGGTACAATGATAGGAGCAGCTACGTGTATTGCTCTTATGCCTGTCAGTTTTCACCATCCTTCTGCCACATGTTCATTGAGCCAGTCTGACTCCCTTTCAGCTGAACAATGGCTTTTTTCAACTGTCCCTCTTACCAACATTATGTCAGCTCCCATTGGTTATTCTTAGGAAGAGATGAAACCTAAGTGGTCCATCAGACCTTGCTTGTTGTGTTCATGTCAGGTTACAGAGAACATCTTTTCATGTTGAATAGTTATGGAGAACCAAGAATGCTGTGAGATTGGTAATAAGTAGCAGCTGCAACAGAGTTCCCATGACTTGGTACTTATGAGGGAGTAAGTACATGAGGGGGTAAGTAAAGGAAGGTGTTACACCTAGAGGCTTTGTCTGTCTTCATACCCAGCCTAGCTTCTCACTGTCTCTCTAGCAAATATTTATTTATTTATTTATTTGATTTATATCCCACCCTCCCCACCGAGGCGGGCTCAGGGAGGCTTACAAATAGCTGTGTTTTGGGGATTCACCTGTTGAGAAAAAATAATGTAGCCTAAAGACAGTATTCTTCCTTAAACTGTCAAGAATGTCATGTACCTCTGCTTGTTCTCTTCTGTATACTCTTCCCTTAGCCCAAGGAAAACAGAGAGGGGAAAGAGACTTAACCCAAAAACTGGAATCAAGAACCTAAAAGTTAATATACAACTTAAGTGTAGTTTGGTAACAGTATTCCTTTTTTGCAGATTGCATATTTTCCCAGGGTTCCATGTATATGGGATATTGCTGCAAGCTATTAAATAAGGGGGACTTGTTTATTAACTATACACTTATTCCTTATTGTAAGATAATTCGTGTTCTTAGGATTTTGAGCTTGTACACGACCCTAGAAGTCTTTAAAGAGCTGGATTCAGGGACCTGAATGCAACTTGAGTTCTCTGCAGCTGCAGAGTAGCTGCAGAGACAGCTTCTTATAAAAAGAGGAGGACCCAAATGGGCTCAGAACTACTGCCTTCCCACAAGCTGTTTTGTTTTTCCACAGGGGGGAGGGGGGAGTTTCCCAGTTTTGCTGCTCCATGTGCAAAGGATAAAAAGGAGGAACAAGTGATATGAGAGCAATGCTATAGTACCCAGTAGCTACAATGTTATAATAGGATTGTGCTATTAATGCATATCCGGAGGGAAGCTTCCGGCTAGCTTACACCTAGCTTGAGAACTCAATGTAGCTTGCCAGATTTCTTCTTATATATATTTGGAATATTTATTAATTTTTAAGGTTTTATCTGTTTTAAATGTTTAATTGTTGACATGTTTAAATATTGTTTAATTTTTATGTCGGATCTATTGTTGGAAGCCGCCCTGAGCCACTTGTGGGAAGGGCGGGATATAAATTCTAAATAAATAAATAAATCCAAGGCTTTCAGTCTGATTTTAAAATTAAGAATTTTTTTTTAATTAAGTGAAAAGCTTCAGTTAAATGTTTCTCAGCATAAATGTCAGTGAAGTGAACTGATTCACTGGAGTGCTTTAAATTTAGCATTTCCAAGTAGAAAAAATAAATACCACAAGAACATCTAACTCGTGAACACTGTGGAAAGTGAGCATGGAAATATTGCTGAGAAATGAAAGTAATAGTTGTGCAGTGATCCTCCTACAATCATATTTTATGGTATTTCCCTTCAGTCAGTTTCTAAGCTTTTTGAATTTTCAGGAATCCACCTTCAAAATTCTTTTAAAATGATTGCCATTTTATCATGTAATCACAAAACCAGGGTGTGCTGTGAATTAACATTAATCTCAGTGGTCTAGAACATGTTTACATCTTTGGATATGAAGGATTCCAGTGGAAAGGGAGGGAAGCTTTAGTTATTGTAGGAAACTGTTTCTAACTGTGAGGTCTTTAATAAGACTTATACATTACTTGTATTTTGTTCAAGGTATTTCTGACAGTGGCATCAGCTGAAATATGCTGCAGGTGATTTTATTCTTTTAACTGGGAAACTCATATATTGATCCAGCTATTCAGTAATTTAGTATATAACATGGCATAGCTGAGAAGCCTTCCAATTTTAAGTCTAGTTGTGATAGATTTAAAAGTATAGAGCTTGTTTCTCAAATGACATTGAGGTGCTATTTTTTTCTTCTGTTCTCAGTTCAATTTAACTGTAACTATGACAACCTAGCCAGACACAGCTGTGCTTTCACACCAGTGATATTATTCTGCCTCACTATGTTGTTCCATAATAGGCATCGTTAATGCATGCTATTCTGGCACTACACTTGTGCAGCATGAATTGGTTAACTATAACAGATTCAGAATATGTATAGAATTATCACTGTTTTTGCTTTTTATGGCAAATTGGGCACTATTGAATCATTTAAGGGGAGAAATTACTGCTCAGCAGTCTTCCTGTAATTCAGGCAGTTTTGACAAGCCCCATAGAAACAAAGGATGTATGACTACATGTTCATGGGTCATTCCAAAATAATGTATAAAGCTAGAATTTGTGACCAAATGAACCCTTGATAAGGAGCTACAGCCAATCATGGCCCTGTGCATTTTTATGATGCATGTTTTTTTAAAGGCACGCCTTAAAAAGGATGAACTCTTTCCTGCTAGCATGCGTTTCATGATAATCTAGGTTGGAGGTTATAAAATCCTTCTATAGAATTTTCCTTTCTTATGATTGCCTTGCTCCATTTGGGGGTCCCTTGTTTTGTCACTCAGGACTGCTCCTTTTCTTTTAAACTTATTCGGCAGCGGCAACAACATAAAAAAAACCCCTGTCTCTTTTCCTTTCTTCCAAAAGCTGTAAAACAATTTTGAAAGTGCAACATAATGTTCTTGGGAAATGTAGCATTTAAAACATAGGAAGTGAGGAAGTGACAGGATTATGGATTTTGCTGCCACTACCAAGTAAATTCATGTAATGGGGTTGTTAGGAATTCTTAAGGAAGATGGAGGATTATGTACAGGAAGATCTGATTTGGGGACTTGAGCTGCTAGTCAGTACAATGCAAACCCCAATACATTGGAAGCCACTTTCCTGAGCTGGGATGAGGATTTCCAAAGGGGTGAGTACAACTTTTAAGACACTCCTCCATCCAATAGCAACAAAATCTCTATGCAACAATTGTCTCATAGTGGAATAAGAGGAAGACAACATTGGATTTATACTCCGTCCTCCACTCCGAATCTCAAAGTGGCTCAAAATCTCCTTAATCTTCCTCCTCCACAACAGACACCCTGTGAGGTGGGTGGGGCTGAAAGAGCTCTCACAGAAGCTGCCCTTTCAAGGACAACTCTTGCGAGAGCTATAGCTCACCCAAGGCCATTCTAGCAGCTGCAAGTGGAGGAGGTGGGAATCAAACTCGGTTTCCCCCAGATAAGAGTCTGTACACTTAACCACTGCACCAAACTGGCTCTCTGATTTCTGAGTGCTGATGTAAATTGAATCATTGTCTTTTTAATATGCTTCTCAATAATACTTAGCATTTTATATTGCACTCTCAGTTTTTGGCAGCTGTTAAGTTCCACGATAACTTACTTTTAGGTTCTCCTTCTGTGGGATGAGGGTTTATGACTTAGGTTGTAAAAACAGTAAGAAGTAAAGTATAGCTTTCTTAGATGTTCATAGCATTTCATACATTGTCTAATAATCCTTTCTCTCATATTGTCTGAAAGGCTGAGGGATATTTCTCTTCCCCTCCAAAGCCACTTGCAAGACCTGAACCACTGATTTCTGTCATATAGCAGTCTCTTAGCTACTGTGCTACACAAATTCACATAGTATTGTGTAAAATTTCTGTGACTATACTACACATACTGAGTTGAATCTGGCATAAACATTCTGCTTGCACAAGGAGAAATTCAAGAATAGGACCACAGTAGTCACTTGCACGAAGTCAAATTTAATTGTATCCTCCCTTGAGTTCCTGCTTGTGCAAAATCTTGTGCAGCCAATTTCTAGGCACTATGATATGTAGGGAAGAAAGTGTTAGTGGTTGCACAAGATCTTCTGCAAGTGGAACCACATTGTCTGTTTATGTTTTCACTTGCCCATCTCTGGTTCCAGGCCACTATTTGAGAAATAGTATTTGTGTTTTACTTTCTCTTGAATACTTTTTTTATTAAGTGCATTTCTATATAATCCTTCCTGCCATGTTCTCCTCTTCATGTTAACCTTGCAACAATCTTGTAAGTTAGGTTAGGCTAAGAGAAAGAGAGTAACTGTCTCAAGATCATGCAAATTTTACTGTAAGTAGAAATTTGAACCCAGATTTCCCAAGTTTTAGTCCAGCCCTCTAATTTGTTATATCACACTGGCTTAGGGTCGCCAAGTCCAATTCAAGAAATATCTGGGGACTTTGGGGATGGAGCCAGGAGACATTAGGGGCGAAGCTAGGAGCAAGGGTGTGACAAACTTAAATGAACTCCAAGGGAGTTCTGGTCATCACATTTAAAGGGACGGCACATCTTTTCAATTCCTTCCTTCCATAGGAAATAATGAAGGATAGGGGCACCTTCTTTTGGGGCTCATAGAATTGGACCCCCTGGTCCAATCTTTTTGAAACTTGGGAGGTATTTTGGGGAGAGGCACTAGATGCTATACTGAAAATTTCGTGCATCTATCCCAAAAAACAGCCCCCCCAGAGCCCCAGATACCCGCAGAACAATTCTCCATGATTTTCTATGGGAATAAATCTCCATAGGGAATAATAGAGTTCCCAGCAGACATTTCCCTCCCCTTCCCCAACTTTCTGATGACCCTGAAGCAGGAGGAGGGTCTCCAAACAGGGGGATCCCCTGCCCACACCTGGGGATTGGCAACCCTACACTGGCTTACTTTTTTGTATTTTTAATGATCATTTAAATAAAAAAAAATCAACTTTTCAGTCTTGGATAGAGAACCAGTGTGATGCAGCAGTTAAGAGTATCAGACTAAAATCTAGGAGGCTCAACGTTAAATCCCCACTCTGCCATAAACTTTTCTTGGGGATGATGGACCGCCACACCACAGGATTATTGTGAAGATAAAAGGGGATAAAAGAGCCACATGTTCCACCCTGAGCTCCTCAGGGGAAGGGCAGGATAAAAATGAATTAGATGGATAGATAAAAATACCTGCTCCCTCCCATTACTAACTTAAATGAAAATAACTCCACACAGTTGGACTGGTTTCTCGGTAACTGTGCTTAGGTTTACTAACAGCCTTCTTATTGCAGTATTACTGTAGATGTGTAGAATGGCCATAGAATATTTCTAATACAAATTGCCTGTAAAATATTAATGTCTATTAGTTCTAAAGCCATATTAAGGTAACTGATCTAGTACATTTAAAAATAAATCTCTATATCCATTTTTTATCAGAAATGACTGGGAAATCTATAACCTATGTCATGTGATTACAAGGATGCCAGTTAAGAAGATGTTGAGCTAGTTTAGCATATGACACTAAAGCAGGGGCAGAATGAAGCATTAGGTCGCACCAGAGCAAATGATTGCAGTAAGCATAGTACTGGTAGTCAAGGCAACAACACATATGGCTTGCAGGGAAGCAAATAAAAGCAGTCCTACCATCATTTTTTCATCTATTTCCATTGATCAAATAATTTGTATCACTCTGCACTATAAAAAAATGAAAAACAAATGCACAATTCAGGTGGAAATGCATGTATTTATTTAGTATTTTTGTTTGTTTGTAGGACCACTGGAAAGGAGTTTGCTTTGAAGATTATAGACAAAGGAAAATGCTGTGGAAAGGTATTAAAAGAATATAAAATAGTTTCATTGTAGTATGAGAGATCCTTCCAAATTCATCTCATCCAGGAAGTTACTGGAAGTTTCCAAAGTATGGCAATTGAATACCTAAACTGGGATATAAAATTCTAAGTGATCAAGATTCACTGTTGTTCTGGGAAAATTGTCCCATTACCAAACCACTGCTAGGGTTCATTTTCTGATAAGAACATTTACAACTATTTATTCATCAGTGTTGTATATTTCTGAATGTTGTAAAACTTCATGTGCTTCACAAGTATGTGTTTAGTAGAATTACACTATTTAGATAGCACTGTTATTGCTTGTAAATTGTGTTTGTAAATTGAGTAAATCAAGAGAAACCCTATCCCACCTGTTTCATTAATTGGACAAAGAAAATGCAATAGCATCCAATATCCTTTTGATAGCAAAAGACAGCCTAATAGATTTGCTTCATTGTAGCAAGTGTTAATAATAGAAATATCTACCCGACTGTAGTGTCTTTAATTACTTTAGTATTACAGTTCTACAGGCAAGAACTGCCCATTGCGTCTGAGTTAAATTATTTTTCCCATAAACAATTTACTGTCCATCAGGACTTCAAAGTAAATTTCTAGCGTATTAGAACCATGGGTAAATATGATTTCCGCTACAGTTGCATGATGCCAAAAGAATTTTGCTTGTGATTTTTATATAATAGAAATTGTAGGTGTATTTATATACATACAGACCTACACATATTAAATATATATTTTACTTCAGGATACTGAGGGTGAAAGTAAGGAGATGGGGGCTGGAGGTAGTAGTGTTTCCAGACTTCACCACTAGAAACGTATCTCAGAGTTGCACTACAGGTCCACCTTAATGAATGCAGAAAGGCATTTTTCAAATTTGAGCCCAGCCACTGTCTTTTTTTTTTTTTAATCCTTTTTGCAGTGTTAACCTTTTTCTTTGGTCAATGTAATATGATCTAAATGACTGAATTTCCTGAACCCTTATCATTCAGGTTGCAAGTCTGGGTTTACATGTTTGAATGCTTGGCCAGTATATGAAACAAAATGCCGGTGGACTAGATGGACCACTGGTGTGATTATGCAAGTCCCATACGTTCTTACAGTGGACTGATTAACAGAAATCTTTAATTATTGAATGGCATAAAGAGTTAATGACAAAAGTAGCTTTCTAATCACCTGCAGTCACAAGCTGGTTCACAGCTTTGTCCTAACCATGTGTACTCAGAAGGACATTTATTTTGCATTTCTACCACTGAGGAAAATGTTTTTAAACTAATATTTTTAAAAAGGAAACTTTTTCCTGGACTCCATTTTCCAAATGAGGACATGTGTTAGAGTTCTTTTCTTGTCTTGTGTTACTTCTGACAATCAGATGTTGGTAACAAACAGGAAAGAGCCATCACTTGTTTTGAGAATCCAAAAGCTGGACTAGGGCTTTATCCACATGGCAAGGTTTTTCTGTTTTCCTATCACTGCTGCTGTGAATGCAGACACATTCACACTGTCAACAGAGCATCTGCCCAGGAGTTTTGTGTATTCTCCATCAACCACCGTTATACCTGCCTTTTCTCCAGGTGCATCATCAGAGGTTTTTTTCCATCAGTTTCTTAAAAATGGTAATTGCTATTATGGTATAACAATTTATTGCTGTGATCCACTAGTTTTAGTGAACTCTGACAATAGATCTTTACAACATACAATGCCATAGTGATTTAGCAATGACAGGCTTTAACATTTAAAAATGTTGCCCCGAAGCCCTCCCATGGTACAGGGGAAGTGGTGGCTGGGCAGGAGGGACTGAGACAGGGAAAGTAGCACAGATGTGTCTGGGACAGGGGTGTCGAACTCATTTGTTATGAGGGCTGGATCTGACATAAATGAGACCTTGTTGGGCCCGGCTGTGCCAGAATGGGCTGTGCCATGTCGCATTGGGCCAGGCTATGTTGGTCCTCCAGACCATGTGTGTGTACCTATTTAAGATTAGGTAGCAGAGATATAAACTTTATAAAGGACACAGACAGACACAATTAAATATTTTTTTTAAAAAAAACCTTACAACATGCTTGAAACGTTAGTACTCATTGGTCTTAAAGGTGCTTTCTTTGTATTTCTCTGGTGGGATTCAGGGAACTGGGCAAAAGAATCTCTGGCTCTTTCCTTCATTCCCCAGGGGACTGGGGGGGAGAGCCACAGCCAATAGAAGAAAGAGAGGCTTGGTTCAGTAGCTCTGCTGTGCAATTGAGAAAACCTGGAAAAACAAGCTCTGCCTTCCTCTCCCTTCTCCCCAAGGGAGGAGCCTCAGCCAATGGAGAAAACAGATTTTGCTCTGTAGCTCCTGTGCGATTGAGCAAGCCTTGCAAAGCAAGCTGTGATGCAGAAGGAAGCAAGAGAGAGGGAGATGGAAGCAGATGACAGCCAGTTGCTTAGGGGCCTGATAAGAGCCCTCTAGGGGCCTGATTCAGCCCTCAGGCCGAGAGTACAACACCCCTGGTCTAGGAGCTTTAAAAGGCACACCTTTCCATACACACAGTGTGCTAATGCACTGACTGTGATCTTTCTGAAAAGATTTTTTAACCAGGTTAAAGAAGGAGAAGGTCCAGAAAGTGGATGATTTGAGGGTGGTATCATATGGATGCTCTAGAACCATGTTCCATGTTGAAACTACCTAGATTAACCTTGGTCTGATCCAAGGCAGTTCTTATGTTCATGATTCTATTTAAGTAAGATTGTTCTTAATTTTTTCCCTGTACTATGTAAGATTTTTTGAATTGAGAACAACAAAATTGATTGTCAGTAATGGTAATTTTTCTAGTATAACAATATAAGTTGTATTTTTTTCTTGTATTAGGATACATGTGACAATGCACAATGCACTGAACTTTCATGAGCTTTAGTTTTTTTAATAAAAGCTGCCATTCACATGTATGGCTTCCTCTAAAAATGCAGCATCTCTTTAGAAAAAAAGGGGTTGCACCAAGAATTAGACAAGAGGGCATGCACTAACCAGAGTGCTGCTGTTGTTACACCAGTAGTGCAGTGAGAGATAGGGCAATTTTTGTAGTGTCAGCCATGAAGCTGACTAGGTAACTTTGGCTAGTCGTTATCTTTCAGCCTGATGTATTTCACAGGGTGGTTGTGAGCATAAAACAGAGTAGAGAATCACTTATAATGCCTTTTCTCTGAAGGAAATATAAGAGACTAGAAATAAGGCCCATTATGGGAGAAAATACAGCGGGGTCTAGAAATAGGCTCTGTGTGAGTGCCCCCCACCCTTACTGTCTCCCCCCCCCCCCGGTGGCCATTTTCTGTAGGGTAATTGATCTGACTTCAGATTTTCATCTCCTCCCCCTCCCCTGATGCATCTACCTAGGAAAAGTACAGCCTTTCTCCATAGTGTGGACCAAAGCAGCTTATACCATTCTCCTCTTTTGGAGAGCCAGTTTGGTGTAGTGGTTAAGTGTGCGGACTCTTATCTGGGAGAGCCGGGTTTTATTCCCCACTCCTCCACTTGCACCTGCTAGCATGGGCTTGGGTCAGCCATAGCCCTGGCAGAGGTTGTCCTTGAAAGGGCAGCTGCTGTGAGAGCCCTCTCCAGCCCCACCCACCTCACAGGGTGTCTGTTGTGGGGGAGGAAGGTAAAGGAGATTGTGAGCCGCTCTGAGACTCTTCGGAGTGGAGGGCGGGATATAAATCCAATATCTTCTTCTTCCTCTTTTCCTTTTGATCTGCACAGCAACCCTGTGAAGTAGGTCAGGCTGACAGTCTATGAGTGATCTGAAATCACAGGGCAGACCAAAGCAGGAAGGAAGCAACCTCAGCAAGGTATAATGACAAAGAGTTGACCCTGCAAAGTAGCCATAACTAAAGCCTAGAAGGGCATTTTTGTAGAGGTAACAATGCTTAATGGATTTATGCTGTGCTATAGATTTAATGACATGCACACAGTGTGATTCTTAGTGATGGATCAGATGAAGATGAGTAGCCATGTTAGTCAGTCTGTAGCAGTAGAAAAGTCTAAGAATCCAGTAGCACCTTAAAGACTATCAAAATTTGTGGTAGGATGTGAGGTATGAGCTTTTGTGTGTCACTTCAGATATCTGAAGAAATTTTGTTTGTCTTTAAGGTGCTGCTGGACTGTTACTCTTTTCTAGTTGTAAAACAGATTGTGAGTTTAATTTGCCTTGTGGGTTTGGTGTTATAATGCATTCTTTACTTACTACTGTATTTACATGTAAATCAAATTTTTGTAATTAGTGCTGATTAGCATAAACAAGTTCAGTTTTTCTTTTCTGTTATCAAAACAAAATGGAGACTCAAATGAATGAATATTGCAAAGGGTAGAGTGAAACACTGTGTGTATGTTTGTGTGTCTGGGTGCTTGTTTTTTTATAGCCCACTTTTCTGACTGAGATTTGAGGTAGATTATAAGATTTTAAAAAGACCCAATGCGATTGCATAAAATATCCAATAAACAATGCAATAGGACCAAGATTACAACACTGGAAAACATTGCAAACAAAACCAGTAAATGCGAGATCACAGAAGACTATGTAGTAAAAGATGGCGCATACAATAAACAGTGCAATAGGCCACAGTCCTTTTTGCACCCTTCTGAACACTGTAGTTGGATGTGCCTAGACCAGTGCTTTTTCAGTTGTAGGCTCCCTGGTGGACCAAGAACAGCCTCTCTGTTCCTTGCAGTGTGACCCTGATATTTGAAAATGTGGAACTCTGGATTGGGATAACTTTATAGAGGCAGGTATGTGATTAAATTGAATAGGAATCTTAAAGTAGGTTGCATTTAATTATGTTGGTTTACATGAAGGAAACTTCATGCAGAAATGTAATTTCAGATACCATCTGCAATGCAGAAGTTTTTGGCAGGCATAATTGACTTTCAGTTCTTTTGGCTGATTTCCACCTGCACATCAGATTTGTCTATCTGAAGATGTGTGGCCTGGATATGGCACTATGTATAGTTATAAATAGCTTTTATTCAGGTCTGTTGTCTCTTAAATAAGAGATACATGTTTGCATAAAGCCTATTTTAACCTGTTCAAGTTATTTTGTTTGTAGCGTCTAATCTACTTGTTTGTTCTTGTACATTTTTTGTGGCAAAATGAGAGAGTTCACTCCATACCTCATCCTAACTGTAGATTCCTTCTCTTCCAGCCCTATGGCTTTGTCTTTAGCTACGTTTCAGCCATGTTGCTAAAGCACATGCATATTTGTTTTTCTTTTCTCTAGCACAGATTAGTTTGAAGCAGGTTTATGTTTGTTCTAGAAGGGTTATTGATGATCTCACGTATCGGGAAACCAGTTTTAAGACATGCCTGGTGTACACCATGTTCACATGAGGAGATACATGCTTAGCATGTGGTTTTTTAATAACTGTCATTAGGATAAAATGAACCCTACAGATAAGTATGCTGATTGAATATAGAAGCCACTTGATTAATAATCCTGATGCAGGAATAATAGAATTTAATTTTTTTGGCAGTGCTTATGCTCATCCACTGTAATTTTCCATACTAATGCATGAAGTTCATTGGCTTAGAATGTTTGCATTGTGATGAAGATGTGGTTTCTAGTGAGGCTTTTTGATTTCACAAAGTGTTGGAGCAACTGTTGATTTTTTTTTCCAGGAAACACCACTGTAATATATCTAGTTCGTTTCTTAAAGAGGACAGTATTGAAATACTTATCTGATGACTGAAAAGAAACATGATTTTTTTGTTTTGTTTTCTCTAACATGTACTGAAGAAATGTTACAAGATTTAGTTGCAGATGTGTAGAGAATTTTATTTTGAATATTTTGGAATCTCTTGTTTGGAAATATTTGTGAGATAGTTGAATCAATATCTGTGTTTCACAATGAATTTATTTATTACACAGAAACTAATACAGAGATGAATAGTGTTGGAAATCTTAGTTCTCTCTTAAATCATATTTGAAACTATGTTGTTAAAGAAGGTTGCTTTTCTTCCTGTCATTCCTTCCACAACAATGAATAGGAACATTTGATTGAGAATGAAGTATCAATACTACGGCGAGTGAAGCACCCTAATATCATCATGTTAATAGAGGAGATGGATACCACAACAGAGCTTTATCTGGTGATGGAATTAGTCAAGGTGGGGAGTTTATTGTTGTTGAATATGAAATAATAGAAAATTTATGTTCAGGACCAATGTACAGAAGATGTTGTAGATGCATCTATTTTTGAATAGAGTCCCTTCACTCAACCCATAATTTAAATCACTAACGCTGTATTCCTATGAAAATTAGCTCCAGTTGGAGCTTATTGATTTGAGTAGATTACACTGAGAAACCATGCACTAGATCTCACTGTAAATTATGGCCCAATGTCCAAATATATCCAGTTCTGCTTCTTGCAAACCATTTACTGTTGATTATAAGATACTACTATGAGGTAGTAGTGCACAGAACCATTTTATGTAAGTTGTATTTGTATACAGAGTTGTCATGGAATGAAAATGTAGAAATCTGTTTCAGAAATAATACTGTGACTTGAAAATGTGACATTTAATTTAGTCCCACATATATGTTGTACGCAGTGTATAAAACAATATTTATTGTTATATCATGTTTCTGTTAAGCATGCTAATTTCTCATGGATTGAGTCCATTGTGAGTTAGTTTTTTGCCAGTCTAAAATAAACATTTATAGAATCCTTTGAGACAGTTTTAACTAAGCTGTAATAATTAAATTAGCTTAAGGCATTCTTATGTGAACTTGACTTTACATTTTTGATACATTATACAACCTAAGTGTAAACTGCTTCTCAACAGTAATAAGAGCTGATGAAATTTACTGAGTTTTCTTTTTTTGTCTCTTACAGGGAGGAGACCTTTTTGATGCTATCACTTCCTCCACAAAATACACAGAACGTGATGGAAGTGCAATGGTCTACAATCTAGCCAGTGCGTTGAAATACCTCCATGGTCTCAATATCGTACACAGAGATATCAAGCCAGAGAATCTTCTAGTATGTTCTCCCACCTCTCTTCTGCATTAATGTAAATGCATGCATGTGGTAGGAAGCAATCAGGGGTTTTGAGGTGCACAAATTTAATAATTGTGTGCTTGAAGTTAATCACTTTTCATGAAATATTAATAGACTTTGGTCACATGATTTGCCTCTGACATTTCCCAAGTCCTATCCTTATTTACATTTTGATTGCTGATTGTGTCTTGGGTAAGCGAGATTTCATTCCTTGTTATCAACAAAGACTTCAAATGCAAAAAATTAAATTCTTTGTAAGAGCAAACTTAACAAATGCTTCTGAATTGTCCAAAAAATTCTATCTGCTATTTAGTCTCATTGCATGGTTATATTGTCTGTGAAGGAAATTATTGGAGTGTCAGGAAAATAAAAATGTTACAGTGCAGCAGCTAGTAATAACAAAATCACACCCATGTAAACAAGGAAACCAGGCAGCCAGTTGGCCCAAGTCCTATCTACCTTTCGCCGCATCAGCTTTTCCTTCACCTGTCGTCAAGATCTTCCTTGTCCTTCTTCTCAAGCTCCCAATACAGGAGGGTAAGGAGGTCAAGAAAATCAGCATATCTTATCCCTGGTCATTGGCAATAAGGGGCAGTGCCAGGTCACCAAAAGGCAAAGTCTTGGCTGGCACCACTGCATAAGAGGAACCCCATAGGGAAGGATAACTTCAGCCGCCCCATGGTGCCACTGGCACTGCCAGGGGTTGGGCTGGCATACCCACCCCAAGCCATCCGCAGATTAATCTGGTTAAAACCCCAAGCCCAGGCTTGAGAAGACCAAAGCCAGCAGGTGAGGTGTGGGTCTGGCTGGGGACCTGGAAGTAGCAGAGTGACCCCAGGGCCCCCAAGGCCAGACCAATCTAGAATACTGACTGCAATCAAATTTACCAGGCTGCACCTGTTGCTCCAACTGAGGGTGTCCATATCAGCTGCTTTCCACTGTACAGAAGCCAATGGCTCACTTGCTCTTGATTTGCCAACACCCGAAGGCACTATGACCACACTGCTGTGACAAGATGGCTTGCCTGACTGTTCTCAGGGGAAGACAGAGTACATCTGTTTGGAACTTTTAATTAGTGGCTTTCCTCATCTGATGCCTACCCACATGCCATTTGAGGGCTGAGGGAACAATCCTGAATATGAAAGGATGCCAACCTATCCAGAACAGCCTGCCTATCAAAGCCATCCTCTTCCTCATCTGAGTAGAAAGCCAGGGCCACCCTCTTGGGTGGGGCCCTGGGCATGGACTGTTTTCCCTTGGAGTGTCCCTGCCCATTCAAGATGCCATGTCCCTGTAGATTACAGCTAGCCTAAGATGGGGGTCAGTTCTAAGGTGGACAGAATGGTCACTGGGCCTAGCTGCAGCAGAATATAGGCTCACTCCAAATGCCCCGAGAGCTGCCTGTAGAAAGCATTCCCTCTGGGAATAAGAGAACAGCCCAATGCTTATTCCCTTCTTCCTCAGCTGAGCTGACAAAAAAATGGGTGGGGAAAAGGACATTTCTAGGCTAGGACCTGTGCCAAGCCTGTCATTGCCAGCCACAGGTTCTCACTTTCTTAGTTGCACCCTCAGGAATATTTCCCATTGTCCTATGCCCCAAACCTTCACTGATCATAAAGGGAGAGGGGCCAAAATAGGGAGGGTGTGTGTGCATGTGAGCGCCTGGGAGCCAGCCATGCAACCTCAGCTATAGCCAGCTACTGCCCCAAAACTGAATCTATGGCCCTGTCAAATGTTCTTGCTGCCACCTCTGTCCTCAGCCTTTGCTTTCTGACACCATAGACCTTGCCCTGGATCAGAGAGATGAGCCACGGAATTCCTCTCTGCTCAAGCACTAGACAAAGACTGAGTAGGTGGGGCAGAGCTGGCCATTATAGCTGGTTCCACCGCCTGCCGAAGAACCAGGATGCCCTGAGCCCTGCTACTCTTCCTCTTTCCAGTGGAGGCAAAGGCAGTCCTTGTCAGCACAGCCAGATAGGGCCATATTAGTTTCATTGCATGTTTATATTGTTTGTGAAGGAAATTATTTGAGTCTGTCAGGAAAATCAAGATTTTACAACACAGCACCTAGTAATATAGCTGTTTGCTACGTGAAAACCTCAGTGAGCAATAAGGTGGAGTTTGAGCACAAGCAACAGTAACTGCTATTTCTGGTGCATTCTTCTTCTGGATTATTTTAGTTACTCAGGTAGGCAGTTTGAGTTCTGAAAACTGAACTGAGAAACCACAAGTGGGATAAAGTATTAGGAAATTCCATAGTCCATTAACACCACACTTCTATTTTCTGGATCTAGAAGGCTGGCTTCTATTCAGCTGGCCTTGAACCAAGTTGATTTCCTGTGTACCTGGAGAATCTTTCCCCACACAACAAAGTATGCACAGACTTCCACCTGTTCAGTTGATGTCCCTCTTGTAGTGCTCTAAGATAAGCATGAGCTATCAAGTTCACTATTAGAAGCCGTATATGAGAAATGATTGTGAAAATATTAGGTCTTACTGTTTATTGTCTATAAGAAGGGGGTAAATCAGGGGCATCTAGGTAGTTGAAAGTATTTTTCCACCAGAGTTAAATACATAGATTGACTTGGGTTTGGTGCCCAAATCTCTTGTTTTTATCTGCTATAACAGACTAACATGGTTACTTGTTTTGTTTGGGTGGGGAACTGGCAGGAGGGATAGTATGAGAAATCTGGAAAAATACTGCTTTCTTACAAATAGGTTTTCATATCTTCAAGTAACAACATTGGCTACAGATGTTGTAACCATTTCAGAAATTCTTGGCAATGTTCCTTGTTAGTGAAAAATAACCGCAAGGGGGAAACTCTCATTTAGCAAGTTTTGATTGTTCACTTGCAGAAGCAAAATACTGTTGATTATGTTTTCTTTAAATCCATAATAGTGACATCAGGAACTTAGCAAATTGGACCTTTTAGGGTAATCTGACACCTTAAGCTCTCATCAGTAATCAGTATATAAATAGGGACATATGTTCTTTTTACTAAAGAGATTACACAACAGAGGAATCTTTATCCATGACCGCAGTAGACATGTTAAGGTGATAGAAATAGTTCACAATGTAAATTATTTCTTATCCTACCAATATATTTAGTTAATCATCCAGTTGTCTGATTTGCTTTTGCTTAGTTCTTCATTACTATATATGCAAATAATAAAAAGGATAGATGATATCATCTGGTTTATGGATAATAGACATTAAAGATTTTAATTTAATTTAATTTTTTAATTTATATCCCACTCTATCCTGCAAGTGGGTTCAGGGTGGTTTACAACAGTAAAATAACAGAGTTAAAATAATATCATAGGGAAAGATGATATTCAGATGATATTCATCAATAAAATCATTCAGTTAAAGTCAATTGAAATAAATTACCAACAGAAATAGAAACCAACTTTCAGAAAACAGTAAACCTTTAAAAAAACAGAAACTTTAAAAAGCAGCATCATTTTATTTATTTATTTTATCAAATTTATATCCCACCCTCCTCTAACGGGCTCATGGGTTCATTTGCTCTTGACATAAATAACTTGCCTATCTTTGAAGGGGCTGGTGAATGCTGTTTTTTAGGCTTCTGGTTTTTAAAAATCTGTTTCTCACAACAATCCTGTGAGACATGTTAGGTTAAAGTAGGACATTTTTTAAAATGATGGTACTCATTTCAGGGTTCAACAAAGTCCCAAGCAGGCAATTGGCAGAAGTATGAGTACTGGTACTTTTCTTTTAAACAACAAAAAAACCACTAGAAAGAGTGACTCAGTCATGGTCACTCAGAGAGTTGTCCTGAGCAGGAAGTCAAACACAGAGCAGCTAACTCAACTCTTTGTTGTAATTTAGCTGGGAATCAGAGCTGGATCCAATCACGTGCAAGATCTTATGCAACATCTAGCTCTTTCTTCCATATATGTTTATGGTGTCTAGAGAACTAGAAGTGGGAGATACAATACATTTACCGTATCTTTTTGTTGCCTTTTTCTAGTTCTCTAGAAGCTGAAAAAATTGAACAAGTGTAAATGGTATTTGTATGCAAGTAGAAAAAACAGGCATTCTCAGTCTGTCATGATCCTTGTTTTAATGTTGCTTAGGTTTTCCTTGCTAACTGCTTTACATAGTAGAAGGAACTTTCAGATGAATATAGGATCTTACTTCCATTTTCTTTTACAGCTGGCGTCTTAAAAAAGGTGAAGGGATATATCTGCCTTCTGTTTGGTTTCTTACCTCTGGCTTGGATCTAGTAGAGTTTCTGAAGATAGAAGGATTTCTGCCCATAGAGTGTGACTTCCTCATCTCACCCTTCCAGGAAAAGCATTCGATGGGGCAATTTGGCTGTAGGGGGAGGGGGAGAGAAGAAAGTCACACTCTGCAGACAGAAATCCTTCCTTCCATGGAAATGGTCCATTGAATCCAACCCAATACATTCCCTTGTGGTTTCTGTTTACAGCCAGAACTATGTCCCTACCCATATGCTTGCTTCTTGCTCTTTCCAAAATTGGGACAGATAGTGCACTAATCAGTTTGGAGCATGACTGTTATTTATTTGTTGGTTTTGAGTATTTATTCACTGTCTCCTCGTGTAGATGCCTGAGATGACTTAATAACACAAAAATCAGCTAGATGCATAGGGTTAGATCCAGCCAACTTTTAAAACTCAATTTTACCCAATTCACTTTCTTACTACAGTCCCATTCCACATGGCCTTTGTCCATACCAGCTCCATGATCCCCAACATAGTAATTTGACTACTCAAAGGAGGACCTCTTCATTTTTTTCACCAGCGGAAAAGCTAGTTGGATCCAGTGCACAAAAACCAGCAGTATTCAGTTAATAATAAAACTGCAGACATGACAGCAATACCATAGCAGCAAGAAAATAGCAGCTGGAAGCATAAAACACAAGTTGTAATTAATGATAATAATTAAAATAATAGTTAACACAGTAGTTAAAAAAACAGCAATAAGACCATCCAGTACAGACCATCCAATAAGATAACATAAGAACTGGGCAACTAAATTTGTCTTCCTCTAGTGACTGAACTAGTCTCTAAAGTGTAAAAACTAAGTTCATCATTAAATGCAACACCCACTTGGAAACTTATTCATGCTTCAGGATAAATGAGGAAGGGAATGTGTTCCATTATGAAAATATCCTGTAACTAATGGAATTTGTCCTCTCATATACAAAGATTATCAGTGCTTGAAAAAGAGGTAACTCGAAATGGACTCTTAAATGTCTGTTGATGTGATTTTGCTGAAAATTTGGAACTTTCATGATAGTGAGACATCCTCTTACAGCTACTTTGCAAGTTCTAGGAGGTTATCTTTGGTGAAGTTGGATTTCTAGGGACTTTGTATTACATCATCCTTCTGGACATGAATATGATTGTGTGAACTGCAGAGAATTCCACATATATATTTTAGTTGGTTGTGGAATTATTACAATGGTATATTATTGTGATATTTGATTAATCTGGGAAATGAATAGGCAGCTAAGACACTTCTAAGATTGACATGATATCTTGTCTGTTTCACACCACCCAGTAATCTAGCTGCCTCATTATAGACCTGTTAAAGTTTCGGACAGTCTTCAAAGGCAGCCACATGTAAAGCACCTGGGTATCTAATCTAAAATGTGCATATTTTAGAGGATATAGATGTGGGAACTGTGTGTGTGTATTCATACAGAATGCCTCTCATAGGGTGTTCCCATTTTGTTCAGCACACACCTCCCATTTTGTTCAGCACACACCCCTCTCATGATTTGATCCTTTGTTACAAAATGGATGACTGTTAACACAATTACATGCTGTTTTTACACATGGTTTGCTAATTCCTTTTTGAATCCTACAATAGTGTGTTTCTAAATGCTTCTCTAAGCATAAGCAATTAATTGTGTGTTTCATTTGTCTGTTAACATAAAGAGAGGATAGATTTGTAGATCTCTTTGTGTTCATGCTTTTCAGACAAGTATCTAGAATTCATAAAAACATTTTTGTCTCGTATCAGTGCATGTGAGCACATTTTTCTGCAAATGACAGTGGGGCTTTTTTTCATTCAAGAATTAGCTTATGTCCATTTGCTGCCTCTTTTTGCTGCTTGGATACAAATTGGTGCTTATCCTAAATCAGGGAAAGAAGATTTTTTTAGATGAAGCTGATTAATGGGGAGAAGAGGGTTTAAATGCATATTGTGCGTACTGATTCTTTATCGGAGTTTTCATCATTCCTTTTTCATATTTTTACAAATATATTACAAACTTTCCTATGAAATTTCCACTTTCCCCATTAGTCTTTGATTCTATCCACTGCTTAGAATCACTGTTACATATTCATTTTTTTTTCTTGGATGGGAGAATATTATTGTGAAGTATTTAATTGCAACATGCACTTCACAAAATTTATAGCAGTAATCTTTACAGCTGTAAACACACCAGTATTGCAATAAGCAGTTAGACACCAGTATTGTTGTACAGCAATAAGACACCAGTATTATTGTATCTCTATTTCTATATACAAATTTTAGGTCTGTGAGTATTCTGATGGAACTAAGTCCTTGAAGTTGGGAGATTTTGGACTAGCCACAGTGGTTGAAGGACCACTGTATACAGTCTGTGGCACACCAACTTATGTGGCTCCAGAAATTATTGCAGAGACTGGGTGAGAATATGTATTTAACATTGATTATTTTTGTCATTGTAGTTAATTTCATATTTGGTATGGACCAGAATGCAATATAGTGAGGTTTGAATACCTGATAGATGTATAATTGACATTTTATTGTAGTCTGTATAATATATTCTGAAATGGGATTCACTCAATATGACTCTCAGTATGTTTTTGGTAGAGGGGAAGATGTATTAGGCTTTGCAAAAAATCTACCATTGGATAAATCCTTACAGTTTCTTAAAAACATCTACATGCGCCCCCTTGCCCAGATTACTCGGAGGTTTGGGCTTGGGTGTCACCAATATGCAGATGACACCCAGCTCTATCTACTAATGGATGGCCGACCTGACTGCATTGCAGGCCGTGGCAGTTTGGTTCAGGCTGAGTGGGCTGAAGTTGAACCCAATGAAGACGGAGGTCCTTTGCTTGGGTCGCGGTGCTCCCGGAGGGGAAATTCCCCTGCCGGTCCTTGACGGTGTGCCGCTGAAAGCGGCCCATAGGGTCAAGAGCTTGGGGTTTTTTCTGGAGCCTTCATTATCAATGGAGGCACAGATAGCGGCCACTGCCAAGTC
This sequence comes from Heteronotia binoei, assembly GCF_032191835.1. Classification (NCBI taxonomy): domain Eukaryota; kingdom Metazoa; phylum Chordata; class Lepidosauria; order Squamata; family Gekkonidae; genus Heteronotia; species Heteronotia binoei. Next base: position 58,058,999 of record NC_083231.1, on the reverse strand, counting down.
CGCATTTTTTCATCTTCAACGGGCGAAGCAACTGGCCTCCTTCTTGGAGCGCCGGGACCTATCAACGGTGATCCATGCTACGGTCACCTCGAGATTGGATTACTGCAATGCCCTCTACATGGGGCTGCCCCTGTGCTGAACTCGGCGGCTGCAGCTGGTGCAGAACGTGGCGGCTAGGCTGTTATTGGGACTCCCAAGATGGGAGCACATACAGCCGGGGCTGCGCGGACTGCACTGGCTGCCAGTAGTGTTCCGAGTCCGTTACAAGGTGCTGGTCATTACCTTCAAAGCCCTATATGGCCGAGGACCTGCCTACCTGAGGGACCGTCTCTCCCCATATGAGCTCCAGAGAGCGCTGAGGTCAGCAGGGAAGAACCAGCTGAATGTCCCCGGGCCAAGGGAGGCCAGATTGAAGACCACCCGGGATCGGGCCTTCTCAATTGCATCCCCACTATTATGGAATCAACTCCCGGAGGCGTACGGGCCCTGCGATGCTTAGATCAGTTCCGCAGGGCCTGTAAGACCTACCTGTTTAAAACAGCCTTCACCTAATGCTGAGCTAAGGAAATGCTGCTGGATATGTTTTTAGCCACAGAATGTATTAAAGATCGAAGTTATAGCACCACAATTAATTAATTTTAATACAATTTGTAAATGGTTTTACGTCGATTTTATAACTATAAATGTAAGTACTATGTATAATTTTATAATTTTATTGTACTGGATTCATATGTTTATTTATTTATTTATTTATTTATTTATTATTTATTTTATTTGATTTATATCCCGCCCTACCCCACCGAGGTGGGCTCAGGGCGGCTTACAACAGTAAAAGCTAACAGAAATCGGTTTAAATATGATTAAAATTATACAATAAAAACATAAAAACCTAAAAATACATAAAACTCACATCGGTATACACTATGCTACATTTTCCTTAAATCAGTCCTTCAATTTCCAATATTCAGTAATCTGATGTTTGAGATTTAGTATTCGGCATTCTGATCACAATTAATTATATGCCAACCGGAAGAGGGTTGTTTTACAGGCCCTGCGGAACTGCTCCAGGTTCCGCAGGGCCCTCACCTCCTCCGGGAGCTGATTCCACCAACAGGGAGCTGCAATCGAGAAGGCCCTGTCCCTGGTCGCTTTCAGACGGGCCTCCTTTGGCCCAGGGATTACAAGGAGGTTCTGAGACCCTGACCTCAGCACTCTCTGGGGAACATGTGGGGAGAGACGGTCCCTAAGGTAGGCAGGTCCCAGACCATAAAGGGCTTTAAAGATCATAACCAGCACCTTGTACCGAACTCGGTATGTTATCGGCAGCCAGTGCAGTTCCCGAAGCCCCGGCTGAATGTGCTCCCGTCTAGGGAGCCCTAACAACAGCCGGGCAGCGGCATTCTGCACTAGCTGCAACTTCCGGGTTCGACACAGGGGCAGCCCCATGTGGAGGGCATTGCAGTAGTCCAGCCTCGAGGTGACCGTTGCATGGATCATTGTTGCCAGGTCGCCGTCCTCCAGGAAAGGGGCCAGCTGCCTTGCCCGCCTAAGATGAAAGAATGCGGACTTGGCAGTGGCTGCTATCTGGGCCTCCATAGTTAGGGTAGGCTCCAGTAGCACTCCCAGGCTCCTAACCCTGTGCGCCGCTGACAGAGGCACACCGTCGAGGGCCGGTAAGGGAATCTCCCTCCCCGGACCACGGCAACCCAGGCAAAGGACCTCTGTCTTCGTCGGATTTAGCTTCAGCCCACTCAGCCTGAGCCATCTAGACACGGCCTGCAATGCCAGGTCCAGGTTTTCTGGGACACAGGCAGGCCAGCCGTCCATAAGTAGATAGAGCTGGGTGTCATCAGCGTACTGGTGGCAGCCCAGCCCATATCTCCGGGCAATCTGGGTAAGAGGGCGCATATAGATGTTAAACAACATCGGGGATAGAACTGCTCCCTGAGGAACCCCGCAATCCAACGGGTACCTCTGGGACAATTCACCCCCAATCGCCACTCTTTGTCCCCGACCTTTGAGGAAATGTCCTACAGAATTCACCCCCAATCGCCACTCTTTGTCCCCGACCTTTGTTGTGAGCCGCCCTGAGCCTGCTCTTGTGGGGAGGGTGGGATATAAATAAAAAGTATTATTATTATTATAAAAAATCATATACAGTTACATGCCTGTAAATCTGAAGCCTTAATATGACAAATCTTGCAGTATATGTGAAAGACATTCCAGACTCTCACTTTTTTTTTTTTTACAGTTATGGCTTAAAGGTGGACATTTGGGCTGCAGGGGTCATAACTTATATATTGCTATGTGGGTTTCCACCATTTCGTAGGTAAGATTGTATAAAGTATTGTTTCTCCCTGTCCACAACATTCCTGTATTTTTATGATAAATATATCTCCATTCTTTTTCCTATTTCAGCTGTTTTCATTCCATCTTCATACCTTCCTCACGTTCAGATAATTCCAATGCCTTTAGTTCATCTGTCATCAGTATATTCAGGCAAAAAGCAATATGTTTATAGGAAGAGTTGAGTAGATTATATTGTTTTAACAGAGGTAGGCATAATTTCCAACACGAAACTGGTTTCTCCATCTTTATATTCTCCTTGAATGTCAAGCTTCATTGTGTTAAGCATGTAGAGCTTGCCCTCTAGTGTTATGAGCTGGACTCGCACATTTTGTCATTGTAATCCATACACTGAATATGACCTCAAAAGTTCCAGACATTGTAAAAAGTATTTAAAACATTCCATTTTAGTAGCTGTAAGCATTTGGTTGGTCAAGTGGCTAGACCAACTTCAGCTTCATTTAACTTGGTTAAGACATGCCTGTTATACAGGGCTTCCAGGTGTGTGAATTATTCATGCTTCTGCAAATGAATGTGCAAAGTGGACCAATATAGCTGTAAATCACAGATCCTACTGATTTGAGGAAAATAAAGATATTGCCTCATATTCTGTGGGTTATGGCAGCAATGCTTTTTCTGTACCATTTCCAGTGAACAAATTGCTTCTGTAGGACATTTCTGAAAAGATAACTGTAAGTATCTGAAAAGATAGCTGGAAGTAATAGAGTAACAATTTCTCTTCCACCATTATTAGATTTTAGTAGCTGCTCCTGCTTGTATTGTGAAGGAAAGAAAATAATTTTGTTTTCCCAGAACTTGCTTCAATCTGCAGATAGGAGAAAACTTAATTATATACCCTCTCACCTATTTGGAGGTGGAAAGTGCTATCAAGTCATAGTGGACTTACGGCTACTGCATAGGGCTTTCAAAGAAAGAGTTGAACGGAGGTGGTTGCCATTGCCTGTCTCTGCATAGCAACCCTGGACTTCCTTTATCTCCCATTCAACCACTAACTAGAGCTGATGAGAATCAGACTAGCTTAAGCTATCCAGGCCTGACACTTCTCTGTTTAGCCAAGACTAAATACAGAATATTCATCATGTCCTTCTTATCTAGCCAAAGTTTGCAATTTCAAAGATTTGCTTGGCGGAAAGGGGGGGGGGCGGGTCCGTGCAAGCATACAAATGTGTATGAGCGTGGAGACAGATTATAGTAAATAACTGTCTGACATTTTTTTACATCCTTCCTCTAAGAAAGTAAAGATGATCTGCATCCAGCTTTTGTTTTCTACTCATGAGAAGTAAGTTTGGCTGAGAAATTGGCTGGCCCAAGATCAGCCACTTGAGATCCATGGATACATGCAGACTTGAGCCTGTGGTCAGCATGCTAACTGGATTAGTGAATGTTGATGTTACTTTATGTACTACTATGGTGCTCACATATACCTTATTGGATTTGAAGCAGCTAGAAATCTTCCTTTTCTGTCCAGTTGTTCTCTTCACACTCCTTTCAGGTACATTAAATCCAGAGTTGTGTAACAGTGAAAACAAAGGCAAATTTCTGTGATCTGACTAATCATTTTCCAATTTTAAATATGTTAATTTTAACTAGTATGCTGAATTATTTTCTGGCTTGCCTTGATCCACAGTGAGAACAATGTCCAAGAAGATCTGTTTGACCAGATCCTTGTTGGAAAGCTAGATTTTCCTTCTCCATACTGGGATAACATCACTGACTCTGCCAAGGTACTGGGTTGTATTAATTATGATGGGCTTGAATTTATGCAACCATTTCTTACAGTTAGGCTTATTCTTCTGCCATAACTGGCTGCAGCGAAAACAGCTGAAAACACAGCGATCTCATGGCCTGCAACATTCATGCTAGCCTGGGTGCAAACCTTTCTCTGTGTTACTGAACTAGTGTTGTTGGTACAATATTATATATTAATCACAAATTTCAGATAATTCTCTAGTTTCAGTGTCTCTCAGTATAAGTAATTTTCTGTTTTGACATAAGTTCATGGTCTTACTTAAAAAGAAAAGAGAGAACCAGAGAGGGAGTGTTGATGTGGGAACAACAAGCAATTGATTTGTACAACTCTCATTATTGCTTCTAGCTTTAATTTTAATAGTTCAGAAAAACTTTGCCAGGATTTAGTGCTACTTAACATTCCTGTGTTTGTGTGTTGTCATCTGATCTATGAGGGTTAGTTTCTCTCAACAGCTTTAATGGTTCTGCTCATATTTAGCAAGAATGGTCAAGTGTTTGGGAAAAAGTAAATTCAGACTGATTCCACACTAGCAGTTGCTCCACCTGCAGGCTTCTGCTTTCCTCAGATTAAGTGATCAATTCCTTGCCAGTTGCTGCACAAGCACATTTTGACCTGCAGCTCCCTCCAATTTCCTTAACTTCACAGCTTGTTGCTTTGTTTTTTTGGAGATTCGTAAACTGCAGGGAAATTGGAGAGAGCCATGGGTCAAAATGCAGCCATGCAGTGACTAGTGAGGAATCAATTGCTTGATCTGAGAAAAGCAGAAGCCCATGGGCGGAGTGACTGATAGTGAAGAATCGGTCTCAGAGTCTAGGAGAAATGAAGAATAGAACAAGTGGGAACCTGCAAGGATTTGCAGAAAGTATCTCCTTTCCACAGCCCACTATTTCCCTTTCCTGAAAGCCCCCACAGCTCTCCCATTTTCCCTGCTGTATTTTCCCTTGGGTTGCCAACTTCAAAGTGAGGCCTGGAGATTCCCTGGAATTACAATATGTCTCCTAGCTACAGAGATCAGTTTTCCCTTAAGGTTGCCAGCTCTTGCTTCAGGAATTCCTGGATATTTGGGGGTAAAGCCTTGGAAGGGTGAAGTTTGAGGAAGGAAGTGACAACAGCAAATCCACCCTTCAAAGCAATCATTTTCTCCAGAGGAACAGATCTCTGTCACTTGAAGAGCAGTTGTAATTCCACATAGATTGAGTTTCCAGCTCACAAGTGTTAAGATTTGAGTGGTCCTTTCATGGTTGTTATAGCACTTTGTACTTGTAATAAAATTTAATGTTGAGCAGTTTACATTTTGCATAGAAGTTTGAATGTTTACCATTGTATAAGTATGCATTTTTGGATATTGTTATTGTGTATTGTATATTGTTTTAGATAATTTGGATAGTGACAAAAATATTGCAACTTGGGATATTTAGTAATAAAAGGAGTTTTTAAATTCGTTTTCTATAGTTAAGTTTCACAACTTTTGGTTTTTGGTGCCTACCTGCAGATTGACAACACTATTGCCCCTGGAAGAAACAGCTGCTTTTGATGGTGGAGTCTATGGTATTATACCCCTCTGAGGCTCCTCCTCTCTTTAAACCCCACTTCCTGGGCTCCATCCCACAAATATTTAGGAATTACCTCTCTTGGAGTTGGCAACTGAATTTCCTTCCCACCCAACAGCCAACCTACCTTTATCGGCCCCTCTGACTTAAACTTTCCTTCTATGTACCCCCAGTGGCTTGTTCCTAGGAAAACTAACGTCCAGTTGTGTGGTGGGAGCCACTGGGCAAGGCCCACTTGCATGGTAGGGAACCCTCAAGGATTTGTGGGGTGGCACCTCACTTTCTTCTCTCCTCACTCTATTTCCTCTTTCTGCCTTTCTAGTACCTTCCATATTGTCTCTTCTTTCCATGCCACATTCTCTCCTCAGCCATTCCTTTTATCTGCATCCCATCTTCAGCTATATTTTACTGCACCTTTCTCCACAGTGGGGACTAAAGCAGCTTACATTATTCTCTTTTTTGTCCTTTGTATCCACAACACAATCCTGCAAGGAAGGTGTGGCTGAAAAGTATTAACTGGTCCAAAATCACCACATGAGCTTCCATAGCCAGATGGAGATTTGAACCTGGGTCCCCTAGACCTACTCTGAATCTCTAACTGCTTCACCACACTGGCTTTTTTAGGGTGGCTGCTGTTGAAGAGTAACAAGCACCCATGCCTAGAGTCATGGAAGTTGGATGGTATCAGGTAACCTGTAGGTTATTCCCAGGCCCAGGATTGCTATCCTCCAGATGGGACCTGGAGATCTCCCAGAATTACCCAACTTGGAGCTGCCCAACCTAGTTAGGCTTGGCCCCCAGGTGCCTTCCCTCGAAGGTGAAAATATGCCTGGAAAGGCCTCTGGTTTGTAGAAAGGTCTGTCTTGCTTCTTCACAGCTCCAGTTGCTGGATTTAAGTATCCAAAATTTAATGGACTGCACTATTAGAATATAAGATGTTCCTAGGAAAAAGCAGTCTTTCATGTTAATGCGAATATCCAGGCTTAAGGCTTTGGCCAAAAGAGTCATATAATTAAATGCAAGTAATATCAGTGGTATTCATTTTTTCTCCTTTTTTTTCTTCAGGAGTTAATTAGTCTGATGTTACAAGTAAATGTGGAAGCACGATATACAGCATCTCAGATTTTAAACCATCCCTGGGTGTCGGTGAGTCATGTACTTTCTTATACTGCACATTTAGACATAGTTAATTTTAAAGACGCTCTCATTGAATTAAAGCTTTTCTCTTCTGAGCTACAGCTAATGGTGAAGTCCTAACTTTATGACATGACTAAGCATGCTGCAAGTTACCTGCACACTGTGTGTTTTAAAATGGAGATAGATCATGAAGAGTAGCCATATTAGTCTTTAAGGTGCTATGGAACTCTTTTCTACTTCTACAGACAGACTTGCAGAATTCTCACAAAAGCTCGTACTCTGCCAAAAATTTTGTTGGCCTCTAAGGTTCTACTGGATGCTTGTTCTTTTCTTTTAAAAAATGGTTCATAAAGGATAAATCATAATAGAAAACTTTCATGTGCTGTATTCACTGTGCACTGAAAAGGCCGAGGTGGCCCGTGGCTTATCTGTATCATTTGAAGTTGCATCAGTCCTCCTAGCAACGCGGGTAACTGGGATAGGAAGAGAGCTTAAAGTCCATCTCCCAACAATGGTTGATAAATACAGATTAGCAGCGCATTTGGGGTGGAAACCAAATATATTAAGACAGCCTTTCACTAACCGAGAGTCTTCTTCTGACCAATGAAATGTTTTGAAAAAGATTCTCATTTAATAAAAGTATAGCACAGGAGGGCCCTGGATTTATGTGTCTTGAAGCCTGTTTTTCGACATGGGTCTTCGGGACGGTTTGGGGTGAACACCTACACATTTTAACTTTCTGTATAATGTGCTCCTCCAGAAACTCCAGCTGGTGCAGAACGCTGCACAGATGTTGACTTCGTCGCCTGTACGGGCACGGATCCATCCTGTGCTGTGTGAACTGCACTGGCTCCCCATTGAGTACCAGTTCCAGTTCAAGGTGTTGGTACTTATCTTTAAAGCCCTATATGGCCAGGGGCCAGTATACCTTCGAGACCACCTCTTCCTGTATGAGCCCCTTAGATCCTTACGATCAGCAACCAACAACTTTTGGTAATACTTGGCCCCAGAAACGTCCATCTGGCCTCGTCCATCTGGCCTTTTTAGCCCTGGCCCCTGCCTGGTGGAATGAGCTCCCCCTGGAGATCTAGGCCCTGCGGGATCTGCTTCAATTCTGCACAGTCTGTAAAACAGAGCTCTTTCGCCAGACTTTCAGCTGAGGCAGCAGGCGTCACTTGTTATCGGCCTTCCCCCCTCATTTCATCTGCTGGACCTGGGCCTGGGCAGTAGGTCACATCTGTGAGACAGAATCTGCCATCTTAGTCTGTTTGATTTTAGATTTTATGTATTTTAAACTGGTCTTTTACTGTTTTTACTGTTGACTGTTTTTATGATGTAACCCTCCATGAACCTGTTCTACGGGAAGGGCGGACTAAAAATTGAATAAAATAAATAAATAAAATAAAGAACTGTATCAAAGCAAAAATGCTTGATGAGATAATGTTGACAGTAGCATTACTAAATTAAGCCTCTTGCTATTCCAACAATTTCATCCATATTGTGTTTTTAGAATTCCCCTCAAACTAAACTACTTGGCAAGTCACAAAGGAGTAGAAATTGCTGTCTAGACTAGCTACATCCATCCCATTCCAAAAATAAAAGAAAAAGAAATTACTATTAAAATGTGTATTGCTGTTGTTTTTTTCATCCTCCTTTGACTAGGATGATGCCTCCCAGGAGAATAATATGCAAGCTGAAGTAACAGGTAAATTAAAGCAGCACTTTAACAACACACTACCCAAACAGAATAACCCAACCGCAGGGGTTTCTGTCATCATGGTAAGCAAATACATCATTGTCATTAATTATTCACTAACTATCAGCCATTTAATCCTCAAAAAACCAGAATCATGTGAAATCCTTCCACTGAAAAAATAACGATGCACATTCCTCATTGTGTCTACATTTCTCTCGCATTGGATGTGTGGGCATGTGAACACATTTTTAAGAACGCTACTTAAATAGGAATTACAGAAATGACTTTTCATATTCAGATTACTCTGAATAATCAAAAGTTATTACTGTCCACAAACAGTTCTTCCATCTCCGTCTTCTGTTGCCATTCAGCTCTGTCAGAGTTGGCTTTTAACTGTTATCTCTGTGGCTGTAATGAATTTATGTCTCTTAAAATACAGCCTTTTGGCAGTGAAGTTCTTAAAGATGATGCTTAAGTTAGTGGTCAGTTTCTGTTTGCATTGCATCACTAACATACAGTACAGTGGCCACTGACATGCCATTAGGACACCTGAAATCCATTTTAGATTGGAAAGGAAAATTTTGGATGTGCAGAAAGATTATATTACCTTGTTTCAGGATGTGGACCTGATAGTGTGGCTGTGTTTGTGATGCATGACAGCTTTAAATGTAGTGTTTTGTTTTGTTTTTAATTTTAAAACCAAATATAAGAGCAGAAAGAAGGGCAAACTATTGTAGGCTGATACTGTTGCTTGCATTTTGTTTGACAGTTTGACTTGACAGTCTGAGGAACCTCAGAGCTTCATACTTTGTATTGTTGAGACTATGGATAAACCTGAAGCAGAAACCTGGTATCAAATACATTATTAAATAGAGTGATTTTAAATTCTAACTCTTAGCTGCTCTCCAGTTTGCACGCCCTTTTAAGCTTGCCTCCAGTCTTCAGAATAATATAGCTTACAGCTTTTTATTGGTGTGGAGTTTTCTAATTCTCTGGCCTGCTCGTTTTGCTTCCAGTCAATGAAGCATCCCCCATACACTTGTTTAACTTCCCATTTTCTCTGCCTTACCTCCTTCGTTGCTCATAAAGGCTGAAATAGGAATTATTCTCTGAGAAAACATACAGAGAGCAGGCTTTGTGGTAGTAAGTAAATGGGATCTGTTGATTTCTTTTAATATGGTCACTTGCAGTATTAATTAGTTGGGAATCAAGAGAGAAGATAATTTCTGAAGGGGCCCAACAAAAAAAAATCATTTTTGTTTAAGACCTTCTTTGTTCATCCTCCAATTACCTGCTAATTAATTCTGACAAGTGTGAACTGGCCATAGCAAAACACAGGATATAACAGAAACTGGGGAGGGGGGGATCAAAAGTACTACTTACCTTTATCACTGGGGCTTATGTTTATTATAAAACCCATGGCATTTTAGGAAATCAGGAAACAAAGTTTTAAGTGGAGGACATGAACTATGCAAGACAACACAGTTACTGTCACATTTGTTTCACTTCTGTGGTAAGCATCCAGTTTCTGTTTCCAGCCATACAGATTAATATCTTAACTGAATCCTAATTCATTTTCAGTTTTGAGTTGCAAAAAATCAGAAAACAATTTTTCCACTGAAAATCTGAGCAAAGGCAGATAAAGTCCTCATGTGGTAGAAGAATGAAATTACATTTAAAGGATGGTTTGCTGCTGTTCCTTGTGATTTAAAAATGCATAAAATAGTACATTTAAATAATTTTAGTGCTGCTTTTTTCAGAATGTGATTCATTGTTTTTGTAAATGTTGCAAAGCTATTGGTTCTGCTTCAAGTAAGTCTAGTGTCTGTCCCTTGCTTCCTCTTTTGCTTCCTTTCCCAATGCCTGCATTGCTTTCCTCTGAGTAGGTCCAAGCCAATGGTATGTACTTACTATGCTGCTTTTTGGCCACATTAAAATATATTCTTTTGGAGTCTGACAGAAAAGGAGAAGTAACCCGATTGCAGTCTGATGTTGGGATGTCTGTCTTATGCAGAAACAGCATAGGACATTCTTTCATTGCATTTATATGTCTGCATCATCTCACCCATTTATGGTGTCCTGTGTATTTGAACATGTATACAAACCTGCCTTGTGCTGTAAGTCTGTCTAGCTTAGTTTAGTCCACTTGGATGGGCACTGGCTTACTAAGGCTTAAGGCAGGAAAAAAAATGGCTTTCCCAATACTTGTGTTCTAGGCTAGAGCTGAACCTGTGAGTCACATCCTCTTCTGTCCTTATTTAGAATCAGATTCCTTTTAAATTGGAATGGCTCTTTAGTTTTCCAAAGACAAGAGAAATAAAGAGCATCTCAAAAAGGCTTTTTGCCTGGATGCTGCTCCTGCTCATGGCAATCTCTGATGCTGTTGCCAGTGTTTCTCATAAATGAGCTTTCTTGGCATTCATATTTTCAAATGGAGAATGCACTTCTGTATTCCAACTTCATTAGTCCAACTAAATCTGCAGCACATCATCTATTCCATTCCGAGGCTTTGTACACTGTAGATCTTTCCACAATGCTCCCAAGGCTTTTTGTTCTTTTTGAGTCCTTTTTGTCCTGATTGAGTTCTTGTCCGATTAAGAGTTATGGAGAACATTAAAGCTTGCAAATGTTTTGTGATATTTTGGTCTGGTACTAATAAAAGGTATGGGATGATTTTTGGTTTTGTACTCTTTTTTTGTTGGCCAACATGATTCCCTAAAAACTTTGTTGTTAGGTACGTGCTAGCATAGACAATCAGATTCTTAAGCAATAATTTTGTTATCTGATGACAAGTAGAGTTGCTTGTGACCTAAGCAGTCTTGGAAGCACCTTTATATAGTTAGTAGAATCAAATATTTTCTAGACTCTGCTACTTCAGAGAGTGTGCATAGTCAAACCGTATATTTGGAAAAAATGGCACATGGGGAGAGTCCATGTTCATTGAAAACTATCAAAACAGAAGGACAGCTTCATGTAACTTTCACAGTTTATTCATACTTTGTCCATGAAACATGATAGCTAAACTCCCACCCTGGACAGGAAGATGACTGAACAATATAAAATGTGGGAGGGAGGGAAGGACACAGGGAATGTGGAGAGAAGAGAGGCTGAAAGTAACAAGAAGATTAAAAGATAGGTAGACAGAAGAGGTTGCCTGGGGAGATGAGAGAAAACGGAAGGCTGGAGAGGGAGCAGATAAAGGTAGGTAAGTCTATGGGTGGGAAGGAGAGAAAGAAGCAGGAAAGGGGGCTGCTAGGAAAACATGTGTCGAAGAGGATACAGGGGGAAATGAGACCCCCCCCCCCGAGTCCTTGCAGATGTTTGATTCTTGATATTACATCCACATCTTTACATTATGTCTAAAGAGGTGGTGGTGATACATTAATTCTAGTGCCATTAAGTCTTGATAAACTGTATTTTGTATACTAATTTTGACTCTTCTGCCAGCTAATGCTTCAGGAAGAGTTCACTGCTAGTTCCCACTAAATGCTGCCCAGTATGGGAAAAATGCTCACAAAGTTGTTGTATCAGTTTAAATATTAGCGGGTTTCAAAAGTAAAATTATAAACTTCATTAAAACTCTTTAGAAGTGTCCGGTTTTCTACACTTTAAACCAGTTGAGTGGAATTAGGTTGTACAAATTATATTGAGAAAATTCTTCTTCCAAATTTATGTGTTTCTAGAACCATCCAGGATTACCAAACCAGCTGTAAATAGGGCAATGTAAATAATAAGTATAGTAAGGGACCTGCAGAAGGTGGCAGCAAAGATCAGTGCAAACTCTTAGGCATAATAAAGTGCTCTGGATTACAAACCAGCATTTCTAGTAACGGACACCAGAACACCAGGCAAAGTTGTAATAATCTCTTAACATGTTGGGAGGGACATTTAATAAAAGTTGAAGCCTGTAGTTAACATTCCTTTTAAAATGATGGTAACTTAAAAGGTACTATGGATAAATATCTGATCTTGGAATCCAGATTTTTCAATACCATTTCAAGTTACATTAATGAGCTAGTGCCTGTCATTTCATGTCATTCTGCAGCACAGTCCTTAAGTTGTGATAATAATGTTTTGACAGTAAAACATGTTAAATGGGCTTTGGTTTGATAGTGTTCTAGCAATGAATCATGAACACAATAGCATTCCCCCAGGTTCACTGAAGCCAGTGAGTTTAGAAGAATGTAACTCCATTTAGGATGACATATATGTAACTGCAAATGTACCTTGGCAATATCTATGTATTTTTTTTGTTACTATAACTTAGTATTTACAGAATTCAATCTCATCAATTTAAGCATTCATGAACACTCCAGATTTCATACAAACAAATTATATGTTGGACAAATGCTGTCATAGTCAGCAGTGGCATACAAGGCTTTTTTTTTTTTTGTAGAAAAAGCCCAGCAGGAGCTCCCCTATAGCAGGAATGCTGGGGAAGACTGGAGCCATTGGGCAGGCATTAAAAGATAACTCCCTGTACCTTCCCCAGTGTGCCAGCTGGAGCCCTGGCCAGCTCAGGTGTAGCTCCACTCCTGTGTACTCCCACCCCCAAAAACTGTGGTGGCACATGTTGAACCAGTTTGTGTTGAAGGGCTGTCATATACAGGATAGCGTGGAATTGTTTTCTGTGGCCCTGGAAGGTAGGACCAGAACCAATGGGTTGAAATTAAATCAAAAGAGTTTCCGGCTCAACATTAGGAAGAACTTCCTGACCATTAGAGCAATTCCTTAGTGGAACAGGCTTCCTCGAGAGGTGGTGAGCTCTTCTTCCTTGGAGGTTTTAAAACAGAGGCTAGATGGCCATCTGACAGCAATGAAGATCCTGTGAATTTAGGGGGAGGTGTTTGTGAGTTTCCTGCATTGTGCAGGAGGTTGGACTAGATGATCCTAGAAGTCCCTTCCAATTCTATGATTCAGTTTAATGTCATGAACATAAATCAAAAAGTCATAGCTAACCGATGCCTAGGGAGTGCCCATATTGAGTTTCTCTTTGTGTATCCACTAAACCATAATCTTTTGCTACATTGATGTATTTTGCTAACCACAGCTTGCTAAGTTTTCTAGCCAGTGGCTTGGATCCAGCATTGCACAAATGCAAACATAAATGAACTTAGCACAGTTCTGTTTATGCAAGATCTTATGCAACACCAGAACTTTCCTTTACATGTTATACTGTCCAGAAATTGGTTACATAAGATCTTGTGTAGGCAGAAATGCAAACTGGAATACAATAAATTTGACATGACACAAATGGCTTTCATGGTCCTTCTCATGTGTTTTCACTTGTGTAAGCAGAAATTTCATGCTGGGTCCAGCCCTGTATAGTTGCTTCTGATCCTGCAAGAGAGATATATGTATGTTGTCAATGTGGAAGATGGATGCACATCTGTCTGCACAACCTCCTCTGCATTGTAGTGCTTTTCTGAGTTAGGTTTGCAAATCCATATCTGGGGCAACAATTATGTCTAGATTAGGGTCTGAGAGTTTAAGAACTCCTCTGTTCATTTTGTTAATGCTGCATGTTTGCTTTTGCCTCACCAGACTTGCAAATGAGACATTTAACTTTCTTTTTGTTCAAGCAGCTCATTCAAATTGATTCCATTGACACTGCAATAGCATGTTTTCATGCAGTTTGTTGCTAATGCTCTGCATGTAAAAGCTAGCTCATGAAATCCACAGAACCCACAACTTTGGCAAAGACGTTCAATGTTACTTCTCCTTTTCTTCAGCCTGGTGCATGTGTAAAAGGTTGAACATGTGTGTATGTATGTTTGCTGTTCTGTGTGAAAGTAATAGTCCTTAGTGATGTAAACATTTGTTTGCATTATAGAACACAGCTCTAGATAAAGAAAGGCAGATCTTCTGCAACAAGCGCTGTCAAGAATCTGGGCAAGCTGCTGGGGAGCACAACACCATGAAAAATGCTGCAGCTCTCAAATCTTCTGTGGTTGGGCTCAAGGCACTTTGTCCTGCTGCTGCTTCTGAGCCACTTAAACTCTCCACACACCCCATCTCAGCACATCATGATGATACTGCAGGATTCATGTAAACCAAGTCCACTGCTAAGTTGGAAATCTATCCTCCAATATGGTTTCTCATCCCGTCCCTACCATAGATTGTCCACATCAGTTTGAAAGAGAATGAAACAGGTAGTATACGCAGTAGTTTTTAGCACTCTGCTGGCAGTCCAGTTTGGAAATTCTTGATCTTTAAAAAAAATCTTTAAATATAATTTCAAACAACATTGGAACCATTAATGAATTAATTTACTCTGCTGGAAATCATATCTTAATAGACAGTTATTAAGACTTACCCAGCACGCTTTCTGCAACAAGCCCAGCAGAGGAGGAAGTGCTAATCATTCATCTACTCAATTTTGAAATTTAATTTCTGGCTTGGTCTTGAAAAGCAACTTCATCTACAGACTGGACCTAGTGCACAAACTGCACTACTGAAAAGGCAGGGGGTGTGAAAGTGAGTGTGTGTGAAAGGGGTATTGCTAAGTTCCTTTTGTCAAATTAAAGTTTAAGTAATATGACTTCAACCCATATGGAATTTGGGTACAGAAGTAACATAATCAAGGGGAAATTTTTCATATGTATGAAAACTGCAATCATGAAAGCCTTTTCAGACATTGTTCTACTCAAATTACCCCTTTCTGTGCATCCCATTCCTTGCCAGTACTGATTACAAGCAACAAGAATTGTTTGGATGAGAAAGTATGCTGCATGTTGCATAACCTACAATGGAGTATATTTTGGCCAACTAAAGTGATGAACTACAAGTCTAAAACAAGAATGCTTCTGCCATTTATTTTCATTAGACCCTGCTTTTATTTCAGGAAGAGCCAACATCATAGAGAGCAGTGATACTACATATGCAGTCAAGGGTAGATGGAGTTGTATCTTTTCTCTTAATGCTTGTTTCAATATTGGATGTAATCTGCCTATTTGTTTCCTTTTAGTCTTTTTTAACAACTCTACATCATTTTCTATTATCCTTTACTTCATATTAGAATTAATACCTGCAATAAACATTCTTCTTGAAAGAGTAATAGTTTTTTTTAAGGATTCAGGAAGGTAATCTGAGGCAGTTCTTATAATCAATTTCCTTTGTCCCAATGTTGCTGGGTACCAGAATGGCCAGGGTCAAAATGAGTCCTCTGGAATTGAGCCCAATAAGTAGGACAAAATTCTGCTTCCCATACCCTCAGTTACGAGCCTAGTGGCAACGATGGAAACCTCCAGATGTGCAATTTTGCCAAAAGATTGGGAGAACAGTGGAGGACTATCCATTCTCTATCACAAAGTCCTACCACTTGGTCTAAAAATTCAGTTATCAGAGCAGACAATTCTTTAAAAAAAAATTAAACTTGCTTTACCATCTTCAGCAAAAACTGTTAACATAATGTAAAATGGCAAGCTTTGGCAGGAGTGAATGATATAAAGCTACTTTGAATGGAAAACGCTCTAGAACCGGGGTATCAAACATGCGCCCCATGGGCTGTATCAGGTCTCCAGATGGCTCTTATCAGGCCTGCAAGCAAGTCTGCTTCCTTCTCCCTCTCTTTTGCTTCCTTCTGTGTCACAGCTTGCTTTGCCAAGATGTCTCAATTGCACAGAAGTTGCAGAGCCAAGCGTCTGTTTTCTCCATTGGCCGAGGCTTCTCTCTTGGGGAGGAAGAGCTTGCTTTGATACTGACAACAAGAGTGCTGATATTTAAGCATGTTTTATTTTAGGGTTTTTTTTTTAAAAAAAATCTTTAATTGTGTTTGTCTGTGTCCTTTATAAACTTTATATCTCCGCTTCCTGGCATTACATTTTATGACATACATGGCTTGGCCTGACGTAGTCTCATTTATTTCAGATCTGGCCCTCATAACAAATGAGTTCAACAGTTCTGAAACCTAATGGATGGACACCATGCATCTGTAGCAGGCGACTATCCTACCTGGCAATCCATGACTGTTTATTTTAGTAATACTTTGCAGAAGTGGAACTCCTGAGAATTGCACCCAAAATTTCAGGGCAGGACACAAATTCAACACTCCCACACACATAAACATAGTGTAACTGGGGAGCAACTGAAGTGTCTGTTACTGTTTAATTGTACCAAGAATATAAATTATCCTGTATAAACAGATCCCATTGCAGGACTACATCTTCAGACTCTTAAATAATCTGTAAACAAAACCAGGAAAACCACCATTAAAATAGTAAACCAATCTTCTGTAACACAGCCAGATATTAATAACACAATAATTAATATTGGTCAACTGACTTGGATGGAAGGAACCAAACTGTATACTAACACATTTAGTGCATAGATGGTTTAACTTTGCTGTTTAGTTCTTTGCAATCAATAATAATGAACGATAAGATTCAAGTCCAGCAGATTGTGGGGGTATAAGCTTTTGAGAGTCAGAGCTCCCTTTGTCAGATGCAGAGTGTGTTTGCTTTCAAAAGCTTATACCCCAGAAATCTTGTTGGTCTCTGAGGTACTGCTGGACTTGAATCTAGAAGTTCTACTGCAGATCAACATGGCTATCCTCTGAAAACAAGAATGAAATATTCCTGCCCTTCCTTTCTGACTTCCCAATTCTTGAGAAGGTAATAATGCAACCTATTTCTAGAACTGCTAGTTTAAGCAGTAGGGCTTTGTGATAATGGGAGCTAAAATAGTTAAAGGTTTTTCAAAAATCTTTGATGTAAACTGGAAGGTGATTTTATTTTCCATGAATGCAATGGGAAGAAAGCTGCTACACAGCTGACCTTTTTTAAAAAAAGAACCTGCTCTCCTTGCATGGTACACATGAATCCAAACTAAATTCATATATTAAAACTGGATAATATTTGGAATGCTATAAATTAGCTGCACACTGTATGTATGTACAGGTAGTGTGCATGGTGAGTCATATCACTGAACATTTGGCTAAAGCTGCTTTTAGTTGGAGGAAAGGGGAGATTATTAGAAAATAATCTGATTTTGAGATAAAACACTTCCCACTCACACCACTGATGCTTGCTAAGGTAAAAAAATACATGTTATACTCACTTTTCCACTCCACCTTCAAGCGTTTGGAATAAAGGAATTCAATTCTAATTTGAAATATGCTTGGCTTAGAGTTTTAACTCCTCGTTCACCAATGGCAATATTAGCATTTTAAATCAAAACCAACTATTCCTTGAGTTATTAAGAAGATACTGTATCATTGTGCAAAACATACATGGTGTTCTGGAGAAGTGACATGTGAGTTATTCTTTGTTCCCTGGAAAACACCCAAGACTGCCTATAGTTGCTGGTGTAGTAATTAGGCCTAAAACAAAGTCAATATTATAGAGCAACAGGATCAAGTTTTTTAAAACAGTAAACTACTGTTGACTATCAATACAGTATTTTTCAAAATGGGAAAAACTGAATTTTATATTGTTTCAGTACAGCAATAAGATTCCACTGCAATGAAAGATGCACTAAATTACAAATGCCGTTTATTTATTTATTGTTCCAAATTGAATTGCCCTTTTTGGATCTTTTCTGAAAGAAGACAATTGAATGCTAGAAAAAGATGGGAACTGCTTGTAGTAGGCAGCTGAAGAAAATTATATATCAATATAGATGTGGAATGTTTCAAACCTGAATAGAGCACAACATACAAAGTAATTATTTATGCAATACAGACCTACAAAACAATACATTTCTTTTCACAAATATCTTCACAGAGTTCCAAATGGCAATTTTGTAGAAAAAGTAGAATTTATGCAACACCAAAATAACATTGTTCCTTTAGTATAAATTATTTTCATTTTCCTAGGAGCTGAAAGATAGGGTAATTCTATATTGTCAACATGATTGAATGAGGACCAATAAGGAACATGCTCAGATTATACAACTGTACTGGCTGTTACACACACTTACAAGCTATGCCATAATGGAAATAAAACTTC
The DNA here is from genome assembly GCF_032191835.1 of Heteronotia binoei. Lineage (NCBI taxonomy): Eukaryota > Metazoa > Chordata > Lepidosauria > Squamata > Gekkonidae > Heteronotia > Heteronotia binoei. Next base: position 58,040,552 of record NC_083231.1, on the reverse strand, counting down.
TGCTTCTATAGGCAACTTTGTAATCCTTTTTTGCTGTTTGCCTAAAAACAACAGGCTAGTGTGCTTTGAATCTGCAAATGATTTATCGGAAAAATATGAAAGTAAATAATTCTCAAAATTAAGGTTGGGTTTATGGAACAATGCACATTTAGTTATGCCAGAAAGAGAGATCAGGAAAAAGCCATAAGGACTCACTCTTGGTGTATCAACTCTGTTGCTAATTTCCTCTTCAGTAATTGCACAACAAAACAGTAAACAAAAAGAAAAATCTAATAATCTAGACTTAGAAGCATGCTTGATCACTATGTTGATGGAAAGAAAAGGTACATTTATCTCATAATTTAAATATTCTTATTGATTCCCAGAAAAGTCAGTGCTGAAGAAGTACAATCATTGTAAAGTTAAAAGACATGGTATGGGCAAACCCAGTTTAAAATTGCAGTATTATAGCCAACTTCCATTGTTAAAATCGAATAATCCTCAAGATTATAAAGATTTACATGAGAAACATGTTTCATAATATAGCTAGTACAAGAATTTTAGCCATTTATGTAGGTCTTTCCATACATGAATCAAAATAGACTTACTATGACTAAAAATATAGATTTTCTTTTTAAACTACAGACCCCAGCAGCCATTTTTTGCTTCTTTTCCCTTCCCCCCAAAGTCAAGCAAATTCTACAAAAATAGCAATTAACTTTTAAAAATAGCTTCTTCCAGCAATTTTAAGTTACATTCAGATGTTATATTTACTATTTATAAGCACTGAGAATCTGGCCAGACTCTGAAGAGAGACTTGCTATGCTTCAAGTTTCCATCTGCAAGCAGCAATGTGTGCTCCAGCTTCAGTATCTGGTTTGGTATTCATGGTGCCACCTGTTGAAATCATTGTAGAAAAGCACTATGCTGCCAGAAGCCATACCTGTCATTATACACCTATGAAGAGCGAGAAAAAGCTAATTTAGAAAATCCTTATCATATTTATGTTAAGGTTGCATTTAACAAACTATATGCTCTATATCAACCAATGTCAAAAATCCAATGGGCATAGGTTCCCACTGAATTTGGTTATTCTTAGGCCTTGCTTCTGCCGCCGCCACCACGCTGTTAGGAATGTTTAAAAAACTGAGATAGATGGGTTAGATTAAATGTTAATCTTAAACATGCTGTTTCCTTGCCTGCTGAGTTACATCCAATAAAGCCAGTACAAGATGGTATTGTGAACTAAGGAAATCAAATTGATTTACTTACCTTTGGTCATATGAAAGAGCCATGGATCGGATTCCAGCATCACAGCCAGGATAGGCAAAAAGCTGCTTGAGGTCACACACTTGCCATACCATAACCACTCCATTGTCTCCTCCTGTAAGGAGGTACTGACCATCACGGCTCAGCTGAATTGCCTAAAGAATTCAAAGTGCAACTTCTATTAAGTCCTTTTAAACTTAATTGCTAACTAAGGAGAAAGCAGATGCACTATTAAACCATTTAGGTAAAAACATTAAAAAGCAATAAAAGTTACAACAAATAACAAATGAATAAATTACACTTGGATAATAAAACACAGCGACTGATTCTGCACTAGCCTTTGTCCCAGTCTCGTTCTCAGCTCTTGAGTTTGTGCAGGACAGGGAGCAGCAGAGAACATGCAGCCCCACTCAGATGCCAATGCAGAATCCAGAAAAAAGAGCCACCATGAGGAGTCTTGCACAGAACGGAGGCAAGTATTAAATGTGAACACTCGTGATACTTTTCAAAACTGTTCTGGCTATTACCACTTACTTTGGGAAGCAGGGACTTCATCCTCTTCAAACATGTAGACACTTGTGACATTAATTTTTCAGAAGCTTAAATGACAAGTAACAATAGTACTTGTCAAAATAAAATTCACATGATTCTCACATAGAGGAAAAAATCTGTTGGAATAAGCCATCTCCTGCTTTTTTTTCTTTCCCGTCCACCAGTTTACCTCTACCTGTCCCCTATCTTCATCTTTCCCTCCCAACAGCCTTTCTCTGAGAAAACTGGCCTAGTTGCATGTTGCTGACCATGGGGGCAGGCCTAGTTGCACCTTGGAGAGTCTTAAGAGCCTCTGAGAGGCATCTCATATTTTCCTGTATCCCTTTCTCCGTGCTATTTCCTCCTGCCAACACTCATAAGAATTTAAGAGAAGCCATGTTGGATCAGGCCAATGGCCCATCCAGTCCAACACTCTGTGCCACACACACAGTGCAAAAAACCCCCAGGCACCATCAGGAGGTCCGTCAGTGGGGCCAGGACACTAAAAGCCCTCCCACTGTTGCTCCTCCCCAAGCACCAAGAATGCAGAGCATCACCAACCTAGACAGAGAGTTCCATCTATACCTTGTGGCTTAGCCACTGATGGACCTCTGCTCCATATGTTTATCCAATCCCGTCTTGAAGCTGTCTGTGCTTGCTTGTAGCTGCGACCAACTACTGCAGCAGTGAATTCCACGTGTTAATCACCCTTTGGGTGAAGAAGTATTTCTTTTTATTCGTTCTAACCTGACTGTTCAGCAATTTCATTGAGTGTCCATGAGTTCTTGTATTGTGAGAAAGGGAAGAAAGAACTTCCTCTGCCTTCTCTATCCCATGCATAATATTGTAAACCTATTGTCACAATTCCCTGCTCCTTTTCTCTCTCCCACTAACCAACCTTGTAACTTTGCTGTAGCAACAGAAGTATAGTGCCCAGATCACATGAAGTGCTCTGCTTTGGTGAGACCTCATCTAGAGTATTGTGTTCAGTTTTGGGCACCACAATTTAAGGAGGATTCAGCTAAGCTGGAATGTGGCCAGATCAGGGCAATGAAGATGGTGAAGGGTCTGAACACCAGGTCCTATAAGGAAAGGCTGAAGGAGCTGGGTATGTTTAGCCTGGAGAGGAGATGACTGAGAGGTGATATGATCACCATCTTCAAGTATGTGAAGGACTGTCATAAAGAGGATGGGGTGGAGTTGTTTTCTGTCACCCCAGAAGGTCAGAGTAGAACCAATGGGTTGAAATTAAATCCAAAGAGTTTCTGGCTAAACATTAGGAAGAACTTCCTGACAGTTAGAGTGGTTCCTCAGTGGAACAGACTTCCTCAGACGGTACTGGGCTCTCCTTTGGAGCATTTTGAACAGAATCTTGATGGCCACCTGAGAGCAGTGTTGTTTCTGTTAATTTAAGCAGATCATGAGAAAGAGGGCAGGAAGGGTTGCGTCAGTGCTTAGTTCATGCAACCCTTTATTTCACACCCATGAAAAAGCTGATTGCCACTTTGAAGAAGAAATTGAATTTATACCCCGCCCTTCACTACCCAAGGGAGTCTCAGAGCAGCTTACAATTTCCTTTCCCTTCCCCTCTGCACAACAGATACCCTGTGAGGTAGGTAGGGCAGAGAGAGCTCTCCCAGAACAGCTCTGTGAGAACTTGTGGCTGACCCAAGGTCTCATCAGGAGGTGCATGTGGGGGAGTGGGGAATCAAACCTGGCTAACCACTACACGAAAGGGGGGCAGGAAGCAATTTTTCTCAAGGTCAGTTTGGCCAGGGATCCTGAAGGTTTTTGCCACCATCTGGGCATGGAACAAGGATCACTGAGGGTGTGTGTGGGGAGGGGAGGTATTTGTGAATTTCCTGCATTGTGCAGGGGGTTGGACTAGATAGCCCTGGAGGTCCCTTCCAATTCTATGTTTCTAGGAACTGTCCCCCATCTTCAGCTGTATTATTTATTTGCTTGTTCTTTACTCCATCTTTCTTCACGGTGGAAACCCAAAGCAGTCTCCTCTCCTCCATTTTATTGTAACAAGAACCCTGTGAGGTAGATTAGACCTAGATTCTGTAAATGGTCCAGAGTTCCTGGATCCTACTCTGAAACATTTGCTTGGGGTGGTTGCTGCTGAACAATAGCAACCAGACAATTCATAGTGAGTCATGCAAGTCCCATAACAGCAAGCCACCTGGCTGTTGTTGCCAAGCCAGACATCGATGCTCAGTCCTCCTCAAGGGCCAAAACAGCCCTGGAATAGGCCCTGCCCCTCCCCCTGCCTTTTACTTTGAGAAACCAAGGTTACTCTTGTGATTGTTTAGCAATCTCCACAATGGCCACTGAGAGGGCATTTGTTCCTTAAACCCATAGGTGCTGCTTTTTTTATTGGGTGAGTCAACCCCCCCCCCCAAGATTTTTTTAAAAGAAAAGTTCTAAGATTCAGCTGCAAACCTAAGATTTATCTCAGATTTGTAGAAAGATCTGTCTGTCTTGTTCATGGTTTCAGTTTCCAGATTTAAGTTTCCATAGATGGCCATGTTGAGAATTAGATATATCAATAATAATCAACTACACGAAGAAAAGAATTGATTCATGATATTCCTCATCTCACATCTTGCTTATGTACTATTATTTTCCCTGTTCAAATTTAGAAAGTAGGAAATTTATTTATTTGTCAATTGATATTCTGCCCTCCCCACGAGTGGGCTCAGGGTAGATTACATCAGAGAGTAAAATACATAATTATTCAATAGATTAAAACAGTTAAAAAATATAAATATAAAACAGACAGCCATTGGCTAGAATACAGTAAACCTAGCCGGAGCTGCTGAGGCGGTAAACACTGACTGGAGTAGTCACTGCTGGCCTATGGTCAGTTTATTCAAATTAAATCAGATCCAGCATAAAATCCACTGGACTGTGTGGCATGTAAATACATGACAAACCATTTATTGGGAAATTTTCTATTCTTAGCCATATCCATGAAGTCCAAAATAGTGTAGTCTATTTTTGGTACAAGTACCATAATCCTTCAGTCTTTTATCTGTTATTATCCTTAAATTTAGTTGCTTTGCCAGTTATTTACATTTCTTTTTAAAATAATTTATATATTAAAATTTACATAGTTAAATCTCAGAAGATCTATAACAGTTAATAAAATATTTTTTTCTTTTTCAAATGTTTGTGCATTTGATTAGACTTCCCTGTATGAAAACATAATAACAAAGCTTAACAAGATTATTTATTTGTAATGGTTTACTCAGTTCCTCTTTTTGGGAGGGATAGCCATTCTAGCTCTAGTTTCCTGAATTTTACTTATTTTTCACTTGTCATACAGAATAGTTAATATCATTTCAATAAAATTATGTTTTAAATTCATTTATTTATTTAGGGTTACTTTTACATGCTGCCTCCCTAATGACTTGCACGAGACAGCTTATTATTTATTTTAAAAGTTAAGGTCAGCTCCAAATAACTTTGCAACTAGTTCCCCAAAGAATGTTTGGACTTGTGCTTTCAAAATATGTACTATGTCAAACTGCAAACTGTTTTTGAGACTAAAGAGCTATTTAGAAGCAGTTTGTGATAGGGCATGAAAGTCTGCTGTTTTAAAGAAATTCAAAATCTTCACTTGGACATACATGCATGCTTTTGGCCTTGCCTGGAGTAGCTCTTTGGATCCCAGCCATAAAAGATGAAATTCACACACCTTAGTTAGCAATACCATATGAGTGCCCATAAATGTTTTTGTTTTCCCTTTTTCAATCAGAATCTCTATTAATTTCTTGGATTAAATGGTTTCAGGTCTTTAATTTACCATACCTGCTTATACAAAGCAAATGGTTATACAGTACAGTGCATGTATTATTGTAAGCACTAAGGAAGAAAAGCTGGTAACAATCTTTTTTTTAAAAAAGAGAAGTATGGTTTAGAATTATTATGCTAAATAGGAGATAATCAAAATCAGTCATTCAATACAACTGAATTTTCCCTTAAAATGTAGTTATGTCCCAAGTTTTATATTACTGGTTTCTGAAATAAGAAACAATAATGAAAAAGACATAATCAGACATTTTCCATGTAACAGAGGAAGGATATTTGCTGCACAGATGTGCTTAAAACATAAACACGTCAGTCTTAGTGCATTATAAATGAATAGATGACAATCTAGACAACTGGAAGGATGATGAAGCTAAGGCAGTGAATTGCTTAAAAGAAAATGCTGGATTCATGATATCTAACAAACAAAATACAATTACTAAAAAAGATTATTCATTATAAACAAAATCAATATAAATTTTTCCTCATTTCACAAATGGCAGTTTCCTAGGGGTATTTCTGAAACTGCAGTGAAGAGTGTGACAAATAATTATTTGCTACAGTTATAAAATTCATCTGATGAAAATCCATTAACCTTATGGTTATGGTTCACTTGAATATTAAACTGGAGGCTTTTTATCAGAGAAATGCCTATATTAAAAAGCAAATTAAAGCCATTAATCTTTAACTCTTCTACCACCAATGAATTCAGTGGATTTCTGTGCTCTTGATTAAATAAAAAAATGAGATTTCAAGTTTACTTATAGCAATAGCATGTTAGTGAGTCACCTAGAAGTGTGGGGGGGGGGGCGGAGGATATCCTTTTTCAGTCTGTCAGAACTTCAGTTTTAGACCATGGCCCTCAGGATTTAGTGTAGGATGCACTTGCTTCATAGAAGTTGACTGCAGAAATATCAATCAATGCTTCAATGTTTCCTCACTATGAAAGTTATTATGAATGCTTTAAGAAGTGTTGCAATATTTAATCTCTCTACTAACATGTAGTTCTGATGCACAAACATTATATCGAAGCCCCAAATTTAAAGTTGCTCCATTTTCTTCTGTTTCATACTTGTACTTTCTTAAAGAATCTTGACACTCAGATTCTTGAGAGGCCATGCTTTTTTTTATAAAAGCAAACCTGTCACTATGACAACTCTGGCATACAACATCGAGAGCTTGTTAGATGCTTTGCTTTTCAAAACAGACCAAAGGAAGAAAAAACGAATTGGTTCCTTTGGGTGGAACAGCACACTGGCTTTGTTGAGGATAAAATAACGTTATATTTCTGAACTGCCTGCCTATTTAGATTTAAGTTACTCATTAAAACATCCAAACATAGCTAGTCCAATATGCTTTGATATGCTATTAGCCTAAGCTCTACTGAGCAATACAAGTTTTAAAACAAAAACAGGTGGAAAGTGTTGATTAGGCCCTGAGTATCTCCAGACAGCCAAAACATTCTCTTGGTAGCATTTTTTCCCCATACTTGTGTACAAGATAGTAAATTAGAAGATTACACACTGTCTGCATATAACAGCCAAAAGTGTCTACTTTTTTCAACATATGGGAAACCAAGCCTGCAGTGACACTAGAAAGTATGTATAATTTGAAAACTATGTTTCTGTTCTCTTGCATATATACCATCTCTTACTAGCAATGAATATGAAATTATTGAACCCCCAGTGCCAAGGGACAGAAACATTTAAAATACTCTTGTAATAATCCCATTGTGACTTGCCTTATGGCATCGCAAAACACAGAAGCTCTGGGGTAATGGCTGTGGATTATTCAAGAATAAAAGCCAACAAGGACTGCTGGGAGAAAATAACGATTTGGTTGTGTGTGTTGCTGTGTCTAGAGAGACCGGAATTTATATGATGTTAAGCAACACTCCCCAAATTTTGACAATACAGAAATTGTTTTAGACAAAGCAAGGAGCCTTACAAGGATTAAGGAACCTTACAAGGATTTCTCCATGCACAGGCAGGATGCCCTTGCATGAGAAAGAATAAAAAGTTGAAATGCACAAGATTTATCAGTTCTCTTAATGCAATTCAATTCCAATACTGGCCAAGGAACTCAGATTAACAGCAAAACTTTTTCAAATGCAGCACTAAAACAGTCAATCTTAGTAGTTCTGCCTTTTGGCATAGTAGCAAGGTATCATTTAATTGTGAGTATTGAATTTGTTTATTTAATCATATAAATAAGAGAATGTGTTAACACTTTAATATTTTAAATTATTTAAGTTAATGTTGAAAATATTAATGGGTATATATTTTACATGAAAGATAGCTTATAATTTCAAGAGGTAAGGCTAGGAGTAAAAGCCAGGCAGGTACTGTCTTTTAATTCTGTTCTTTAAAAACTCCTTCTACATAAATACACACCAAACTTGGGAATGTGCGATACATTTAGAGCAGGGGTGGCCACTGGTAGGTCTCCAGATGTTTTTTGCCTACAACTCCCATCAGCCCCAGCCATTGGCCATGCTGACTGAGGCTGATGGGAGTTGTAGGCAAAAAACATCTGGCGAGCTACTGGTGGCCACCCCTGATTTGGAGAGTTCATGTTCAAATTGCCAATATCTTGATTCTGCTTTTCTTTTGACATAGTAACTTGGTACATTAGAATTAAAATGTAATATTTCTGTTACATAAGATGGTGTTGCTTTTACTATTCACTTTTACTCACCCTTATATTATCATCTGTTTCCATAGTGGCCTGCAGTTTCCCATTCACACTGAACACACAGAAATGACCATTGTCATAGTATATGACACAGTGACCCTCTCTTGATGCCTGGATAAGTTTTGCTTTCAGACAGTTTTCAGGTGCTTCTAATGTCCTCAGTAGATCTCCATTCATAGAATGTATGAGACAAGGTCCATCTGATTAAAGGGTGTGGGGAGAAAGCAAAAATATTAAAGTCTTACAGGAATATCTGGATTATAATATCGTAAACTATGGACATACACTTTATTCCATCATCATTTTTCCATGTTCTCATTAGATGGAAAGCAAATTAAAAAGCAAGGAAATGGCAGGCAATAATTGTGTATTATTACTGGTAGGTATTTGATCAGCTTAGTAAAGGAATTGCACAGGAAAGAGCATTTTTGTGATTGCAGAGGTGAATTGTGGATGAACTCAGGAAGTAGAAAACAAATATTTTTGGTTCTAAAGTTATCTGAATGCAAACTCCTTTCCATTGGTTGTTTCAGCACTCTTTTGTGCCACATCAAGAGTCTATAATAGGAACTGTGACCAAGTCAGATCCAGCCCTCTGAGTGACGTCATCTGGCCTTTCCACTTGCTATTTGCAGAGTTCAGTAGGTATGACTGAGCTCCTTGATCTTGATTGAGTCCAACCTCCTATAATGCCTGCTGCCATGTCTGATAACAAAATGGTAGTCCAGTGAAATTAAATCCTGATTAACAGACTTTTGGCATAAAATACCTGCATATGTTTGCAAAACCACTAAGTGCAACAATTTATATATCCATACATGAGCAAATAACTTTTGTCCAGATACCAGCCCAGTCTTGATTAATTAGTGACATAAGTGATTATTCTTGCTGTCAAGAGTCAGCAAACCAATCTGCAAATATTGTGATGGGAAAGGGGGAAACACATTTTCACCTTACAACTAGAATGGAACAATGGGGGTGTTCTAGAAGAAAACATGGAAGTATGGTAGGTGCCTAGTGAATCAGCACAGAAACATATACCTACTACAAATAATATTTCATTGTCCAAGTATAATCTCCATTAAAAATAGACATGAGAAGCTGCGCATCTATTTGTATAAAACAAACTTAAACCACAATTACTTTGCACTGCAATACTAGTAGCCTCCACAGAAAGGTGGTCAGCTTTTCAAAACTGCCACCAAGGACTTATTTTTAATAGTTACATAATTTTAATATAAAAATCTCAAAACTTCACAATTAAAAAGTTTCCAAAAAAGTTTATAAACAAAATTTACCTTTAGAACCACTTATTACTAGGCCAAGTTCAGCACAAATTGCAGCACAAACAATTTCGTAGTCATGTCCAGTCAAGATAGCTCGAGGCGATGCAAATTCACCTTCAAGAAGGAACAAGGAAACAAAGAATCAGAAGTTGTCTCAGATTACAATTTTACAGTGTTTGATGTGTATAAACAATTGGAAAATGTTACTTTTTGTTACATCCATTCAAGTTACATATTACTGAACTCAGCAAATAGTACACCACATACCTCTAAACAGTAAAGATAAAGTATGTAAAATGAAATATTCTGAATACAGGAGTTAACTTTGGACATAATACCAAATAATGGCTTGAAATAAGTATGATTTGAGCTTTCAAATATGCAGTGAAATACAATTTGGAATATCCAGATATTGTGCCAAACAGAACCCTGGTTCACAAGCCCACATCAAACCTTAGTTTAAAATTCTGGCCTGTCAGTTCAGTTGTTGTTCCTAACCAAAGAGATAATTGGGAAAGGAACTCACTGACTACATTTCATTTTGGTCTGTCTTTAATTCTGAGATCTCCGCAACAATCAAAAAACAAATGACATCACAAATTCTGCAAGTTTTCCTTATTTTCAATAGAACTCTATCATTTATCAGTCACAAGTCCAATCGTCATCATAAAATATGCAACAAAACACATTTTAAAAATTGACATCTTGCAGGACTTCCCATTCCAATTACAGTTCAAATGCCAAGGTTCCTATTAACAGTACTATTTCTTTTTCATGGTCAGCATTATGATTTGAAGAACATGTTTTGACAAGTGGACTCCTTTAGTGCTTCTCAAAGTTGTGCCAACATACATTTTGCAGAAGAAAGCAGAATTATATCATAATTTTTTTTCTCTCTCCTGAAATGGCAGGGGCAAAGGAAAATACACATTGACTTGTTAGATAGCTGACATCAGTGCTTATTAAAAGATTACAATTGCTATAAACAAGAGAGCCTGGTTGTTTTACTTTCTGTTCAGAACTCAGAATATAAAGCATTATTTTTTAAAATTATACATCCACACAATTCAGGAACCAAAGAACTGTTAAATCATTTCCATTCCCATGTCTTCTTTCCATTTCCATTCCATTCCTACATCAACTTTACTTCAAACAGCTCCCTATGACAACTGCTTCTGAAACTGAAGGGAGTTCAAAAGCAGTTTATGAGCAGGGGAGAATCCGTTGCTCAAAAGGAGAGAGAGAGAGAGAGAAGATCACAACTTTCATGACATGGAGAGCTCAAGGTTCCTCTGTGGACTTTTGGACAGTGCAATCCTGTGCAGTTACTTCAATCTAATACCACTGTCTTCAAAGGGCTAAGATTGGAGTAACTCTGTATCAGACTGCACTACAGTTCTCATTCTTAAGGGGATTTTTTTCTTAAAAGAAACAATATTTTACAGCAACTCAAAAGTTATACAATTTTAAAATAGTAGCCATACATTTTACAAAGCATTTATTTCATGCAAGATTTGGCAAAACACATTCAAATCCAGGAAGCATGGCAGACAGTTCAGGGTAGGGGAAGTCAAATGAAAACCATAAGGGCAGGAACCTTATATCTTCTTAGGTTTATGAGGTGGTGCTCAGGTGAGTGTGAATTCTTACTATGCTTTTAAAGACAAGCTGCTCCATAGAACTTTCCATATTATATAGGAGAGAGCTTATTTTTAAAAAATGCAAATAACACGTATTACTGTGCATGCTTTGATGACTGAAAGGCATTCCTTCAATCCTCAATCTTCAGTCCTCTGCACCTTCCCAAATATACAATGATATCACTGAATGCCCCTCTTCATGTATTGTAATATTTATATTTCACCTTTACCACTGACCACAGCAGCTCAAAAGAGCTTATAAACCCCCCCACAGGTGACACACAATTATTTTTTAAAAACCCAGAAAATAAGAACAGCTATACAACATTTCCACAGAATAATCCCTCTTTAATGAAATAAACTGAAATATACCTGCCTAAAAAGAACTGCCTTATATTGTACTGAAGGCAGGAAACACAAGGGCTTCTCTGTACTTTTTGGGGGGAGGGAGGATATTCTATAAAATTGGAGTTGGAGACTATCCTGTGGCTGAGAGGGCAGTCTTGACAGGAAAGCTTAATCAGGAGGGGGCCCTGGGAGGGAACAAGCAAAAATTGGGATGATGTAAACAGCACTCCACTATGCCAATTTTATTTGTGTATATACATGCATACGATTTACAGATCTTGGGCATACACATTATGAGAACCTTGTGTCTGATGGCCATGAGTCAGCTCTTTAATGCTGGCTACTTACTGTGTGGCACTGTGGAGGGCACAGCTGTGGGAGAAATCTAAACTAGGAGTGTCGAATCTATGACCCACAGGCCTCAACCACAGGCTTGTGGCTCTTCTCCCCCTTTTCCTTCCTGTCCTTACCCTTTGAAGCTCCAAGGCTGCTGAAGTTCCCAATTCCTTCTGTCTTGGTCTTTGCCTGATTCGGCAGGAAGGTCTTTTGGGCTTACAAAGCTGTAAAGAAAATGCAGAATGGAATTTCCACTAAGGTCTCTGCACCTACACAGATTACTTTGGCTATCCGGCCCCAGAGACCTTAATGGAAAATCCATTCCTTGGTTTCCTTGCAACTTTGTCTGTGCTGCAATGTATTTCAACTGAGTGGAACTCAAGTAGTTTCACTTTCCAGCGTTTGTATGGCCAGCTGAAACTGTTGCTTGCTGGAGTTATCTCCTTGCAAATAAAGGGTTGATGCCTGGAGTCAGTTTGTCTCTGCTGAATGGACCTGAGAACTGATGTCTAGTGAGTACTCTAACCTGGGAACCCACAGCTGAAGGGGGTATTACCCTGAATAGCCATTGCCAATCTGAGTAGACTTTGGGGGGGGGGGGTGTAGAAGCTTGCAATGCCCAGCCATTTCATGTTTTCCTAGGCTCAGAACATTTTATATTTCAAGTTAACATTTTTTAGTTTCTGCAGTGATCCTTGTGATTCTTCTTGATGTTTTATTTTAAAAATTGCACTGCCAAATCCCACTATTCCTCCCTTTCCATTTTAAACAAAATATCATAAAAGTTTTAAGCATCTTTGTACTTTAAGTAAAAAAACTAATATATTTAATTGTGTTTGTCTGTATCCTTTATAAAGTTTATCTCTCTGCTACCTGCCATTACATTTTCTGACACAAATGGCCTGGCCCCACAAAGCCCCATTTATATCAGATTCAGCCCTCATAACAAATGAGTTCAACTCCCCTGATCTCAACTAGTATCTTCAGTGGGATGAGCAAAACTTTCCCAGGCTTGCTGCCAGAAAACTTTGCAAGCAGGGAGAAAGGATAGCCCAACGTCCTGAATGCCCTCCTCCCAAATTTGAAGGTGCTTCCTGGGGCGAGGGGGGGCAAATGGTGATTTAGAACCACAGTTTTAATCTATAATGATACAACTACCACAAAAATCTTTTTGCTATTTTTCCGAGATGATGATTTGGGTTTTATTTTGGGTCTTAACACTTTGATGTTCTACATGCAGGTCACATGATTTCTATAGCCAGAAGCTTTATCCAGTCTACAGAGCTCCTGGAGAACAACATGTGATGAATTCATCCCTCCCACCCAAAAAAAACTCCTGAGGAATGGCATGAGTGGGTCTGCAGCAGGAAAGGGGAATTCACAGCAATTGTCAATTGATTCTGGGTCCTCAGCATGGGTGTGTTCTGTCAAGTCACAGCTAACCTATGGCGACCTTGTAGGGTTTTTAAGGCAAAAGATGTTTGGATGAAGTTTGGCATTGCCTGCCTTTGTGTCATGTCGCCACTATTCCTTGGAGGTCTCCCATCCAAATACTAGATGGGGCTGACCCTGCTTAGCATTCAAGATCAGGCTAGCCTGGACAACCCAGGTTAGGGCATTCTGGGTCCTCACAGGAAGAATTACTGGATTTTCAACTTTACATAGCAATAATAAGACTTATGGTATGACCATGTACATCTTCTATAAGACAAAATTTTCACAGCACTAGCCTTGACTGTATTACTGATATGAAGTTACATTTAGACCTTATAAATACTAATATAGTCTGAGAGCATTTAAGACACATATTACAAACTACAGCTAGTGCAGAAAACTACAGAATAACTGCTAATGGGGCTCCCTTGATGGGAGCACATTCAACCAGTGCTGAAAGAGCTGCACTAGCTAACTATTGTGTTCTGAGTCTGTTTCAAGGTGTTGGTATTGACCTTTAAAGCCCTATATGGTCGGGGGGGAGGGCTGTCTGTCTACAGGACTGCCTTTCTCTGCATGTTCCCCAGAGAGCACTGTGGGATGACCTTCTGGAGACCATAAGGGCCCAGTGGGATCTCTCTCAATTCCGTAGGACCTGCAAAACTGAACTATTTCAACAAGCATTCAACATCTAAACTGGGAGAGGACTGCCACCCTACACTGCTGAGGAACTACGATCAATATAGGATCACTATTAGAAGATTCCACCTATACTGAAGTTGAACAGCACCATAAAATGTTTTTAGTTGTATTTTATCATTTTTAAACTGTATTTGTAGATGTTTGAACTGACTGTTAGCTGCCCTGAGTCTGCTTGCGGAGAGGGTGGGATAGAAATCTAAAGTAATAAATAAATAAAGACCAACCAGTAGCATATGTTCATTATGGGTGAAGCAATAATGGCCCCATCAAAAGAAATATAAATATATACATACTCTGACAATATAAACATGGACAATATGAATGGAAGGACAGGGACGTTTGATGCATGTAAGAAATATTGGATGTGTTTGGAGGACATATGTTAGGCACTGTTGTAATATCAAAATATTCCAATGAAAAATCTTCAAGCAAAATCAATAAAATATAAGTTAAAAATTCGGAACATTGGGCATAATCCCAAATGCAATGCACATTACTAAGTGTCTGGATCACTGCCAATTCCCCCTGTTCCTGGAAGATCCATTTCAACACATGGAACACGTTCTTGAATTGTTGCCATTGTCTTAAATATTTACATTTTAAGTTAGTAATTTTACATAACAAAAAAGTTATAATAATTTATTCAAATACATAGCACAAAAGCTGCCTCAAACTTAATACTGGACAACTGTAATGAAATGAATTTTAGATTTTAAAAAAATTAACACAGAATTGGCTAACCACACTATATAGTTTTGCTGTTTCATTCACTGAAATTTCTCTTTCTCTTCACCACTGTAGTCGTATAGAACAAGAACCCTTTGGAAAGTCAGGCTGGTCCCTTTGATAAAAATGTTAAGCATTTAGGGGTCTTCATGCTTCTGGTTTTTCCAAATAATGGGGTCAACTTGGATGCTGATAGCAGACCAAAAGAAATTTCTTTAAAAGGTTTTAAATTCTCACTGCTTCAGAAACTTGTCATGGTTTTCAGTAAAGCAAAGGCAAAATTTTACTTTGCTGTTGGTTTAAGGGGCACTAGTTCAAGCTTTTCTAAACTGGTTTAAGGGTACTGGCTTTTAGCTCTTCTTTGAAATCATGGGGAAGTGACTTCAAAGAAAAGGCAAGGCTTTGTCCCTTAAGCAGGTTTACGACCACTGATCCAAGCTTTAACTAAACTTTGAAAAGAATATTGAGTACATCTTTATGGAGATCCTTACAGAAAGATGAACAAGTCAAATGGGATTAAACATAGTCCAAACCCAGTACTAGTATCCAAAGTGCAACCATTCAGATGATGAATTCTCCAGTACTATATTTAATAATGCCTCAACTTATTGTTCAAATGATACTAAAAACCTGAAATTGGATATTAATGCCAACAGTCACATAATGACAAAGAATACAAATATTAAGTCATGCAAAATACCCCTAAACTTAATAAACAAAAACATCCATTTTGCAGAGTGCTTTCCCTCCCTCACACTGGTTTGTATAAACTATAATTCTTACAGAATAAAGGTTTATTTTAAATTGTCCAGTTTAAATTTCAGAAGCTAAATCCATGATACTTGGTACAGCTGTACTACAATATAATTGGAACAGTTGTTTATACAATCTTTTAAAAAAACATAATAAACACTAAACTTTTCTCCACTTCTGCAGCATTCAAGATAAACTGTGGCAACTATGTTTTTCTTCTTGTGTTTCATAGTTGATCTTCCTAGTCTTGGATTTCATAGTTGAGCAAAAGAGAATCCAGAGCTCTTAAGCTAAAAGACAAAAGCTTAAGAACACTGGATTGTATATTTTAATAAAATCCAACTAATACAGGAAATGCTTATGAGCACTGTCTTCTGTATAGTGTGCTCTGCACACTAAAGTTGCTTCCTTTAAAAAGTAACCTTTCTTACAACAAACATGACTAGCTTCCATTTATATTTAAAACTGAAAAGTTCAATCCTGAAAAAAGACTGACTTTTGAATAAAAACTCTCAAGTTTTTGTTCTGCAGTAGCAGAGGCCACATATTGATTCAATGCTTCCAAATAAATTATACAAATTTATATCTCAATATAAACTTATAAATCAATAAAGTATCAGTTAACTCTCCTATTATAATTTTCATAACTGTTGTAATAATTTCCTACTAGACTAAATAAAAAAATGTATCCATCTCCTAAAATCTATAATGAAAAACTGTATCAAATAAGCAAAGAGAAACTGTAACATTTTTAAATAAAAGAAATTCAGGGGTTGGGAGGGGACAATTGGCAAATTCTTATTCAAAATCTCCCAGGGTGCCATCAGCGCTTATGGGCTTGAAACATATCAATTTTCTCAACATTTTGTTTTCCTTCCACTCCAGCTGTTTTCAGCATTCCAAAGGCAATAATAATAATAATAATAATGCTCAGTTCTCATCACCTTGCTTTTTGGTTTTCTTCTTTTTAAAAGCTACAGCTTTTTCATGCCTAGAGAATTGCCTGAGTCTGCATACATTAATCTCATCTGTGCATCTGCCCCTTTTGCTGCTTTTTTTCAAAAATGATTCTTTCTGTCGGAAGGAATGAGTCTTTTAATACAGCACAACCCTTTACTACATGGGCACAACACTAATACGCTGAAATAATAGAGCCCATGGCATACACACAGGCATCTTAAATGGGAAGTCTCTTATATTCATATCCAGCCAACAAATGTGAGCTCTAAAGAAGGTTATACTAGGATTCACATGCCCTATGAAAATCCCACAACATGATTATGCCCTAAATATTCAGCAAAAGTTGAATAATTCCAAAAATGTTTTGTTATTTGATACAGGAAATAAATTGCATATGAAAAAAACAACTTTTAAATGTATATAACTATTTAAAAAGTTTTATACTTCATATTTCTATTATATTTTTAAAATGTGTAAATAAAGTTATAAAATATCACAGGTGTTAGTAATCTACAAAGTTCATAGCCAATTTTTAAAAAAATCTTTCTGGTCAAAAACTGTTCCTCAAAAAAGGAACACAGATTGGGTCTGCATCAAACAACAATTTACCATATAGTAATTTAGTAATCAAAGTAATGTATTTTCATATACTATACAAATGCAATATTTATGGATCTTTACATAAGTTCTTGCCTTTTAACAAACCAGTACTATGTTCTAAGTCATTTGTTTAATTTTTCAGAAATAATTATAAACTAAGTTAACAATTTATCTTGGATACTATCTCTAGACAGCTCACTAGAAAAAGGAGTCTTTCTGTAACCCTATTTTGACAAAACATCTTTCTCCAATTTCATGCCATCTATTTTTATTGCTTAGAATATTTTACAGCTTAGAAATAAAAAGTTTTGTGAAAACCAATAGCCTATAGAAGCTAATGAATTGTAGCCACTGAAGCAAATAATGACATAACATATAATGTATTTCACTTTTAATGCATCATTTTGTGTTTTTCCTGCTGGCTGTAGTATCAGGATATCCTAACTCAGATTCATATAGAGCAGTCTCCAGTATTCTGTTATGATTTAGCTCTTGACATACTAATGTTGGCAAAATTAATCAGGGAAAGCACTCTGAACTTTGCTAACTTTGCTCAGTAAAAGAAGACCATGGCCAAATAATTTTTAGACAATGAAAGTGCTTTATGACAGTAATGGAGGATATGCTCCAAGCTGTTCTTTGTTATTATTCCGTCCCCTTAATTAAGAAGGGAAACTCTAGCTTAAATGGAATACCAAATAAGGTAAAATAAATGTGATATATTAAGCCTATTATGCCAGTACTATGCATATGGTACAGATTTTATTAATTTACCATATGATTATTATTACTTAAACAATATCTGCCATTGGCTACAAGCAATAAATAGAGCTTTGTTTTGCCTGGAACATGAAGGCCTGCATTACATCATGCAGCATTAAAGCATCCTAGTCTTTCTGGAGAATTTCATGTGTACAATTTTAATTACACCTGAACATAAGTAGAGTCAACACAGTGAAAAACTTCTCTCTATATTCTAATTTAAAGTACAACTAATGTGTGAGTGGTATATCTAACCAGTCACCATTAGAAGAAATTGTGCTCAGAAGAGAAGGCACAGAAATAAGGCAGCCAACACAAAGACTAGAGAAAATAAACTGGCCATTAGGATAGCATCCTGGAGATCACATCTCCCATGGCTTCAGGCACCCCAAAATAGCATGCAAGGTCCTGGGGAAAAAGATTCCTCCCTTTTCCAGCACAACTGGGTGCTTGCTGCTACGAAGCAACAGTACCAACTCTTAAAATGGCCTTGGAAGTAGGGAGAAGAAGGGAGAGAAGAAAGAGGGGAAGAAAGTAATCCCCCCTTTGGCTCTTAGACTAAAAAACATAGAAAAACAGGGTCACAATACTTGTCTGATTACAGTAAAGGAGAATGAGCAGCCAAAATTTATATTCTGAGCCTAGGGAATATGAACTTCAGCAGAACCACTAACCTTACATCTCAAAAGCTGTTTTTAGTTCTCTTTCCCAGCCCCCCCTGGTTACCTGCATAATTCTGCCAAGTGGTAGAGAAGATTTTCCCATCTACCAGTTGTAGAAGTGTGGCAAAACCATCAAATATATAAGCTAAAGAAAAAAAAATCTACACCCACAGATTAGATACCTTGTATTATAAGGAACAAGACATCTAATGCCCTGGAAAGCCTTTCTTAGAAGCACACAGCTTCAGCTAAACTTCAGTAACACTTGGTGAGAAATATGCAGTGGTGTGGATGGGAGATTGGCACTGCTCACACAGGAAAGTTTCCTGCTCCCCTATTAAAATCCTCCCTCCTGAGCATTAGAGGATCCCAAAGAATTACTTGAGATGTGGCAAGTAAGGTGCAGTTGGGGAAATGGGCAGAAATCAAGGAACTCTTCCATGAGCAGAACAGAAATGCCTTCCATCTGGAGATGACACTTTTAGATCTGTGCCATGACAACCAGACTGCTTCCTTGCTATGTGACATGCAAAGAGATTTGCTTTTGTTTTGATTTCTGTCTGCCAAGCAGTCATACTTTTACAAACCTCTGCAGTGGTCTAAAATTGTGTACTGCATTTTCTTGCTTTGCACAAGGTATGTAATTTGCACACAGTAAGGAAATGTAGTACACAATTTTAGACTACTGCAGAGTTTTGTAAAAATATGGCTGTTTGGCAGACTGAAATAAAAACAAAAACAAAATCTCTGCTGACTTATTGACAAAGAAGGAATCTGGTTGTCCTCATCTGTTCTGTGATGTTAACTTATTTTGTTCATTCAGACTGACACAGCAGAGCAGATTCATGTCTCAAATGAGCACTCTGGAAATATCTGTATATACACTATTGCTGTACACTGTGAGAAATTAAGGACTGGCTTAATGCCAACAAAGAAATATCATCAGGACCTTTCTTAAAATATATGTGGTAAGAGCATTCCATTGTGAACAAGCATTCTAGGGGTGATACAATATTCCAGGAGAGCAGCCCAGCCAAGAAGCTTTGCCCATTCTGGGACGCAATGGAAGTCAAGAGTCTGAAGCATGAACCAGAGAGGGTTTTCATCTTTACAAGTGAAACTTCCATCAGTGACTTTGCTAAGAATTGTAGTGTAGATTTTCAAAGTGCCACCAGTAGGTGTCACTCTAGGATGCTAGATGACGGAAAGCAAATATATTTAACACTGGAGGACTTAAACAAAGGTTGCAGTGAAACTGGTTTTTTTTTTAAAAAAATTATGCAATTAATTTTAAGGAAAGAAAACAGGTATCCTTAGCAGGTAGCTCACTGGCATGTTCCAATTGTTCACCTTTTATTATTGGCATCACACCAGTTGTTTAAAAAATTACTATATTAATTACAGTAGGTTTGACTTTCCAAGAGCAAAATTTGTGTGAGCTAAGTCTTTTTGGAGAAATGTCATCTTTTCTGCCTTTACATATTTCACCAATACATATGCTTATATGTTTCATTCGGAATGCCTCTAAATCTAGATTAAGTTAAATGAATTTCTTTTATCAAATCAAACAAAAAATGTTTTTGAAGAGAAACTTCTGAGATCATCATCCCATCCAATAATTCTAAAATAATATTTTAAGATGTTACATTAATTATCTTTCATTTTTTGGATCACATCTAACTGCTAAGGGGCAACAAATACATGTACCATTTTGTTCTGAGCTGTGTCACTCTACTATCAATTTAACAAAAATTGCTTTTTATGTCACTGAAAAGGTCCACATTAAATAGGAAAAATTAGGATTTAGGGATGAAAATCACTATAAAATTAGGCTTTGGGGGTGGAAATTAATAGCAAAAACTCACAAAATGTTATAATATCTACTTGATACTATTTTTAGAATTACTAATTTATCTTTTTACTTTTCCATGCTAATAATTACATGTACCAAAATTTGTGTGAGCTGTGTCTTTTCTAAGAAATGTAATCTATTCTGCCTTTACATATTTCACTTGCAGGAAACAGTGGGATATAAATCTAAAAATTAAATTAATTACAGTAATGTAGTGGTCACCACTATCACAGAGGAGTCTCATTTAAACAAAGAAACAGTTAACAGGGATGTATTTATTTATGGAATGTCTATGCTGCCTTTCCTGGGAACCAGAAATATACTAATGTATTCATTTCAGCCATAACTGCTGGGCTCTCTCTGCAAGTTATCTTCATAGGTGCACTCACTAGTATTGTTATGCAGTAATTTGTATATATGTGTATATACGTTAGCTCAGACTAGACTTGCCAGCCCCCAGGTCCCAACAGGGTACCTCCCAGTTTTGCAGGCTCCTCCCCACCGCCAGCCAGCTGGCTGCTGGTGGAAAGTCCCATTCCAACAGCCACCATGTGCCTTTAAATCTGAACAGGCTTAGAAGACATTTGCAACTGTGTTTTGGAATGTGTGTGTGCCTTTAAATCTCAGCAGGAATTGGGGTGAGCAGGCAGAGCCATGTGTGTGAAGCTGTGAGAAAGGCAGAGAGCAGAGTCCCTCTGTTTTGCATTTACTTGAGAAGTTGTTTCTATAGTAAAATGGATAGGAAAGAGTTAGCCAGAATCTGATTATGGGATGGAGGAAAATTCCACCCCCTAAGCTGCTCTCCTTTCCTGTTCTTTCTATCTGAAGAAGTTGGTTGAATACAGCAGAGTGTTACATTCAGGAACTCCTACGAGTAAATTGCTCCAGAATTATCACAGAAGTGTGGGCTGCTTTGTGAGTGTGTGTGTCCCTTAAAATGCTTCTAAAGCCTGACAAGGGGACTTGTGGGTGTATGACAAATTTCACTTTCCTTTAGTGGAAATGTAGCTGCCAAGGTAGGCAAACAAAGAGGATTAGGAAATGAAGACTGCTGTATTTTATTTATTCATTTAGGGAATGGCTAAGTATCCTGGTTCCATGCACAGATATTTCCTGAGTTGGACATAGCAACCCTAGCTCAGACACACTCAAATAGTCAATGACACACACATGTCCTCCTCTCTGCTGTCACACCTTTGGACAAAGAGAAAGAAGGAGACATCTCCCTTCCTTTGACCTTTTTGGCCTACTGGAAAAGGTAACTGCGGATTTAGAATGGAAGAAAATCCTGTACTATTTTGGTTTTATTGTCTAAGGGCTTAAGGACTTTTTGGTGTAGAAGTTTTATGATCTAAGGGCTAAAGTTTGGTTCACATTTGCTCTTCACAATATAAATATTTTAAAATAATGTTTTAAAGCATAATCAAACTAAAATACAAATGTACATAATAACTCAAATTTTATTTTGTCCTACCCTAAAGGCTGTTCAGATAAAGCAATTAAAATGTGTCTTCTTTGTTAGCTGATTTTAATCTATGATCCATGGAAGCAGGATAATCACTTGGATAATCACTTGGCATCAGTTCTGTAGCTGGATTCAGGAAACACCGTAACAAAATCTGTAATCTAAGGAACTATCCCTGACACTGCAAGCCCACATCTCTGTCCTATAATGCTTGTATGCAGTGGATTTGGCATTTAGAGAACCATTAGTAACACGGGTCTTATCTTACCACTTGGGTTATCACCAATGCAATTGGTTTTGCCATTCCAGTACCACAGCAGGAGTGTTGCATCACGAGACCCTGAGAGAATATAACAATTTCCTCCAATGTAGGACTCAGAACGGACAAGGCAGGTTACAACATCCCAGTGTCCAAATACTACTTGCATCAGTTTCCCTAGAATAAACAAAAACAGATATTAGTTTAGGTGCAAATAGCTTATTAATAATAAGTCAGACCATCCAGTAGCCAGGTGTTGCTCACTCCAAAGGTCTCAGATGGAGTATTTTCCAGCTGTATTACCCAAAATTCGCTAACTAGAAATGCCTGAGATCTATCCATAGACAGTGTTCTACTACATCCCCTTCTTCACTGACTTTATACTTCTCATGTTTGGATTTTTGGAACCCCAGAATTTTATTTAATTTTAATCTACTAGCTGGTATAAAATCAGTAACAATCCTTTGATGCATCATAATGTTTTGAGATTTAGAGGAAACATTCCTCTCGCAGAATGTCCCCCCCCCCATTACTAGGCACATTATCATATGTAAAAAGCTACCATGTTTATATATGCCTAGTAAAACGCCTGTTTGTGTGATAAATATATTTCAAGAAGTCTGAAGTGTGTGGGGGAGAGGAGTTCACATGGTATCAGTGTGAGCTCTGCACACAGAATCATCTACTGCAATTGCACTTAAGGCCAAGAGAACAACAAAGTATAAAGACTGCATTCACAAATGCAGCCCTGCCCAGAAGCATAACACAAGGGGCTTTACAGGTACAGTGAAGAGTCTTTAAAGCTTTTTTGTAGCAGGAATTCATTTGCCTATTAGGCCACACACCCCTGATGTAGCCAATCCTCCTGGAGCTTACAGTAGGCTCTGTATGAAGAGCCATGTAAACTCTTGGACGATTGGCTACATCAGGGATGTGTGGCCTAATATGCAAAGGAGTTCCTGCTACAAAAAAGCCCTGTTTAAAGGTGATTACAACATTGCTTAAAACAATGTGATTTTTAAAAGCTGTAGCATAAAAGCTCTGCCACACACACAAGTCTCACCTGAAACATGAAGAGTGTTCATGTAATTTTACAGATTCAAATAATGCAGTCCGCTTCCCAAGCAAAACATCCAGCTATTACGCCTTCATGTGTATTCCTTGAATAATTATGAATCTATAAGGATACACTATCTGAATAAGTCTCTGTTTAGATTTGATCCAACATTTAGCTTTCTAAAATGCTTGTACTAATGTTAATGCTAATTTTACGTGATCAACATGAGGTAGAATCAGCTTTGGTTCTTTTTAGATCTGCTTACTTTTAATTAAATTACTGATACCGTCTTAAAAATGCCACAGTGTGGTGTGTGTGCACACCTGCATGCATGTTTTAATACTAGAACTGCTCTTTATATCATAATATCAGTTGCCACTACGTACACGGAGATGTTCTTATTTTGACAGATCAAACATTCTAGTTAATATTTTATTTGACAACTATACTACAAATTAAAAAAAAGACACAAGTCTTTGTACTATTGAATCTAAAAAGCTGTCTGTAAATAATATCCAACATTGCAAGATGGTTTTATTGTGACTCTGCTGTTCTAGCTAAATTCAGAAAGCATGATTTATGTTCTATTTCCTGTTACAACTCCCCTCCCTGAAATCTAATAAGAAAAAGGTTCTTTTTTGAGTAAGTGCTAAAGTATAATTGAATTCAACACTTGTGATTACTTGCCATTACCTATTACTGATCACATCGTCTTCCCCTGCTCACTTGCCCACCCCCAACAACTCTGAAAAATTATTTGTACTTTTTTTGGTAATCTGTAAAACTGTAACCAAATATTCTTTGCATATTCAAACCAAATGAGAAAATAAGAAAAGGGTTCTTTTTTAAAAACATAGATATTGTTTTCTAATTACACAGTCAGTCATTGTAACCTAATTTTACACTTTCATGACTGTATAAACACTGTTCCAGTAGTAAAATATTTTTCTGTGAGAAATTCAATGAGGCAAAACTTTTATCATCATCATACCTCAGCTGATGTATCACAGGATGCTGTTATTTTCTCCACAATAGGAAACCAGTGGGTTTTATGGCATCTCAATTGTATATAATTTTTTCCTAATCATTTGCAAAAATATAGTAAAGAAGAACGGCCCAGAGTTTGTGTTTACTGTTTTGAAGTCAAACAACATTTAGAAAGGACTATGCTGATTTCCTTTAAATGTGATGATAAAAAGGTGGGAAATGTACTTTCTTCTTAAATACATTATTAACAATTGATCCATATGGAAAATTATTCATCGTCACCCTCTAATTATTTAGTGTACAGAATATCAGAGTGTACATAAATTGACCAAAAACACATTCAATAGCAACATGTTTACATTCCTGTACCTCTGTACCAATACACCTCTACAAGTATGTGTGGGTAGAAATGGGAGACATCACAGAAACTGGGAGCTGAAGAGAACAGCAGATCACTGTGCATTCTGTACCTCCAATTCAAATCCCCAGAGATCTATGAAAACTGGTTGAATGCCATAACTATAAAGCCGGAGATACACAATGAATCCATTCTGGCTTAGAAGACTGGCTTTAGTCTACTCATGTATTGCAATATGGAGACTAGTCAAAAAAGCACCAAACTGTATATTTCAGGGAGGCCACAAAGTTGCAAAGCGACAAAGGGAGTTGATTGAGGCAGGGTGGGATTTAGGAAATGGAAGGTGAATTTGGTTTTATAATTTATTTATTTATAAATTCAGTTTATAGACTGCTCGTCCCTGAAAGGCTCAGGATAGTGACCAACAGTGTCAATAGATACTATCAAATCTAGTTAAATAATTAAAACAGTAACAAGATAACAATTCTGGATGGCATTAAAATATTTCAATTTTGTCACTACCCTATGTGGCGGAGAGAGAAAAGGAGAAATTAGGCAAGGTGGAAACCACCGCTGTCCTCAGTTATAGGATTGGTGGAACATCTGTGCCACAGGATCTGTGGAACTGCATTAGGTCTTGCAATGCAAAAGTGTCATTCGGTAGAGAGTTCTACCAAGTCAGGGCCAGGGCAGCTGGATATTTTTTGGGCCAGGGATCAGTAGGTTTTTCTCTCCTGAGCAAAAGGCTCTTCTGAGAGGATACTACGACAGATGGTCCTGAAGGTATGCTGGTCCCAGACTGTTTAGGGCCTTGAAGGTTAATACCAAAACCTTGAGCCTGATGAAGGCTGAATGAAGGAGGCAGAACTGGTCCATGCCAGGTGACCATAATAGAAGGCTCGGGTGTTTGTGAACTGGCCAACAGTTTCCTTGTTCAAGAATACAAAAACCCTAGTGGTTTACTCAACCTTTGGTTAAGAAGAGTAAAAATAAAATTTAAATTTTAAGCTGTAAAAAAACCAAAGTCAGCACACCCTTTCCAAAAACTTTAAAAAAGAAAACCATACCTGTATCAGTAGAGTATACCCGGAAACTTTTGTCCCAAAATCCACAAACCAGTATATAGCGATTGTCAGAAGTGATGACAAAACACTGAGAATGGACCTGAATACTTTGATCTAGAAGATCTGTAATTTGCCTCCTGTGCATACCTGTATTGCTGGCTAAAGGGAGGGCAAGACAAAAGATGAGGCAAGAATTTTAGCATAAATGCACACCAAGTAGCAGTATCTTATAAAACTGATTCACACATACTGAGATCAGTTAAGTAGGTGCTGCTGTTATCCTATCTATATTCTTCTAATTCTTCTCCATTGCCTTGTTA
This sequence comes from Heteronotia binoei, assembly GCF_032191835.1. Lineage (NCBI taxonomy): Eukaryota > Metazoa > Chordata > Lepidosauria > Squamata > Gekkonidae > Heteronotia > Heteronotia binoei. The sequence continues at coordinate 58,014,695 of NC_083231.1, read as the reverse complement.
TAGTTTACCACAGAATTCTAAACACCCAAATACCTCCACTATTATTTTCAAATTCATTGATAATGCATGTCTTTCCAGGGAGAGAGAACATGAGGAAGAGCATCATGCTTCATATACAGTTAGTTATAATCAGATGCATAAATTACTTCTAGAGGTAAAGGTGACATCAGTGGTCTTACGTTTATATACATAGAAACATATGCCCTTATCACATGTTATCGAACCCAGTAAAGTATTCATGTATATGATTTCAATCAAGTAAAGAAGATCAAAGCTATTATACTAGTATTATAAGTTTTTAAATGGCCATGTAATAAGACTTTTCTGTATCTATACAAGCATTTTTAATAACTCTTTAAAACTCTGTTTCAGTGATGAATTCTACTAGGTTACGAACAAGTCTTTTTGGTCACTTTCAGTTTTCCTTAGTTGCATCAAAGCGACATAGTAGAAAGCTAGTGAAAAGGTGCTCTAGTGAGAAATAGCATTAATATGTGGCAAGGGCTAGTTTTGTTAGCTAAAATTCTGTCCCAGTAATTTCTTATAGAAATTGTTAAGAATCTAAAGTTAAAGTTCAAATTCCACTGATTTTGAAATCATCTTCAGATCCAGATGCTAGCTTTCCACAATAAAACCAGAATAAAATTCCATATACCAAGCTGTTCTGTGTACATTCCTTCAATTACTTATTAGTAATTCAAAGCAGGCACTGATGAGAATATAAGAATTCAGGGATGGATGAAGACCACCTTGTATATTTTATTGTGCAATTATATATATTATTCACTAGGTGGACTTAAGGAAGACTCTTTGTCTTAATCCCAAGAAACCTAATCATTCATAAAAAACTTTCTGAATTTGCTTCTTCTCTGGCAATTAGAAGTATAATGTTTCTGAACATGGAGGCTCATTTAGCCATTCATAGACTTAGCCTTCACATACACTGTTTTTGAAGGCCATCTACGTTATTAGACATCACCTCTTCCCACAGTGAATATTGTTAAGTATTTATTGTAAGAAGGATTTTTGTCTGTCTTGAACTTACTGCCAACAAACATCATTAGATGGCGCCAGGGCTTTTTTGGTATACAAAGCCCAGTAGAAACTCATTTACATAACAGGCCATGCCCCCTGACATCACCATTGTTTCACACAGGGCTTTTTTGTAGAAAAAGTCCAGCAGGAACTCATCTGCAAATTAGGCCACACACCCCGACACCAAGCCGGCCGGAACTGCGTTCCTGTGTATTCCTGCTCAGAAAAAAGCTCTGGATGGCACCAAGCTCTATACTTATATAAGAGAAAATAGTTTGCTTCTATTCATTTTTACATGCTGTCTGGAATCATATACACCTTTAGAGCAGTTATAATTACTTAGAGTCTATAAAACAGGAAGTGCCTGGTTCAAATGTAACTGCAGCCGACAATTCACTAGGTGGGCTTAGGAAAGACTGTTTTTTCTGCCTCAGCCCCCTTAAGCAATAGCACTATATTTAATAGTAAAGTGGATTGGCCCTGTGCCCACTGCGAGAGCAGCAAAACCAGACCACTCACAGGCAATGTAGGGATGTACATATATTCAGAGGGTTCCCCAGGCATGTAGAAAAACGATGACTTTATAAATGAATCAAAATGGCTAAAATAGCATGGTGGAGATTGAATATACTTCAGAAGTATGAAATACAGACCAGTTAAGTGTCATTTAAAGGGATAAAGTGCAGGAGAAATCAGCCTGCTAAAGAATACTAAAGACAGATCTGGGGAAGCAGTGGGGTTTCCCCACTAATAAAATTCCTTAGAAAGTTCATAATTAGTTACCTACGGGATAGCTCCTGTGAGAATTCTTCAGTACTCACAGTATAATAATAATAAGTAACAACAAGAAGAGGACTTGCAAAGAGCATCTCATCATCCTCTATATCCCATTCCCCACTATTTCCCCTTTTACTTCCCCAGAAGACCCTATAGACCAGGGGTGTAAAACATGCGGCCTTGGGGGCCAAATCAGGCCCCTGGAGGACTCCTATCAGGCCCCTGAGCAACTGGCTGTCATCTGCTTCCTTCTCCCTCTCTCTTGCTTTTTTCTGCATCACAGCTTGCCTTGCCAGGCTTAGTCAATAGCACAGTATGGAATAATATACACCTTTAGAGCAGTTATAATTACTTAGAGTAATTATATTTTTTCTATTGGCTGAGGTCATCCCTTGGGGAGAAAGAGCTTGCTTTGCCAGTCTCTCTCAGTTGCAAAGCAGAGCTACTAAGCCAAGCCTCCCCCACTCCTGGTCCCCTGGGGAAAAAAGGAAAGAGCCTTTGCACAGTTCCCTGGATCACACAAGAGAGGTACAAAGAAGGCACCTTTAAGACCAATGAGTGCTAATGTTTTAAGCATGTTTTATTTTAAGTTTTTAAAATCTTTGTGTTTTTCTGTATCCTTTATAAAGTTTATATGTCTGCTACCTGGCAATACATTTTATGATGCTCATGGCCCAGCCCCACAAGGTGTAGAGTCCCAGTCTACAGGAAGTTGATTTGGTACTCCCGCTTTGAAAATTCTTCTAGCAAAAGTGTACTCCACTTTTTCTCCAATAAAGACAGCTTCAATCATTGAAGTTAGTTCCACAATCTTCTTCCTTTACATACAAAGAATTACAATAATTTTAAGTACGTTAATAAAGGATACGAAGTCTTAACTCAAATTCTCAAAACTGGCAACAGTTCCTAACAGCTCAACAGTTTGAGCTGACACTTCGTGTCCTTTATTAATGTACTTAAAACTATTGTAATTCTTTGTATGTAAAGGAAATTAGTTAATTATTTGAAACAGTAGTTTTTCCTTTTTCCTCAGTATCTACACTCAAATTTATATATGCCATGGCCAATATGAAATAATTGGACAAGCTATGGTATTGTATATGTTCTTTTGAGGGAAAAGGCTTTGTTTATATTTTCCTTTGAGGAGCTATAGATGAAACAAATGACTTGGGGATGTAGTAAAGTTACGTGTGAGGAAAGTACATTCTTCATTTGAATTTTGTTGAAAAACATCTTCCAAGACTGTGATACCTGCTAGTGCGTAAGGTATATTGAGTTATGATGGCAAAACTTGCAAGCTTCTAGAAATAAAGGTTTACAAACAAATGGGCTCATCTTTCTTCATGGCTTGCTACAGCATCACGCTAATAAACTGCATGCAAACAGAATGCATTATAAAGATTCATTTAACTGAAAAACAATCTCTCTGCTTCCCTGATTGTGATCCTGAAGTCTGCCATACCCTAGGAAAAAAAATGAATTGCTAAAAATGGCCAAGCAATATATTTCAACTTTGGAACCGCTCTGCAATTACGCATTAATTCCCTTAGCCTGAACAGCAGGCCTGTGAAGAAAGGATTGATCTCCCTTAATGACAAAATTCTGGCACCACAGTTTTATTTTTCACAACATGGTGCTGTTAAGAACCCCACTGTTGTTATGAAAATTTCTTCAGTAAAAGAGCTCCATCGCATTACTGGTGCACCAATTCATCATAACGTGCCTCGCTCTTGCTCATCAACAAGTCTGAGTGATGAAAAGACCCAATATTATCCTGACAGTACTTCATGCGCATTCTCAATCACACATTATTACAGCATCCATATTAATTTTCACTGACACACGTCCTAGGCCTGTTCAAATTAGGCAAACCAATGAGGGGGAGTTGATGAAATACCAGCATAGCCACAGCTCATTGCATTCCAATTTGCATGCAAATGGTTTATCAGGAAAATTCCATTCCCAGCAACCAGCAAGTGAAAAACAACCGTAATCTACACTTCAGGGCCACCATACAGAGCTTAATGAATCGCAAAGAGAGAAGGAAGTGACAGACCTATGAGAGGATCGATTTCCACTGGCAGCTGGTATGGCTGGTCCTGCACAGCACCTTGATGAGCTAGAATGCAGGAGAGAAGATTTAAAAACTGTGTTATTTTCAGGGATTAAAACCACAAAAACTCTTATAAATCAAAGGCTATGCACCATTGTCTCATTATAGAAGCATCTTCCATTTATGGAACACCATCAACAACATCAAAAAAATCCAGGTGCCTTCAAGGACTGCTTATTACGTTTATTTTAGATTATTGCTATTCTCAATGAGTGCCATCATCAGAGACTCCGGCTCTGGGCCATAAGCTATAGCAGATGCTTGACCGACAGCCTCTCACGTTGCAACAAAACAAAATTAAGTAGTAAAGAGCACTTGAAACAAAATGTGACAACCATCTGCTGACTGTGGCAAATATTCTTTTCCTTTTTTCTTTTGTTAAGATACTTTGAGCAGTACAGCACAAAGGATTTTTTCTTTTATTCTATTTTTTGTATGATGAAGAGAAAGAACTTTCTAGAGCTCACAATATTAAATGTTTAATCCATCCTCTAAAAGTTGCACACTTGCATAAAAGCTTCAAGCTTTCAGGTCCCAGTGTTTTATGTAAATGTATGAAACATTTTTGTTTTTCTGATCCTAAACATATTACTTTTATCATAGAGGCTCTGTTCAAAATATCAATAAAGCTTCCGGAAATGGAAGCTAACATAATAAAAATCATATGTGCAATCTCTCACATTTTCACATGTACTTGTAAAGCATATGCTTAGTATAAACCAGCATTGCTGGAATGGTTACATAGTTTTAATGGAATTCAGAAGTCTTGTTTCAGTAAAATCTAACTAAATAGCACCCTAATGCAAGTTTCCGGCCTATATGGATATATTGTATTGAACAGAGAAATGTTCAAGCTAATGAGGCAGCAAAAACAAACTAGGTACACAGTTGTATGTATTTTCCAGTGTAAAGAAACATGTTAGTGCTCCCATTGTTCTTTCAATCTTTGTGTCAGTAGATTTTATTTAGTACCAATGATGTGATGGCTTTGTATTGTATCATAAATATACAATATGATTCCTGTCTTGTGAATCCTTACTCTGAATGACAGAAATACCAGTGGTGAAGGAGAGAACAACATTAGATAAAAAACTTGAAAAGCCAGAAGGCAGAGAAGGATTAACAGGTAATACAGAATTAAAGATGGGTGTTGCTGCAGAAAAAGCTGTTGAAGAAGAGATGACCTGGTGGCCAGATTGTTCCAGAGACCAGAATGGTAGCAGAAAGTAAGGAGAAGTGGGGTAAAAAATATGCATTGAGTAGGGAAGTGTTAGCAGGGGAAATAAGAACAGTCAAGAGCTCAGGCAGGTTGCTCTCATAAGATCTCAGGAGCTAAGCAGGGTCAGTGCTGTACTACTTAGATCATGGGTGACTAACAAGGAGACCAGAGTTACTGCATAGAGGCAGACAAAGGCACTGCTGAATGTCTCCTGCTTTAAACTGTAGGTTACCATAAATTGGCTGCAGCTTGAAAGCGCTTTACACACACAAGAGCAGAAGCTACAAGATAAATACAGAGAATCATTTTTTTTTCATTATATCACTAGGAAATACATGTCCTTTGTTTAACCCAGACTTGTAAGCAATAGAGCAATTAACAGACAGCTTTTATTGGTTTCCCACACAAATGCTATCCAGACCAAATGTTCTTTCAATTTGTTAATTTAACTATTTTGCCATTGGATTCTAACTTCGTACCACTTTGCATTCTTAACCACTGCCCACCAGTTATATGTAGCTCTGTTCACTGTATACCATTCCATTGTCTGTATGCATGCATACAAAAGCTAACATTCTGAGTAAAATTGTGTTGGTCTTAAAGGTGCTACTGGACTTCTACTTGTTCTATTGCTTCAGACCAACATGGCTGCCCACCTGGATCTTTCATTAATGTATTTAAAACATTCCTATGCCACCTTTCCACCCAAATAGGATTCCCAAAGTGGCAAAGTAGTAAACGTTTAAAATATTAAAACAGCATTTAAAATTTATATGTGCAATATTTAACAATACAATATGTAGACATACAAACACAAACCAGCCCCAACTGTAACAAAGACCAGCTTTCTCCAACTTAAATGTAATTGGTAAACTAAATATATCTAACATTCTGGCTATGTCTACCATTCTGCCAAGTGGCAATCAGAATTGCACCATTCTCCAGATTCTCCAAATTGCCCTCACCACTTGGAAGGCCATTAACAGATGATTATGTATATTAAATTACAACCTACAGTAGACTTTGACAGGAGGAGGAGAAACACAAAAGGAATACAGGAAGCTACATAAAGCAGAGGAAGACCTCAAGAGTTTTTTTCTACATATAAAGTATTCCATTGATAAAGGAGGTGGCAACAAGTGACAGTTGTGTCACTTCTCTGAATCTTAATCATCCCTCATTTCAAGCACAAGGATGCAAAAGTAATCCAATCTGAACAACTTTCTTTCATTTTTCCTGCATGGCCAAGACTGTCTAGGCAGCTAAGCCTCATATTTGAAAGGCCAAAATATGGTATATATTTAGAATATAAAGAGGTGGCCTATTTAATTGTGTTTTGTGTTTGTATGTATTCTTTGCCAACGCTGCTGAGAAATCATTTCAAATTACAATATTTCCAAATATTATTATGAAATTGCTATAGCAGAACCTAAAATGGCATTGATTACTAGAAAATATAGTAAAAAATTGAAATAGTTAAAACACTATGGGAAGGGTGGGATATAAATTCTAAATAAATAAATAAATAAATAAATAAATAAATAAATATCATCATATTATGGACAAAAAAAGCAAACACAGGATATGTATAGCTGCACCCTCCCCACCCTCAAAATCCCTGAACATGCTCCAGTACACTGCTTGTATTTGTAAGTATTTCTAAACTTACCAGGAAGATTGTGCCATTTGTTTACAGCAAACAGTCGGTTAGCGGTGACTGTGATCACTGCAGGATTGGCCAAACCAGGCTGGGTGTTGGCTGCTACATGTGTCACAGGAGAGTTGGATGGAAATTTTAGGACCATGATGACATCCTGCTGAGCTTGGTCTGTGAACATCAACGGACTCTGCAGGAGGAGATACTGTTGAGTGGGCACAACAAGACCCCAACCACGTTGAAAAAAAAGGCCAAGGGGGAGGTAGAAAAGAAAGGACAGGACAAGAGAAGGAGAACCCAATTAAAACAAGCAATAACCAACAGCAGGTGCAAATGAAAGCCAACGCAGTAATTTTTGACAGGCCTGTGGAAACTAGCATTTCAGTCCACACCTTGATGTTTTCTCTTAATGGTTTATAGAACTTGAAAAGATAAAGCCACTATGTGCCGCAGGCCACTGCTAGCCACATTGAAAGTTTCCAGGTGCCTGTATTATGCAAATGATTTTAGTTTTCACATCACCAAGAAAGGGTAGTGTGCCAAGAAAAGTAATTACCAATAAGGGAGGGAGGGAAAGAAAAGAAATCAAGAAATTCTCCCCAAGAATTTAAGAACTCAAATGAAGCATTTAAGCATAAAGTCCTTTGCAAATGCAAAACAAAAAACATATACAAAAATAGATTTGCAGTACAGAGAGTGCAGATAAAATATGTATATGCCAGAATGTGATATATGGATATCAGTAGGCTGCCAAGCAATATATAGTATGGTTCTAAGTATGTGTTAAGTGTCTTTTAGACATCATTTTGCAAATAGTGTACCTATGTGAATAATGAATCTACTTTTCTAGAAAAAATAGTGTATACAATGGAAGGGTTGCAATCAGGACTCCACAGTGGACTACAAATGATAAAAACAAAAGAGCATAACAAAATGGCTTGGAGACATAAAAAATCAGGTTATCATACATCTGGATACTATTCACATTTGATAATGCTCACATGGGACTATATTGGAAACAGGATTCATTAAAAGAAGATTCAGGATAACTGATAATAGGAAATGATCATTTTGATAATGTTATTAATAACCCCGCCCCTAATTTGCACATAATAACAGATATGTTTTAGACTACAAGATTACAACGGGTTGGATTCTACCATCAGGAAACATAAATTGTTCACAACAGCAGATCTTCCTCTTTGCCAAGCAACCCTTTTGTAAAATATGAAAAGAGGTTCAAGGACTATTCCTGAACAACATGCCATGCAGCATTTGGGGCTGCAAGAAACAGGTGAAACTGAGCAAAATCAGCCCCCCACTCTTGCATGAGCAGAACAAGCTTCAAAGACAAACTGATCTGCTCATAGGAGACGGTTTTGCCCAGTCCCTCTGTCATTCTGCTATCCCATGCTGGTTGTCTTTTTGTTCAATGCGGGTTTCCCTCAACAGAGTTTCCCTCAACATGCAGGGGACTGCTGAAAGAAGGAAAAGATTCACTTCCTTTCATGGATATTAGGATTCACCCCTTATTTACAACATTATTTTCAGCATGTGTGGTGGCATTTTATACATAATGTTACAGCAACAAAGGCAGTCATCGCCCTACTTTGTGATGTTTTGGAGATATCACTTTTGGGTACCAATAATGCAAATCTTACATGTCAGCTGTCAATGAGCATGGCTTCAACAGAAGAGATTTGCTGAGTGAATGAATATTCATATAGATTTTTTACTGCATTGCTTCTCTTAGACATATTTGCAGGTAACACTGTGAAAGGATTATTTTGTAATTAACTAGTATTTTTATAGAATCTGAATACACTGGTAATTGCCTTTGTCTATTTATCATCAGCGTTGCTGAAATAAATGTGCACATATGTAAATGCATATAAAAGGATGCACATTTAACATATTTTTATATAGAACTAATAAAAATTAGTACATTTGCATTTTTATTATCACTCCTTTTTAAAAAGTTATTAAGAGTACTTAGAAAAACATATTGCATTATGTTCCTGTTTACAGTCTTTGTATAAAGGTGTAAATAAAAACAACTAATAAGCTACCCAGACACCCTTTTGAGCAAGTGGCTAAAAGCCAATCAATATTATGAGTTAATCCTCCCTGGATGCTCATTCAATTAAAGGTGTCAGTAATGCCTCATCTGATGTGGCCTCAATTAAATCCAGCTATCTGATAGTGTGAAAACACAAGGGGATACAGCAACAGCAGCAAAACCAGACAAATAGTCAGCCTTCATGTGACTGCTAATTACTACACCTGGTGCATATTATGGCTTGTGCACTTAACACAGCCCATGGTGCCTTTAATGTCTTCTCTGCGTATCCCCCCCCCCCCCCCAGAAAAACACATTGAAACTTTTAGTGATTAACCCAATCATTATAGTGGTAAAACAGTTTATTTTGTGATGGGAAAAGTCAATGTCTTTGAAAAGATGCATTTTTCTAGGCAAAACTTATAAACTGCTTGTGGGATTATATGAAGCAATAAGAGTTAAAGGTGTAAAAGCATGGGCCTCAGTACAAAACTGATCTGTACAAATGACTTTGAAGGCATTTGCAGAGTCAGAAGTTACTTGTACATCTGCCTACTTGGGAAAAAAAAGCAATAAAGTGGAAAGCTGCAACAAAGAAGCCTCTTACAAACCTGCCCCCAGAGGAAGCTGTACAGTCTGGAAATAACTTCAGAAATACAAGGTATGGACCAGATTGAATTTGGAAAACTGGTAAATGTTATTTTCATGTTACAAATCCCATGTATGGTCACACAAAAATTTGGGTCTGCTCAAGGTGGAAAGTGAGTAACCCTGAATTCAACTGATAACAGTAGCAAGATGGAATTTATCTGAAATGTCTGGTGACTTTCTGGTAGTTTCGGTTTTACAATATTTCTTGGATGATGACAGACAGAAAGAACCACCTTGCCTTAGTACTGAAAATAGTGAACCCAATATTCATGAATGTTGACATATATTAACAGTTGGCAAGGAAAAGTCTTAGTGACGTAGTGATATATCTTTTTTTCTACCTGTATATGCTTTTGGGAACAATGAAAACCACAGATCTGAACATCAGTCAAACATTTGTATTCCCCCTCAGTATGTAAAGAGAAGGCTGAAACTACACAAAAATCATACAGGGGGCACAAGCCATCCCACTCCTCAACGAAGTCCATTATAAAACTCCCACTGGATTTAATGAAACTGGATTGTACTCCATGCCTCCAGCAACTGGCTCAAAAATGAAGAATCCTTTTCTAGAAGATTAACAAACTCAAGTGATGAAACTTGAAAGATGCTAAAGACGAGAAGGTTGATAGACAATGCTTTAGTCTATGGTTTATCTTTTTTCTCCCAGACAAAACTGATTGAAGATATAATCCAGTGAAATTGCCATTGGGAATTCTGTAAGGTTTCTGGATCATTGGTTAGCTTTCAGTCCTGAACTGAGAAAATCAGATCTGAACTTCAGAAATTACTAATTTAATTTTAAAGAACAAAAGGATTTTATATTATTTAAAATATACTGTACTTGGAGGTGACTGTTCACATGCGAAATTAAGGCAGTTGGTTCTCAGAGAATTAACCTGGCAGTCCACTTACCACCTGCATAGCAGAGCTTCTTGGAGGATGTGGCTCTATGAGTAGTTGGGAAGGAGTCTGTCCAAAACTTCGGATTTGAGCTTCAACAGCCTGGAAAACACATAGGCAGGTTTGCATGTTAAGAGGTGCTAATTACAGGCAATAGAACCATAACTGTCACCTGAAAATGTCATTCCACACTTCTGTTTTTTTTCATCTTGAAAATTAAGCCCGTGTGTTCACTGTGGGGCTAAGTGCTTGGCACTGGTATTAAGGATGAGGTAATCTTTTTAGTACTCTAGATGCTATTTCCATGAGAAACTGCAAAACTTCATTCTGCTCTGTGATATTAAACAGAAACCAGCTATTACAATCAGAAAGTCTCCTTATGGGCTCTATTTTTCTTTGCTTGCAGTGGCATATCCTGCTTCCATCATATACAGGCTACAAAAGCTAATATTTTACAGATACTGAGAAAAACTCAAACCATTTAATTAGAGCACTACCCTGAAATGGAAAATGAGAACTAAGGCCTTTAACCAATATTGTTGATATAAAATGGAAAATTATTTTTAGAATCCATTTAGGTCAGCATGACTTTTTATCAATAGTATCAAAAACAGGTTTGGCTTCCAACTAGAACTTCCACATGCAGAAGACACTTCTGTTCAAACAAAGGAGACCAGCAACATCTACAGTGGCCTCTTATGTGTACAGAAAGTTACACCAGTAAGGAGGACGGAAAGATCAGTTCCATGAAAAAAGTTCTGTAAGCAGTTCTTAGGACCTCACTTCAAGGAAAAAATAATGTTGCAATGTGATCAAAATGGATTCTGTTTAAACTGCGATTCATATTTATGATGCATAATTAGCATCAACATTTAGGTCAGCATGACTTTTTATCAATAGTATCAAAAACAGGTTTGGCTTCCAACTAGAACTTCCACATGCAGAAGACACTTCTGTTCAAACAAAGGAGACCAGCAACATCTACAGTGGCCTCTTATGTGTACAGAAAGTTACACCAGTAAGGAGGACGGAAAGATCAGTTCCATGAAAAAAGTTCTGTAAGCAGTTCTTAGGACCTCACTTCAAGGAAAAAATAATGTTGCAATGTGATCAAAATGGATTCTGTTTAAACTGCGATTCATATTTATGATGCATAATTAGCATCAACATTTTGAAATACAGATACCAAAAGTTCTGACGTTCTTCTCTCTGTTATAAATAATCTGAGATTGCAATCCTAGATACATTTAGTATGAGTCCATGGATTTAAATGGATTGTACAGCCTAACTCTTCACAGGATTGCATTTTAAATGCCTTTAGAGTATTTAGTTATAAACTGAAAACAAGAAATACCAAGGTTAAATCACAGATATCAATTCCATTTAAACAATTTCAATTTAAAAGTCTGGTTATGGATTTCATATTTGCATCCTTTAAAGAAATTAGATAGTTGAGCTGAAGAAAATTCTCATGGGCTTCAGCACGAAATGTGCACATAGACTTATTACATTAACAGTGTAATTCTACTTTCTGGGCAAAAGCCCCACAGTATAAATCTGTGTAGGATTCTGATTAGACATATGTGGGATTGTTTTTTAATAATTTATTAATATAAAGAAAAAGAAATTAAAAACAGATATTAGATTATCAATCAAGAGAATTCTACTTCAATGGATGCTTCTTGAGGGAAGTATCTCTAGATAAATCCTACAGAGTTGTGGGAGCAGCACTAATTAGTTTTTTTTTTAATCAGACGACATGTTTCATATACATCTGTAAGATTTTGGTATTTTTAAGCCTATCCAGTGTTTGGAACCAGGACTTTTTTTGAGCAGGAATGCAGTTCCAGCTGGCTTGGCATCAGGGGTGTGTGACCTAATATGCAAATGAGTTCCTGCTGGGCTTCTTCTACACAGAAGCCCTGTGTGAAACAATGGTTATGTCAGGGGTGTGCTCTAATATGCAAATAAGTTCCTGCTGAGCTTTTTCTACAAAAAGGTCCTGTTTAGTACTAAGAAGCACTTCTGTTCTTCCAGAATGGAAGAACAATGACAGTTGCACATTATAAAGAACATGTTCATGGTTTCTTTTCCTCCTCAGCACTTAGTTCAGCTTACCCCAAATTTAGACCCAATGCTGAACATTCTCCTGCCCGTAGCAGCCAATGATGTGGGAAGCAAAAATGGGGAATACAAGCATTATAATGGCATATCAACTGAACAGCTTTTAAGGTGAGGAGTAGGGAAGTTAATATATGACTAACTTTTTGTCAGCAACCCCATATTCATTAGACCCTCAATTCTGCTCTGTAATTGCTTAGAACCTGTAGTTCTCAATTATTCTCAATCATTCTTTTTAAAAGCTTCTATTAACTTTGCTTTTCAGCATCTGAACTGTCTGTGAAATTGTAGTTTAGAGACTTCTGTGATATATATATATATATATATATATATATATATATATATATAGCAACTGTAAAGTTTTCCCACACCATCATGAAACTGAAAAACAATACCATTAAAATGGTACACCCATAGAAAGTTACAATTTTATTTCTTGGTTTTGCTTCAACTACAATCAATATAAAATATCATGATTCAATGTTTTAGTTCAGTGCTTCTAAAAGATTTCAATAAAAAGCCCTCTTCCTGTTAGCCTTCTGTAGCAACAGATCTTTGGTACTTTCCAAATTGCTCTGTTAAATGTAGCTATAAAATAAGACAAGTTATAGGATTCCTTTACAATACATTGTTACATTTTAAAGTGTATATTGCATACAGCATTTTCCATTTGTTAAACTGAAAAAACGGCAATAACAAGTGATAAACAGTTACCAGTATTCAATCTCTTGGGCTGGTCATATTATATACAGATACAGATATACAAACACACATATGTCTACAGCTGGTTACTGTGCCTGGAAGGACTCCTCTGCTTTTCCCTTTCTCTTTGGCAACACTAAAGAGAGAAGAGAAAAGTAGATTTTCCTTGGCAGCAATTTTGTTTTTACTTAACTTGTAGTCCAATCCCTGAACACATTCTATAATACAGTATTTAATTTCTAAGAAGGGATCTATGAGGGTGATCAAGCCTTACTTAGAAGCTTACCATCTGCCCTGGACTTCTGTTCCATTGTTCTGGCTCAGTGTTGCTGATAATCAGGGCCTGTTTTGTAGAAACAGCCCAGCAGGAACTCATTTTCATATTAGGCCACACCCCCTGATGTCACCATTGTTTAGCATAGGGCATTTTTGTAGAAAAAGCCTAGCAGAAGCTCATTTGCATATAAGACCACACCCCCTGATAACAAGCCAACCAGAATTGCGTTCTTGTGTGTTCCTGCTCAAAAAAAGCCCTGCTGATAATAAGCATTCTGCACATGCTCAGAAGCAATATTTAAAATCACTTTATATATTTCAGAACTTGGTCAAGACATTCAACACAATTACTATGGCTGAGTCCTGTTAAGCACTGGCACAAATTAAACCCTGTTCTGTTTTTTACTGTGAAAAAAGTTAACTCAATAGTATTCAGTGCCCACCAAATAGGGTTGTAAATTTCTCCAGGAGACGGGTATTAGAGAATTTGAACATATGGATGCAGTTAAGGCAAAAACAGATGTTTGTTACTTTTCTTTGCAGCACCACTCAGAAATGAAATCAAAATTGCTTCCCCTCTATGTTTATGTCTGAAAGAACTATAAAACAGAATGGGAAGGAGGTAAAGGGAAATGTGAAAGGCAAAATGAGAGAAGGAAAGGTACAGTGTCCAGAATTCTAAGAGAAAATAACAAAAACGGTTCAAGTATCTCAAATATAAAAATTGCAAGCACTCTAAGGACTGAGGCTGAACCAAAGGTTTTACTATTCATCAGCAGAAAGTTATATTTACCAGCCATTAACTAAAACATATTGCCACTTGTATTTTGGGCCATACTCAAGTTACTTACCTAAGAAAATCCAACACAGAAGTCAAATGAGTCTATTTACTAGCAATGTACCAGCACAGCAAAAAAGTTTCACTACTCTCAGGGCAAGCAAACTACAGGGCAATTTTCAAAAATATGCTTCTGCCAACTCAAATATTGTTACTTTCTATTTGTGTACTTGCTCCTCCATCTTCCAAGAGTTCAGAGCATGCTACATTATATCCTTATACATTTTGATGCTCACAACAATCACTGTAAAGTAGATGAGGCAAAGACCAGACCAAATGGGGCTGCCAGTCTTCAGGTGGGACCTGGGATCACTGGAATTACAGCTCTTTTCCAGAATACAAAAGATCACAACCCCTGGAGAAAATGGATGCTTTGTAGAGTGGAATCTATGGCACTGTACCCCACTGAGGTCCCTGTCCTTTCCAATCTTCATTGCCAAATCTCCAGGAGAATGTGAGCTGTCAAAGGAGGAGAAGGACCAAGGAAGAAGCCATTTTCATCTCTACTCTTCTGCTGATTAACATTTGACCATTTATTGGAAAGAAAAGACTGAAGGAGAAGCTCACAAGGGAGCGGGAACAACCCTAATTAAATGTTAGGAATCGGTTTACAGAATAGATATACGTGGGAGCAGGGCTTTTTTTCCGTTTTTTTGAGCAGGAACTCCTTTGCATATTAGGCCACACCGCTGGTGTAGCCAATCCTCCAAGAGCTTACAGTAAGCCATGTAAGCTCTTGGAGGATTGGCTACATTAGGGGGTGTGGCCTAATATGCAAAGGAGTTCCTGCTACAAAAAAAGGCCCTGCTTGGGAGTCTCTCCCTTTTGAAGGATAATGTGCTAAGGTGGGACTAACTTGGGCACAACACATATATTGCTTTTCTGGTTTAGCTGTCATTCTCAAATGTCCTCCCTTTCCCAATTATATTTTAAAGATCTGGGACTGCATGTGAAGAGAAAGCAATATTAGTAAATATTCAACTAAAAGGTCAGTTACAGTAAGGCGGTAGGGGCGAGTAGAAACCATTAGCTTTGTTTCTTGTTCTTTCATTTGTTTGTTTGTTCCACCAAAGGGCTAAACAGTACTACCTACAAATCAATGAGAGAGAGAGAGAGAGAGAGAATGATTGTAGAGCCCTGATGAAAATGAAATCAAGCTATGAAACTATTCAGAAATTAACTAGAGGGGAGAGCATGGACCATGCTGACAATTCTGCCAGAAAAGAGCCCAGCTGAGCAACAAAGCCTGCTCTCAGTCTAGTTGGCTTCCCTCTCCAAATCAATTAATAGACATTTCAGGACAGCAGTTCTTAAGGGGAGGCAGCAGTGATCTGCAAGAAAGACTCGCTGTGAGAGAAGAGGCAAGCAATGGATGCCTCTGCGTATGCATATGTGTGTGGGAGGAATATGGGACAATATCAATTCAGAAAAACAAGTATTCACCAACTATTCTAGACACAGCTTACTACCTCTTCCCAGCCAGATGTAATTAGCCAAGAGGGACAAGTTCAAGTGTGATCCCAGTGCCCCACTGCATGTTGAATCAACACACTGTCACATACGTATGAATGGGGCTATTGTACAAAGTCATAGATGGGCTATCAATTTTCCACCCCTTAGAAATACCCCTTAACCCAGAAACATCTCTGTCATGCATAATAGTGATATCAATTTGAACAAAAATATTGTGAGCTTAGAAAAAAATTGTACATGAACTTAACTGTAAACATTAATACTACACATAAAAAGTTTTTGTCAAAGGAAAAAAATAAGTAAATTGCATTAAAATGAGTATTTTGTTTTCCCATGTGCTAACAGGAAATACATTGATAAACCAATAATCCTAAATTTCTTTATTCAAAATACAGTTTTTGTCATCAAAGCTAGGAAGGCAAATAGGATAATAAGAGCAAAAAAGCAGTCTGCCAGCATTGCGAGCAACTAAGTAACCAGCAATCGGGATGGAAGACAAGATACTTGGGGATGCAGGATCATTCTAAAATTACCCCTCCGTCAACCAAATTAGATGTACAATATCCCTCGTTTATATCATTCCCAAGACTTATTCCAAATGTCAGAGATTAGCCCAAATGGGCAAATAAATGCATGTCAAATATTTAATGCTCATAGCTACCGAGAAACAGAATACATTTTTATTTTGAGAATCTAAATTATTTGAGAACACAAACAAAAAATGAACATATTCTAAACAACTGAATGGAAAATCATTTTAGGTAGATACCATTACATGGGATCATTATTTTTCCCAAAGGCAACCTCTGGATGGAGACTCTGTGTGTGTGTGTACATGTGTTTGCATGAAGGGGAAGAACTTAAGAAGGCTCAAATGGATGAAAGGTGAATCTGAAGTCTATTCCTGTGTTCAGCAGAACACCACCATAACTTTAAGAATAAACTTCAAGTAAGAAGGAAAATGGTTCCTGAAAATGTATTTTTTTTGTCCAGACTAATTATGAGACTGGCTGCTGCATGTAATTACACTGCAGTCAGTGAGTTAAAACAGAAAGTAATTACAGTTTGTGAAAACAAGGATTTATTTCCCTCCTCAGAGCCTTGCAACTTGCTCTAATCTGAGTCTGTACATTCCAGGCATATTAAACTGAGACCTAGCAAAGCTTCAATGCGATCTCCAGTTCAAGCAAACTGTCCATCTACTACTTGGTAATCCCAGCTGCCAATCTGAAATAAACCAGTTAGTCAAAGCAGACATAACCTACAGAAACAAATGTCACTCAACAATGTTCAGAGGCATTGGGTTCATGGATAATTTCAAACAGTATCTCTGGCTGGAACACTGATGTGCTCATTGAGAACACCTAAATCTTTGGCTACTGGAAATAAGCAGATAAAGTGGAGCAAGAAAAATGGGCCTGTGAATACTTTAAAGAGACTAAGAAAAATGCCAAAAGAATTAAAAATAAACTTAAGAATGACTGGATGTGATGCATGCATGAATGCAAATACTTTGAGGATGAAATGGACTACATTACAGGAGTTGTTACTTTTATTTTTGCATATTGCCCCATCTCAAAGTTAACTATTTTCTATTTTCCCACTGCTTGCTCTCTCTGTCTCTCTCTCCCTCCCTCCCTTCCTCTTATATCCCAAATCCTGCCCTAACTGGCAAGCAGGCTCAGGGCAGCTTACAACATACAGTCCAATAAAAATCACTGATAAAACAAATCATTAGAACATCAATACAAAAATTTAGTCAACTAATTTCAGTAGCTACTAACAGCACAGTAGGTAATAATTTCTTCAATGTATGCTGGGTTCACGCCAGGTGTTTTGCATAAGCAAGTCAATGAGTAACCAGCAATCAGGATGCACCAAAGATATAAATAGAGCCATGGTCACTTAAGCAGGGAAGTCTGAATGTTGTTTGATGTCTACAACCTCAACCAAATGCCTGGCAGAACAGCTCAATTTTGCAGGCCCTGGAGAATCGCAATAGATCCCACAGGGTCCTTATTTCAATCAAGAGCATGTTCCACCAGGCTGGATCCAGTTCTGGGGATAGGCTGAAATAAGGTGGGCATCTTTCAAGTTGGGAATTGCCAGACGATGTTGGTCAGAAGAGTGCAAGACTCTTCAAGGCACATGTGGGGAGAGACGGTCACGCAAGTATGCTGGCCCTTGGCCCCATAGGGCCTTAAAGGTTAATACAAAAGCCTTAAACCAAACTTGGTACTCAACTGGCAACCAGTGCCGCTGATGCAGTGCTGGCTTAATGTGCGCCTACACAGACATCCCAATCAGCAGATGTGCTGCTGCATTCCGTACCAGCTGAAGTTTCCGGGGCAAGTTTAAGGGTAGGCCCACATAGAGAGTTGCAGTAATCAAGCCCTGATACAGAGCTGCAGTAATCAAGCCCTGATACAGACAAAGTTGTAGGCAGACTCCACCTTGGATCAAACCAGAGAATTAAATGCAACAAAATGCCATTTCAGTATGAGCCAGACAGTTCTCTGAGAGAAACTGGCATGTTCATAGGTCAAGGGCTTGCTTTGTAACTCTATGGGCTCATCCCTCATGCAAACCAGAATCAGCAACTTTCTATTCCACTCAAGGAGCATCCCTCACAATACAGACCTGTCCAGTAAACTAGTCAAGTCCTCAGTCAGCCCCATTGGTAACCTTCTCACACAAACCTTATTTCCACCACTGGCAGAAAAGAGTGCAAATGTAGGATATAAAAGGATCTCTGTTTAACTTGGCATTTTAGGTTCATTTTCACCTCAGAATTATCCCTCAACTACTACAGTTCTTAACAAAGCTCATGCTACAGGATCAAGCAATTTGTGAACTTTTTTCTCCCACTCGCTCTATCCCTGCTCCAAGCTTGATTATTCCTTCCCAGTCTTCCTAGTCAGCCTGAACTCCTTTGCAGTCTTTCTTCTTTTTTAGGGACAGTACAGATGTTCATGGAGGGATTCCACTTGTATTAGCTGTTAGTGGACATGGCTAGTTCAACATGACTGCTTCCATTAAGAATTATTTAATTACTTTCTATTGCATTTTAGATCAGTGTAACTTTAATTGCTTTGCATTTTTGATAACTGCCTCCCCTTCCTGCCTTTAAACCTATCGTTATACTCAATAATAAAAACTGATATAGTTCAATAAAAGTTTCATATTTTTCCAAATATCATCCCTAATTATGCTTATGAACATAAAATCTTAGTTGGGAGATGCATGTAAGAAGGCCACATGTGTATCTCACTTTGCTTTCTGGGTGAAAGAACTTTTTTGCCTTGCAAATGAAAACCAATTCCACACCTGAGTGTTTAAACTAGTTATTTTAAAATGTTTCCATAATCCAACTATGTGCACTAAGGTCCCATTAATATCAGTGGCCCATAAGCATGTATACTGGGGTTGCCAGGTCTAACCCAGGAAATATCTGGGGACTTTGGGGGTGGAGCCTGGAGACTTTCTCATTCCAATTAAATAATAAAAACACAACAGTGAAGTTTCTCTGAATACAGTCTTTATTTCATCCTCTCTTTTGCCTTCAAAAAGTTCCCCAGCAACTATACTTCCACTAAATGAAAGGAAACACCAAAAAAAGCCAAAATAAACAATTTGCAAGCCCACACTTTTTGTGATCTCCCTGGGGCAATTTACTCACAGGAGTTGCTGGATGTAGCAGTCTGCTGTATTTCAACCAACTTCTTCAGACTAACACAGGAAAATGAAAGTACTGAGCAGAACAGTTTAGGGGGTAGAGTTTTCCTCCATCCCATAATCAAGCTCTCATTGATCCTTTACTATTCTTTTTACTATGCAAACAACTTCTGAAAGGAATGCAAAACAAACAGAAGGACTGGGCTTGCTCTCTTCCTGTCAAACACTCACCAGGAAAAGTCACATGACTCTGCCTGCTTGCCCCTCCCCCCCTCAGCTTTAGTCTTGCAGAGATTTACTGGCACACAAGCATTTTCTAAAACACAAGCAGTTTGCAAGTTTCTAAACCAGACAAGATGGAAAGGCATCATGGCTGTTGGGGCAGGGCTTCCCCCCACCAATGAGCTGGCTGGCAGTAGGGAGGAGCCTGCAAAGCCAGGGGATCCCATACCGGGACCTGGTTGCTGGCATGCTTAATGTAGACCAGTAGACAGGACTGAAGATAATGGCCATAATCAGTTAGAAACGGAACAAAGGAAATGCACCAAACATACAACAAAAATCAGAGAACAATATTCACAGAGAAAAATGAAGTTTTAAAGCCTATTTTCTCTTTTCTTTGGAAGAAAAGAGGAAAATGGTCTTGAAAAGAGAAAAGAGAAAATGTTCTTGAAAATGAGCTATAACTCTTGAAATATGTAAATACATTAAACAAACAAACAAAAAAGGAGTCTTCTATAGCTCCCTTTGGATATTTTCCTCTTCTTTTTGTAACAATAAAAACATATACACACACACCATTTTTGCTGCAGCAGTTTACCACATTATTTGAATTGCTTTTTAAATTCTATCCCAAAAGCAGTAGGAATGGTTGGGGAGTGTGAGGAAAAACAGACATCGTAATTACCAGCTTGGTTGCCAGAGCACCTGGAGAAGTGACTCGCACATGTCTGGCCAGAGAGTGTGAGTAAACCTATCCAGGGGCAAAAGGGACTTATGCAGTACAAGCAGCCATAACACTACAAAGGCACTCAAGACTGGTACAAGAGTGCCCACCAGGAGAACGGAAGAGTTCCCGTTGTTCCGTATGACGTCTATCCAAGCCATGGAGCAGAGGAAACTGCGACGCCAGGAGCTATCCAGGTGAATGGTTTTGAAGCACTGACCAAGGAATACACCGTGGAGGGCTAACACCACACGCAGCCATCTTCCTACCAGGCTTGACTCCATTCCAGTGAAGCGGACGGCTCACGTACATACCAGATGTCACCTGTGCCTGCAAGCAACCTACCCACCCCAGAAGTGGTTAATTGTCCAACCGCCACTTTCTTTGTCTAATAGAACTCAAGACAAAGACTGGTGCCAAGGAGAAGACAGAAGAAGAGGAAGACCATCTTCAGCCAGAGCCAAGTTCATTTGTACAAACTGGGTGTTACCTAGTCCATGATTTGATTCTCTATTGTCACCCTTTTAGATAAGTCTAATAGTCTTAAGTATCTCCCCACCCAGTAATCTCCTCTATTCTTCTCACCAACTGTCATTTTGGAGCCTCCCCCTGGTCCATTTCAACCTGAAAGTTCACTCAGGTATCCAGGATCCAAGCAAGTCCATTGGTCAGGAATGGGCACCAAATTAGGTGCCACCAATGAACTTTCTATTGGTTGTCGCAGCAGTCCAGCCCTTATGGTCACTGCGAAACCTCCCCTTTTGGGGAGGTCATGCATCAGATGATCACCTTCCTCCTCCCTCGTACCTCCCATCCCCTAAGGGCTCAAGAGATTCCTTATAATCTGTGGACTAGCTACACACAAGTGTGCTATCAGTATCCCAATTCCGCTGCATAGATCCATCACCGATTCCTAATCAGTTTCGGGTCCCCTCTCCCACTTCCTCGC
This sequence comes from Heteronotia binoei, assembly GCF_032191835.1. Taxonomy (NCBI): domain Eukaryota; kingdom Metazoa; phylum Chordata; class Lepidosauria; order Squamata; family Gekkonidae; genus Heteronotia; species Heteronotia binoei. Next base: position 57,993,301 of record NC_083231.1, on the reverse strand, counting down.
TCGCCGCCATTGGAGCCTTTCTTCAAGACTACGATTGGTAAATATCACCCTGTTTGTCTACCCATGTGTTCCCCTATCTCTCTATCTAGTTTTCTTAGGACTGTGTGTATGATTTTATGAGTATTTTATCTTGTATGGAAGCCTATATTTTTCTTAATAAATTTTAATTTTTTTACCTAATTAGAGTCCCTAATATTTTTAAACATTACTTTCTGGGTGTGGAATCCTGTATACACAGGTAAAAAGATCCTGACTAAGCCAGGTGCCCACCTGACAATTCCCCAACCTCGTTTTGAGGGCATTTTGGCTTACAGGAGGGGGAGGGGAGGAGTCCTCTAACCAGGAAAAAAAATGGAAGAAAAACACTTTGTGCACAAATGAACTGGGAGAAGGTATTACTTGTGATCACAGTTACATTATCTACTATATATATAACATACATAATGAATACTAAAACCAGGCTTTATTCTTTGCATATCACTTTCACAGGAAATGGCAGCTAGACAACAGAGAAAACAAAGAAACAGATCCAAAGAACTGCAAAACTGTAAACCCCAAAAGATCTTAGTATCCCCCCCCCTTAGATAGGAACATCCAACACTGTAGAACTGCTTCTAAAACTGAGAAAAATTTCAAATTAATTTTTATGTCTTGAAAGTGAGTAATTAAGACTCTTGAGTCAAAATTTTCACTGGAATCAAGAACGCTTCTTGCACAAGAGCCCACATGAATTTTTGGATTAGGCCCTATAGAATATCAGAATAATCTTGACCACAAAATTTACAAAACTTTTACATTTTCTCAATGAAATACAAACATTTTTCAAACTTCACACGTTGTATGACCTTTACATTACTATGCCTGTAAACAACTTTTGTGCAGCGAGGGGGGGGGGGAGCAGAAATCACAGAGTGCAATTCAAGTGAATTTATGTTGAAAGAAGTTCCCCAAACCCACCTATGAAAACCTAACAATCATGGACAAAAAGTCGGGTCTTCCTATGATCTAGTACCTGACAAAAAACAGAAAGGAGAGGATAGGAATAAATGGACAGTTTTTCACAATAGAGAAAGAAAGCAGGGAGGCCTCTCCAAGAATCATATTGGAATTGCCTGCAACCTGTGAAGATAACTCATCATTCAAATAGGCCAAAACCCAAACACATTGTGAAGCACTTCAAAAGGATCATTTCAATGGATGGCTGACTATGGTAGATAAAATTGAGAGTAAGTGCGGCTGTGTAATTCCAATTACCCAAAGGTGGGACAAAATACGTGAGAAAGACCATTTCTAGAATACCTTCTTCTTCTTCCTGTAATATTCTCTGGAGAGTATAAATAAAAATGGAGGGTGGAGTTAGATGTGACAAGCCCACAGTGCCCCCCAAAATGGCAACTGTGTATACAGTTTCCCATCCCACAGTATCACGTAGAAAATCCTAGTTTTCTGTAATTATACTCTAGATAATATGACTGAAAAATACTCAACACAATGATAGCAGGGCACAAAATAAGTTACATATATTAAATGCTCTTTTTGCGCCAATACTCACTTGGTATGGAGTACTGGCACCTTTTGGGGTGGCCCTCCTTAGTCAGAGGGGAGAATTGATGCAAATCAGTTATCTTATATATGAGTACCAAACATTTTTCTTTTTACAGAATAAGCACTGTATATATTTTAGCTGAAGAGAAGAGAAATGGTTACAAATGGTTGTCATTTGTGGCAGCAGTAACATGGTTTTTGTGATGTCTACTTCCACACAGATTTCTGAACTAGATTGGCCTCTGGCTCAATTCATGAAGATATGTAACATACTTATGTATAAAAAAACTAATGAATCAATTTTGTCAAGAAGAATAATTTGGGACAAAGAAATTATCACACTGCTCTGTACTTAACTGTCTTTACTAAGCACTGTTAACATTCCTTAGTTATAAGGGAATGTTCCAATATACCTCAGGGGGTTAAAGTATGATGTTAATTATAAAAACTTCCACTGGAAAAGAATGATTTGGCCAATTAAAGGCCCATTTCAAATATATCATATTGGGGCATAATGGCAAGGCAGGTGGTGGCAGGGCAATTCTAACCATACCTAAATAATGCATCAAAATTTGACCTATTTCAGCTGAGCTACAGACAACATTAATTACACTGGCAGCTGATCTCCAGTTACAGATAAAATTATATGATTTCTTTTGAAGTTACTCTATCAGCAGCCTTTGACGTTGTAGGATAGGGCTTACAGGCTTGGCTCTGAAGTGATTCTGGCAGGACGCACAAAGTTAAGGAGACAGAATCATTTGCCTAGCTCCTTAACTCTGACATATTTTCCAGTTCTATTTCAGCACATATTCTTTAATGTCTGTGAATTTGTCTGCTTATGACTTGTTGGTCTGTGAACACAAAATATACAAAAAAAGGAGTAATGTTTGTGACAGGAAAAACTTCAGGTTCAAGTATCATCAACATACTAATAGTACTAGTTCTATTTTTTGTTAAATAAGCCTCCAGATGCAGCAGTCTCTTGTAAGAAGAAGCCCCCTACTTTTCATATACATGGACATAATGATCACCAGTATGGTTGCCAGGGTGCTTGGAGTTTTGACTCGCACACATCTGCTCTAAGTGGACTTTGCCCACAGTTTCTAAGGCTTATGTGGATATTATAAGCCCCAGCTTTGGAGCAGCATTCTACAAATGAGATGACTGACCTGAGGATTCCAGTACTCCAGGGGAGAGGAAGGTACGACGGTGGGAACAGGCAGAATTACAAGGGAAGGAGGCCGAGACATGACAGTGCTTGACCCCCTTCCTGCCTGTGTCTCATCCCAACAGTGGCAGGTAGTGGGGCCACGTTAAATTACTCGCCTCCGTCACTGGTGTTATGCAGTGCCAGGTCCATAAATAATAAGATCTCTACCCTTCGGGAGGATATGAACAGGATATGGACCTGGCATGCCTGACCAAGACCTGGGTGCACGATGGGGAGACCGTAGCTCTCTCCCAGTTGCCCCCCCCCAGGATACTTGGTCTTTCACCAGTCTCGGACTTGCGGGCAGAGGGGAGGGGTGGCTCTATTTATACGAGAAGTTTACACCTTCCGGGCTCTCCTGACCCTGGAGATCAAGGGCATTGAATGTACCAGTCTGGCGTGGGACGTTGGGGAGGGGTTGGCGGTCTGGCTGGTGTACTGACCACCTAACGCACCAGCTGGCGCCTTACCATCCCTGATGGAAACCATAGCAGGTTGGGCATTGGAGTACCCAAGGCTTTTGATCCTGGGTGACTTCAATGTCCATGCCAATGACACGACCTCCAGTCAGGACCTGGTGTCATCCATGGCGACACTAGGACTCTCCCAAATTGTTACAATGCCCACTCACCAGGCAGGGCACATGTTAGACTTGATCTTCATGGCGGGAATTTTAGTGGACGATATTACAGTTGAAGCAGTGCCATGGTCGGACCACTACGCCCTCAAGGATCATGTGGATGTTCCACCTCAAGCCCATTTAGGTGGCGAGGGTATTTTAGCTCACTTACAGAGCCAGATGGACCCTGAATGGTTCCAGATGGCTCTACGGGATTCCTGGCCCTCTGGCGATTTCCTGGATGACCTGGTGGAGTCTTGGAATGATGGATTCTCCAGGGCCATCGACGAGATCGCACCTAGACGTCCTCTGCACCCTCGTCTAAAGCTAGCACCTTAGTACAACCAGGAGTTGCGGCAATTAAAGCGAGGACTCAGACGACTAGAGAGGCAATGGCGGTGTACTTGAGATGAAGTGACTAGAACATCTTATAGAGAATTTATGAAGTCCTGTGAGATGGCAGTCAAAGCCGCAAAGAAAACATACTTTGTGGCTAAGATTGCATCTGCAATTTCGCACCCAGCACAACTGTTCAACACAATTCGGACTCTTATAACGCTGCCACAGGGCAGTCCAAATTTTAATCAATTGGAGATTGGCTGTGAGGCTTTTGCGAACTTTTTTGCAGATAAAGTCGAGTTGCTCCGCCACGACTTCCCCGCCACATTGGAGACAGTATGTGAACCTGAGGCTCCGTGCCTGTCTTCGGATTGTGCTCTGGATGGTTTCAATGCTCTCAGTCTGGAGGAAGTTGACAGGATCCTCTTGTCTGCATGCCGAGTTTGGTACAAGGTGCTGGTTATTACTTTTAAAGCCCTAAATGGCCTAGGACCTGCCTACCTTAGGGACCGTCTCTCCCCATATGTTCCCCAGAGAGTACTGAGATCAGCTTCTCAAAATCTCCTTACAATCCCCGGGCCAAAGAAGGCCTGTTTGAAGTCAACTAGGGACAGGGCTTTTTCGATCACAGCCCCTTGCTGGTGGAACCAGATGCCGGAAGAGGTGAGGGCCCTGCGGAACCTTGGGCAGTTCCGCAGGGCCTGTAAGACAGTCCTCTTCCGGTTGGCATACAACTGACCGGCATCTGAATATTTTAAGGAAGACTGTGGGATAGCACACTGATGAATTTTGTTTATTTTATTGTGTAAATTATTAATGTATTTTAATTCTTAATTTTATTGTTAGAATTTTTATGTTGTGAGCCACCCTGAGCCCGCTTTGGTGGGGTAGGGCGGATTATAAATCGAATGAAATAAAATAAATAAATCTCTGGATGGGTGTTGGCCAGAACTAGACGAGCTTCCAGCTGCTCCTTGCGTGCCCAGTCTTGGCCGCTGCAGTGGAAGAAGCCACGCCGCCATGAACTGTACAGGCAAACAGTTTCTAGCCTGTTTCCATAAACCAAAGGCTAAGTGTCATGGGTGCTGGGGACCCTGCAGAGGAAGTTGAGCCTGCAGAAGAAACTGTGCCCCTGCCACCTGCACCAGTGCCCCTGCCTCCTGCTGGAGAAGATCCCAGCCCCCCTGCCTCGCCCTCTCGGTTGGCGCGTGTGCGTGACCACCTCCACCAGGACCTCAGGGATCAGAGGAGGGCGGCACACTCACAAGCAAGACGCTCCCTGAGCCCTGAGTTTTGAGAGGATTCTGGCCCTTCTAAGAGCAAGGATGCTTGAGTTGCAACAAGATCCTGGCTGCCTCTCTGAGCCAGCAATTAGCCCAAATGGGCAACAGCCAGCAGAGGGCTATATAGCTGTAGGCTTTGGGAGGAGGCTTTGTGGAAGCAACTAGTCATCTCCCTGATGTTCTAGCATCCACTCTGGCTTGACTTTGGTTTCTGGACTCCCTGACTTTGGCTTGTGACTTCTGGACTCCCTGACCTCGGCTTCTGGACCTTGGACCTGCGATACTTGTACAGTGATTTGGATTTGGCACCTCGAACCCTCCTGCTTACTGGCTACAGACCTCGGACTGCCCCTGGACTTTGCCTGACCCAGCCCCAGCTGTGACACTAACACCACCAGAATCCATCTTGTTTTCCTGACTCCATTACAGCAAAGCAAGAGACTCGCGTATCCAACAGCTGCTTCAACTTCTGCATAAGAGCCATCAAGCTTATTTTAGGCATGGATCCTGCCAGACCACCTAAGCCTTTGTCTAACAGAACTCAAGACAAAGACTGGTGCCAAGAGAAGACTGAAGAAGAAGAAGACCATCTCCAGCCAGAGCCAAGTTCCTTTGTATAAACCAGGTGTTACTTTAGGTAGCAATTTGGCCATCTATTGTCACCTTTTTAGATAAGGTTAATAGTCTTAAGCACACCTCCACCCAGTAATTTCCCCCATTCTTCTCCTCAACTGTCATCCTGGAGCATCCCCACCCTAGTCCATTGTAACTTGAAAGTCCAATCAGGTAACCAGGACTCAAGCTCGTTCATTGGTCAGTTAAGGGCACCCAATTCGGTGCCACCAACTAACCGGCTATTGGCTACTGCACTAGTCCAGCCCTTTTGGTCACTGCAGAGCCTCCCCTTTTCTGAGGTCATGTAAAAGCTGACTACCTGTCACCCACCCCTGTACATCCCATCCCCTAAGGGCTCAAGGTAGTCTATATAACCTGTAACATAGCTCCCCACATGTGTGAATCTAGCAGTACCCTATCTCCGCTGTCTAGATCCATCCTCGATTCTTGGCCAGTTGAGGGTCCCATTTCCCCCGTCCTCTTTCGTCGCCATTGGAGCCTTCCTTAAAGACTACGATTGGTAATTATCACCTTGTTTGTCTACCCATGTGTTGTCTCTATATCTCTCTTTCTTAGGACTGTATGTATGATTTTATGAGTATTTTATCTTGTATGTAAGCCTATATTTTTTTCTGGAATAAATTTTTAATTGTTTTACTTAATTAGTGTCCCTGATAAATTTAAGCATTAATTTCTGGACATGGAATCCTGTATACAAAGGTAAAAGATCCTGATTAAGCCAGGTGCCCACCTGACAATTCCCCATCCTCGTTTTGAGGGCATTTTGGCTTACACTCTGTCCTGAATCAGTGCCTGGATGCTAAGGTCAAGTGGATGGTTAATAAATTGAAACAATCCAGATAAGATGACGGTGAGGCTGATCAGTAGAGCTGATGTTCTACAGTGGATCAAACCTAAGATGGTCTAAACTTATCACTAGGGAAACAAGTAAACAGTTTTGAAATACTCTTAGGTACTTTTAAAAAACAAGTAGAAACCACATCCAAAATTGTCAGATATGCATCAGATTATCTCTTGGCCTTGAGAAAAGCATGTATGACTTGGTCAGGATTTGTGAAATGCTGTGTATCCTAATACTGATGATGTTTGAATTTCTAGATGTTTGTTATTATTAAATTATGATTGCAGGCAAATTAATTTAGTTCTAGTGCAGGTAATTTAGAGGATTTCTTCAATGAGTTAAATGTATAATTTGTTTAAAATTTTGTAGTCAGTCATCCTGAGAAGGGCAGGATATAAATATTTTAAACAACTAAACAGATTGGTTACCCAGACACATCAAAGCATTTCCAAACCAAATTGACTGGTCAGTAAATATAAACAATGTACAGCAAAATGAGTAGCTTTACAGGCAGAGTATTTTTGTTTTAATCGTACAGTTATTGTGGTTAAAGATAATTTCAAGCACAAAGCCTCACCTCAGATATTCCTTATCCAATCAAAATAATTCAAGAACAAAGGAGGTCCTCTAAAGGAAAAAAATCCCCTCTTTTCCTTCAAATGCACTAGCTTCTTGTAGTGGACCTGTTTTTCACTAAGCTTCAGAGAAAGAGATCAGAGTCCAGTGTCTACTACTGTTGACAAGCCAAACTCCAGGTGGCCATGAAAACAATGTTTGGTTTTGATATGTTCTTTTTAAAAAAAATCTGTTACTGTTTTATGGTATTTTAAATGTAGGGTTTCAATTAAAATGAAGCTAATCCTTAACATTTATTTAGCTTTTCACACACAGTTCCTGTGCTGCTCTGTGTCATGCAAACCATCTGGGCAGCACACTTCTGGCCAGTTATTCTTCGAACATAATTTGTTTCTACAATACCTTTGAGTAGTGTCTAAATGAACTCCTCACTTATTTTAGTCTCTCTTTAGAAAAACTCATCATAGTAACTAGTAATCACATCACTCCATTCCTGAGACATGAAGCAAAGATCATTCTTATAAACAAAACACACTGATAATTTAGAAGTATTTAGCAATTGTTAGACTGTGCTATAAATACAAATGTTGTTTAGAGTTCTTGAAAGATTCATTGTCAGCCTTCTTTCTCTGATTTAGAGCTGGAATACCTGACTCCCACAGTGAATGAAAAGGAAGAAGAGGTCAAATATACTTTCCTTTTGCTAGGATAGCAACTACACTACCACTATAATAAAACAAGGGTCAAATAAACTAAACACTGCAGAGACCACTGAAGCAGAGAAAGCCCCTAAACTGTAAATATTTGAAGATTTCAGTATATATTTATAAAAGTACAGTCTAAGTTGCATAAAACCTCCTCAAGTATATTAATAAAGGTGTAGCAAGTGTCCCCTAACTGACAGGGTAAAAGCTGTTTTCAAATTTGGAAGTGTTAATGATGTACAGTAAACTCATGATTTTTTTTTCCTGACTGCAATTCATGTCTAAAGAACAATATTCACCAGGAGATTTTTAGAATTAACTATAGTGTCTTACGGAATACAGCAGAGGCTTCACTAGGGTGGGTTGCACCCTGGGGTGTAACTGATTCAAGTCACCCCCCCATTGGGCATCACCCCTTTTGGAAAGCTGCGTCACCCCCTCCGCACACAACCCTGCCCACTTCACATGGCCCCTCCCTCATCCATCCTCTGGTCACATGACCAGCCCCCGTAATCCAAGATACCAGTTTTGCAGCATTTAAGTTTCCCCCACTCACCCACACGCTTTTAGCTGAGCCGGCGGCAGCGCGGCCCTGGTTTCAGAATCCCGGCCAGCCCACACACAGCAGCAGCGTTCTAGTCCCAGGGCCAGCCCCTTCCTGTTGGGGGGGGTCATGGGTCAGTGCCTGGGGCCAATGAGAATGCACTGGGGGAGGGCCGATGGCCCCCTTGGCCCCACCCTAGTGACACCGCTGGAATACAGTAGCTTCCAATGTCTAAAAATATAAACATGTATACAACAACTTACGCACACATATATATTGTTCACATAATTGCCCTTCTGTGGGCAAATGTTACCCTTAGTAAAAATACTATCCTTGAAAAATGCTCAGGATTTGTCAGACTTCCAGGGGACTGTAGTTCCAAATGTGAGAAGTGGCCTCCAGGTTTTCTTTCTGTGTCCTTTCGCATCACACCTGATGCATAGGGACTGGAAATCAGCTACAGGTTTCTAGAGTGTGAGGTGGGCTGTTGCACTCTGTTAATTTGGGGATGCCTCTCAACCCAGTTTTAGGAACATATGTGAAATTTCAAGAATAGGAAAATAAGGAACGAAGCCATTCCAAGGCACTTTCAAAGGTATGCCAGTCAAGTAATAATACAAGGAAGAGCATCAAATGTTCTGCACAACAAATAAAATCAATATTTTAATGAGAAATACCACTGAAAAATCAGGATACTCTGCTTTTCTTGCAGTCTCCTGATCATCCACATACTTGGCAAGTAATAACAACTTAAATTTAGACCATGTAGGGGGCACTTCCGGTTACAGCGAGACGAGGCGGTCGCGTTTCAAGCCATCAGGGCAGGAACGGATCGAACCGTGCAGGTTGGGGGGTCGTAGGACCCAGCAAGCTCCCGTCGGAGGAGCATTGCTAGCAGAAGGGGTCTTGGGGAGAGGCACGGGGGAACTTTTAGGTTCCTAGCTTTTCTACCCTCCCTTTGCTCCAACCGCATCGCGCGCCATTAGGTGAGAGAGTCTCAGCTACCGGAAACAGAGGTGAAGGTGGAGGGCGTTTGGTGAAAGTAAATGAAACTAACCCAAAAACGGAAGACTAAGAGGAGACGAAAAGGGGAAAAAAAGGACAGTATATACCTGAAGTGAGGCGCTTTTTGCAAATTGGGCTTGCCTCGGTCGCGTATGTGGGTGTGGCTGAATTACTTTGAGACAACTACTTTGTGGCTGGCAAGAGGAGCAGAGGAACAAAGTCGGAGGAAGGAGGAAAGGAGGTGGGCGGTGGTAGCAGCAGCGGATTTGGCACTGAAGAAACAAACTGATTTTTTCTTTCCCTGTCTCACCTCCTCTCCGTGGCTAGCAAACACCATAATTGGTATTTTTCTTTCTTTTTGAAGTATTCTACTTTTTTCTTGTTAAAGAACACTGGAATGTGATTTAAAACACTGTATCTCTAGTGAAGGGCGTGGAAAAGAGAGGAGGAGGAAAGTGACAACCCTGTGCTACAAGAGTGGAAAGACCTCGAGTTAGAAAGTAAATTTCTTGAAACTTGCCTAAAACTAAAGACTCACTTAAAACATTGTGTGTAAAGATTGCTACGTGTTGTGGAGATCGGATGGGAGAAAATATATAATGTTATAGAAGATCTGATTTATATTAAGGATTAGGTGGACTATTTCTTTGGACTAAGAGCTGTAGAAAAGTGAATAGTTCATTAAAAGACTGAGTTTGATCAATATAATATAAGTAACTTGGAAGAAGAAATTTAAAGACTAGAAAGACCAGAAAGACAAAAAGGGGGGAAAACGGACAAAGAAGAAGAGGAAGAAAGGGGAAACAGAAGGACTGAAGGAAGAAAGAAGAAAGAGAGGGAAAACAAGGAATTGAATGCTGTTAGCCTATCACTGTATAATTTACAAAAGTGTGTGAATGTGTGTGGGTCTAAGTAAAAGTGTATGGTTAATGAGAAAGGATTAGGATGGAGAATGAATGAAGAAGTGAGTGTATGTAGTCTGCAAGAGGTAGTGAGTGGAGTGTTTGAAAGGGTTAAGTGGTGCAAGAGGAAGGCAAATAATGAATAATTATTGTAATTAGTTGAACATGAAGCATTATTGCTTGGGGAAGAAATTGATTTAGACTAGTTGGTAAAGGGATACTAAATCTCTGTATTGGTGTCTTCATTCTATATTATTATATGATAATTTGAATTTCTCTTGCTTAACTCAATGATAGAGGGAATCATGTTGTTGCAGGATGCTCTCAAAGTATTTCAGTCATCTTTTGAAGATTCTTTAATGGGACCCATATCATGGCTGTGACCCAGTTAGCAAAGCCTTGTGTGGCTCACTCAGTGGCCTTTCCTCAAGGTGCCATAGCTGACTAAAGTTAGAAGTCCTTCTGAATAATTCTGTCATGCACAACTTGTGGAATTTCAACGAAGAAGAAAGCTTTCTAACAACTTCAGGAAAACTATTCCTTAAAATAGGAGCACTCACTGAAAAAGCCTTTGATCTAGCAGTTACATTAGGAGCCACATTGCCTCCTACGGCTGCAAGGTCCAATTCAAGAAATATCTGTGGACTTTGGGGGTGGACCCAGGAGACTTTGGGGGTGGAGCCAGGAGCAAGGTTGTGACAAACATAACTGAACTCCAAAGGGAGTTCTGGCCATCACATCTAAAGGGACTGCACAGCTTTAAAATGCCTTCTCTCCATTGGAAAATAATGGATAGGGGCACCTTCTTTTGGAACTCATAGAATTGGACCCCCTAGTCCAATCTTTTTGAAACTTGGAGAGTGTTTTGAAAAGAGGCACTGGATGTTGTGCTTACAATTTGGTGTCTCTACCTCATAAAACAGCCCCCTCCCAGAGCCCCAGATACCAACAGATCAAAATTCCATTATACCTATGGGAATCAGTCTCCATAGGGAATAATGGAGTGCCCAGTAGGCATATCCCTCTCCCCACCCCCAGCTTTCTGATGACCCTGAAGTGGGGGGAGGGCCTCCAAACCAGAGGATCCCCTGCCCCCACCTGGGGATTGGCAACTCTATTGCCTCCTAACAGAGTCCCCAGTACAAGCCTGTAATCTGGAATTTTATAAATAGGGGATATTATATTGCAAGGGGATACGGTTGCCAATTCATTGTCATCCTGAACCTTTAGCCTCAATGGGTGAGACATGATGATGGTGGGGCCCAGTAGTGTCACAGTAAATAGTTGCATTCATAATAGGACTTCCACACACCACTAGGTATATAATTGCACAGCATCCATGTGCAGTTACAATTGTGCAATGTGCTAAATGCAAAATGTTGTTGAGCTTTTAGTGTACATGATTGTGTCCTATCCCATGTATACTAGTTTTCACAAGCAGGCATAAATAGAAATGTTAGGAAAAACCTATATACCTGCAATACAGCGCATCACTAGTTATCTAAAAAAAAGTGATTTATGATCATACTTAGAAGTCATTGTTGATGTAATCAGTGTACTTACATTTTTCTCCCTAGAGATGGTAAGCACATGAAATAGTGGGCTAGGATTCAAAACTGTGTTTGGAAAATCATGGGAGAATGTGAATTACACCTGACTACAAATTGCTTCCTCTAACCTAGAAATTATTCCCAATACTTGTTAGATATATGTAATAGTATGTAGTGAGGGAAAAACACTCCATACACATGGAGAATTTTTGCCATCTTAGCATTCAGAGGTCTACTTATTCTTAGCATAAGTCTATTTAAGTATTTTTTCCACAAGTTCCATGGACTGCCTATTGGAACAGACGTGAAATGAGGCAATCTGCAAACAAGGTAGGGGTTTCTGAATGCTTGGGGGATCCCTAGGGTTGCCAAGACCATGGGGGGAGAGGGAATCCCCCACCCCAGGGTCCCATTGCTTCCAGCAGTAGCAGAAAAAAAATAAAGTATCATCTACTTACAGGTTAAGACAAGAATTACTTGTAAGTAGATGATACTTTATTTTTCTACTTAAGTAGAGTTTCTGGTGATTCCTATAGCTACTCTCTGTCACCTCCCAGTAACTCCAGGAATCAACAGGAACTCTATGCTAAGAACTTCCTGTAAATAGATGAGGCTTTATTTAAAAAAAAAAATTCTCCCAGATTGCTGCCCTGCTTAGCAACCCCAGTGAGCACCTTACAACAGGGTATATACCATTTGGAGTCATTTTGGGATTGAAAAAATGGCAAATAGGGAAGTTAGAAGCCCCTTCTCCCCTTATGCTGTGATCGTAATCTGAATTGGTCCCTGCAGCAATTGGTGAAAGAAATGTCCCACAGCTATTAGTCTGGAAAGTACCCCACAACTGCCCATTCTCAAGGTAAAAGCTGGGTTGGGGAAACTCTGTCCTGACTTGTGGATAAATGTATCATCTAGTTCAGCCCTAAAATATTTAAAGAGTGAAAAAGGAAAACATAGGATAACTGAGAAATTTATTTGCTCAAGCCCTCAAAACTTCTGATGGTTTATCCCTTCCCGTAATTCTTTGCAGGCCTCTAGGTTGTTCCATCTAATAGGCACTCAAATATGAAGTTTTGTTTGAGTATGGCATTTAAGATGCCCCCCATGAGAAGATAAGCAGTCCTGCATACTAATATGCAAATATTATTATTTCCTAACATTAAAAAGCACTCCCAACCCATGATCAGTGCTCCTTATGAAGGCACAAAATATTGATGATAATTGAGGGAAAACAGGCAGGAAAAGGAAAATTACCCTATCAAAGCTTAGGATACAGGGTATTCTGGAATAACCATGGCATATACCCTCTCATCCCAACCCCCCCCCCCCCCCGCCAACATTTCATGCAGTAAAATTTTCAGAGATTAGCCATGTTAGTTTTCAGTAGAACAGCTAGATTTGAGTCCAGCAGCACCTTGGAGACCAACAAGATTTTGGGGACATAAGCTTTCAAGAGTCAAAGGTCCCTTCATCATGAAAGGAGCTTTGACTCTTGAAAGCTTGTACCTCTCCCATGTCTAAGGTGCTACTGGACTAGAATCTAGCTAAAATCAAATAGTTTCCTCCTCATACTGCATTGCAATGCTTAGATTTGGCACTAAAGAAGAAGCTTTCTACTTACCTAGACCCAAATGTAGGCAGTCAATCCTTTAGCACTACATTGCTGTGCAGGACTGCAGGTCAGTTGTCTTACCCTATTGCTAGTACAGGAAAGGGAAGTCTTGTAATTGTTCACCTCCTCTTCACAAGCCCATAACTTGCATAGTGTATGCATAACGTTACATGCAGGCTTCATTATTTCTTTGCATGAAAACAAGCATACAACTAAAGCGAACTTAATGAGCACCTAGCTTTAACTACATTGTCTGCTGCAAATCCAGTAGAATGAATTACATTCTGAATCACTTCATTTAAAGGCATAAACTGTGGATTTATGGATCTTCATCTGTATGTCTACCATTACCATTCAAGGACTTAATAGTACATAGATGCAAAAGTTTAAAGTTATCTGGAAGAGTCAGTGAGAAAATCATTCAAACAAACAAAGCGACTTTGTGTAGTTGCAAGATAATACCTGAATTTTATCCTTCCTGTGATTTCTGAGTGTGATAAGCTTTGAAAGAAAGATGAAATAGATCTTGGCAGCTTCCTTTCTAGGGGAAAAATGCTGGCCAAATGAAGCTGCTGTGAATTTTGGAATGTTTGAATAAGTCCTTGAGGAGACAGATTAACAGCAGAGTGATGATGAGGCTGTCAAAGAGTGAATGATAAATTCATTTATCTCATGGATCAGCAGTTTATCACATGCATATCAGTATGATTACACAGAAATATGCACACAGCCTGATTCATGCCACTTTTACCCTCACTCATAACTAAAGATGGAATAATTCAACATAGTTGATGGTATCACAGAATTCTTTTTGTAATCCTCAAGGTACTGTATATCACAATAGATAAATCATATATTTACAGGCATTTTATACTGCACTATTTTTTGTTTGTGTGGCTGAGATGGTTGATATGGAATACATTTGGTTATATATGTCTGCATATAAATACACATACCCCTGCTGCATACACACTGGGGTTGCCAAACTCCAGGTGGAACCTGGAATTCTTCTGGAATCACAACTAATATTCAGGCAACAGCTATCAGTTCCCCTGGAAGAAATGGCGGCCAAATGCTATGGCAGAGGTGTTAAACTCATGTTTTTACAAGAGCCAAATCTCACAAAAATTGTTGGGTCGAGCCATGTGTGCCATAAAAAGTAATGCCAGGTACTGGAGTTATAAACTTTATAAAGCAGCTGGTAAACTCTGGATTGGTGTGTTCTTACTACACTGCCTATGGACTGGAGGTGTGTGTGAAGAGGAAAATCTACATGGGTAGACTGGACGACCAGTGGGGCAGTGCTTGTGGGCAGATGCTCCTGTGCTTCATGGAAGGGCAGCAAACCCCTTCTCCAGCCAAGCTCCCCCTTGAACCCAAGTCACCATAGAAGAGGACTGGGAGGACAAGTTGAACTAACCCCCTGCCTGTGGAAGTAGGGTGGTGGTGGTGGCCACACCCAAAGCCACATACCCAGCAGGACCCAGGCCAAGCAAAGCCTGATAAGTCAGAGATACCCGTGTGGCAGTGCCTGCCTCTGGCCAAAGCTGCCAGGCAATCCATGGTGGGGTGATGCTGAGGGTTCAAGACAGAAATCATCAGCAAGCTGTGCTACCCCCATGCAGTGGCAGCCACCCTAGGTGAAGGCAGCCAGATCATCTGAGGGGAGGCAGCCACCACATGCACAAGGCTGCACATGTGGCAGAAACCTCAAGCCAGAGATCAGGGTATAACTAGAGATCACTGGCACCACCACACCCCTCCATCAGGTGGCAGTTGCTTACGGCTGAAGGCTGCCAGGTAATCTATGGGAAAGGGAAGCCCAGCTGCTGAGTTGTAAGCTTGACGGCAGAAATAGGTCCCAATATGTGGAAGTAACTGCTGAAGAAAGCACAATCACCACATAGGGGGTGTGAATATGGAGGCTGTCAGCAAGCCCCAGAGGATCATCTGCACTTTCCCACATGCAGAGGATCATCTGCACTTTCCCACATGCAAACACTGATCCTCACAGCCATCTGGGACAGCATTCCTGGAGCTGTAGGCTAAACTGAAAGTTCCATGACTTTACCTTAAAACTTGAGCTAGCATGAATGAAGCTTACCAGTGAGGCTGCCACTGAAGTGAAAGGGTTCTACTTGACTACTGCAGACAAAGTTATTCCGCCATGCTGAAGGCACAATTGGAGTGGCTCTGCCCACTCCCCCTTGAGCAGCTTCCTGTTCCCTCCCTCACACCAGTTTGTTCACAGGCTGGATAAGAGCCCTGGACAAGCCAGTTCTGGCCCCCAAGTCTTATGTTTGACACCCCTGCTCTATGGTGTACCATAGATTCTAGATGAAATTCCTCTCCAAATTCTTTCCTCTGAAGGTATCGCCTCAAAATCTTCAAGCATTTCTCAGACCAGAATTGGCAATTCTAGTACGTACTACACACATACATACTAATAGAGATGTTGTTTTTCTGTTTTCCAAACAGTGGAAAATACCTGCTCATCTGAGCAGGGCCTCCTGTAGTCACCACCCTGCTAGTTAGCAAGATCACCAACTGCACCTAAACTTCCATTCTCCATTGTGGTCCCCACTTTATGGAAAAACAGGTTTCCTACCTGTAACTGATGATCTTCGAGTGGTCATCTGTGCAGTCACACTGATGGGAGAAGGTGCCGGCGCCGATCACGATCGGTAACTTCAAAGCTGCGGATTTCCGCGCCCCTGTCCCGGTGTGCATGCCCAGCCGCCTTCCTGTGCATGCGCACCCGGACAGGAGCGGACATCCCGCCAGTTCCTTCTGACCGCTGCATGAGCCCTGGGTGGACCGACAGCAGAGGGGAAGGAGGGCGGGTAGTGTGACTGCACAGATGACCACTCGAAGATCATCAGTTACAGGTAGGAAACCTGTTTATCTTCTTCGTGGTCTCTGTGCATCACACTGATGGGAGAATAGCAAGCTAACAGCCTACCTGGAGGAGGGTGCACGGTCCGTCAACAGGAAAGCGACTGCAGGACTGCACAGTCCACGGACGAACCTTGATGCCACTGGAGGTCCAGCGCATAATGCCTGATAAAGGTATGCGGGGAGGACCAGGTGGCTGCCTTACAAATGTCCCGCAATGGCACCCCCTTCATAAATGCTGCTGATGTCGCCATTGCCCTCGTGGAATGCGCCCGAATCGGCCCTGGGAGAGGATGTTTGCGCAGCAGGTAGCACAGCTTAATTGTCTCTGTCAGCCACTTCGAAAGTCTTTGTGACGAAATCCTCTGACCCAATGAGGCCGAGGCATATGAGACGAAAAGCCTAGTATCTTTGCGTGAGGGCCCAACTCTATGTAAGTAGAAGGACAGCGCCCTCTTTACGTCTAGGGCGTGGAATCTCCTTTCTGCCTCCTTAGTGGGGTTAGGAAAATAGACCGGCAGGCAGATCTCCCTGTTCAGGTGGAAAGATGACACCACCTTGGGTAGGAATGTAATGTCTGGGCGTATCCACACGCCTTCCGGCCGGAAACAAAGGTACGGATCATCACACCTCAACGCTACCAGTTCACCTACCCTCCTAGCTGAGGTAATGGCCACTAGGGACGCTGTCTTCCAGGACAGCAATTGCAATGAACATGTTGCCATAGGTTCAAAGGGCTTTCCCATCAGGGCTTCCAGAACCCCTGGAAGATCCCACAACGGAGTCGGGGCCTTGACAGCAGGGTATAGCCTCTCCAGTCCCCGTAAGAATCTCTTTGTGGTAGGATGCGCGAACACCGAATGTCCCTCGATCTGCGCATGGTTAGCCGAGATGGCTGCAAGGTACACCCTAACGGACGATACCACTAACACTTTATCCAGAATGGTCAACAAAAAGTCCAAAATCACTGGTAGGCCCACCGTTGACAGGTCCCTTGTGGTGTCAGCCACAAATTGCACAAACTGTGCCCATTTATAGGCATACGATTTCCTTGTGGACTCTTTCCTACTATTAAGTATGACATACTGTGCTCTTGCAGATAATAGGATCACTCTAGTCTCCACGCCGTCAGTTTTAGATGCGGAACATCGTGGTGGACTACTAGCCCCTGTTGGGATAGCAGTAGATTCGGCACCATGGGGAAATGGTGGAAGACTCCGTTGGAGAGCCTCAGGATGGGGGTGAACCATGGCTGTCTGGGCCACCACGGGGTGACCAGAATCCCTCTGGGATGTTCCCTGTAAAGCTTCTGAGCAACCTTCGTGATTAGCAGAAGCGGAGGGAACAGGTACACATGACGGTGGTTCCAGGGGAACAGGAGACCGTCTCCCAGCGACAATGGATCTCTCCCTCCCCGGCAACAGAAGCGCCTGCACTTCCTGTTTTCGCGGGTGGCGAAGACGTATATCTCCGGTGTCCCGCACCTCTGAAAGATGGGTTGGAGGTAGTCCCAGTTTAGCTCCCATTCGTGAAGGGAAGCTCCCCTGCGACTGAGAAAGTCCGCCTGGGAGATGAGCTGCTATCAGATGTGTGTTCATTTCCCTGCATATTTCCCAAATGCACAATGCTAGAAGACAGAGCTTCCTTGACACTGTGCCGCCCTGCCTGTTTATATAGGCCAGCGCTGTGGTATTGTCTGTTAAGATCACTACCGTCTGGTTCGCTAGCAGCGATCTGAAGGAAAGAATGGCATGGTGAATCGCCAGGAGCGCTAAGAAGTTGATGTGATATTGCAGGTGGTCCTCGGGCCACCTGTCGCCCACACATAGTCCATTCACATCCGCCCCCCATCCCCATAGGGACGCATCTGATGTCAGGGTAATTGTCGGTTGTTGCCTGTGAAACGGTGCTCCCGCTAGCAGGTGCCGCCGTTGCTGCCACCATCCTAGTGTTTCCAGAACCTCCCGCGGAATGGACAACCTGAGGGAAGGGAGATCCACTTGGCACCAGAAGTGCTTCAGGAACTACAACTGGAGGGTTCTCATGTGGAACCTGGCAAAGACCAAGACCGACGTGGTGGATGCCATCAGGCCCAACAGGTGCTGCACCTGAAGAGCGGTGACCGTCTGACTCTGGCGAAAAGTCTGTACCAGGCTCACTATGTCTTCCGCCCGATTTTCTGGTAGAAACGCCCTGCATAACTGGGTGTTCAGGATGGCCCCGATGAACTGGACCCGCTGAGAGGGTTGCAGACAAGACTTCTTCTTGTTCACCTGCAGACCCAGTTCCTGCAGAAGATTCAGGGTGATGGAAATGTGGTGTAGAAAACTGGCCTCTGACTCCGCCACCAGAAGCCAGTCGTCTATATATGGGAACAGTACAATGCCTTGCAGTCTCAGATGGGCTGCCACTACAACCATTGTTTTTGTAAACACCCTGGGGGCCGTGAAGAGGCCAAAGGGTAAGGCCCGGTACTGGTAATGCATAGTCCCAATGGCAAACCTGAGAAATTTCCTGTGGGACGGATGGATACTTATATGAAAATAAGCGTCCTGCAGGTCTAGGGTGGCCATCCAATCTCCCTGGTTTAACAACGGGAGTATGCTGGGTAATGAAGTCATCCTGAACTTGTGGTGCGGGATGTAAAAGTTAAGGCCCCGAATGTCCATGATGGGACGAAGACCTCCGTCCTGCTTTGGGATGGCAAAATAACGGGAGTAGAAGCCGAGTGTTTCCTGGCCCGCCGGGACTGGTTCTATGGCCTTCTTTTGAAGCAGCGCACGCACCTCCTCCTGAAGAGTTGGAGATGGGGCAGTGTACACAAATGTCGGAACCTCTGGTTCTTGCTGGAACTCTATCAAATAACCCAGCCGTATTATTGATAGCACCCATTGGTTTGTTGTTATGGTGGACCAGACCCGGTAAAAAGGCCACAGTCCGGTATGGTCCGAAGCGTGGGAAGGGGAAGGGAAACATGGGGAGGGGCAGTCAAAGGCCCTGTTTGGGCTGTCTGTTTCCCTTCTGGCGCGATGACTGTGAAGAGGTCGGAGAGTATTTCGGTTTGGTGTTATACGGGGCCTTAGAGAAGGACGTCGTGTTCTTAGGCCTCCATTGCAGTTCTCCCGATTGTTTAGGGAATGGCTTTTTATTCCACTGCTTGGACCACGGCCGCTTGCTTTGCTGGCGAGATGAAACAGGGACACCCAAGTTTCTGGAAGTCCGAATGCTTTTGTCCATCTCCTGCAGTACTGAGTCAGTATTAGCACTGAACAATCCATTACCATCAAAAGGCAAGTCCTCAATGTAAGCTTGAGTGTCAGCCTGGAGTGCCGTGGACCTCAACCACGAGTGCCTCCTCAACGTGATGGCTGTTGTGAGGGTTTTTGCCCCTATGTCGCCTGAGTGTTTGGCCGAGTTCAATTGTTGTTTGGCCAGCGTCATGCCCTCCTTCTGGATCTTCCGAATTGCATTTCTGCTCTGCTCTGGAAGTCCTGGTAAGATTGCCAACAAGGCATATTGATATCCCACAAGGCATATTGATATCGCCCCATACAGGCGGAGTAGTTTGCTACCTTCAGACCCAGTGAGGCCGCTGAATAAATGCGGCGGCCTAAATTATCCAATTTCTTCCCTTCCTTATCCAGGGATGTAGCATGGGTCTTCCTCGCCTTTGAAGACGATGCCACCACCACCGAATTTGGCTTGGGGTGATTGAAAAGGAAGTCCGCTGTGGACTCATGTGGTTAAGCTTGCGCGACGAGATGGGCATGGACGCAGGCTTGTCCCACAACGCTTTTGCTGTATGGAGCATTACTGTTGTCAGAGGGAGGGCTATTGCCGTTGACGTATCCCCTTGTACAATGTCGAAGACACTGTCTGTCACTATCGGTTGAGGCTATACCGTTGAGAGGGATAGGACTGAGCCATTCTTTTTACTAAGTCCCCGTATGACTTTAGGTTCTCCGAGGGCGATATAGGTTGTTCCTCAGTAACCTTGTGGGACGGTGAGTGCTCCTCAGGTGATTCTTGAGTAGAGCCTGCAACCGATCTCGGAGAGCTCGCTGGGGATTCCGAGTGTTCCGAGGGTGTTAAAGGCCACTCCCGACCTTGTTCTGGGGTTGCCACCTCTTCCGAGGCCGAGCGGCGTGGGGATCGTTGTTTCTTAGGCGGCTCCTCTACTGGAGGTTTCTATATCGATGCGGATGCCTGGCGTTTTTGAGGCCTGCAGGACGTTCTCGATCGGCAAGATACTTCAGAATGCTGGTTCCATTTGGTGTGGCGCGGGTGGAGCCACGGGAACGAGCGCCTTCTGGGTGAGCGATCATAAGGTGATCTGTCCTTAGCTAATTCGCGGGGACCGCGGCGATGCCGAGGGCTCCGGAACCGATCCCGTTGTCTGCTCTGAGAGCGATCGTGACTCGCAGACCCACACTTTGGGCTGGCAAGGCGCTCCCGACGTGGACTTTTCGAACGGCCTCGATGAGGGCTGTCGAATCGGTCTCGAGGGCTCCCAACATCGACAGGGTCCGGGGTGGTGTCTTCTGCTCCTAACCTTTGTGCCAGCTCCAGGTCTCGGTCCGAGTCCGACGAGATGGCAATCTGTGTCGACATCGACTCCAACATTGGAAGACTTAACCGACGGTGAGGTGATGCAAACAGCTTCAGCGGCGAGACCTCCAGCACCGTTGGGTCCGATAGTGACTTCGGTGAGGCGTGAGCGGTCTTGCTGTGTCTCAGCTTTTCCGCTTTTTTCTTTTTCTTCGGCTCCAAGGAAGCCACTTTATCTTCCTTAGACCTCTTTGCCGGTGTGGAGGCATCCGAGGTCGAAGCCGAGCCCACTCTTTTATTGGGGCGATCGGCGTTGGAGGTTTCAGCATTGACCGCCTCCGACATCGAAGATTTTGGCGCGCGCTCCAACTGAGCCGCCATTTTGCGAGGGGACAGCACCTGCTCCATCAGTGCAGTGGCAAGGCGGGCCGCTCGATTCTTTCTCGTCTGCCTCGAGAACCTTGCGCAATGGGTGCACGAGTCCGGCTTGTGTGCCTCTCCCAGGCAAAGCAGACAAAGAGTGTGGCCGTCTGGTGGGGCTATTTTGCTGCCACCCTTCCCACACCGTTTGAAAAATCCCCACTGCTTTTCCATGCGAGGAAGAGCGGAGGGGGTGAGGGGGACTGGGGGTTGGAAAGGGGAACTGGGAAAGTAGGAAAAATAACAAAACCCGCTTTCTTTCCTCCCCACTCACAAGCGATACAGCGAAGCGAAGATTGAACAGTCTCTAAGAAGTTTTTACGGAAATCCGGAAAAACCGCTAAGAAGAAATCCACCGACCGTAGCAAAGATCGACTGATCTCAGCGGCGGTCAGAAGAGAACTGGCGGGATGTCCGCTCCTGTCCGGGTGCGCATGCGCAGGAAGGCGGCTGGGCATGCGCACCGGGACGGGGGCGTGGAAATCCGCAGCTTTGAAGTTACTGATCGTGATCGGCGCCGGCGCCTTCTCCCATCAGTGTGATGCACAGAGACCACGAAGAAGATCAGCCTGGTCAAAACAGTTCATACTTTCCTGAATTCTTCACACCATGCAAAACTGAATTACTCAGGTAAGAGGGCTTCCATTTAAAAAAAAAAAAGGTTCAGGAAGATACTTGAGTACAGGGTTAGGGACTGTGGTCTATACTACTGTGTATAGTTTGTACTGCCTGTTGGTGTGAGAAGAGTCCTACTATGTTATTTTGCATAATTTAATATATCATATTAATACTTATGCTTTGCTTCAGTTTGAAATGTTTCAAATTTCTGGTTGGCTTCAGATTTCTGCAATCCAGGTGCTATTCTACTGCTTACTGCATGTCCCATCCAGCTGATTATATTACTCTGTGTAATCTGCCTTAAATCCCAATAATAACGGTGGACCAGAATAATGTAAATTTTAAAAAAGTTAAACCCTGCACCAGCGGGGAAAGTTAAACAGTTATGAAGACTACAGCAAATAACGCTTGGTAATAATTACTAAGCAGTATTCCAGAGATACATTTGTGTTCAGTGCAGAAGGATCTTAGAACCTTCAATTCATAATGTCCTCCATGATCCTGACCTCTCTATGGCTCCTTTTCACCCTTATTCTGATTTATCTTGCAGAACATAGGAAAGAAATAAAAGCCAAGAGAGTAAATGCAAATCTACATTCTTAAGAGGTAAAGCAGGGGAAAAGTAATATTCATTTCAAGACACGTAGAGAAATAACAAAGCCTTTAAATGACAATATTATAGAACAGAAACAGATTTCTCTCTATATTTTTTTGCTAATAAATGCTTGTTTTTTAGCCAAAGCATAAGTGTGCTTGCCTCTCAGTTATACTGGTAATACAGCTGCTTTGGAACATTTAAAAACAACATAAAAATTTAATGTGTTGCAGGCTGTTACTCTGATTACCTCATGGAAATACTAAAGTAGGTAATAAAACCCTTTTATTTCGAATGTGCTGATGGTAGTTTGCTACAAGTGTTAACTATTCAGGGAATTAACATGTAACATTTTTTTAAAAATTTATAATTCCAGACTGCTTGGCAAAAAACCCCAAATGTATCCTCCATATTTATATCTTTACTTTCTACAGGCTTCAACTAAATGTTACAGAAGTTGTGTAGCCACTGCCAACCTCTGTCTCCTCCCCCTGCCCCCACTTTCACAGGAACATCAAACAAAAATTGAGTAAAGAGACAACAGTTGGTGTTTTCCCACCTCCATTCCAATTTACCAGCTTCTGCTTTCAAGGAATAGGAAATACTGTATAAGTGATGTCAACATGCCAGTGAAACACTCTATGATTTGCCCCCATCCTCAACCCCTCTCTCTGTTGCTTGCTGCTAATGGCTGGCAACACTAGCAGATAATACCCAAACTTCTATCATTCCACAGAATGGACATAAATTAAATGTTCAGGTCCTCAGAGGTCTTTCTTATAAAGGCAATAGAACTGCAGGAAAATGGAACACTTCTGCAAAAAAAATTTTTAAGGGCATAAGACTGTAGGCTATTGCAACCTTTGTTGTATGTATCATCTTGCTTTTCACCATAATGTCAAAGTACACAGATAGTATAATCCACTCTGTTTATAATATGTTATGCCTTAGACCAGGGGTGTCAAATTCATTTGTTAGGAGGGATGGATCTGACATAAATGGGATTTAAGCGCCATGTGTGTCATAAAAGGTAATTCCAGGTAGTGGAAATAATTAAAGATTTTTTTTAACTTAAAATACAATCATGCTTAAAACTCTTGCAAACTTTTGTTTTAAATTGAAAGGTGGGGAAATAGTGGAATTTGGCAATGCAATATTAAAAATAAGAAATAATATAAAATGCTCTCATTCTGGGAAAACATGAAATGGCTGGGCATTACAAACCTCTCTCCACCCCACCCCTAGGTCTACTCAGATTGGCATGGCTCTCCAGTGTAATATCCTCCTTTGGTTGTTGGTTCTAAGGTTAGAGTACTTGCTAGGCACCAGTTCTCAGGTCCACTTAGCAGAGACAAAGCTAGTTCAAAGCATCTACCTTGTCATGAGCCCTGATGAGGAGGAGCTGGTAGGGTTAACAGACCTGGAAGAGTTGCCAGCCAGTTCCTCAGCTGAACAAACAGCAGCTGGCCCATCAATCACTCTCCAGGCAACAGTGTCAGCTGTTGACGATCAATCTCCTCCAAGCTCTCCTCCTCCCATCTCAAGAGTTCGAAGCAGGCTCCAGAAAGGACTTTCAGAGCGAAGTCATGAGGCACGCCGATGCTTCAGATCTCTCAGCCCTGAGTTCCAGCAGAGTCACTGCCACCCAGGGAGCAGGCTGATTGAGACTCCCATATAGCTCCCACCCAGGACCTGGTAACCTTGTGGAAGCAACAAGTCTATTCTCTGGCTTGCATCCACGCTTCTGATTCCTGATCCTGACCGGCTTGATTTCCTTGGCACCCTGACCTTTTGGCTTTTGGACATTGACTTTTGATTCCGGTTTGTGATTCTGTATTGGTGACTTGGCTCCTGCTGGACTTCCTGGACGTTGACCTTGGACTGGCTTTGGACTCCTGCCTGCCTGCACCCTGAGAACGTGACAAACCCTTTATTTGCAAGGTCACAATTCCAGGAAGCTTCAACTGGGAAGTGAAACTGAGCTCCACTCCAATGAAACACAAAGTTGCAAGAAAAATGTAGAATGGATTTTGCATTAAGATCTCTGTGCCCAGAGACCTAAATGGAAAACCACTCCATATTTTCTTTGCAGCTTTGCTTCCTGCTGCAGAAAGAGAAGGGAAGTTCAGCAGCCTTGAAGCTTCAAAGAGGGAGGGGACAGAAAAGAGCCTTAGAAAAGAGGGGCAGACATCTGGCAACCCTGCCTTAGACAGTTTTCTGTTGGCATTGTTTTCCAATTTCTGTGATCCTAGTCTTATTGCATTGTTACTAGATGTTGTATGCTACTTAATTTTTAAAATGTTTTGAAATCTGTCTTGAGTCTCAGTGAGAAAGGAGAGCTATAAATCAACTATATAGATAAGTAATTACACTCCATCAAAAACAGGGGTGTCGAACTCATTTGTTATGAGGGCCGGATGTGACATAAATGAAACCTTGTTGAGCCAGGTCATGTCATGTTGGGCCAGGCCATGTCGATCCAGGCAATGTGTGTACCTATTTAAGATTAGGTATAAACTTTATAAAGGACACAGACAAATACAAACATGCTTAAAACTCATTGGTCTTAAAGGTGCTTTCTTTTTATTTCTCCCATGGGATCCAGGGAATTTGGCAAAGGAAGCTGTGTCTCTTTCCTGCATTCCTCAGGGGACAGAGGAGGGAAGAGTCTCAGCCAATAGAAGTAATAGAGGCTTGGCTCAGTAGCTCTGCTGTGCAATTGAGAGAGCATGGAAAAACAAGCTCTTCCTCCCCTCCTTCCTTCCCAAGGGAGGAGCCTCAGCCAATGGAGGAAATAGAGGTTTTGTTCTTTAGCTCCTATGCAATTGAGCGAGCCTTGCAAAGCAAGCTGTTATGCAGAAGGAAGCAACAGATAGGGAAGCAACAGATAGGGAAAAGGAAGTAGATGACAGCCAGTTGCTCAAGGGTATGATAGGAGCCTTCCAGGAGCCTGATTCGGCCCCCAGGCCGAATGTTTGACATCCCAATCTAAAAAATTTAATTCTGCTGGATTATTTGATGAATGGGGTACAAAAGGTATTGCATCTTAGCAAGATTAAATGAGAATACTGCTATTAACAACAACTCAGAACATATTCAAGAATTTGTGGAATCTTTCATGAGATTTTACTCTGTCCTATATTGATGAACTTACCTCCCTCAATACTGGATCTGTTATCGAGTTGAGATTGACAGCTCCTTCATAAGTCAAATAGTAGAATACATTCAGGGCTCTAACAGCTTCAGGGCCTTGCTGTTTGTAGCCAAAGATCAGATCAATCCACTGGTGGAGCTGGCAGGAAACAAACTCACTCTCCAAGGCCTGAAACAGAACACAACACCCTTAATATCCCAAAATGTATTTCCTGACAATAATTTTATTTAAATAACAGAATAGATATAAAGATGACATACATAATAGTCTTAGAAAAACATATCCAAAATTATGTGTTTCCCCAAACTGAATATAGACACTGATGGGGGGGATGGGAGAATACAACATAACTAGGAAAGCTCTTACTAGCAGTTCTGTTACATTCCATTCTTGCAACTCCCATTTGCTCCATCAGCTGGTGGGCTGAGTGCAGATAGCAACTGTTGCCACAGTCCTTAACACTCACAGCCATCCTAAATAGACTTTTACCTTTCTAAGCCCACTGACTTCAATGCTTAGAACAGTGTAACCCTGCTTAGGATTCCCACTGCCGTTGCAACAGGGACACATTACAAAATCCTAGTTAGGAGTTTCTACCCAGATGTTTCCCTGATTTATTATTTTAAAGAAAATAGTGTTAATATAATGGTTGAAGCAACTATTGCTTTATAAATGCAAATCATAAACTGATATTTTTCACTGGCTATTTAAAGAACCTATTACAAAAAAGTATTTTACTCAAGTAAGACTGTTATAGAAATACAGATGACAGTAGGCTTCCCAATCCCCAAGTCCCAGTGGAGGATCCTCGGGTTTTACAGGCTTCCCCCCCGCCCCCAGCCAGCTGGCCAGCGGGGGAAGCCCCACCCCTACAGCCACCATGCAGCTCTAGATCTTGGGCAGGATTAGAAACCTGCACACAGGTCCATTTCAAAATGTGTGTGTGTCTGTGTGTCTTTAAAGTTGAGCAGGAAGTACTTCATGGGAAGGGTCAGCAACACAATCCCTCGGTTTGTTTTGCTTTCATTTCAGAGCAATTAAGACTCTGTGTGTGTGTGTGTGTGTGTGTGTGTGTGTGAGAGAGAGAGAGGGTTGCCAGTCCCCAGGTTTGGAGAGTCATCAGAAAGCAGTGGGGGGAGGGATATGTCCGCTGGGCAATTATTCCCTATGGAGAATGATTCCCATGGGGAATTATGGGGAATTGATCGGCAGGTATTGGGGGCTCTGAGGGGGCTGCTTTTTTAGGTAGAGGCACCAAATTTTCAGTATAGCATCTAATGCCTCTCCCCAAAATACCCCCAAAGTTTCAAAATGATTGGACCAGGGGGTCCAATTCTATGAGCCTCAATAGATGTGCCCCTATCCTTCATTATTTCCTATGGAAGGAAGGCATTTAAAAAGGTGTGCTGTCCCTTTAAATGTAATGACCAGAACTCCCTTGGAATTTAATTATGCTTGTCACACCCTTGCTCCTGGCTCCACCCCCAAGGCCCAAGATATTTCTTGAATTGGACTTGGCAACCCTAGATGACAGTCATGAAATAACTTTCAACAGATGCTGATGTTGTATTTTTTAACACTGCTCACAATAGGCAACATGGGTTTAACTCAGTCCAGCACTGGTCCGATAGACCTCATACATTGAGCTTAATTTGCAGATTTAATTCAGCAACAGATTCTTTCATAGAAGCATTATGAGGCAGCACTGGAACATTTATGCTAATAACCTAGTCTTTACGCTGCAGCCTTAGAGGACAGAGTGTGCAGTCAAATGATTTCATTATTCATGTTAAAGTCAGCCATACTTATGCATCAGAATGTAATGGTTTACACTACCTTCCACCTTTAGCCTGAGCCCACTGCTTTCTCATGTACCTGTACTAGTTTATCACCACATTCCTGTCTTTGGTCACACCTTTTCTAGAAAGAAAACAATGCCCCATTCCAATTAAACCACTCAAGTTATCCAGGGCGCAAAAATTAAGAAATGTTCTTTTGCAAAGTTCCCAAACACTATTTATCTTTCCCCAGAAATGTTTGGTTTTTGTCATAGGCACAGAGAGAAGTGCTTAGCAGAAAAAAGGTTGGTGTTGAAGAATTTGTTTGGTGTAGTTTTCTGTTGTTCCTGAAAGGAAATTTCAGGAAATCTCAGTTTATGAATGCATCATAAGACATTATAACAACAAATCACTGAATGCTAATGCTACCTTCTGACAAGCCATTTCCATGGCTTCACTTATAATTGTCTTGATGTATTTCTATCAATGCAAAAAGAGATAGACATACACATACATCCAACTTAATTTGATGTATTATTATTGGGAGATTGTGGTACTAGGTGCTACTCTTGCTAAGGTGATGCTCCTGAAAACACCATCCCACAACAAGTTCTCCAGCCTCCCCTCCCCTCCCCCAGCATATTCTTTCAGGAGTTCTCATTGTATGAAATGTAGCCATGATGTACCGTGTACCCATTTCAACTGACACTGGTTTCCCTGGATGTGAAACAAGGTGCAGATATTCACTAAATGATAATGCTACCAGATGGGAAGTAGTTGACTTTCACAGGGAAGCCATTTCAGCAGGATTGCTATGGCAACCATATATTTTGCAGCATTTTAAAAGGAAGTATGTTGAATGTAAAAGATGAGGTTTTTACAATCTAGGAACAGCTGCATTGTTTGAACTATGCTGGCCTGGGCAGTTTGCTGTTCATGTTGTCTTTTAATTTTGTATTCCCTAGTGCACTGGCATACAGTTTTGTATTCATAGTTTGGTGGCATCGTTCATCACATGTCATACTGTATATTCATGTTGTTGCATGCATTGTCATTCAATTTGGGCTTCCAGTCCTATTGCATTGTTCATTCATTGTTGAATGAATGAACTGTATGATTATTCCTTATTCCACCTTTTTCTGTATAAGTGTAATTTGCCTTGAGTCTCAGTGAGAAAGATGGTTTATAAATAAGCTAAAAAATTCTGTTGGAGAATAGCAGCTGTTTGTGCACATATGTGCACACAGGTCTATCTATTGGAGCTAAGGTACAAAATGGGGTAGGGTGGGTATAATTATTTACCTCATGCCTTTAGTACAGTCTCAAACAGACTCCCAGAACCCCTTTTTGTCCTCTTAAGGGAAATACACAGGTTGCCTGAATGTTTTCCCCAATTAGGCAAATTGTGGCTCTGAGAGGACATTTGAAATTAAATAGTGACATGGGAAGAAGAGAAAAAATTAACTTCCCTATTCTTGAGTTGAAGCCCAAATCAGAATTAAACTGTATATAACAACTCTTATAAAAGTTGTTTCTTGCATGCTCAGAGATTCTTATATGAATTCTGCTATACTTCTGTCTGAAAGATGTTTCTTTAGGTTATGATGTTATCATTCTGTTGAAATTATTGAGGTTCCTCTGTGCAAGATCTCTTGAAATGAATATACAGAATTACAAATACCAAGAGAGGCTAACCAAAATTCTTCAGTACTTTACAATATTTTATATGAGAACGTAAGACAGTATTACCAATTAACATTGTAAAAGATTAAATATTCACCAGTATTTAATGAAATTAGATAATATTTATATTATTTATTAAAACAAATTAAAAGTTGCTACAGCAATCTGATGCAGAAGCTTTGAACAAAATGTGTGGGGGGGTTGTAAGTATAGATCAATCACTGCAAAAATAAGCAAGACATTTTTGCAACTTACAAAAATTAAGTATAGTTTCACTTTCAGTGGAATGCATAGTATGAACAGGAGTAGGGGCTGAGTGGTGCAATTTACTCTAAAACCCTGAGAAACTGTTCTGCAGGGTGCATACAGAAATGATGGGTTAGTTTCATTAACTGATGCCTAAAGAAACATTTAAATTGACACATAAAAACAGCAATTGTCTTAATTTGTGTGGTGCACTCCACACAAAAGCCCTAAATATGTTCAAATTAGAGCAAGCTGCTTGATTGTCACTGCAATCTCATGTCATGTTAATGCATGACAAACATTAAACCATACACTTAAATGGCAATTTATATCATTTAAATGTTTACTGCCTGAGCAACTCATCACTCATTTAAATGTGATTTTCTGACAGCTAATTTCAGTTAATTTTCCTCTATTCACTTAATTAGAACTTTCAATCAAGAAAAGCCTATCCATATCTTCATGTTCATATCATTTTTTTATTTAGAAGCTTAGTTTATGAACTGCTAAAAATATCCTTCATAATGGATGACTAGACAGTACATCAAATCACTCCCCTACCCACCACCAGGAAACTGGCTAAATGGGGATATTTCCAACACAAAAAAGCCTACAAAAAAGCTATCATTATTTATGCAAGCAATACTCTGGCTGGTACTTTATGTTTTTTAAAAAAACCAAACTTCATAAGCATATGCAATTAAAACAATAAAAAACAACCAATCCAATTAAATATTAATGATTTCAAAATTGTTTAATAAGCTAAGAACTGTGAAAATTCTCACAAGTGTGTTCCCAAAGCAATCCAGTGAGGGTATAAAATATCATAAATGACAATCACATTTTGTTTTGTTTTTTGCTTTCTACTAGATATTTAATTGTTCTTGTCTGGTTCTTCTATGAAAACATGAGAAGATGGCAACAGAAAGGGAAAAATATATATTCTAAATGAAAACCATACATAGCTTGTTCCCTTAAATTGTAAGCAGAACCACAACTGAGCTATACATTAAACTTAGTAAAGTGCTTAAAGCCAATGAACCTAAGTATATTGTTTGTATATTATCTTGCATGTTATATTCAAAAATACAAATCTTCAATATTCACAAGAAAGAGTGTCAGCGCCAATACTGATTTCTAATTTTATCAATGTATGTTTAGTAAAAATGTAACAAAGAAATTAACAATGACCATGAAATTTAGTTGCCATTTCCATTATTTTAAATGTCTTTTCCATTGGTTGTTAATGTTATAGGTAATATCTAGCATCATGATCATAACAGCTAAAAAGAACTATGCAATATGTGTATGTGTGCATTTAAAAATATTACATTTAATTTTTATAGCTAATCATCAATATATTATAAATTGTATATAACAATAGCAGGACTTTGTTTAAGAACAAAGAGAATAAAATCACCTGATGTCAAGAACAATGGATATAATTATAACATATGGAGTCAACTAATTATTAATTGCTTTATAAAACTGATTGAATGTTAATTATTAAAACTATAATGCTCCTTAGATGCAGTAGATTCCCTTCATTTATATGAAGCTACGGAATTCTCTCCTTTAAAAATCTGTAGTCAGAAACAAACAGCAAACTACAGAAACCTGAACATTTAGGATCATTCAAAGGTTCTGAGATAGACAGTGCTCATTAAAGCTACAGTTAAATACGGTACGCAACTAGAGGATACTAACTTCCTTCCCCTTGCTGCTCTTAAACCCTAACCAATCAATTGTTAGTGCTCCCACAGCAGACAGGATATATCATTTACACCCTATGTGTGCACTGAGTAAATTTCATAAATAAGAAAATCCACTAAAATGTCCAACACAGTACAATAATATTCAGTTCTATTGAGTTATTGTAAAATAAATCAGAGACTAATGCCCAATTGTTAAGGATCAAATAAGACCACGAGAGGACTGCCATGGAAAGCCACACATAAATTGTCAATTCAGTCCGGTGGGACTCATATTAGCTTTGACAAACTGTCTTGGGGCTGGTATCTATTTTTTTAATGAGATCTATTAGACCAAGACTAAAACACTTGAGATATGCTAAAAAGTACAATATAGAGATGTCAAACACAAACACCTATTAGTAACTTTCATTTATCCATTCACAAGGCAGAAATAAACCAGAACCATCCACAAATTGAGCCTACTATACTGCAAAGGAAAAATTATTCAGAAATATATTTCAAGTGTAATGCAATTTAATAAACCACTACTACTGTAATAGTAGTACTCAATATTCTGTGATGAATATAAAGAAATAGGAAATATTCATGAGATTCTGTTTTTTCTCTTTTTGTACATTTTGGCCCTCAGCACAATAGGTTATACTTACCCGACAAGTCATTGTGAAAAGGACCACTCTGTTTTAACTGGATGTATAAAGGAATAATGAGAATACCGAGGAAGGTTTTATGTTATTTTTAATAAAGTTATTTATAACATTATTGCTCAGTGAAAGTGTGCATTTTCCTTGAAATAAATAAAGCAGAATTATATTGTTCATATTGAAAACAGTTCCCTTCCTACTTTATGATACTTTTACAATCCAGTAAGATTGCTACTGGTGTCAAAACCAAACATACATTTTTGTGAATATATAGAATAATTCAGTCAAATTTATGAATTTGCAGTTTCCTAAGCCAAAAACTGAAAGAAATTAGGGAACTAAGCTTTCAAATATTGCTTTCTTAAAAACAGATCATATAGTATAACCTAAAATAATCTCACCTTAAATACAAAGCTTAAAACCTTTGATAAAACCCTGAATAGGGAAATAAAAACAGTAACAAGTTTTAAGACTTAAACATCTCTCCCCTCCCCTCCCCACACACACCTTTTAAAATACACCTACTGCCTCTTTAGGGCTGTGCAAGTTAACAACAACATATTATGCACAACAAACAAAATTTAAAATCAAGCAGTTTGTTATGCTTGCATGTGCTGGATTTCAAACACTAGCAGTAATGTTTCCTTAACACTGATGTATGACCTTTCTAATTTACAACGATGAAGGCTGGGTTTTTTGCAGCCTAATTAGAACCGTTTCAAATTTTCCTGTTAAATATATGATAAAAAGTCCTTTCAACTCGAAAAAAAATTCTGGAGTTTCTTTACATGTCAGCTTTGTTCTAATCAAAATATGCTTTGAATTAAATGATTTTGATTGAATATGTGGATCACATTCCCTTCTAAGATTTAAAGTCTAGAAAGGAAAAGTTTAGTCTGTTCAAACAAAGCAAGAGCAACCACTTTGCAGAAAACTATTCACGTTTACGAAGACTGACAAATTGTTTGTGTGCACCATTAGGTCTAGTCTCTTCAATAGTTACCAGATTTCCTCTCTTCTTAATAAGACATTAACTCTTAAAATGCTGGCTTTGTATTTGAGACCTAGAGAGAACCATACAAAGCACAAAACGACATAGAAAAACTATCAAAACTAATATCTTCCTAATCCTAACAACAGAATTAATGCATTCTATGATAACAGTAGTATTTGTAAATGCACATCGTTTTCCAATTATTTTATAAGAAAAACTACTGTATATAATCTTGGTGAACAATATATTTGTTCAAAATTTCCTATAGAAATTTTATCACAAAATTTTAGTGCTCTTTTAATATACAATATCTGTAACCATCTTGGAAATATTTTTATATATAAAGTACATATCTCAGCTGATATATTTCTTATCTGTTTTAATGCTTCCTTCACTTCTAAATAACCAATGGACAAAGAACTGCACAAGAGAAAGCATAAGAACAGACACACTATGGCCCTCTTTGGAAAGAGGTAGAAAGAAATGCATTCCTGCAAAAACAGAACGTTAAGGGGAAAAATATTTAAATCTGACTTTTTCAACTGGCCATTAGTTTGAGCTGATGTTTACTCAGAAGTCTCAATCCCTTCAGTATACATTCTTCTACCTTATTTATTGTAAGAAACACTCAGGAAAGCCATTCATTCAGAGGGTAAGAACTGCATCCTCACTAGTAAACAGGGTCAAAACTGCCACATAATTTGACACATGATTGTGCCCCTATTAGATGAAGCTTACTGAACACTGGCAATGTTTATTTATACAGATGGTTTTTATCAGTCCTGGAAGTAGTCTTGCCTTATCTTTACATCTATGGTATTCAATGGAAATATACAGAAACCGGCCAAAATCTATGGATATATGTTGGAAACTGTTTTCTCTCCCAGAAGATGACACTAGATTTCTACAACCAATGACTGTAGATCTGGGACCAGTATGAATACTCTCTTTCAAACGGAGGAGAGAAAAACAAACATCTGGCAGCTTTCAACAAACTTCTAACTGTAAACTTTTTTCTACAGTATGCTTGTTTCAATTTCATAATGGCTCATCTTGTATTGTCCCTTTTTGCTTGTTCTCCCAGTCCTGTCCTCTGCCTTAACCAGGGGTGATGCCAAGCTTAAAGCTGTTAGATATTAGACTGTTCCATTTTATATTTGAAGCCCTTGGGGAAAGCCAGGGCTTTTTTTTAGCAGGAACACAGTTCCAGCTGGCTTAGTGTCAGGGGGTGTGGCCTAATATGCAAATAAGTTCCTGCTGGGCTCTTTCTACAAAAAGCCCTGTGCAAAACAATGGTGACATCAGGGGCTGTGGCCTAAAATGCAAATGAGTGTCTGCTGAGCTTTTTCTTCAAAAAAAGTCCCAAGGAAACCACTATATAAATATTATCCTACTCAGGGCGGTTTTTGCAGCAGGAACTCCTTTGCATGTAGCCAAACTGCCAAGAGCTTACAGGGCTCTTGATACAGGGCCTTCTGTAAACTCCAGGATGATAGGCTACATTGGGATCTGTGTGACATAATATGCAAAGGATTCCTGCTACAAAAAAAGCCCTGATCTGACTACTCTGTTCAGTCAATGCTGACCCTAGAGTTATCCAACTCCAGGTGGTGACTGAAGATCTCCTGGGATTACAATTGATTTCCAGATGATAAAGATCAGTTCACCTGAAGAAAATGGCTGCTTTGCAAGGTGGATTCTATGGCATTATACCCATCAAAATCCCTCCTTTCCCCAAACCCCTCCCTTCTCAGGCTCCATCCCCAATATTTATAGGAATTTCCCAACCTGGAAATTGCAAGCCTAGTTAACCGTTTCATCAGCAAAATAAGCCTTTTACTGATGAAAGAGCTTCTTCTGTCAGAGGAAGACTCCCTGGGACGGAGGAAAACTCTACACTTAGCATCATACATCACTAAAGAACTGAGGTTGATAAATAGTGAATAGGGACTCTGGAAGTTTGTGATGGTGAAGGGCTGAGTTAGAAACTTCCTTATTAGTACTGCTTTTAGAAGCTACGTCCACCAGCTCTTTGGTTTAGAAAATTATGCTTTGTACAGCTGGCACATAATAGCACTAAATAACTGTAAAATAGTAGCAGTGTTACTACTTTAGTATTTGTAAAAATAAAGCCAGCCTACAATATCGACTTTCAGGAATCTGTTGGCACATGGAGTAAGGAAATGAGCAAGTCTACACATTTCTATATTTGCAGTGCAGATGTCTTGAGTAAGGTGCTAAAGTAAACATGCTTTTATAAAACCTGACTTGGATAGTGCTTAGACACTCCTTCTGCACAAAACTCCAAATAAGTAAGTATCCAGGTTAGGTAAAAATGCAGTTTATGAACAAAGGAAAAAAGCAGTTTACATATTGAAAGTCATGTTTCCTTTGAAATTCAAAGCTTTAAACTTAAATGAAATTTGTATATTTTGCCAAGATAAAAGGAGAATATGCAAATTTGTTCTGAGCCTTCACAATGACTGTATTGCAAAGTATGCTTTTCACATTCAAAACAGACAATTAACCATTTATATATACTTGAATACGTACTTTACATTTGCTGTCTATTAACATTGACTTCAATAGATTTAAAGTTTGTAACTCTGTGCTTAGGCTTCTATTGCAATCTGATGCAGATAGATCCAGGGTGTTGGTCTGAAACAGTAGAACAAAGTAGGAGTCCAGTAGCACCTTTAAGACCAACAAAGTTTTATTCAATCTGATGCAGAGCTACTCCAGTCTAAATCCACTGAAATCAAAGGACTCTCCTCTGCACAGGATTGTCCTCCACTTAGAAACATTTAAATTTTTAAAAAAAAAAAATTTTTTTTTTGCTGATTCACTAATTTGTTGTTGATGTAACCATGTACTTGGTAAATGAAGACTCATTTGATTTTGCTGTAGAAGTTTGTGGGGGGGGGGGGAAGAGTAGTAACAAACATTCCTTTTATTTGCAATCCAGCTTTTAATGCATATGTCAAAATTTAGAAAATCCCAGGTCCAGTAAACCCCTTTATGCATGGTAAAGTAATACACTTTATATTTCTTCCTCAACACCAGCTGTTCTGTGACCCACTTCTTTTACCACTGCCAACCATAAGATACAGGGGAAAAATTGCAAGGTAGCACAGCAGAGCTGTGGAAAACTCTTAGCTGCACAATTGGATTTTGCTCTTTCCCAGTTTTGGGTTAGAAGTGATGGCTTAAAATTTAAATTCAAATTTGTTGATTTGAATAATGCACATTAGTTGGGATTAAAAGGCATTATGAAAAATGCACCTATCCTCCTATTTCAACATTAAAACGCATAGTTGATATACATACACACACACATAACACAATACAGACGTGTATGCTTCTTTGTTTTAATTATTGTTTATTAATTATTTATGTTAGATTTATGTCCCGCCAATTCTACAAAGACTCAAGGCGGCCTACAACATAAAATAAACAATATTAAAACAGTAAAACAATAATATAAAATCACAATGGTACTACTTCATCTATTCACAGCAGGATCATATAGTATTTTCCTTTTTCTAAAGCGGTCAGATCCTAGGCAGTTGGTACTAATATGAGATAGATCCAGGTGAGGTGGCAGCCCTCTCCCATTTAGATGTCATATGCCATCCGAAACAATTCAGTTTTTCAGCCCTGTGGAACTGCGATAAATCCTGCAGGG
Organism: Heteronotia binoei; assembly: GCF_032191835.1. Classification (NCBI taxonomy): domain Eukaryota; kingdom Metazoa; phylum Chordata; class Lepidosauria; order Squamata; family Gekkonidae; genus Heteronotia; species Heteronotia binoei. Next base: position 57,956,960 of record NC_083231.1, on the reverse strand, counting down.
CCAATATGGCTTCTGGGAAGGTGTTCCAGATTATTGAGGCTGCCACTGAGAAAGCTCTTACTCTGGTGGAATTTATCTTAGCCTCTTTTTGCCCAGGGATGACCAAAGATTTTGAGAACTTGATCAAAGTGTTCTCTGGGGAAGGCAAGGTGGTCCCGCAGATAGATAGGTCCTAGGCCATATAGGGCTTTGAAGGTTAATGTCAGGACCTTGAAATGGATTCGGTATGCAACAGGCAGCCAGTGCAGCAGCTTTAGCACAGGCTGAATGTGCTCCTGCTGGAGAAGCCCCATTAGTAGCCTGGCTGCAGCATTCTGCACCAGCTGCACCTTCTGAATCTGAGTCAAGTGCAGCCCCATATAGAGGGCGTTACAGTAACTGATTCTCAAGGTGACTGAGGTATGCAATTTTGCTACCATGCCAGAGATTATGTAAGGTTAACCTTATAACATGCTCAGACTGTATATTAATGCATTTTACAAGTACTTTTAAAAGACTATTTTAATTATTAATCTGTAGGTACATTTTAATTAAGTTCATGATTGTATTTTTTTACTTTGAACACATGAAGCTGCCTTATACTGAATCAGGCCAATGGTCCATCAAAGTCCATCATTAGCTACTCAGATTGGTAGCTGCTCTCCAGTCTCAGGCAGAGGTCTTTCATATCACCTGCTACTTTGTATTATATCCCCTGACGAGACCTTTTGCAAAATACGTAGGGATCTAGAAGATCTAATAAAACCCTCAACCTTGGACCTTGTTCTTCCTTAGCAGAATGGCAGACCAGGGACTTCAGACCTACTCTATCTTGGATGGGGTTACATTTCCCTTGAAAAGTCAGGTTCACAGTCTAGAAGTGCTGCTGTGGTTTGAAGTACTTTCACCCAGCTTTGGCTGGTGTACCAGCTGGGTCCATTCCAGCTAAGTCTGATCTAGCCACAGTGATCCTTTATTTAGTTACATCTAGACTAGACTACTGCAGTACACTGTACTTGAAGAGTGTTCGGAGGCCAAAATCAGTGAAGAATGCTCCAGCTAGACTCATGGTTGGGGCTACTTACCAGGATCATGTAATCCCAATATTATAGTAATTATACTGGCTTTTGATCCAATCTCACAGTATTGGTTTTGACCTTTACTGCACCACATGGTTTGGGACCGAGGTACCTGAAGAACTGTAAACTCTTGCCTGGGAACTAAGATCACAGAGAGATCCTTTTAACAGCCCTATTGACTGCACTATGTATTAAAGAAGCTTATTTAGTGGATATACAAGACAGGGAATTGTTAGTGGCAAACTCACATTTTAAAAAAGATATTGTAAGTTGCCTTGAGCTTCTGTAAACTAGAAAGGTGGCTAATAGATGTTTAAAACAAATTAATTCCAGTAAAACAGAAATACAATTAAAATGAACAGGCAAAAGGTATTTAATATTTGGTATAATTATGTAAGAAAATGCTTCTATGAACAGCCTGCATCAAAGAGTATGTTCAAAGAAACCAATGAAATTATTTGTTGGTTTTGTCTGGATCATTGTGCGGCGCAAGATTTTCACACAAGGGACTTCTGTACTGATTCTTATGGACCAAAGTAATTATTCTTGGAAGCTCGAAGGAGCCATTTTGAAATATGTATTAGTTGCACTTTGTCTTGTGCAATAAATTTGTATGTGCCTTTAAGAACAGAAGATTCTGTTCACTTATCCGTGAAGTCTTCCTTCTTGGTGGTCCCAGAGTGGGTCAGTCTTGACCTATGGGAATGTAGCTGCTACTCTCCGTAGGCAGGGCCAGCAAACAAGTTCTTTCCAGGAGGGGGTGCTAGTCCCCTTAGCTTTCAGTTCTTCAAGCCAGTCAACTTCCAACTAGAAACTAGAAAACAAACTGCAACCGAGGGAAGAAACACTACAGTAATACCTGTCTTCCCCTCCCAGAACCGGAATCAAGGAAGCATACACAGAATCATCTTCCTTTATTCAGAACTGTGTAACTTGACATTTCAGTACAACCAAACCAGAATGCTTTCAACCAGTAACTCCCCATGTGCAAATACATGGTCTACAGTAACCACAGCAAAAAACCACATGCCCAAGCTCTCGGGCTACTCAGGGTTTTGATACAAAGACTGAGCAAATCCCAGACTGGGTGGGGAGGACTCTGGGACCACCAAGAAGGAAGACTTCACGGTAAGTGAACAGAATCTTCCGTTCTCCAGTGGTCCTAGTAGTGTGTCAGTCCTGACCTATGGGACTTATAACAGCAGTTCCTGAGGGTGGACCCACTCAGTCCTTTGGATCAAATAGCAGCCTGTAACACCCTCCTACCGAATGCCGCCTCAGCCGAAGCAAGCTTATCAATACGGTAGTGCTTCGTAAAGGAATGAATGGAGTGCCAAGTGGCCGCTCTGCACACCACTTCCATAGAAGGAAGAGCTCTGTAAACTGCAGAAGTGGCTGCTCCTCTTAAGGAGTGAGCTGTGATGCCTAATGGAGGCTCCAATCCCCTGGCCTTATATGCCTCGATGATGCAGCCTCGCAACCATCTACTAATTGTAGACTTAGAAATTGCCTTACCCTTGGCCCTAGCACAAAAAGAAACAAATAAGGAATCAGAGGACCGTATAGGCTTAGTTCTGTCCAGGTAAAAGCTTAAAGCGAACATCTAGACAGTGCCATAGCCTCTCCTTTTCGTGCTTTGGATTAGGACAAAAAAAGGGAAGAATTTCTTCCGATCTATGAAACAATGAGTTAACTTTTGGCACAAAGGCCGGGTCAGGTCTTAAGACCACCTTATCTCAGTGGAAAACACAAAGGTGGATAGACAGTGCCTTAGACACCCTGCGTGCCGAAGTAATCCCCACCAGGAAAATCATTTTAAATGTAAGCATTTTTAAACTGCATGAAGCCATAGGCTCAAAAGGCTTGTGACTTAAGGCCTCAAGCACTATATTCAAATTCCAAGAAGGGAACCTGTGTGCCTGTGGTGGATTGAGAGACACCCCTCTTAAAAAGCATTTGATATGTGAATGTTTGGACAGCAACTTGCCCTTCCTATCACCTCTCACCGCTGAAATAGCCGCTACCTGCCTTCAGAGGGTATTGGTACTAAGACCCTTCTCCAAACCCACCAGAAGAAAGGCTAGCACGTCTGCTATCTTAGCAGACATTGGGTCTGCACTGTTCTCCTGACGCCAGGATGTCAAGGTTGCCAAGTGGCATTGTACACCCTATTAGTAGACCCTCATCTAGAGGCCAGCATGGTATCTACTACCCCTTTTTGGTACCCCAACTCAGTCAGTTGCCTCCATTCAACTTCCATGCTGTGAGTCTTAGCATCTCTAGTTGTGGACACAGCGCCTCTCCCTGTTGCACGAGATCCTTCCTTAGCAGAAGCAACCAGGGTTCGGCTACCCTGAGGCACATCAACTCCTGGAACCAGACCCCTCTGGGCCCAAAAGGTGCTATTACTATCACCTCCGCCCCCAGGTCCTGTACCCTGAGCAAGAACCTCTGCAACACTTGCACTGGGGGGGAGGCATAAAGAAGAGTCCTGGGCCACTCTGCGTGCAGCGCATCTGTGCCCATGGCCTTTTGAGTTTTTGTTCTTGACAGGAAATTTAGTACTTGATGGTTTAGTTCCAACGCGAACAAGTCCACCTTTGGGGACCCGAACCTCTGGCAAACTTGATAGAAGACTGTCTTGTTCAGCGACCACTCCGCTGGATCCAGGGTTTGGCGGTTGAGCCAATCCGCCAACACATTGTCCTTCCCTGCAACGTGTGTCGCTTTCAGAGACAGAAGATTTTTCTCCGCCTAGTCCATCAGAAGAGTCAACTCTCGCTGCAGGAGTTTCGATTGTGTCCCCCCTTGCTTGTTTATGAAAGCTTTCGCTGTCATATTGCCCGTTTGAACGAGTTCATGTTGGCCTTTCACTATGTCTGGAAGGTGGAGCAGAGCTAATCTGATCGCCCTCAGTTCCAGGACATTTATGCTGTTAGAGGTCTCCTGATTGGACCAGCACCCTTGAGCCATCTTTCCTTTCGCGTGCGCCCCCCAGCCAAACAGGCTGGCATCCATCATCACGACTGTTATAATTGGTTCTCGCAGTCTGTCCGGTTTGAAACCGCTGTGGCAACAACCACCAGTGCAAGGCCTCTTTCACCCATTTTGGCATTTCCACCTGGAGCGTCTTCCTCTGCACGATGTCTGTTTGGAAGGGATGTAGAAAGGACTGGATGGATTGTGTATCAGAATGTGCCCATTGCATGAGGTCCTGGCACGAGACTAGGAGTCCCACCAATTTCACTAGAGTCATCATCTGTGAAGTTTTGGCATGTAACACTGAATGAATCAGTTGTGTAAGTTTCACTTGTCTTTCCTGGGTGCCTTTCCTTACCCTTTGGAGCTGACGATGGAGCTGTCACTGAGCACTGGAAGCAGAGGGCAGGGCTGTTGAACATCCCAGCTTCTCGAAGCTTCTCTGAGTTCCTTTAAAATACATTGCAACATGAAAAAGGTTGCAAAGAAAATTCAGAATTTATTTTCCATTCCCAGACTTGTCTATCTGGCCGTAGAGACCTTAATGGAAAATCCAATTCACATTTTCTTTGCAACTTTTGTTGTCCTACAATATATATTTAAATGGAGCCTATGTAAGTCGATTTGAATTCTTTGATTCTATTATTTCCGAAGGGCCTTCAAGCCTCTCCCACCTCAAACCAACCTTTAAAAAAACCGAGACCCTGCCTGGAGAGCCACTGGCACAGTGAGTAGGGTGGAGTGGGAAGAAGAAAGTTTGCAATGCCCAGTTGTCTCATGTTTTCTTAGACAAGGAGAATTTTATATTTTGTGTGTGTGTGTGTGTGTGTGCGTGCTCAGTTCACCTGGAGATTTAGAGCTGAAACTTGTGGACGACTGGGACTTCAATGGGTACAATGTCATACAGTCCATCCTCCATAGCATTCATTCTCCCCAGATGAACTGAGCTCTGTCTTATTAGAATTCCTGGGGTTTCCTCTTTTATGGGGAAGTTAGTAAAGGTCAGCTGTAGGTAGAGCTAATTTGGTCTCTCACAAAGTATATACTAAGCTCCAGTTTCAGAAAGAAGACTCCAGATTTAAAACCGTTTAAAAGGTTTACTTGGGAAAATATGTAGAAATACAATCACACTTGAAGAACTCAAAATACACACAATCAAGAGACTAGGAAATAAGGAGTTAAAAATAGAGATTTTCAGGAATAATTACAGAGGTGACACTACCTTTTTCAGATGTGATCCAGGGATCCATGGAGCCGAGGATGTGAATATGGAAGCTTGGGGGTGCAAGTCCCTGGCAAGACAAGACACACAGAGCATATCCAGAGTGTCTCCTTAAATAGGCAAAAACATAGCCTGGAGATATGGCTGGGTGTGTTACATGGTTTAAACAATAGTTTAATGTTTTTTGGAGATTCTGACAAAAGCAAGGTCTGAGTTCTCTCAGGTATTAGACAAAAAGTGTGATGTTCTCTGTTTGCTTAGAGAATGGAGCCAGGAGATGGTAAAACGGGGAAGTTTTAATTATTTTCTTGATAGTCTGGAACTTGAGGAGAGAAAATGGAGATGAAGATTATCAACTAGAAGAACAATTTTCAGTAAAGATGAGATTAGCTGGAAGGAAGAGGTTCTGATGAACCTGGAATGTGATGTTGACAATAGGGAACATAGAAGGATTGAAGAAATACCTGGGTGGAGCCAGGAGACTTGGGGCTGGAGCCAGGAGCAAGGGTGTGACAAGCATGATTGAACTCCAAAGAGAGTTCTGGTGATCATATTTAAAAGGACTGCATGTTTTTTAAATGCCTTCCCTCCATTTGGAAATACTGAAGGATAGGGACACCTTCTTTGGGGGCTCATAGAATTGGACCCCTGGTCCAATCTTTTTGAAACTTGGGGGATGTTTTGAGGTGCTATACTGAAAATTTGGTGCCTCTGCCTTAAAAAACAGCTTCCTCCAGAGTCTCAGATATCCACGGATCAATTCCCCATTATACCCTATGGGAATCGATCTCCATAGAGTATAATGGAGTGCCCAACAGACATTCCCCCCTCCGCTTTCTGATGACCCTGAAGTGGGGGGAGGGCCTCCAAACCAGGAGATCCCCTTCCCTCACCTGAGGATTGGCAACCCTAGAACATAGTATCAGACATAATCCATTCATACTAAAGTGGATCGGCTAGAGGCATTATTATTATTATTTGTTTATTTATATTCTGCCGTTTGGGGGCTCAAAGTGGAGTACATCAAAATAGTAATAAAATCACAATAATATCATAATAAAAACCAATTACAACATTTAGTAAAGTGCAACAGGATGGTTCAGCAAGATGATATAGCACAAAAAATAGTACCACAATACAGTAGTGCAGTAAGGGGGAGGCCAACTGATCAAATAAATAGATGCCTGCTATAGCAGCGCCCGCCTCACGGCTTCACTGGATCTCTTTTTCTTAGTCTCTTCGGGGTATTTTACTTTATTATCTGATGAAAATATAATTCACTTCATAGGGGACCACAGCAGCTTTGTTTGTTTTTCCCAAAAATATAGGCTCTCGAGAACTTTAACTCAAACCACAGATTTATTATAACACAAAGTCTTTAACTTGGGGATATGGGAGATATTTACACAGGCTAACACGTTGCTCAGTTGTTTCAGGCGTTACAAAAACTTTTTCCTTCTTGAGTCTCTCAGGTTCCAGTTCACAGTTCCTATGTAACACACTCTCCACCTCTAGTAAAGGTCTAGCCTCTTGGGAATGATGTGCCAAGTCTCACCCCTCGACTAGAGCCTCTGCTCCTAGCTCTTCTGGTGTCTCAGACCCACATCCGCTCCCTCAACCACCTCACTAGATCTTCAGAGGTGTCTAAAGGTGTCTGTGACCGTTTCGGTCTTGACTGACTCACACTTGTCCCACACACACACAGCCCTCTTGGCTGGTTTTGTCGAGCTTGTAGTCTCTGGAAGACTTTCCCGCCACTGTCTCAAGCTCCTTCACAGAATCAGCTGCCCTCTCAGCCTCGGTCAGGCACGAACTGACCCACTCAGTCTCTGTCAGGCTCCAACTCTGACAGACTTCTGACAGGCACCAACTCTGTCAGACACCAACTGACTGAATGACTGCCTCAGCAGTTTCTGTCACTCAACCACTTTCCCTCCCTGAGAGCTCCGAGCACTTTGCCCCCACCCTCAGGTCACCTGACGCAGGCCCTGTGCGTCTTCAGTTTCTGGTTAACCCCTAGTTTTCCGTCACACCCGCCACCTCATCCAAAAACCTGGTGGAACAGCTCTGTTTTATAGGCCCTATGAAAGGACAGCAAGCCAGGTAGGGCCCGGATCTCCATAGGGAGCTGATTCCACTAGGTTGGGGCCCCTGGTAGAGGCAAGGTGAGCATTTCTTGGGCCAGGGAAGATCTTGGGAGGCTGAACGAAGCAACCTCCGGGGCATATACGGGAAGAGAAAGTCCCGTAGGTATGTTGGTCCCAGGCCGTGCAAGGCTTTGAAAGTCAAAACTAACACCTTGAAACAGATCTGGTACTCTATAGGCAGTCAGTGCAGGCCATTGAGCGCCAGCCGTATGCTCACCTACAGGTGATGAAGTCAGCAGGCAAGCTGCCGCATTCTGCACCCACTGCAGTTTCTGGATCAGTTTCAGGGGCAAGCTAGCGTAGAGCATGATCCTTTGTCCATGCTTGCTGTCAGACAGCAGACAGCCCCTTAGCACATTGGAAAGGGGGGGGGGAGCAGCTTGTTGTTGTGAACCTGTGTCTATCTCAGGACAAGCAACAGCTCCTGGTAGGTCCGCCTTTAATGCCAAGCCTGGCCTTCTGGGGGCACTGCTGTGGAGGTCTATGGGTTTTTCAGGATACTGGGGTGTCTCTGTTCTCAGGAAAGACCACCTCAAGTTGGAGGGCTGTTGCCCTTGGCTACATCTGTAGTCTGGAGATGAGCTATAATTCCTGTTGATCCCCAGGTCTCACCCACAGAATGGCATCATAGCAGGCATCTTTTAAGAGTCCGGGTGGGGGGAGGTTTGGGAGGTGTAAGAGATCAAAGACAATTAAATAAACATAATATTGAAACTGTGTTACTGTTTTAACCATGTTTGTATTTTAAGTTTAAAAATAATATCTTTGTGTTTGTCTGTGTCCTTTATAAAGTTTACATTTCATCTACCTGGCATTACATTTTATGACCTGGCCTGACAAAGTTCTATTTATGTCAGATCTGGCCTTCATAACAAATGAGTTTGACACTCCTGGTCTAGACATTTTATTTAGGCAGCTCTGAAAATGGTTAAAATGGGTATTTTTACTACAGTCACTTGAAAGAGAGCGAGCAAGCAAAAAAGAGCAACTTGCAGTAGACACTAACATGCCATATTAAAATGCACAGTCCTCCTTATAGTGTCCCCATCCATTTCTGGTTGCAGTATCAATCAAATTCAGAACCATTCACACCTCTGATCTCTGTGCAAATATCTTCAATTTCTTCTACATACGTGTTGAGTCTCAAGCAACCTACCACTTAACTCCTCTCTGACTCTGATATGCATTTTTTGTCCTCACTTTTCCACACTCTGTTCCTTTCTGAAACTTAAATGGGATACTTTCTTAACTCTGTAGACTCCATTCTAAAGAGCTTTTTAAAACAACATTCTGGGCTACAAACCAATGTCTCTTTAATTACAGGAATGCTACTCATGGAAACCCATCATTCTGTGAAACAACATGTAGTGGCCACTGGATGAACATATTGTAGGGTTGTTTTCTATATAAGATACATTGTAGGTACATTATAGCTTTATAAAATAGTAACGCTTAATTTAAATCAGTACCATGGAAAAGTACATAATGGTGCAATCAACGTGCACAGTGCTTTACAAAATATGAGAAGACAGGTTTCTGTCCTGAAGAACTTTTAATCTAAAACCCAACTGCAAGGGAATAGAGGGGAGTGGAGAAAGCAAGAATAAAAAAGGAAAACATAGAACTGACTCAAGTTACATATACTTTGGTTATAATAAAACTTAATTTGAGGACCAGTCTGAAGTAAGTGAAAGAGATGATACCATGCAGATATTCTGGAAGGCATACCATTTACAGCCTCCATACAGACACAGGCAACTGTTTGGTGATTACCACACAAGAGGTTCAGGCAGTACAGATTACAGTAGCCTGCAGAATCTGAGATTCAAATTTACATACTTGCTCTGTGCCACTTTGGAAAATGACTTCGTAATAACATTTCAAAGTGGATGCAAAATGAATTTAATTTACTACTCTATACTTTAGTGATCAAATTTTTGTTTGTGGGAACCAATGCCAACCCTTTAAGTCATGGCTAAACCCAAACCTAACACTTGCAAACAAAAAAGCAGCCTAAATTAAACAAACAACTCTACTGAGTATGAGAGTGGTTCTGCTACCATCTATATGAAGCGCAGTGATCAGAAGAAAGTGTCTATCCTAAATCACAAATTTCCAGTTACGTTAAAAGAATGCAAATTAACCAGGGTTGAAGGGCTACATCACTGTAGATTTTCAGTGCAATCCTAAACAGAATTATTTTATTTATTTAGTATGTTTTTATTCTGCCTTTCCTGCAAAAGTGGGGTCAGGGCAGATTACAACAGCAGAAAACACAATGCAATAGTTGAAAGTCCAATAATTCAGAAATTAAAACAGCTAAAAATCATCCAATAGAAAAGCTGGTGACAAAATGTACTTGATTTCCACAGTCTCAAGCTGAAACTGATGGATCCACTGGGTTCAATAGAAGGAATGCACAATTATTATTTTGTTCTGAACTGAGCAATACACAGCTAAACAGGGGTGATTAGAAAAAAGTATGGTAGCAGTAGGCTAGACAAAGAGCATCATAGTGCAGCCAATGACATCGCAGTACACATATAAAACACAGTTAAGGAAATGGATGTAAATAATATGATAATAAACGCTACAGGATATTTTTATAATGTCCCTGAAAGCTGGGAGCCCATAGGTTAATGGGAGATATTCTGTAGAAGCATCACCTGCCTCTTGGAGTCTATAGCTAAATAACATTTCCTCATGTTTCTGTGTTCTGATGTGAGCGATAGCAAGCAGCACAGCAAGAGTTAAATGGAACAGAAGAGGGAGGAGGAGTGTTGTCTGGGGAAGGAGGCTAACTGAGAGTTAATCAGGGATCACATCCCGAGCCAGGCATGGATAAGCCTCACTAATGAGGCTCAAGTACCCTGCAGTGGCTTTCAAACCTAACTGGCTTCAAACGATGCCACCCCATGACAGAATGCAGCTAGCCATAGAAGGAGAGTGATTAGAATAAATGACTACAGTAATTAACTTTGATTTGAAGCCACCTGACTGGAAAGAGAAGCTAGGAGCTGTTTAGCTGAACTCTTCCTTGTAGAAAGGGGAAGCTTTCCTTTACTCTCAGTGTTTGTGTGTGTTAGGAGGGCTCTTTCTTTCAAATAGGTATTGGGTGGCACTAATGAAAAGCAGCTTTTATTCAAGGGACTCCCCATTCATTATTTTGAAGTGGGGAAGAAAAGCTTCAAAGGGGTACTAATTTACTTCACCCCAATCACCTCTGGCAAGTTGAGAGTTTGCGTTGCCACTACTGCCATTCATACATCTTGAGTTCCTGCAAGACAATTTTCAGAATATCCAGACTCTTGACATTGTAGTAATCACAAGTATATTCATTATAGCCTTACCCAAAACCAAATGACAAGAACCTTCTGTTAAAAATCTTTTCTGGGCCAGTTTCACCAGCATTCTTGAGTGAATGCTTATCCATTTTGGCAACACTAATTTGGGAGATTTGTGGGAATTGTGAAAAGAAAACTAATTTTTGGAACCAGGTTCACTGTTTCCTAGTGCCCTGAAGCTGCATATGTGTAATTCTTTAATCTGCTTCATTATCACTTGCTCATTAGGAGTCATTGTGCCAGTGTTTGTCCTATACCTGGTGCCTAAAACATTTACAACAAAGTTTTGCCAAGTAGCATCTCTAGTGTAGTAGCCTGAGCTATTTCCCAAACATTTACGTAAGACTCTGATTTATTTGACAGCTTTACACCTTCAAGCCACAGTATAATTAAATGTTTTGACAGCTAAACAAAAATTGTATAAATTTCAAAGCTGTTTAAATGGTTAGTGTACCTAAAATCAAAATGAAGTGAAATGTCTGACTTAGCCCATTTGCCAAAATGTCCTTTTTGGAAAGGTTAATAATAAATGTAGCTCTTGCTTTCTCATTTGTGTCTGAAAATCTTCATTGTGATTTCAATTGAAATATATTTATTCTCTTATTATGTTTTTTAAAAACAGCAACAAAGGATTGTGCTATCTTCTTAAACCCTTTCACACAATTTTCAGATTGTAGCTATACATAAGTAAAAGAAGTTAAAACTAAGCAGGAAACATTTTGTTCTACTTCTGAAGTTTCAGTCATTCCAAACACAAATTAAGTCAACAGCTGTACAGAAGTATTGGTGGACTTGTAATATAAATTCCCAATGGGGATACGAGTTTAAGTCTTAATATGACCCTTCTGGCCAAGACCAATTTGGGGAGATCAGTAATTTCTTCCGAAAAGGAAGAGGGCTTCTACCTGAAAGCTTACTGACAACATATGCCAGAAATTTAAAATGGACAGTCTCTTTCTTCAGTAAAGCTCTAAAGCCATGGGCAGTATATAATTACGTTGTTTAAAACAGATACAACTAAAATTAACTCTGTAAAACACTTGGATTCAAGCCAAAATATTTCCATTTATGGGCAACAGTTTTTTAGTTTAGGTTGTTACAGTTCCATGGCTCAAAATGCAATGTTTAATGAATGCATAATTATATAACTATTATTTAAACACTGAAGTCCTTAAGCAAAATATACCAAAACATTAAGATTCAGCTCTGTAACAAAGATGAAGTGCCTTGCTGTTTGAAGGGAAACTATAATCCAACTAAAGGTAACAATGACCAGTTGTTTATAAAACTATTGAAATGTTTGGGAGCTAGTTCACATTCTCATGCTATGTTTATGTTTCCATTTATCATCCATCTCCTTAAGAAGAAGGCTGAAAAGGACGAGCAGCCTAAGAACAAATCCTTGTTTAAACTACACATGAAGACATCAGGTAGCTTAACAAATTGAGCCAATGCCAGAATGCCATGTAGACATCTAAAAACATTATAGTATTACATCGTTTTCCTTGACTCTTCTCCCCTTTCCCAGTCTCTGGAGAACCTGTTTATACATTAATTTGTAATTATTTTCTAAACCCTTCTTTTCTACAGACACGCAGTTTTAAATGACCATTCTTGAGCAGCAACAAAAATCTTGTCAAAATAGTTTCTTAATCAGGATCTGGATAAGAAAACTACTAAAGTTGCTAAACCCTAATAATTTAGGATACCTAACATACTTGGCATAATTCCATGCAATGACCTGCACATAAGGTCAATACTATTTGATAAGATATATATATCTTGTCTTTTTCAATTTTTGTTTGTTTTACATTATCATCTATCTATTTTATCTTTTTAAATACAATTTTTAATCTACCTGTAGATGACAGATTACAAAGACATAATTGTCTAAAAATTTCCTTATTACTTCTTCTAAACACAAATGGCCAGGGCTTTTTCTTGAGCACAGGAACGCAGTTCCAACTGGCTTGGTGTCAGGGGGTATGACCTAATATGCAAATATGTTCCTGCTGAGATTTTTCTACAACAAAAGCCCTGTGAGAAGCAATGGTGGCATCAGGGTGTGGTCATATATGCAAATGAGTTCCTGCTGGGCTTTTTCTACCAAAAAAATCTCTGCAAATGGCTATGTCAAGAAATATAACTCAGTGAACAATAACAAGATTGAATATTGGGAGAAGGGTGCTGGACATTCTCCACATGAGCACATGACCAAGGGAGGCGGGGTCTAGGTGTGTACTCATAAAAAAAAAACTGTGAACTGACTGAGAACAATTAAATGCAATTTGATAAAGTTACTTTGGATCTGTAAGTGACATCACTACATTGCCAACAAAGTCACTGTGATGCTGGTGTAGTCCTCTTCCACTGCTGGTAAGTTCCCCCAGGAGGGACCTGGCAACCCTAACTTCATTTCTCTTTCCTCCTATATACATTACCTTGACTTCAAATTGCAGGCTACTGTACATACTAGGCTTCCCAATCCCCAGGTCCCAGCGGGGGATCCCCTGGTTTTACAGGCTTCTCCCTGCCCCCAACTAGCTGGCCGGCGGGAAGAAGCTATGCCCCCACAGCCACAAGTACCTCTAGATCTCCTGCAGGTTAAGAAACCTACAAACAGGTCCTGTTTTAAAATGCCTCTTTGTGTGTGTGTGTGCCCCTTTAAAGTTGAGCAGGAAGTATTTCATGGGGAAGGGTCAGAAGCAGAGCCTGCGTTTGTTTTGCTTTTGTTTCACACACACACACACACACAGAGAGCAGTGTAGCCCCTGTAATTGCCAGATGTCATCGGGGAGGAACCAGACCCAATGAGTGAGAGAGAGAAAGTACTTTTCAGAAGTCTTTGTAGGAGAGGCAATAATAGTGTGTCTCTGTGCTTGTTTTGCATTGTTTTCAGAGTCTTTGCATAGGAGCCTGTTTATGGGATAGAGGAAAACTCCACCTCTCTCCCTTTTGTTTGCCCGTGTTAAGCTGAAGAACAGCAGTTCCTGTGAGTAAAGCCCCAGTGAGATCACAAAAATGTGAGCTTGCAAACTGTGCATTTTGGCTGCTTTTTGTGTGTTTACACTTTCATGTACTAGAATTGCAGCTATTGAGGAATGAGGAAATGATGACTATTTGGGTGAACTGCACTGCTGTATTTTTATGCGTTTATTTTGGAAATGAGAAAGTCTGGCTCTGCCCCAAAGTCTCCTGGCTCCACCCCCAAAGTCCCCAGATATTTTCTGAATTAGACTTGGCATCCCTAGTTCATACATATACTTAATGCTATCTATTGTGTGTAAATTGCTCCTTGGTCAAAAATGCCATGTTATATTTCAGGCTATTGATAAAGCCATTGAAGTTGCACTTTGCAGCTTTTTAAAAAATGTTGATTTTGATGATGTCATAAAAGGCTGAAAAAGCTACACTTACAGCAAATATTTTAAACAGTTCAGCACAACAGTTTATATCCAAATAAAGCTCACTAATATAATCAAGTAACAACCCAGCTGTATTTGCTCATGTAATGTTTCACACATGGAAACCAAGATGCAAGATTACCTCATTTATGGTAACACTCATAAACTACACAGTACACAGTAAACATGTCTACCCGGCAAATTAAAATATCACTGGGTTATGTAGCAGTTGAAGCTATCCAGAACCTGTTTATAATCCAATAGAAACAGATATTTGTCTTTAATTTTAGAAATGGAGCAAATCAAATTCCTTTGCAGGTTGCTTACTCCATCCAGACTTTTTGCTTCCCAACAAAAGCCAGGCACCCATAGTTTTTCAAAAGGATACATTGTAAACAGTCTTAGAGTAACTGAATTACAACTTTAAACCAACAGTCCATTTCTAATTAGTTCAGAAAGGAAACAGATTTAAATCATTCTCCTGTGCCAGTTTAAATCTGTTAAAAAAATTTCACCTTTCTAGACAACAGAATTATTGAACCAAAGTAAATCAAAACATAGATATTGCTTTGATTAACTTTCAGACATCCATATGGCAGCAGAATTTATCCATAAGTTTTCAGCATGAGCTTTGAAGACTAATGGCAATTTTGGTATAATTATGAATTTGATGTTTATTTTTTTCTCCACATTAAAAAAACCAGAATGTTATTTGGCAGTATGGCAATTAGAATCTTGATTAAGATTTATACACTGCTTTTCTTCACAAAACCCCTCTAATTTCCTCCACACACCAACCCTGTGAGGTATGTTAGGGTGAGAAAGAATAACTTGTATATTTTTTTAAAATTCAATAAAAAATATAAAGGAGAAAGAATAACTTCCAAAGTCACCCAGTGAACTTCCATAAAGCAAAGATTTATTCAGGAGGATTGGTAATTGCCTGCTGATATTATAGTAGAGCACTGCAGGAAGTAAAACCCCTCACCATAGCTGAATTAACTTAATTAAATTGGTCACAAAAGAAAGGACAGCATTAAGAAGGTTATCCTAAGAATCCTTAACTTTTCCAGTTCTGTACACACGGATTCTATAAGAATGAGTTGAACTGCCATACAGTAAGAAGACAAGGAATTTACCATTTCATAACAAAATTCTCCTTCCCTGCTCTCTCCCAAGTGCAAGTAGAATGGTCACAAAACTGTGAAGTAAAGTAATAGCAGCATCCCACATTGGGAAATAATTAGTTTAAAACAAAACTGGAAAGGTCAAGAACATTCTGCAATGACAGGCTCAGTTACCATGCAATATAGTAGAGAGACAAGTAAACGTGTGGACAAGTGTCCAGGTAGTGCCTTTAAAAGTTTCTTCATCAGGATCTGGATGAGAAAATTACTGAAGTTGCTATGTCCTAATAACCGAAAAGGCTACAATACCTAACATACTTTATATAATTCCATGCAATGACCTACACATAAAGTCAGTACTACTATTAATCTACCTACAGATGGCAGGTTACAAAGAAAAAAGCAGTTTTCATGCATGAGAATCATTTGGAAAAAAACAGAGCCAATATAGATGGCTGCTTAGAAACCAGTTGATTTTTTTTTTTTTGCCATATAAACCTGCAAAGCTGCTAACAGTCTGAACATTGGTATAACTAGCTTAGTACTGTCTATTCTTGGCTGGCATCACATGAGGCTGCCTTATACCAAATCAGACTATTGGTTTATTTAGGTCAGTATTGTCTACACAGACTAGCAGCAATTCTCCAGAGTCTCAGACTGAGGTCTTTCACTTCACCTGCAACTTAATCTTTTTAACTGGAGATGCTGGGAACTGAACTTGGAACCTTCTGCAGATCTTTGGTGTCTCAGTAGGGTGGGGGGATCTTTCCAAATACTTGCTTTCAACTGAAGATGACACTTGCAATCTTCTGGCTGCAGATCACATTTGCCACTACTGCTCCATGGGACTTTTCACATGGTTGCTTGTTCATTTGTTTGAAAAAAATGTAGAAGATATTTATGCCACCTAATCAGAAACCTCTCCTGCCTGATTACAAAAAGAAAAAAATTATTTTAAAACACTAAAATAGATTAATTAAAATATATCATTTTGGGGGGGGGGGGGGCAGAACCATCCTGGCATTAAAAAATAGACCATAAAACACAGAATTTCTACAATTAAATAGTATTTAAAAATCAATCTCAGAATTAAAAGCCTGGGTAAATAGAAACATAGGCAAGTCCCAAGGGGAAGGGCATTAAATAAGTTCCACTACTGAAAAAGCCCTGTCTCTGGTGGGATCTTAACTGGCAGCCTAGACAATATGAGGGGAGACAGTCCTTAAAGTACCCTGTCCCCAAGTAATTTAGGGCTTAAAAGGTAGGAACTAGTAGTTTTAATTGTGTCCAGAAACTAATGGTCATCCAGAAGTTGCTCATCTATATGTCTAAAAATGTTGTTTGTGTTTTTATGCCTCACATTCTTACATGGTAAAACTTAAGGTTCTTATCAAGCAGTAAGTCTTTTCCATATTTTGAACATTTGTATCAATGGTGCCCTGCATTTGTAATCTGCTGTCAATATTTCATCAGGAAGTTATTTCTTCTAAAGTCAAGTTCCATGACTTGAGTTTTCCCTGCCTTTATGGAGGAATGTTAATTTTACCTATGGCTCTGTGCATTGTTGCAGCATTTTGTCACTATTACCTGCTTTTTTGTTTATATATAAGTGGGTTGTATATTGGGATGGCTGGGATGTTAAAATAACTCTTTATTGAATATAACTTACACATACACATTTTCTAAATGTATTTTTCACTTAAATGGGTTTGCCTTACTTTCTTCTTGTGCTTACTATCTACACATGTGTGCAAGATGAAATTAAACAAGAGAGAAAAATATCTCCAAATGTATTTACAGATTAAAATAAAAATTAAGCATCTATTACACACAACCCACCCAATCTCATCACACAACACTCAACATAGATAATATCAGAGATAGCAAAGTAGAGTTTCTTGATTTAAAAAAATGGGGGGGGGGGTTGCTCACAGCTACTTTGTTGTATTCAATTAAAACTCAGTGTCATTAAAACTCAAGTAAAGTTTCATGGCTTGAGTCTTCCCTTCCTTTCTCACTCCATGGCATCAGTAACCAGGAGTGGCAGAATAACCAGCCATAAAATACTGTAAAATCATTCACACACATGCAACACAGCCACAATAGTCTATATGGCAATACCTTAGCATGCACTTAAGAAGCAAGCGATAGTCCTCACATATTCCATGTGGTAAGTTGGTTCACACAGATATTCATGTCTAGAAGCTTACTTTCTGTAAGAGTAAAATTTATAAGCATCTATATACATACAGTCATTCTTTTTCCGTAGGATGATGGGGACTGGGGCATGCAAAGGCCATTTCTCTGCGACTTCCAGAGTTGGAAAGATGGGGAACTGATGCATCTCCCTTTCGTGGAGTGAACCAACGCCTTTGTTCTGGACATAAAAGGTGTTTTTATCACCTGCTGTCTACCCTCCCAGTTATGGGAAGAGTCCAAGCCATGCTTGCAAGATTTTGAGGAGTTTAACTTTGGCTGGCGAGAAGTCCCGTTGGGGCTCCTTTTCGGCTTTGAAGAATCTCCCGTGAAAAATCGCATAACAACGTCTACAAAGGCTTTTTGGAGTCATTGACATAAGTTCACCCAACCCCAACTTTGTATGGACTATAGACTACTGAAGATTGGAATGATCAGTGTAAGGAAGTTTTGGACACTTGATAAGGTACAATTCTTATCTTTCATTCTGGGTCTAAAAGAACATTTTAAAACTAAAGAAACAAAGATTTGGAACTATTTGCAAAGAAGTAAAGCTGTGTTACAGAGGCTGGGGGTAAAATCGTGGCTTTGGGACTTTAATAGACGCTGTAAAACAAAAAACCAAGATTTGTTTACCTTTGTGGCTTCTGCAAAAAAAAAATCCCCCATCATAACAAAGCCTCAGCTTGCAACTGGGAAACTGGAAGTGATGATCGAAATACCTCGAGAGTGGAAACCATTGAGAATGGGACTTCATTTCCAGAGAGTCAGGAAACAGCGCTGGGAGAAGAGGGACACATCCTAGACCTCCAGGCCTACTCTAGCCCAAAAAATCATAGTTGGGGCCTGAAAAAGTTGCGGCCGCCATTTTGAATGTTTACAAAACTTTAAATATTAATATCTTGGCCTAGGAAGCTCTGAGGACGGCGATTTTGGGCTTGCTGAAGAGGGCATGCTCTAATCTATTGAACCCTGTTATCGGTTTGTAATTTGGTGAGGTCAACTTGGGGTCTATTATATGCTATTGGAAGACTTGACGTCTGATATCTGATCCAAAATACGAACTAAAAATGCATGGAAGAGCTGGGTCAGTAGAGGGCAAAATGTCTAAGATTGCCCAAGAACAGCTGGATGCTATGGAGGCCAGATTAACAAAGGCAATGAAAGATTTGATAACTACAAGTGAGAAAAAGTTGACTAAAGAGACTAAAGAAATAACAAAAGAGATAACTAAGGAACTAACAAAAGAAATAAATTCCAATGCTGAAGCTGTAAAGAAATCAAGAAAGAAAATGAAGATTTGAGGAAGAAGTCACAAGCAACAACACAGAAGATGCAAGAGGTGGAAAATAGAGTTACAAATCAAGATGTTGCAATAAAGAAGATTCAAGGAAAAGTTCTATTACAAGACTGTAAGCTGATGGAGAACTTTGTACGTCTGAGGGGGGTGCCAGAAAACAATTAAGAGGACTTAAAGAAATATATCATGACTATTATTGCTGAATATTTGGGTGAAGATCCAGAGAAGACTGAAGATCAATGTGATTACGTGTACAGGGTCAATTCAGAGTTTGCCAGAAGGCGTAAATTGCCAAGATAAACAGTAATTAAATTTACCACTAGAGATATAGTGGGAAGGATCTTGAGCCAACAATTCGCAAAAGAATTGGTGGTGGAGGAGA
Organism: Heteronotia binoei; assembly: GCF_032191835.1. Taxonomy (NCBI): domain Eukaryota; kingdom Metazoa; phylum Chordata; class Lepidosauria; order Squamata; family Gekkonidae; genus Heteronotia; species Heteronotia binoei. Next base: position 57,937,801 of record NC_083231.1, on the reverse strand, counting down.
GCAGAGTCAGAATAATGAAGGAACTACCAAGGAAGGTCATCAGTGACAGAAGACAATTTAAACCTTTGACGAATAAATTAAGGGCAAAAGGTACAAAATATAGATGGATTTTACCAGCCGGACTTACTTTTGAGTATAAAGGGCTGAAGTATTCCATAATAGACATTCAAGGCATGGAAGGGTTTTTGGCGGACAATAAGGATTTTGGGAACACAGCTTAATTGAAGAATCATTATAGATTACAAATTAATTTCTTGGAATGTTAATGGCCTAAATTCGCCGCAGAAACGAAGAGCAATATTTCATTGGATTACAAAACAAAAATGTAATATAATTTGTCTACAAGAAGTACACATTAGACAATCGGATTACAAATTTTTACGTAACAAAATTTTTAGGGGAAGAACTTGGTTCATTGGCTAAAGAAAAAAAAAAGGGGGAGCGATTTTTAACATAAAGAAGGAGCTGGAGCCAAAACTGATTTTTAAAGATAATGAAGGTAGATATTTGGCAGTAGAAGTTTTGATGTATGGCAAAAAGACTCTGTTGTTGGGACTTTATGCTCCTAATGGGGCTGAGTGACTTTTTCAATGATATTATGAAACAACTGGATCAAGTAACATATGATCAGAGAATGCTTATGGGTGACTTTAATGGAACTATCCAGAACTCCTTAGATACATCTGGGGAAAAAAATGCAGATGGGAAACTACCTAAAGCATTTTTTGAACTAATCAAACAAGAGAGCTTAGAAGATGTGTGGAGAAAATTCAACCCCAGGGTACGAGACTATACTTTTTTTTCAGCCAGACATAATACCTTTTCTAGGATTGATATGTTATGGGCTACAAAAGAGCTGGGGCTGATCACAAAAAAAGTAGAGATTCTTCCGAAAATAGGTGACCATAACCCATTGATGTGGTTGACTAAAGGGAGGAAAAAAGAGAGGAGGTGATGATGACTTATTACAGAAAGTGGAGGTAGTGGCATCTCTAGAAAAAGAAACTAAAGCTTTTTTCCAAATAAACGACAACCAAGAGGTACAATTTCAAACGGTTTGGGATGCCTATAAGGCTGTGATGAGAGGAACATTAATTACATTGAATAATAAGGACAGAAGGGCAAATGAAAAGCAATTGTTGGACTTACAAAAGGAAATAAGTAAAAAAGAAATTGAATTAAGAAAAAGACCGGGGAAAAAGAAAATTTTGCGAGAAATTACAATTTTACAGAGTCAGTTAAGTCATTTACTGAATAAAGAGATGGAGTGGAATTTGAAGAGCCACCAAAAATCTTTTGAAGGGGCAAACAAACCTGGAAAGTATTTGGCATGGCAAATGAAGAAAAGAAGGGAATATAAATACATAAACAAGATTAAAACCGGTGGCAAAGAAATTGTAGACCAGGAGGGCATAGAAAGGGAATTCTACAAGTACTATGCTAACTTATTTAAAGGCCAGTGAGTTGATAAAGAAAGAATAGAAGCTTATTTACAAAATGTGAAGATAAATCCAACAACAGAAGTGATGAAGGAAACATTGAATGATCCAATTGAAAAAGGTGAAATAGAAGCTGCAATCAGTTCAATGAAAATAGGGAAAGCACCAGGACCGGATGGCTAATAAAATTTTACGAAGTTCTTATAAATATATTAGTTCCAATGCTCCAAAAATTGATGAATAATATCACAAAATATCCGTTTGTATGGGCAAGTGCCAAATACTTGGAAAGAAGCAGTTATTTCATTGTTACCAAAAGAAGACAGAGATGCTACACATGTGAAAAATTATAGACTGATTTCATTGCTTAACAATGACTACAAAATCTTTGCAAAAATTCTGGTGGAAAGGCTAAAACAATACCTGCATAGGTTTATCTGTGAGGAGCAAGCAGGCTTTCTCCTGAAGACGCAAATTAGAGACAATATCAGAATAGTGGTGGACATTGTAGAGTATTATGAAAAACATCCGGAAAAAGAAGTGGCACTCTTTTTTGCTGATGTGGAGAAAGCCTTTGACAATCTTAATTGGGACTTTTTGTTTGCTGTGATGGAAAAAGTAGAGTTGGGAAGACTTTATAAGAATGGTGAAGGTGATATATACTGAACAGCAAGCTAAACTATGCGTTAATTCAGATTTAACGGAGCAAATGATTATCAACAAAGGTACAAGACAAGGTTTCCCTCTATCCCCATTGCTATTTATAATGACTCTAGAGATTTTGTTGTTGAAAATAACAGAAGATAAGGAAATAGAGGGGCTAAAATTGAAAGGGACTTATAAATATAGAGCCTTTGCAGATGATGTGATGTTTATTACTGAAAATCCAATACAAGTATTACCATTGTTATTGGAAAAAATCAGAGAATATGGTGACGTTGCTGGGTTTTACATAAATAAAGAAAAATCAAAAATTTTAAGTAAAAATTTATTATTGTGCAAACAGAAAGAACTTTAAAATGCAACTGGATGTGAAGTCACCTGGAAAGTAAGATATTTGGGTGTAGAGATCACGATGAAAAATATAGATCTGTTTAAAAATAACTATGATAAACTTTGGCGTAAAATTGAAGTCGATATGTTGAAATGGAATAAACTGAATTTGTCTCTTTTGGGCAGGATAGCTGCCATGAAAATGAGTGTCTTACCAAGAATGTTGTTCCTCTTCCAAATAATTCCGATAATTCCAATTGTGAAAATGAAAATATGAAAATATCGACATGTTATAATATAAAAGAAAACTGTTTGAAAATGCAATACAGGTGGTATATGACACCTAAGAAGTTAGCAAAAATGAACAAGCAGGTATCTGATCGGTGTTGGAAATGTAAAAAGCATGAAGTCTCTTTTTACCATATGTGGTGGACAGGTGAAAAAGCAAGACAATTTTGGCAAATGATTCAACAAGAGATGTCGAAGATTTTGGGATATGCAGTTAAAAGGGCACCAGATACCTTTCTGGTAGGACTACAAATGGAAAGTTTTCAAAAGCAAGACAGGACTTTGGTGTGGTATATGTTGTCAGCTGCAAGAACATTGTTTGCACAAAGGTGGAAGCAAGCTGAAATACCAGATAAATGGGACTGGATTTTAAAAACATTACATTGGAGTTAAATGGATAGACTTACTAGAATCTTGAAAGACAGTGATGCAGAAAAATTTAAAGATGAATGGAAGAAGTTTCAGGACTATATTGAAAAGCAATGGAGAGTTAAGAGGCATTTGGTGGTTTTTGAAAGTATAACCTGAAATTGGGGAAAATGGGGGAGACAGGTGATTAGAAAGAATTTTTTGAATCAATATACGATAGCTCCTTTTATTAGCAGTTATAAAATATAGTGATAATTACAACAATTACAACAAACATTATCACATAACTGATGTGATAATAGATCGATGAAAGATAAGTGTAATACTTAAAAAGAATTAAATAGCTATAACTGGTGTGATAATAGATGAAAGATAAGTGTAATACTATGGGTGAACTAAAAGGTGAAGGTGATATGATTTAGTATATTGAGAGAAATAAGTTCAGGATGTGCTAACAATGTCCTGAAGGAAAGCTAGATGACCGAATTATAAATAGAGATATAGAGATGTTATTAGATTTTATGTAAGTTTTATAGTGCAAGATTCTAAAACGGATGGAACCTTAATTGTTTTTTCTCAATAGCTTGAAGCACCGACGGAGGTCAAAGAAAAGAGGTGGGGGAAGTGAGAAAAAAAAAAGAAAATGTGTGATGTATTGATAAGGATTGAAATATTGCTTTCCCCCCCTTTTTTATTATTTGAAATACACTTCAATATATTGCAAAAATTTAATAAATTTGGTTAACGCAAAGGCCATTTCTGTATGACTTATTTGCCCCAGGTTCAATGTTATTGGAAAGTGGTTTTCCTCCCCTTCTGGCTCATAAAGACTATCCATGTGAATTGTCTATGTCTGTGTGGGGTTGGGAGCACTGAGTCATTAGGACACATTTTCTTTTATTGTAAAATCTATAAACACATCCAGGAAGTATATATTAATCCCATAATTTCTAGGCTGGCCGGGAAAGATAGGAGTTATCTTTTAATAATGTTAGCTGATAGGAATAAGGAAATTACCCTCAAAGTTGCTAAATATGGTTGGTTGGCCATTAAAATGAGGAAAATATAGATAGGCCAAGTACTGATATAACTACACACTGTTGCATATATAAATTTTATGAATATTATACTGAGGTTTGAATTTGTATACACATGTATGGATATATTTTAATGTATATTTTTGATATTAACATTTGGATATATATTGGAACTGGACTTCTATACAGTCTAATTGAAATATAAATGAAAAATGAATCAGTTTAGTTAGCCTAGGTTGATGGTTTGCCATAATTCCGGTCTTTTTGGTTGAACATTTATAGGTTTTCTGGGATAAATTTTATTAAATAATTTGAATAGTTGGTAATTGCCTTTTAAACATTGTGTAGGAACTATTTAGTTAATGTACCAACTTTTAAATTTTATTCTGTTGTTGTCTGATCTCATTGGCTAATAAATGACTATCATATTGTATATATGGCTTATTTCTCCAAGGTTCACTATTGTTGAGAGGTGGGGGTTTTTTCCCTGGGTCCCCACAGCATAATGGTTTATTCATGCAGCTCCTGAGGTTTTCATACTTTTCTACAATCTTTCCCAAACCTGCTTTGCTGTAAAGTTTTGACCTATGTGGCTGCCATGTGGGTAGGAAAGTCCAGCTTTTCCCAGTCCCCATCCATATGACAGTCATTTTCATTGCCCCTCTCCCCATAAAAGCTATTTCCTTCCCTCATCTCTGGGGCATCTTTTTAAAAAATTGAATATTGTTGAATATTGTTATAGTGATATGATAGGACAATCTATGTATCAGAATTTTCAGCTTTTGGAAGGTAGCTAATGTAACACCCATCTGTAAAAAGGTTTCAGAGAAGTTTCCAGAAATTACATGCTGGTCAGTCTAATATCAATACCAGGTAAGTTGGTAGGATCCATTATTAAAGCAAGAATCAGTAGGCACACCGATGAACAAAAACTATTGAGAAGAATCAGCATGGATTCTATAAGGGACAATCTTATCTCACTAACCTGTTAGAGTTCTTTGAATGGATGAACAAACATGTGGACAAGGGTGATAAATAGATGTTGTTTACCTAGACTTCCCGAAAGCTTTTGATAAAGTTCCACATCAAAGGCTCAGTTAAGCAAGGTAAAGATGGAACGTAATGTCTGAGGCAGTGATATTCTGTATTCTTGGTGCTTGGGGGCAACATTGGAAGGGCTTCTGGCATTTTTGCCCTGCTGGTAGACATGGTTGACACCTGGATTTTGGTCATTATGTGACACAGAATATTGGACTAGATTGGCCACCGGCCTACCCTAACATGACTTCTTTTATGTTCTTATATTCACCAACACTCTTCAGCCCTGGTTCAGCAGGTAAACCTCAGCTGGCCGTTCCCAGCCCATCAGTATCACCTACATCCTTAGAGCACCACAGATGAATGCTGCAAACAGAGCTACAGACAAGACTGCAAAGTGCATGTCTCCTGGCCCAATGCCAGCTGCTTGTTGATAACGAAGATGAGTAGTTGCAAGATTGCTCCTGTGCAACTAGCTGCAAGCCTGACCTTTAGGTGTGCGGCTATAAAACCAGCCGAGATGCTATTAGGTGTGGATGCAATGTGTATGATATATGCTAAGACACTGACAAAAGACACATCCAAGTGAGCTATGCAATTTGGCAACTTCCTTTTCTTCCCTTTTAAATCCTTTGGAAATTTAATAAAATATGTTGGTTTTTTAAAAAAAGACACTGATATTGCCTTGCCTGATTCTTGGAATATGACCTTGGACTAGATACTTGCCTTGCTTGACTTCTGCAACCATGGCCTTGGACTGAACAACCCTGCCTTGCTTGACCCCTGGCACCTGATACTCGGAGACTGCAAGTCAGTACAAATAATTTTCAAGGCTCGTCCCTTGAATGGAATGGAAGTCCAACAACAGCATTTATTAATACACTTAAATTTCAAGTGGAAACCACAAAGTAATGGCAGAATATACAGTGCAACATCATTTCAGAATTGTTTAATATGGTAATGTTCAGAACGATCTCAAACCTTTGATATGTTTTGTTGAAGAAATGCTAAAATGTGTGTAATAAGACTTCTTCTCAGCAAAAATGAATGTGCCTGGTCAAACTGGAGATTGTTGGGTTAGAATTTTAGTTTGTGGACAGGTAACAATCTCCCACTTGTGGCAGCCTGCTTTGTGGCACACAGGAGTTAGACTGAAGATTTCCCAAACCAAAAGGTATTGATCTCACACTGTGCACAAGGCAGAGAGAAGGCAGCATACAAGCACAGATTTGTACTTGTCACAGATAAAGAAATGTAACATCTGAATGCGGCCTTTGCCTTGAGAAGGCACAGTCCTGTTTTCTAACACCAAAATAGGAATGACTTCCAGATGGCTTGGTCTTCTCCACTAAAAGACATTCTATTAGAAACTAGCAAGGTGGACAGTACTGCTTTAGGGTACTCTGTCATGGCTAACAATTGCCAAGTCTATGGAAAGTCTGAAAGAGGTCCAATTGAGAATAAATTATGGGACCTTGAAGGAAAACATCCATCCAACTCAATAGGGCTCCTGACATGATAGGCTCATTAAACTGACGATATATTGTCACTTAGGCCAGAGAAGAGTGATCAGGGTTATTTTTGTTCATAGATCTCTTATCTTTATTTATTTAGAAAGTTTGTGTCAGTTCTCCAAATATGTAAGCAAAAATTAAAAATGAATATAATAAAATAATAAAAACAATTATAATAAAGTTATAAATTGAAAGAAGCGCATTACAAACAGTATTAAGTACCCTCAAGCTAGAATAAGGGTGGCCAAGCTTAATGTAAGAGCCAATAGAATAAATGTGAGATGTCTGACAGCCACAAGGAAGGAAGGAAGGAAGGAAGGAAGGAAGGAAGGAAGGAAGGAAGGAAGGAAGGAAGGAAGGGGAGGGAGAATGAAGGGAGAAAAAGGTGGGAAGAAAACAACTTTTACTTTAAAAACATTCTTCAAGCTGCTGGCTGGCTTGGCTTGGATAAGAGATTTAGAGAGAAATGACTTCTTCAAGCTGGCCAATGGGGAGGGGGCTTTGAGAGCCTCACAATATGTGAAAAAGCCACGTGGCTCCTGAGCCGCAGTTTGGCCACCCCTGGACTAGAACCATAAAAAACAACTTTATAAAAGGGAGCACTTTGATTAATGCCTGGGTAAAGAGAAATATTTGGGCCTGTACGTTTTGGCCTAAAGGACTGTAAAGCAAATGCTAGGGAGAAATAGAAATATGGTCCAGGGTTCGTTTTGTAGAAAAATAGGTGGTGGAGCTCATCCAGGGATTGTTATGCACCTACTATTCAATGGACAGGGAGGTGGAACTCTCAGGTGGAGGAGGAAGAACTCTGTGAGCTCCCATTGAATCCAAGGACTGGAAATACCTATCAGTTGACCCAGAAATTACAGCATCTGTCTTGTTTCTAGCCGTTATTTCCTTACAAATAATCTCTACCTGCTCTCAGTGAGGTCCGTTTCCCTGAGGAAGGTAGTCTTCAAGAACACGGTGCTGGTTATACCCTCTACTGGTCAGGTAAGTCAAAGGCTGAGAGCCGCCTTTCTGGCGTTGGCTTCATGGTCAGGAACTCCATTGCCTCCAAACTCAAAAACCTGCCAACAGGTCACTCAGATCGCATCATGTCCATGCGCCTCCCACTTGAAAACAAGCAGCATGCAACACTCTTTAGTGTGTATGCCCCAACCCTTCAAGCAGATCCTGCAGAAAAGAACAAGTTCTATGCTGATCTACACAACCTCATACGGAAGACCCCTACAGAGGACAAGGTGATCGTCCCTGGCAACTTCAATGCCAGAGTAGGTAAAGACTCGGAAGCCTGGAAAGGAGTACTTGGCAAACACGGCATTGGCAACTGCAATGACAACGGGCGCCTCCTGCTAGAATTCTGCATGGAGCACCAGCTCACCATCACCAACACTATCTTCCAGCAGAAGAACAGTCTGAAGACAACCTGGATGCACCCACGGTCCAAGCACTGGCACCTTATTGACTACATTCTGGTGCGCCAGAGAGACCTTCGAGATGTCTTACACACCCGAGTAATGCCCAGTGCAGAATGTCATACGGATCATCGTCTTGTACGCTGTAATCTCCGTCTTCACTTTAAACCCACACCCAGGAGAGGAGGTATCCCTCGGAGGAAGTTTCAGGTTGGCAGTCTCCAGTCAGCCGATGTTAAAGCTGCCTTCCAGGCAAAGCTCCAGTCAAGAATTGAAGACCCCAGTTGCCCCATAGACCCTTCTCCAGAAGCACTCTGGGAACACCTAAAAACTACCGTCCTGCAGATCTCTGAAGAAGTCCTCGGGTTCTCCACAAGGAAGAACAAGGACTGGTTTGATGAGAACAATCAAGAGATCCAAGATTTACTGGTGAAAAAGAGATCTGCCTACCAAGCACATCTTGCTCAGCCCTCCTGTCCTGGAAAAAAAGCAACCTTTCGCGCTGCATGTAGCAACCTCCAGCGCAAGCTTCGAGACATTCAGAACGAGTGGTGGACCAAGCTTGCAGAGAGAACCCAGCTGTGTGCAGACACTGGTGATTTAAGAGGGTTCTACGAAGCCCTGAAGGCAGTATATGGTCCATCATATCAGGCTCAGAGTCCCTTGCGAAGTGCAGACGGCCAAGTGCTCCTCACAGACAAGGCATCCATACTGAACCGGTGGTCGGAGTATTTTCAGGTTCTCTTCAGTGCCAACCGTGTAGTTCAAGATTCAGCAATCCACCTCACCCCACTTCAACCAGTGAAAACAGAGTTGGATGAGATCCCCACCCTAGAAGAGACTGTTAAAGCCATCAAGCAACTGAAAAGTGGCAAGGCAGCAGGAGTTGATGGAATTCCACCAGAGATCTGGAAGAATGGGGGCACAGTATTACATAGCTCACTTCACAAAGTACTTGTCACCTGCTGGGAACAAGGCAAATTACCACAGGACTTTCGCGATGCAATCATCATCACTCTATACAAGAACAAAGGGGAAAAGTCAGACTGCTCCAACTACCGGGGGATAACCCTGCTCTCCATCGCAGGCAAAATCCTTGCCAGAATACTCCTGAACAGACTGGTGCCCACCATTGCAGAAGAACCCCTCCCAGAGAGCCAGTGCGGCTTCAGAGCTAACAGGAGCACCACCGACATGGTATTTGTTCTCAGGCAGCTCCAAGAGAAATGCAGGGAACAGAACAAGGCTCTGTATGTGACTTTTGTCGACCTTACCAAAGCTTTCGATACCGTTAGCAGGAAAGGCCTATGGCAAATCTTGGAACGTTTAGGATGTCCCCCAAGGTTCCTCAGCATGATCATCCAGCTACACGAAGACCAGCGAGGCCAAGTCAGACACTGCAACGACCTCTCGGAGCCCTTCCCAATAGGCACAGGTGTAAAGCAAGGCTGCGTTCTCGCGCCAACTCTCTTTACGGTCTTCTTTAGCATGATGCTTCAAAGAGCCGCAGTAGATCTAGATGATGATGATGGTGTCTACATCCGCTACCGCACCGATGGCAGCCTGTTCAACCTGAGGCGACTAAAGGCCCACTCCAAGACGATTGAAAAACTCATCCGAGAGCTACTGTTTGCTGATGATGCTGCACTCGTCTCCCACTCGGTATCAGCTCTGCAGCATATGACGTCCTGCTTTGCAGAGGCTGCCAAGCTATTCGGCCTAGAAGTTAGTCTGAAGAAGACAGAAGTTCTCCACCAGCCTGCACCCCAGGAAGATTATCACCCTCCCTGCATCATTGTGGGTGAATCAGTTCTGAAGACAGTCCAGCAGTTCAGCTACCTGGGGTGCATCATCTCCTCAGATGCCAAGATCGACAAGGAGATTGACAACAGGCTGGCAAAGGCAAACCGTGCATTTGGCCGACTGCACAAAAGGGTGTGAAGCAACAAGCATCTGAAAAAAGGCACAAAGATCAATGTTTACAAAGCGGTTGTGATGACAACCCTCATCTACGGCTCCGAATCGTGGGTTTTATACCGTCATCACCTGCGACTCCTCGAGCGCTTTCATCAGCGCTGCCTTCGCACCATCCTCAACATCCACTGGAGTGACTTTGTGACCAACACTGAAGTCCTCAAGCGGGCGGAGGTTACCAGCATCGAGGCACTGCTGCTGAAGACGCAGCTGTGCTGGGCAGGGCATATTTCTAGGATGGAAAACCACCGCCTTCCCAAGATTGCCCTGTAACTTTCCACCGGCCATCGAAATAGAGGGGCACCAAAGAAGAGGTACAAGGACTCCTTGAAGAAATCCCTTGGCACCTGTTGCATCAACCATCACCAGTGGTCTGACCTAGCCTCAGATCGCAAAGCATGGAGGCACACCATCCACCAGGCTGTCTCTTCCTTTGAGAACGCACGCATAGCTGGTCTTGAGGACAAAAGGAGATTGAGGAAGAATCGCACTGCTACAGCACCAACCCCAAATCAGACTTTTGCCTGCAGCCACTGTGGCCGGACCTGCCTGTCCCGCATTGGTCTTGTCAGCCACCAGCGAGCCTGCAGCAGACGTGGACTATTGCACCCTTCTTAAATCTTCGTTCGCGAAGCCAAGCCGAGAGAGAATCTCTACCTGACAGACAGTGTGAAAGACTGTTGAAAATAATGGTTTTTGGAATCTCAAATCTTGGCTATTAATTCAAATCTCCAGGTTACAAGGGCTACTTTCCTTTCTTCAGGGTTTTCTGATCGAGCACTCAGCCCTGGTAGCCCATGTGCATGGGTTAATGAGAGAACTACAATAAAAACAGGTCAGATGAAAATCAATGAGTAAAATAAAGATGTCCTGGCCCAAACACACAGAACAGATTGCAACAAATTAGGTTCTGACCATGATTTTAGCTTGAACTTTCATAGGAGTCAATGCAAACAATGGAGCCATACAAGTGACATAGGGGTCTACATCAGCTAGAAGAAAAATATTTTTCTTCTCCTTCCCCTCCCCAATCAAAGCTGCCTAATATTGCCACAAGAAAGTTAGATCTAGCCTCCAGAAAAAGGAGTCTGGACAAAACATAGTCAAGGAAGATCTGCAACTTCTGGGGCTCCACAAGGACACTTGGGCAACTTGCTTGAAACTTGGACAACTTGTGCATAATGACCATTAACATAGATTTTGGAATAGTCCAGAAATTGATGAATCTGAAAGCTTTTCAAAGTTTATGAAAGGTGAAATTAGAAAGGAAAGAGATGTCTAAAGAAACTATGTTTTCTCTTGGCAATGTCCCATGGGAAAGGGAAACTTCTCAAATGGCCTGGCATGCTAATACATCCAGCTGAGTATCTCCTGGAAACACATGAACATTCCCAGAAGCTGGGAGAGAAGCATGAGAATCAGTTGCTCATAATCTTTTACCACCTGGAAGACTAGCCTTTTCAAGAGCAATTACCTGCCAGAATCTATCTCAAAGGGGCAACAGACACCTATCAATCACAGAACTTGGAGACATGCCACCATAGCCACAAAATACAGGATGCCTTGGTAGATGTACGGAGATCCAAGACATCACTTAGTTACGGATGGATCAGGTGCGAAGATGAACAACAACAGAAACCGGGTAAATAGGCATGGGCATTGACATTAAGTCAGATGTGACAAAAAGATGGATTTAACAAGGGCCATTTTATTAACTAATTATAAACTCAAACCGGTGAGGGAATGCCTAACAGTGCAGAAAGAGCAGGGTAGGTATCAACACCTATCTCCCTGCCCACTGTTATAGGAAGAAACTTCAGAAAACAGTTTTGGCTTGTATGAGCATATGCAGGTAGCTCTGATTGAAGTGAGAAAATCCTTCAAATGAATAATTTCAATAGTAGAGTGAGGAGTACCCACTCAGAATCTTCTATTCCTACCTGCTGTAAAATTTTAAAGCTAAAATATCCTAATACATCTTTTCTTCCTGAATATGGTAAACAAGACAGAATAACTGCAGGGCATTTGTTTTATGGCTCTGATAGTCAGAAGTATAACACAGTGAATTAAATAGCATTCCTGGAAAGCTTGGATAATTTTCTGTCTGCACGAGTGGCAAAAGGTACAATTCTATTTACCAGACTACTCTACTGACATGAAGGGGGTAATATATACTTAACATTTTTTCAGCAACAATAGTTCAACAATAATAGAGGCAGACTGTTTAGAAATCAGTTATGTCAAGATATATAGTAGAAAATATTTGTATATAACCTTTCAGTCTGTCCCCTCGACCTAAACTTGCAATGGCCATTACAGATCACAGATGGTAAACAATATAAAGGTGGCTTCCCTATGCAGATAGAAAAAAAATACAAATGAGAACCTGAAGAGTTTGATGCAAGTTTCACACCCGCCATTTGGATTTGAATTTCCTAGGTTCCCTAGACTGGAGGAAGAAGGGGCAGACTTTAGTTCCTGCCAAGCTACCCTGGCTACAGATGCAATTCAGGACACATAAGGAGGGGTGGGGGAGAATCAATGGGGTGTCCAATTAGAGCCTAAAAAGTCATTTTTTGTGCCTGAGTAACATGGAAAATAAATTGTTAAATACATCAGCTATTGCTTGAAAGAAGGGGTTTGTCTGGGCAGCCAAGAGCCTTAATTCTGGCTAATCTCTTCACTTCAAAGGCCATGTTCACTTGGAGAAGAGACAATCTCAGTTACTACACTGCCCTTCTGAAGCTAAGAGGGGGCAGAGTAATGTGTTTAGTACTGTCTCAAGGACTTAATTTGCTTCCATCAATTAATGAAATACATATTTAGGTATTATTTCTGCTTTTAAAGCCTGTTGTGAATAGAAAAAACATCATTCAAGCCAAAACAAATATTTCCTTTCACTTCTATTTGCAGATTCTTTAGAAACAGAAAACAAAGATATACTGAAACTTTCAGATAAGTCCTTGCAACAATTCTATGATATATAATTTCATTTCATCCCTCTGTTCCAGAACATAGCTCCACATACTCCACTGTTTGGAATCTCTTTAAAGCTTTTCCACATAAAGTCTCCTTAGTTTTAAAAATTTGGAAACATAGATAAGAGTGTACTGAAAGATTTTAATACTACTTAATTTGTGATGGAACACCCACCTCTATGGGAAAGCCTTGACTTACAAATTACTTGGAATTCATTTGTTCTGACAATATTTGTGACTGCTAAAACAACCATATAATGCACACCTAAGTAAGACAGATAAATTGACTGCTTAAGTTCCACCTAACAACTCTTTTCCTATAGCACACTTCCTCTTCAGATAATTTTGATGGTTTCTCCCACCATCCCCTCCTGCTCAGCCAAAATTCCTCACACAGTTAATTTAGATAAACAGATAGGCTGATGGCCTTTGCTTGCACTAACACTCTTCTTCCTATGTATCCTTTTGAATATGCACAGAGCATATCAGGAAAAACAAATGGTGCCATTGCTGTTTAATGCAAAAACATTTATCTTCACTTGAATAGAGCCCCTACAAAAACAAACAATTTCCATGTAAAACCAAGAATTTTGCTGTTTTTAATAAAATCAACACTAGAATATTGTTTTATACATACACACACAGAGTGCTTTTTTTGTAGAAAAAGTCCAGCAGGAGCTCATTTGCATATGAGGCCACACCACGTGGCTTGGGAGCTTGTAGCTGCCACATGGTGGGTCGAGCCAGCCAAAGCCCTGGCCAGCCCAAGTGGAGCTCTGCTCCTGTGGGCTCTGGCAGAAAAAAAAGCCCTGTGTAGGTAGGTAGGTAGACAGACAGACAGATCTTGATATATGCTTGTAGCAATAGATGTGGAAGGTTCTCTGAATTCCCAGCATTCATTTTTTTTTAAAAAAAATGTAAGTTTCTAGGCTTCTCCCTTGCAATTATATGCCTTTTTCCTTACATAACCATAAAGGACAGAATGAAAGCTTAGAATTCAGAAAACCTGCTACACCTATTGTTTCAATGATATATTGACAACACTATTCTAGTGCCATTTTTTTTTAAAAAAAAAAACCCTCTCCCAGGTGGCGAGACAGGAAATGGCTGTTGTGGGGGAAAGTCAGAAAGTCCCTGGCCTTAGATTACTGCACCACAGTGAAGAAGCAGCAAAAAATAAAAACAGCTTCCAAAAAGGACTGAACTTGGTGCAAATAACTGATGTAGAAGATCCCAAAGTCTGAGGATATTCCTAGCAAGTGGGTCATTACTTCTTACTTAAACAGATATCTGAGAGAACTGCATCAAAATGCTCACAAGGTGGTTTTTCTGCAGTCTTATAGATAATGAATAAAACTACGTTGTTGAAAATGTCTGAAAACAAGAAGAAACTTCAGTCACTTGTAGCACTTTGCTAAAAGATTTGGAAAGAGTATTCACAGAGCAATGAAAACTATTTCAGGATATGTACTGAACTAGAATCCATTGTTATATTTACTAATTTTCACCAAAGATAAAGTGTTGCTAAAGGACACACATCTAGAATTACCTAAACGAAATACTACATACCATAGACATTGTTATCCATTTAATAACAGTACAACAAACTATAAGACTAGACAGAAATGGTGAAACTAAATATAGGGAAAAGGGGGAAAAGAATGTTTTTGTAATGAATTAGACTCTATGCATTTAACTATTTAAGAATACTCTCATTATAGTAACTGTTTCAAATTGATATGAATTTATTAAAAGAAAAGAGAATTGGCTAATATAAGTTTTTAATTTCAATCAGAATAGTATTAACTCTGGAACGCTCTCCCAGAGGTCATAAGGGCCCTACGGGATTTGTCTACATTCCGCAGGGCCTGTAAGGCCTTCGACATTTAACTGAGAGAGAGCTGCCACTGGTCATCATATAGAGCTCCATGCAGAGTACTGATGGTCACCATTGAACTTTCAGAACCGCTATACTGTACTGTATTAACACAGCACCATGAAATGTTTTAAATAATTTAAATATGTAATTATGTTTTATATGTTTTATTGGTTTTTAATGGAAGTAATGTGATGTTGTGAGCCGCCCTGAGTCCGCTAGCGGAGACGGCGGGATATAAGCTTAACGTAATAAATAATAAATAAATAAATAAAAGTTTTTTTTTTCACAATTTACAGCCAATTTCTAAATAATATTGCTGATAAAATATCATTTTTTGCTCAAAGTCCTGGAATGAATTATTAATTAATTAATTCTGAGTCCCTATTAAATGAATTGTAAACAAACAAACATTAACCTGTGGTTAAAAACAGTTTAAAAAGAATATTTCAGTGAACATAATCTCGTTGCTTCCTGAAACTGCTGTATGGTTCATCTGCAGATTCTTTATCCAGTCTATCATGTATATTGCAACTACTTAACCAGAGCTTTGTGGGACTGAGACAGTATATAAATAACTTACCGAAATATATGTGTTTGGTTGCTATATAAGCATGTCAGCCATGAGCTCTAGAGTGTGAAGAGAAACTCCAAATAAGCAAACGTTTGGAATTGTTTCTGTCTCTTGAATGACATAACTTAGAAACCTAACGACTAAAGGTCGGCACATGACAGTTGAGCACTCATGACCCCAAATTAAGAGCTATTACCCTTTATCTACTAATCAATGAGTCACAAACCTACTACTTGCCCTAAGAACTTTTCAGAATTCCTAAGATTTGTTCACACACCATTGCCTGAAAAGCAAGATGCAAATATGTAGAAACTGACTGGATAAAGGACAGCAAAATGTACGAACATACTAATTGAATATTTATTTTCCTAAATATTTTTACAATTTTTTCTGCTCTTCAAAGTCCTTCTGTTTTAGACAACAGAAAGTTTATGGGCAAACAATTACATCTATATTTTTATTATTGCAGTTTGTAAACCGAGAAACAAGACAAGATGCTGGTGACAGAAGGAAAAGATGACAGGAAAAGGACCAGTTATATAAAAGAACAGATTAGGAAATGAATAGAGATATTCGAGAACTTTTAAAAGCAAATGTTTTGGACACTGTCATTCGTGGCTTTTGCTATTACAAAAAGTATTGGTGCAGAATATATTCTGAACTACACCTTTATGTTTTCAATCTTTGTTCTTTTATATTTTAATTAAAATGCAACCGGCAAATAAACAGTATAAGCCACCTACCTGGCACTGCATCATTATGCTATTTGTGCTACAGATAGTAAACTATGCAAAAAAAGAGAAAAAAACCCCTATCATTTGCACTTCTCCATTAATGTAATTTATAAACAAGACATGTAAGATAAGGGATAGCTCTGCTATCCTCAAGGAAATTAAACTCAAGTATAATTCCTTCAGTTAATGGGAATGTATAAAACAATGAAAGTTGTAGTTTCATGGAAACATGAAAACTGAAAGAGGAAATGTTTCTTTTAAGACAACAACAACAACAAGAAGATATTGGATTTATATCCTGCCCTATACTCTGAATCTCAGAAAGAACCGTCACAATCTCTTTTACCTCTCCCCCCACACCTGACACCCTGTGAGGTAGGTGGGGCTGAGAGAGCTCTTACAGCAGCTGCCCTTTCAAGGACATCTCTTGCTAGAGCTATGGCTGACCCAAGGACATTCCAGCAGGTGCAAGTGGAGGAGTGGGGAATCAAACCCAGTTCTCCCAGAGAAGAGTTTGCACACTTAAACACTACACCAAACTGGCTCTCTTACAAATAGCAATTCTAAATAAATGTATTTATAGACTTCTTCTTACAAAGACATGAGTACAGTGTAAACAAGTCAGACCTAAGTAGGCTTCCCAACCCTCCCACCCTGGTAGGGGACCCCCGAATTTTCAGCCTCCTCCCCCGCTCTTAAAAAATCTGGGGGCAGGGGGAGAGAGAACATACCTGTAGGCATCATACAGCTTGGGATCCGTTTTTAAAATGTGTCGCTTTAAGGCTGCACAGGAAACAGGAATGGCCCCTCCCTTTCTTTTCCTGTGCAGCCTTGCTTTCGAGCAAATTCTGCTGGAAGACCAAGTACGGTAAGTATTTGTGTGTGTGTGAGAGAGAGAGAGAGGGAGGGGGCAGGGAGGGGGATTCCCTGGTATGGAGGCCCTCCCCCCCTTTAAAAAGCATGGGGGGGGAGGGAAATGTCTACTAGGCACTCTATTATTCCCTATGGAGAACGATTCCCATAGAGAATAATAGGGAATTGATCCATGGGTATTGGGGGCTCTGGGGGGGCTATTTTTTGAGGTAGAGGCACCAGATTTTTAGTATAGCAGCTAGTGCCTCTCCCCAAAATACCCTCCAAGTTTCAAAAATATTGGAACAGAGGGTCCAATTCTATGAGCCCCAAAAGATGGTGCCCCTATCCTTAATTATTTCCTATGGAAGAAAGGCATTTAAAAAGGCATGCTGTCCCTTTAAATGTGATGGCCAGAACTCCCTTGGAGTTCAATTATGCTTGTCACATCCTTGTTCCTTGTCACATCCTTGAGAGCCAGTTTGGTGTAATGATTAAGTGTGCGGACTCTTATCTGGGAGAACCAGGTTTGATTCCCCACTCCTCCACTTGCACCTGCTAGCATGGCCTTGGGTCAGCCATAGCTCTGGCAGAAGTTGTCCTTGAAAGGGCAGCTGCTGTGAGAGCCCTCTCCAGCTCCACCCACCTCACAGGGTGTCTGTTGTGGGGGAGGAAGGTAAAGGAGATTGTGAGCCGCTCTGAGACTCTTTGGAGTGGAGGGCGGGATATAAATCCAATATCTTCTTCTTCCTGGCTCCACCCCCAAAGTCTCCTGGCTCCGCCCCCAAAGTCCCCAGATTTTTCTTTAATTGGACTTGGCAACCCTAGACCTAAGGGAAACCCAGGAAGACATATTAATTAGAAGATGTTGCCATCATTGTATCTCATTCTGAACAGGGCCCTAGATTGTGGATCAAAAAATCTACAGAATGGAGTCAGGGACAGACAAGATAAATTTTTCTATAAGCCAGAGGGAAGCCCCATGTATGCTTAAAAGTACCTTGGAGGGTTACCTGCCCCCCTCCCAAAATGATAGAAGAAACATCTATAGCGAGTGCTTTTTTGTTTTATTTTTAAAAAAGCCCAGCAGAAGCTCATTTGCATTTTAGGCCACAAAGCCTGGCATAGGAGCATGTGGCTGCCGCATGGTGGGTTGGGTCGACTGGAGCTCCGCTCCTGGTTTGCCCTTGCCTGCCTCCATGCCATGACCTTGGTATTCCTTGAAGATCTCCCATCCAAATAATATCCAGAGTTGATGCTGCTTAGTTTCTGAGATCTGATAAGGTCAGGCTTGCCTCGTCTATTCAGGTCAGAGCCTGTATACTTTACCTCCTGCCATATAAGGGAATGGCTTCTACACTCCTGAAAAGTGTCGCAGATGGTTAAAATGTGTTCCCCCCTGCTAACACTAGTGGTCTGTTATCAACCAACAGGGTGAAACAAGTATGCTTTTAGGTGCAGAATGTACAGATTGCACCTGCCTAGGTCTTTGTAACACAGAATCACCTTTGAAACTCTCTGGCATAAAAAAAGCCCTGTCTATAGCTTTAAAAGATAAATATCCACTAAGATATTGTGAGACTATGTTCTGAGATCTCAGTGGCCATTCTGGTGGCTGCTATGCAGTCACAACAATATTGCCAAATCTTCCAAACTTCTGTTTTTATCAGTAAAAGGCAGGAGGAGAAAGAGACCAAAAAGGGTAAAAGAGGAAAGCAAGGAAGCAGAGAAAGGATTCAAGCTATGGAGGCTGCCAGGAGTTGGAGAAAAGAAAACAGTGTGAGGAGAGGAATACAGGAGGGAATGAGATGCCCTCTGCATGCCATTGTAATCTCCTACCCTTTGTTTGCCAGGATGGCTAAGAAATGGAGCTCATTTTTCATTGTTTCACACAGGGCTGTTTTGTATAAAAAGCCCAGCAGGAACTCATTTGCATTTCAGGCCACGCCCCCTGACACCAAGTCAGCCGGAACTGTATTTCAAAAAAAGTGCTGGGTATAGGATACAACTCTACATCTTTTTAAAATGGACCTGAAGAAAGCATTCTCACTGCAATCTTGCTTTTCCACTCAGCAATGAAATAAAATGCAAATATGGAACAAAGACTGCAACTAAACAGTGAAGTTGCATGCCAGAATTGAAGACTGTCCAACGTATCAATTGAATATATTAACACTATATATATATTTCTAAAATACATCACAACTCCAATATGGCTTCTATAATTCTTCGTATGAGGAAGATAAGAGTAACTAATCATAATGGTACCTTTTTGCTTTAAGAATATGAAACTACAGTTGTATCATGTCTGTTACACTTATCATTATTGGTTTAGAGACATTTTTATGCCTCCAAGTATTAAATCTATGTTAGCATTGAACACGGCATACCATTCTGATACAACAGATTATACTAACACTACCATTAATGTTTATTTAATACTAATGTGCTAGATACTGTAGAATAGAAAAGGCTCTTAGGTATGAAAAGGAAAGAAATGAATAATGTTTCCAGAGAGAAACTCAAGTGCTCTGAATACATAGTTTTTGCTTACATTCTCAGAACTGACCAGCATAATATCAGTGGGCCACAAAATGCATCACATTGAAATGTCAGTTCTCTAATTAATTAATTGCTGGTCAAAGGAGAAAAGGAAGACACAAAAAAACAAGAACAGGTTGCTTGTTTGGAAGCCCAGAATTGTTGCCATGGTAGTTGGCAGGAAGTCCAGCATTTCACAGGATATAAAGTAGCATGTAGCATGCCCCCGCCCCCCAGGATAATGGCCTGCTCCCCCCCCCATGCAGCAACTAACCATGCTTGAGACTCTATTCTGTCTATTTTGGGTTGCATTGTTTTATCATGCATTAGTCTGCCCTGAATTATTATAAAATCAAGAAAATGTTTGATCTTTGGGAAAGTTACCAATACTTCAAAATGAACCTTGTATACAGTTTCCAGCCTCCAGCTTAGAGATCTCCTGCTTTTACAACTGATCTCCAGCTGGCAAATATCAGCTCCTGTGGAGAAGATGGCTGTTTTGAAGAGTGGACTCAATGGCATTGTACTATGCTGAGGCCCCTCCCGTCCCCGAACCTTGCTCTCTCCCAGCTCCACCCCCAAAGTCTCCAGGTACTTTCCAACATAGACCTGGCAACCCTAATCCTCATGTGAAATATTTATGGAGTATACTACAAGGAGCCTAAATATTAATCAAAGTGAGATCTGCTTATGAAAACAAGCACTGCAACCTTTTTGGAACTTTCTTTTTTAATGTTCTTCACAAGCAGATTCATTGTGCTTTGTGGGGGGAGATAATACAAGCAGTAGCAGTTCCTCCACATACCTTTCTCTGAAATGGAGCCACTGGCCCAGGAGTGAATTTCAGAAAAGCTTTTAGTCTCCATATCCCAAACTATAAAGCTTGAGAATTGTTTGTTTCTTTATATACATTATTAGACACTGATTGGCTCAATATTTCCTCTCTACTGAAACACGGTGAATTCCACTAATGATAGAAGCACCTCTACAAAGATGGGTAAGGAGAAATCAGTCTGGGAATCCCCAAACTTCAAGATGGCCTAAGTCCTGACTTGAGAAAAAATACTTTTGAGGACAAAAGGAAATGGACTCGATGATTTACTGTGTCTCAGTGGCCTAGGTTTAAAATCCTCTAACGAGGATTCATAACCTGTTGTCTACAGGTCAGCACTCTCTTCTGACCTGTAAGTCCCAGAAAATAGCACTGTATAGAACAGGATACTACAAGCAAATTTGGAGTGTAAGACTCTCAGTGAAGTATACTTTCCTTTTAAATTCCTGCTAATTCTCAGGTACAATGGAGGGTTTTAGTAGGCAGTAGTTTTGCTTTGCTACATTTAAGCTCAGACCCTTGAAGAAATAGTTCTCATGCCTGAAAGATCTCACAGATGCTTAAAAGGGGTGCAGACCTCTGCACTAGGAAAAATGTAAGAAGTTACTAGTTATCAGATTAATTTTTAAGGGTAAAGAAAATATTTTTTAAAAATTAAGAAAAAGAATGATAGCCTTTCCTAGGTAATAGAGAAAATAATGAATTTCACCAACTTTACAAATAATAAAATAGGGTCTGTGATGATTTGTGTGCATATAACTTCTAGGCTTGTTCCGTATCAAATGTCCTATGTTAGGCTGCCCTTGCCTTCTGCACTTTACAGGGTGAAGAACACAGCAGATCTTCTCCTCTCCTATCTGTTGTTAGGCCTGCTCTACCTTGGTTATATACATTAACTATTTGCTTTTATGGCCATTCCAAAATGCTGGTTTTAACCTTTAAAAACCTGGTGCCCTCATAAATTCACGAGCTCTCTCATCAGCTGTCAACTGGACATAACTTGCATTTGGATGGCTGTGACTAGAAATAGAATTTTTAACAGCTATGTCTTCCAAACAAAGGGTTCAGGAAAGGTGACAAGACCTTTGCCCCCACAGATGGAAGAAAGTTAAATTCTGTATTTTATCATTTCAATTATAGTTCTTTCTAATTTGTTTTGTAAAAGCATTATAAAAATATTGCATTTAAATAAATTCAGGTTCAGGGGCATGGTACAAAATGGTTAACATACCAAGGTGAGAGAAAGTCACCTTGATAAGTTAATCATTTTGTAAATAAATAAATTCAGGTTCAGGGGCATGGTACAAAATGGTTAACTTATCAAGGTGAGGGAAATTCTGGGATCCCTATTTATAACCAAAAGGGAGACTACATTGAATTTAAGATGACACCAACACATACAAAAGGCTATATACTGAACACACCTGTAACTTGTATGTAAATTTAAGATAACCCCCTATTTTCTTGACTGCATGCCTGGAAAAAACCTATATGTAGAATAATATTGTTGCCCTGCATGATTTATTTTATCTGTTGCTATTCTTTCTGCTGATTAGGTGTTTCATACATTGATTTTATAATATCTGGGGGGGGGGTTGTGGGCGAGTAAATAACTTTCAGAAGACTCCATAGAAAAGTACCATAAATATTTTAAGCAAGATTTATAGTATCAGTTGTCTACATGAAATAATGAGGTATAAATAACAAGACAGGATTTAATCAAAACAAACTAAACCAGGAAAAATGCTAGTCAAATTTGTTTACACTTTAAGGAACAAACATACTAAGAAAATGCATGCTGATCAGTTTAATGTTTTAAGGTTTAGAAAACAAGGACTGAGTGTATAACTCAATACAGTTTGTAATCTTCAAAATGTTATATGGAGTGCTGCATTAGAAGAGTTCAGCTAATGGCTGAATGCTATATCACTCTGAAAGAGGATTATTCTCACACATTCTTCCTCCCCCCCAACCTCCTCTCCAGTTATATATTTAATCTGATTTGATGAAAGAACATTGTGTCTGTTATTTTTAATATTGGGAGTTGGATTAAAGTAACTATGTACGCCAATTAGCATTGCAAACCCCTGCTATTGACCTGGTACTGAACAAGCTGTTATTATGCATCGTCCTATATATCATCTGTTTCCCTTGCTAGTCTATTCCAATAAGAGATGGACAGCTGCAACACTATCCCTGCTCAACCTGAGGACCATCTGACTTTAATTGTAGTACACAGCTTGATGTGGGTCTGGTTATGAGAAGCCAAAGTAACACAGGGTAATAATCTGGAAAAGCAGAAACCTGCCAGGCACAGAGCTGAAACAGAGGCTTGGGCTGTCTGCTTGGCTGATGGGATGTAGGAAATATGATTAATGAGCAAGGTATAATGATATCAGGAACCCGATTAGCACCACAAAAAGGTCACAGATCAAAGCAGTATGCATTTCATGAGGTCCAATCATTGCACAAAAATCTGTACAGTGAACTGAAAGGGGGGGATCTGTATGTGATAGCTTACAAAATGGGTACTTAAAACTACCATCATAATTTATTCTGATCTAGGAAGTTGTAAGGCTGTAATAAATGGACAGTTTGGGTTTTGTAACAGTTCAGGGAACTAATCATATGCTGTTAGAAAGGATTCTTTGTCAAAATATTAAAATGGAATATGTACAAATCTGTAATTTTGCTAACTATTCACATTTTTTCTAATCTTATAAAAAGACTAATGAGACAGCCCACTAATAGATTTACTTGTGCTATGTAATTGCAAAACCACAGCATATTTCATGTAACCCTCAAATAAGCCATTCATTAATCATGTATCTACATACACAGTCATTTGATATGCATTCAAGATATGCAAACAAAGAATGCAGGTCTCTTGCTATAGAAAACAATATTCCCACATCCACATGTGACTACATCATACATTTTGATATATTCTATGTGCTTTAGGATGAAAGTTAGGGTAAACTCCAAAACCAAATGTCATCTTGTTAATTAACCAAAATTATAAAGAGGAGGAAATTACCATGTCTAAGAAACTATCTAATATTATATTCATTTATGCAATAGTAAAAAGCATATTACACAATAAAATAATTTTGCAGGTAAAAGAATCGTATTTTTACCACAAATGTAATTTTCATTTTCATTATTGTATAGTATTTAATATTATTTGTACAGTGAATAAGTGTGCTCCTAATTCCACCACTACAGCAAAGGGCCTTGTCTTTTAAAACTCAAGGAACCACTTTACCAGTAGAGTCCACTAACGCACCTGCAATAGGTGGATGAAGTATCTTGGAGATAATGGGCTGGATCCAGAATAACTTTTACTTCAGCAGAATGGAACTTTCTTGTCTACCCCCCCCACCCCCCCACCCCCCCGCTTCCCACTACAACTGACAAATCTCTATACCACAGTGCTCCTGTGAGATACAAGATCCTGAAGAACAACAGGAGGAGAATAGCAGGAACAGGGAATCATTAGAGGAGCATCTAGTTGGATCCAACCCAATATCTTGCAATAAACCCAGATGTCAAGAAGATTCAAGGAGAGATTCTGTAGCTTCTCACAGGTTATACAACTCTCCATAAATGTTTATTCACACCCAAACCTCACTATATTGAAATGAAGATTTCTGCTTGGGGTCTGGAAGGACAGGGATTCCATATGTGGAGCATGAACAGGGAAGCAAAAAGAAGAACTAAAAAACTGGATTGTCCCATATGTGCCCCAAAAAGCTTTGTGCTCTGCTGAGCAACATCTGCTGGTAGTCCATGACCCAAAAGATGTTTGCTTAACTTCAACGAAGGCCAGGGCATTTTCCAATCCTGGCCCCAGCCTAGTGGAAGTCACTCCCACAAGATCAGGGCCCTGGGGGATATAGTCCAATTCCACAGGGCCTGTAAGACAGAGCTGTTCTGGCAGGCCTTTGGTGAGATGGCGACCACCTGAAGACCTTGGCCTCCCCTATGCACACCACCTGGGTGCACTGTCCTCAAGAAAAATCCTGGCATCTGTTAAATGGATTCTGCTGTTAGTTAGTTATGTCCTGGGCCAGTGGGAGAGATTGGTGGGCACCAGAGACAGTTTGGTGAGCCAGTTTGGTGTAGTGGTTAAGTGTACGGACTCTTATCTGAGAGAACCGGGTTTGATTCCCCACTCCTCCACTTGCACCTGCTAGCATGGCCTTGGGTCAGCCATAGCTCTAGCAGAGGTTGTCCTTGAAAGGGCAGCTGCTGTGAGAGCCCTCTCCAGCCCCGCCCACCTCACAGGGTGTCTGTTGTGGGGGAGGAAGGTAAAGGAGATTGTGAGCCGCTCTGAGACTCTTCGGCGTGCAGGGTGGGATATAAATCCAATATCATCTTCTTCTTCAGGGACAGACGACAGCAGACTGCAGATTTATACCCTGTCCTTCTCTCTGAATCAGAGTCTCAGAGTGGCTCACAATCTCTATCTTCTTCTCCCACAACAGAGGTGGGTGGGGCTGAGAGAGCTCTCCCAGCAGTTGCCCTTTCAAGGACAACTCCTACAAGAGCTATAGCCAACCCAAGGCCATTCCAGCAGGTGCAAATGGAGGAGTGGGGAATCAAACCCGGTTCTCACAGATAAGAGTTCACTCACTTAACCACTATACCAAACTGGCTCAGTTGTGTGTTGTGTTGTTTTTAGATGTTTAGTCTGTTGTTAATTGTATTTATTTTTATTATTTCATTGCTGTGACCTGCCTTGAGCCCACTTGCGTGGAGGATAGGATATAAATCCAAAGATAAAAAATAAAATAAAAAACTGTCACCCTACTATTGTAAACCAGTGACAGTGAGGTTTTCCCCCTTTAGTTAGTTGTATGTTAGTTTTATTATTGTATTCCCCCCAAAGAAGTAAATAAATTACTTAAACCTATGAATATATCTTTCCATAACTTAAAAAAGGCATTACAGATTTGAATAAAAATTACATTTTATGATGAACTCAAGGATGGCTATCCCTAAACTTGACAGCTTATTTGCCAGTGCTACCGATGACTGATGTACACCATATAAAGTATTCAGGATAAAATAAAGATTGACAAAATATAACCTAAATAACCATATGCACTAGTTACCAGTGCAAGTTGAGATGCTCAGTTAATGTGTGAAAAAATATATATAGTTAATATCTGTAGGTATCAGCCTTCAGTGAGTCTGTGGAAAAAACAAGTCAAGTGTGGGATACTGAGTGAGGACGTGGAAATAAAAGCCCAGTGAAATGGGTGGTGGAAGGCTGAAGCTTTGAAATGTCATTCCTTTTTGTGATACATATATATGGGTAATAGTTTCTTGCTGAAATGCTACCGACCAGATAACTAATGCAGAATCTTGCAGACTTGCATATTTCTGCCTGTATTACGCTACTCCATTAGTGAAGTAGGTAATTTCAATTGTAACAGTTAATCTGAAAACCTGAAAAACTCTCATAAAGCACCTAAATATTGGGTTCAGAAAGTATTATATTACCAAAACAAAAACTGAGAAGAGACCAAGTAGAAGCAGGCCTCAGATTCAGTGGGAGCTCACAGGAGCACAGCTCCTGAACCTTTCTGAGAGTTCCATCTCCTTCTGACAGTTCCACCTCCTTGTCCATTGAATAGTATGTGCAGCTGCATAACAATCCCTGGATCTCCACCACCTATTTTTCTACAAAACGACCCCTGAGTAGAAGTATCAATGTATTCTGTGTTTATGTAACATCAACATTAAGATCAATAATAACAAGCATGAAGGAGGGAAAAAAAGTTTTTTAAATATCAGCTAGGCATATCCAAGTTCATGTGTGCATAGTAGAACCCAGCCTCTGTAAATTCTGTCTTTGCACAGAAAAGGGAAAATCTCATTCTGAGTAAAGATATTTCACATAACGTATTTGGATTGCTATCTTACCAATCTGTTTATGCGAACAAATTCTTCTGGAGTTTTGGCCCATGGTGGAAGTTCAACATCAGATACCACTGTTCCGTCATCCATCACGCCAAGATTGTAATTATTCTCATTGACAAACATCTCAGGAAGATAATAAAAATCAGGAATGAGTTCCTATATGGAAATGAAAAACAGTGACATGTTATAAACTGGCTTATCTCAGCATTCTCCTCATTATGTAATCACTCAAGTTAAAAGTGCTAGGGAAGAACAGCTAGTACTTTTTGATAGCAATCTTGTTTTTGCAGTATTCTTACATCCTGAAAATATTGAATAACATTTGTTTAGAGGGTGGGGGGAAGGAGCACGAAGGAAGGAATACAAGAATTTCATGGAAATACTTTTATGTTTTTAATGCCTGAACACAGGAATGTGATCTGCTTGGATTATAAACCAATATATGAAAAACCAAGGCACCTGATTATATCTATAAAAGTATCTAATTAAGACATTTTATTATGAAAACAAAATTTATATGGAAGCTGTAAATACTTAACTTTTAATATCTGTATCAATATTTCATATTTGAAAAAGATCACCATATTCAATAGGATTCTACTGTCCACTAGATGTGAAAAGCATCATAAAATATACATGTCAGTTTATTCACCAATAATACGTTATTGAAAACACACTTCATTGCAAATATCAAACAGTCCATCTGCATCTTAATTCAAGCCATGGTATGGAAAAAGGTTTCTTTGCATTTTTTAAAAATGACCAGACTTTCTCAGTCAAAAGTACAATGTGAATTTGTTTCTATTATCTCTAAGAAGTGACATGAGGACTTCTTGATTTATATGTGGTAACTGTCATGTTATTGTCCCTCTACATCTCTGAATTGCAGCCCAAGTTGAAACAAAATTAACATTTTAAAGGTTTTTACACTAATATAGGATATTTTCCTGCAATTTCACTCACTATAAATGTTATTTTCATTTTGTATCATCAAAATGTGTGTGATGCATCATTTTGATCATTCTTAAAGCAGTCAAAAGAAGCTATCAAAACTTTAATGAGTTCAAATGCCAAACAATTAGGCACAAAGAATAAAAACAAAAAGAAATATAAGTTTTCTTAAATGTTCGATTATCCTTTTCTAACTAAATGTGTGGCAATTTTTTAGTTCATTTCATATTTTTAATACAATTTTGAAACAATTTTTTAGTTTGTTTTGTTAAATATGTATCATTCAAAGGATGGCTAGATAAGCATTTTTCTGCTTTGATGTTCCCAAAATATTTAACACATGGTTTGTATTTTAATTATAATAAATAGACCATTATAAGTACTTCCATCTTACAAAACCATGGTGTAACCAAGCAATGCAATAAAACTTTTGTGGGGAAATATCAGTTTGTTTTAAAGTTCATTTCTTAAATATTACAACCCCCCCCTTAAATATTGAATTAATTCAGGAAATGATTTTATACTAAATGACTGGTTCAAAAGTTTCTCTTCCAACAAGTAAAAATTGCATGCCATTTAATAAGCAGAAAAATGTATTATGTGCCCAACTATATCAGAGGCCCAATAGATCAGATTCTAAATCCACTCTTGACATGGGTCAATGGAGCAGTGGTCTTCCAGATACCACCCTCAGGGTCAACTATGGCCAGAACAGTCTTCCAAATAGCTGAGTGCAAGAGCAGGTCATCAGATTATAGACAGGGTCACCCTAGAGCTGCCAGAGCAAAGCAAGAAAAAAAAATCACACAGGAATCAAGTTATTATCACCTCAGCCTTTGTGAGAAACATTGTACAGCACTATATCACATGTCACATTAATTCCTTAAAAACAAAATTAGAATATTTTAATACAAGATGACTGAAAATTATCTGGCAGCAAACAATTTGGAGACTGTTGTCTACATAAATAAGAGTGTGTATCACATTACACAATAACAAAGATTTTTGTGATCAGTTTAAATATACAATGAAAGACATATTTTTCTCAGTTTAATTTTCAGCTCAATTAGTAGTGAATATAATATTGTAAACTTGAGGCGTAAACTCAGTACACAGCCTATTTTAAGCTTATTTTGATTTTATCTATGAAATTATATTAATTTTATTATTTGCTAACAAATATAGAAAATACATCTGTATTCAGGAAGTTTTTATTAAAAATATGCATAAGCGGCATGTTGAATGGCAACAGCAAATACCTATTCCAATGCCACTCTAAATCATATGGAATTAGCACCAAATTATTTAAATTGTTTTAAATTGCTTATTTTAATGTTTAATTTAACTGTTTTTATTGTTATCCTTGTCACGTTCTCAGGGTGCAGGCAGGCAGGAGTCCAAAGCCAGTCCAAGCTCAAAGTCCAGGAAGTCAAGCAGGAGCCAAGTCACCAATGCAGAATCACAAACTGGAATCAGAAGTCAATGTCCAAAAGCCAAAAGGTCAGGGTGCCAAGGAAATCAAGCAGGTCAGGATCAGGAAGGAACGTGGATGCAAGCCAGAGAATAGACTTGTTGCTTCCACAAGGTTACCAGGTCCTGGGTGGGAGCTATATAGGAGCCTCAATCAGCCTGCTCCCTGGGTGGCAGTGACTCTGCTAGAACTCAGGGCTGAGGGATCTGAAGCATCGGCGTACCTCATGTCTTTGCTCTGAAAATTCTTTCCGGAACCTGCTTCAAACTCTTGAGACGGGAGGAAGAGAGCTTGGAGGAGATTGATCGTCAACAGCTGACACCGGTGCCTGGAGAGTGATTGATGGGCCAGCTGCTGTTTGTTCAGCTGAGGAACTGGCTGGCAACTCTTCTAGGTCTAACCCTCCCAGCTCCTAGTCATCAGGGCTCATGACACTATCCCCCTCCACAGGACCCCCCCCCCCACAGACGGGCCAGGCCGGTCAGGGTAGTCCGTGTGGAACTCCTTCACGAGGTCAGGGGCATGTAGGTTGTCCGCGTGTTCCCATGAACGGTCCTTGGGGCCATAGCCTTCCCAGTCCACAAGGTACTGGAGGTCCCCGCGGTGGATTCGGGAATCCAGGAGCTGGTGGACCTCGTATTCCTCCTTGTCATTGACCAGGACAGGTGGAGGCGGCGCTGGAGGCTGCGGTCAGATGGGATCCAGTGGTGTAGCAGGAACAAGGAGGGACCGGTGGAAGATTGAGTGGATGCAGAAGGTGGACGGAAGCTGTAGCTGGAAAGCAGTGGGGTTGATTTTGTCCGTGATCAGGTAAGGCCCCGCAAAGCAAGGGTCCAGCTTGTGAGACTGGCCAGATCAACGCAGGTAACAGGTGGAGAGCCAGACGTGGTCCCTGGGCTTCAGTGGGGGCCCCACCTGTCGCTTTCGGTCAGCGGCTGTCTTGTAGGCCTCTTTAGCCTGTTGAAGCTGCTCTCGGAGCAAGTCCTGGAGAGCTCAGAGTTCCTGCAGTTGCGCATCAGCAGCAGGGACTACTGTGGGGGGCAGGACTGCGGGGAAGAAGTAAGGGTGGTACCCATAAATGGCTGCAAACGGGGTCTGTTGTGTGGACACATGTACAGCGTTGTTGTAGGCAAACTTAGCCAGGGGTAGCAAGCCGACCCAGTCACCCTGCTGGTAGCTGGTGTAACAATGCAGGTATTGTTCCAGCGTGGCGTTGGTGCATTCAGTCTGCCCATCTGTTTGGGGTGGTAAGCTGAGAACAAATGAACCTGGGTGCCTAAGCTGGAGTGCAGGGCATGCCAGAATTGGGAGGTGAACTGGGGGCCTCGGTCTGAGATCAAGTGTGCCAGGAGCCCGTGCAGACGAAAGACGTGCTGGAGGTAGAGCTGGGATGTTTCAGGAGCCGTGGGCGGTTTGGGACATGGAACAAAGTGAGCCATCTTGGTGAAGAGGTCCCCAATCACCAGGGTGCAAGTGTGCCCCTTGGACCTGGGGAGCTCAGTGGTAAAGACCAGGGAGATGGTGTCCCAGGGTCCTGCAGGCATGGGTAGGGGATGAAAAAGCCCTGGGGGCTTGGCTGATACATCCTTGGACCACCAGCAGACCTCACAGGAACCGACACAGTGGCCATGTTGGTACGGACACAAGGCCACCTGAACTCTCATGTGAGCAGGTGCGGGGTCTTGAGTTGGCCGAAGTGCCCCGTGGGAGGGGAGCCATGGGTCAGGCAGAGCACATCGGCCTGGAGGAGCCCCAGAGGCACGTATAGGCGCCCACGGTGCAGGAGTAGACCTTGGCAGGTAGAGAGGTCCCCGGTCGGGCTGTCTTGCACTACCAGGAGGCGTTGCTGAGCCCAGGGGTCTTGGGCCTGGCTGGCCTGGATGTCTGCAGTCAAGGTCAAGTGAGTCGTGGTGGCAGCAAAGACCAAGGGTGCAAGGATGAGCTCAGTTGGGGTCTCCTCCATTAGAGGTGCAGCATACTCTGGTTTTCAGGAGAGGGTGTTCGCTTTCCAGTTCTGGTTCTGCGGGATGAAGGTAATCTGGAAGTAAAACCAGGAAAACAAGAGGGACCACCAGATCTGACGCTGGGTGAGGCGTTGAGCAGTCTGTAGATGCTCCAAGGTCCGGTGGTCAGTCAGGACCTGGATAGGGTAGCGGGCCCCTTCAAGGTGATGCCTCCAAACCTCAAAGGCGGTCTTGATGGCCAGGAGTTCCCGCTCCCAGATGGTGTAGTTGCGCTCTGCCGCAAGTAATATGCGCAGGGTTGGAGCGGCTGGGAGGGGTCCTCCCAATAGGATAACACTGCGCCAAGGGCCATGCTGGAGGCGTCGGTCTCTACCGTGAACGGCAGCTGCGGGTCTGGGTAACGCAGGAGCGGCTCAGTGGTGAGGCAGGTTTTCAAGGTGGTGAAGGCATGATCTGCCTCTGGAGTCCAATTAAATGGCTCTTTGGGCCGGAGGAGATGGGTCAGAGGCGTGGTTACATCGGCATAGGCAGGGATGAACTGGCGGTAATAATTGGAAAAGCCAAGCAAATGCTGTACATCCTTGCAGTTCCGTGGCGTCTGCCAGGTCAGGTCCGCCTTGACTTTGTTTGGGTCCATCTGAGTGAGACGATGGGTGAGACAATGTGGGCAAGGAACTCGACTGCTGTTAAGTCGAAGGAACATTTCTCTAGCCTGGTGTAGAGATCATGCTCGCGCAGGCTTTGCAGGACCTGGAGGACGTGCGCTGCGTGCTGGGCGGTAGGGTTCAGGGAACATGGCTAGATGCCCCAAGTCGGAGGGTGCACTCAGACTTGGGGCTGGTCTTTTACTGGTGGTGGTGGCGGCAGCTGAGGGGGACGGGCACTGCTTCGCGCTTGTTGGCAGCTTTCCAGGTAGCCATCGATGCAGAGACAGTGTGATTAGGACTTGCAACATGGTCGGTCAGTCTGCTCGTGCCAGCTCATCAAGGACTTCGTCAGCCAGCCCCTCCATATACTGGTCCATGAGAGCAGCCTCATTCCAGGCCTGGTATTGGGCCAGAAGTTTGAACACGGTGGAGTACTGGGAAACTGAGTCTCTACCCTGCTTCAGGGTCCGAATCTTCTGATTGGCGGTGGCTGCTTGCTGGGGGTTAGCAAAAGCCACCGCCACATGGTCCAGAAAGCCCTGGTAGTCAGTCAACAGGGGTGATGGGGCTAGAAGCAAGGGCGTAGCCCATTTAGCTGCCTGCCCCTTTAAGAGAATGACAATGAAGCATACCTTGGTCTTGTTGTTGGGGATGTCTCTGGCATGTAATTCAATATACAGTTTACACTGTGTCAGGAATGCAGGAAACTCCTCCACCTTCCCAGCGAACTTCTCTGGGGGAAACTCTGGGCACTTGGGGGGGGGGGGGCGACAGTGGCTTGCTGCTGCTGTTGCAAGTGAGCCACCATCTGTGTGAGGTGCTGTACCTGAGTAAGCAAGGCTGCTAGCTGCGCAGAGCCTCCGCTTGCCTCCTCATTCATCTTGTGGAGTGAGTGTGTGTGGTGGAAGCAATCTGTCACATTCTCAGGGTGCAGGCAGGCAGGAGTCCAAAGCCAGTCCAAGGTCAAAGTCCAGGAAGTCAAGCAGGAGCCAAGTCACCAATGCAGAATCACAAACTGGAATCAGAAGTCAATGTCCAAAAGCCAAAAGGTCAGGGTGCCAAGGAAATCAAGCAGGTCAGGATCAGGAATCAGGAAGGAACGTGGATGCAAGCCAGAGAATAGACTTGTTGCTTCCACAAGGTTACCAGGTCCTGGGTGGGAGCTATATAGGAGCCTCAATCAGCCTGCTCCCTGGGTGGCAGTGACTCTGCTAGAACTCACGGCTGAGAGATCTGAAGCATCGGCGTGCCTCATGTCTTTGCTCTGAAAATTCTTTCCGGAACCTGCTTCAAACTCTTGAGACGGGAGGAAGAGAGCTTGGAGGAGATTGATCGTCAACAGCTGACACTGGTGCCTGGCGAGTGATTGATAAGCCAGCCACTGTTTGTTCAGCTGAGGAACTGGCTGGCAACTCTTCCAGGTCTGTTAACCCTTCCAGCTCCCCCTCATCAGGGCTCATGACAATCCTATTGTGTCTGTGAGCCACCCTGACCCTGTTTTGGCAGGGAGGGCGGGATATAAAACAAATAAACAAACTATTTATTTAAATTGCTACAGTTACCTCAGTTACTTCTAAGGCAAATGCACAGAAAAATGGCATTTAAACTATTTAAAAGGTTTCATAGCTAGTATCCTTGTCCAACAGTACAATCCTAAACAGTCACAAACTGAAATTAGTGGTCATAGAAGAATGTTCAGCATTGCACCACCAGAGAAGTTCCTAGTTTAAATTTCAATTCTGCAAAGGTTACTTTAGGGTCATTGTATAGATCTTTAATGTAATGTATGAACACTTAAACATACAGTGCCAATACTTTATTATTTTATTACTATAGTCCTGTCTGGCCTTTCTCGAACTCATCTGTTTTCCTTCTTCTTGGATCCCTATGTAGCCATAACTATCAATGGCAGTATATATTATCAGAGACACTGCATCTGCCTCATGATTTTGTGCAGTCCAGGACTGAGCATTCATGTAACAGATGATTTTTTAGTCTCTGTCTCAATGGATAGCCTATGGTTTTTCTTCTGTCCTCTGATCTTCATTTGAGACAGTCTAAAGCTTCTCAAAGATAAATAAAAGAACCAAAACAACAGGTGAGAATCTGGAAGTCAGAGTCAAATCTAAATGATAACGTTAAGATGTAGATAAAATATCTGGCCTAAGAGAGCAAATAGTAACATAATTTGCCATAGATGCAGGGTGAGATCCAGAAAGCCAGAAGAAGATTCTTTGACTGAATTTTAAAGTTTGTTTCCACTGGTAAAAAAGAAGTTCTGGATCCTAAACAAGGGTTTCAGTGAAAAACCAGAAAAATTCCAGAAAACAGGTCATATTTCTGTTGTGATGTTAGCAAATAATTAAAAGAAAAGGTAATCCCCTGTGCAAGTACTAGTCATTTGCGACTCTGGGGTGATGTTGCTTTCACAACCTTTTCATGGCAGACTTTTTATGGGGTGGTTTGCTATTGCCTTCCCCAGTCATTTATACTTTACCCCCAGCAAGCTGGGTACTTATTTTACTGCCCTTGGAAGGATGGAAGGCTGAGCCAACCACGGGCCAGCTACCTGAATCCAGCTTCCGCCGGGATCAAACTCAGGTCATGAGCAGAGTTGGACTGCTGTACTGCAGCTTACCACTCTGTGCCACAGTATAAACCAGTATAAGCTGCCCTGAGCCTGCCTCGGCGGGGAGGGCAGGGTATAAATAAAAACTTATTATTATTATTATTATTATTATTATTAATCTGGGCACTTTTACATTAATGCATTTGCAAGTGATCTTCTGCTAAGCATTAATTTACTTGCAAATGCATAAACAAAGTGATCTTCTGCTAAGCATTAATTTACTTTGTTTATACCCCACTTTTCTTCCCCAGTAGGAACCCAAAATGTCTTACAACACTTACACTTTCATCATTTTATCCTCACAACAATGATGTGAGATAAGTGTGTCAGCAGTACGAGATAACTTCCATGGCAGAGTTGAAGATTCAACCCTGGGTCTCCCAGATCCTATTGCAGCACTCTAACCTCTGCAACACACTGGTGGCGGCAGTTGTGGTTGTGTTAGTGATGGTGGTGCTGCTACTGCTACTACTACTAATAACAACAACAACAACAACAACAATTTTTGCATCTTTGTGTTGCTCTATTGAGAATGGGAGGCTTTTGCCTGGTCACTACCATTAAAAAACTATTAAGATCTTGCATGAGGAAACATTTTTTAACTAGTTGTTTCCTATTGTGCTTCCTATTATTGTGGTATTTTCACCCACTCCAGTCAAAGGCTCAGAAAGTATCTTTTTCTATTTAGCCCAATTGCCAATTTTATTTTCCACAGCAGCATCTCCTTCCAGTCTTACACACTCGCCTCAAAGCAAAGCTACTCCTTACATTTCCACTAAAACATACATGTTATTTTTCTCAGCATGTCCTTAACAAATTACAAAAAGGTTTTATTGTGCATGCACAATAAAGGTGGGTGGCAGCAAAAGGATGCTCTCACAACAGGAGTTCAATTAACAAAGAAATAGAAAATGCAAGTCCAAGTGCATCTGAAAGACCAGCAAAGTTTTCCAGGATGTAACAGAACTAAGCATTTCAAAGGCATGTAGTTAGTCACTGAATCAGCATTTAAGCTTACCTTCATTATAGTGTGATCTCTTCCCCATCCCCCTGCCTTCAGTCCTGTTGCCTTAACTTGTCTGTATATTTTTGTACTGCAAAGCTGTGCATGCCAAGGAAAATTATTTATACAAGGCATAATGCAGTCAAAGTTTGATATTTTCAATTCTCATTCATTTTAATGAATAAAGTTTCAACATATAATTCATTCTTCCACTGAAGTGAGTGGAACTCTGAAATGCTTTACTTTGGCTGGATCATTCTCATAATCGTTATCATTTATGTCAATCTCTCTCTTTCTCTCTCGGCTTGACTTCGCGAACGAAGATTTAAGAAGGGTGCAGTAGTCCACGTCTGCTGCAGGCTCGCTGGTGGCTGACAAGACCAATGCGGGACAGGCAGATCTGGCCACAGTGGCTGCTGGGAAAAGTCTGATTTGGGGTTGGTGCTGTAGCAGTGCAATTCTTCCTCAATCTCCTTTTGTCCTCAAGACCAGCTATGCGTGCGTTCTCAAAGGAAGAGACAGCCTGGTGGATGGTGTGCCTCCATGCTTTGCGATCTGAGGCTAGGTCAGACCACTGGTGATGGTATTTATGTCAATATGAGGCAATTATTTGCCAATTTAATTTCTTATCCTAGGTGCATAACATAAAATGGGACAGTATCCCAATTTAGGAAATAAATGCCAGATCATTTAAGTCATACTACTCCACAGTTTATATTGGAAATGGAGGAAAAAGGACAATACAAGGAGTATTTAGAGAGAACTCCTGAATAGATTCTTCAGAGCAGGGATGTCCTAAAATCTGGCTGGGACATTCCATACCTTTAGAATCTCATGGGCTAGATTTGGAAGCAATTTGTGTCATTTGGTATCATGCTAGAGGAAACAAATTTAGAGCATATACGTGGTCACAACCAGTCCTTGTCATTCTGCAATGCAACCCCTGAGATGTGGTCAAGGCCACATCTAACCCAGAACTACAGTATAACCTTTTCTTGAATTGAAAATTTAGTTTTTAAATGATGATGCTTTGCATGTTTCTTTTTGCCTATATGGCTTAAATAATGCAATTAATAGTTTGTTAACAGGATGGCAGAATGTTCAAACTGCAGATTCCTCTCTTATCCTTATTTTATGATCAGGTAAGTGGTAACTTTTTTTTCTTTTTTGCTGCTCAGTCAAACATATGTTTTTACTCCATAGTTATGTACAATGTAGAGCATTTTTTACCTTCCAAAAATACCTTTAAAATATTAGACAGATGTGAACTTTGACACAGTTAACTACAATTTGACTTTTACTACGGATAATTTTCATCTGATGGATCATATAGCAAATAAAGATAGTCATGCTCTCTTATAAAAGTTGTTGTATAAGAATTGACTGAATTTAGGTGAAATTAGAAGCTTGAAAACTATCATTTTATACGAAGATTTTCATACATATAATAAAATCACTGTGGTGTTTATCAAAGTGGAATCACAAACAGCAATAGTAAATAGGTATTGCATCAAAATGGAATGAGGGAACTGTGCAGTTCAGTGGATGAAGCCTCTCTGTATCCATTACAAATCAGAACCAGACTTCTTCAGTATTTGAGTGCTATCCCAAATGAACTCAGTTCTATGCTCCCAGACCCCTAGGGTTGCCAGACGCAGCATGGCCCCAGCATGAGACACGGGGGGGAAGGGACACTGGGGGGCAGCAATCAACAATGGTATGAAGACGCTTGTGTAAAACTTGGAAGCGATGTCTCATCTCTCTAGGAATTGCCACAGACATTCTGGCAATTCCTATAGAGGGGCTATCATCATTTCCAGGTTTTCCTCAGAAGTGACACCACACAATGGCCCCTATGGCCATTTTTAAAAAAATGCTGCCATCATCACTTGGACCGGTGGTGGGAAATGGGGACTGAGGGACAGGAGAATCCTAACACCCACCTGCCTCTGCTTCTAGTTCTTCTTTTCCCAAATTGACCTTAGCAAAACAAGGAGATGGAGAGGAAGTCCTCATTAAGACCAAAAGCTTACATTCTTTGGTGAGAAGAAGACCGTAGATTTATACTCCACCCTTCTCTCTGATGTCAGAGCGGTTTACAATCTCCTTTATCTTCTTCCCCTACAACAGACACCCTGTGAGGTAGGTAGGGCTGAGAGAGTTCTCCCAGAAGCTGCTCTTTCAAGGACAACTCTGTGAGAGCTATGGCTGACCCAAGGCCATTCCAACAGCTGCAAGTGGAGGGGTGGGGAATCAAACCCGGTTCTCCCAGATAAAAGTCCACATACTTAACCACTACACCAAACTGGTTCCATCACTGGGGATAGCTTTGGTGGGGCCCCTGGATCCGGGCCCCACCACTTCAAGGTCAAGGCCAGGGTCCCGGCCCCACTACTTACTCCCCACTTCCAATTCCAAACTGCTGGGCAAGATAAGCCTCCAAGTGGGGTTTGTGCATGATGGGGAGAGATTTTTCCGCTCCATGTAAGTCAACTTCTCTTGCCCAGTAGTTTAAACCATCTGGCAAGAGAAGCTTCCAAGCAGGGTCTGCCTGTAATGGGGGGGAGGAGACACCTTCCTGCCACAGGCTAATCTTGAAGCCAGGAGCTCAGTGTGTGGAGGTGAGACCAAGGAAGAAAACAAGCTGGGAGAAGGCATTTGGCTCTTTAAATCCTTTCTCCATGCCAAGCTGGGGGCATGGGAGTGGGGGGGGGGGGCCTTGGAGAATGCATTTAAAATTAAAATTGCTTTCTTTCCACTTTCTCCTCTATCTCTTTCTCTGGCCCCCACTATTTTTTAATTTGATTTTTAGCCCACCCTTCCCGTAGGACAGGCTCAGGGCAGGTTACACTATAAAAACAATCAACAATAAAAACAATAAAAGATCAATTTAAATATATAACATCTAAAACTTCAGAATGACTAAAATGGCAGGTTTTGGAAATGGAAAATCCTAGCTATGTGCCCCACTAAACAAAAAATCCTGGCTGCAGCTCTGTTGCAGTTAGCACTGGATAGGAAAGAATGTCTGATTCTTAGAAATCCTGGCACAGCTGAGATCATGAGCAGCAGCATACTTTGATGCTAGGAAAACATTGGGAACGACATTTTTCCTTTTTCCATCTGGATGTTGCTGCAAGCTCACAGCAGAAAAGATTATCAGAAAAAACCATTCAGAATCAAGGTTAGGAGGAACTCAGCATCACAAATCACATGTTTAGATTCAATCATGACTTCTGTAACAGCGTCACAAAAATATAATGTAGCATATCATAGTGCAACAATTAAACTACCATTCTTCCTCTCAGTTATCTGGGAATAATTTACTTGGTTCTGTTAATATTATGGACTTAGAATCATAGAGTTGGAAGGGGCCATACACACCATCTAGTCCAAACCCCTGCTCCATGCAGGATCAGCCTAAGCATATCTGCGTTTTGAAACTGCCAATGAAGGGGAGTTCACTACCTTCCTAGGCAGCTGGTTCCACCTCTGAACTACTCTGGCTGTAAAAAAAAATTTCCCTAATATCCAGCTGGTACTTTTCTGCTTGTAATCTGAGCCCATTGCTTCGGGTCCCATCCTCAGCTGCCAAGTGGAACAGCTCCTTGCCCTTCTCTAAATGACAGCCTTTCAAATATTTAAATAGAGCAATAATGACTTGTGCTAATTCAAGACAATCTACAACTATATTTTCCCTATCTTTCTTTTTCCTAATATCCAGACGGTACTTTTCTGCTTGTAATTTGAACCCATTGCTTCATTTCCCATCCTCAGCTGCCAAGTGGAACAGCTCCTTGCCCTCCTCTAAATGACAGCCTTTCAAATATTTAAATAGAGCAATAATGACTTGTGCTAATTCAAGACAATCTACAACTATATCTTCCCTATCTTTCTTTGATATATCAACATAAGTTCACCTCCCCATCTGCCTTTTTAGGTACTTATTCTTTAATTGGAAAGAGATCAAGATAGGTAGTCATATTAGTCTGTCTGTAGCAGTAGAAAAGAGTAGCACCTTAAAAACTAACAAAATTTGTGGTAGGTATGAGCTTTCATGAGTCACTGCTTACTTCTTCAGATACAGGTAGAATTTGAATTCATCAGTCCTTGGAAAGTGGAATGATTTCAGATGCCAAATTACATTAGAAGGCAAATCAAAATAGAAGATGAGATTGGATAAGATGTGATTTGCAGACAGGTAGGAGACATGAAGAAATCAGCATTGGTAATGAGACAGGAACCTAGGTCCCGATACAGTCCAGATGGATGTCTTGTCTTGAGCGTCATTACCAGATTGCAATTCAGTAGTACCTCCTTCTAATCTTCCTTTGGAATTTTGCAAGATAACTGATACTTTTAGGTCAGCAATGTCCTGGAAAGTTAAAATGTTTCCCCACTGGCTTTTGAATGTTGTAGTTTCTGATGCCAGGCTTATGTCGATTAAGGACTGGCCTGTTTGTCCAATGTAGAGAGTGGAATTGCCTTCCTTTCATTCACTTCCTTTCACAAATTGCTTTCCCCTCCTTCCTAGAAGCGTAACTCCACCGCAGTGCGACTGGCAAGGCAAGGTATTTACCCCCACCCCTGGTTTCCTCTCAGGAGTTGTGCTGCCTCGGCAGCACTCCTCCACAAGTGATGGGAAGGCAACTTGGCTTTCCTTCAATCCTTGAAGTGTGCCACAGCTGCAACATGACTTGGGGAGGGAGGGAGAGGCATTTTAAAATGCTCCCCTTATGACTCCACAAACCTTAATCTATTTGGGAAATGCAGAAGTTCATGAAGATCCATGAACTGCCATGAACCTCCATTTTCCTAGTTCATGACCATCCCATATAACTACAATAAAAACAATATTATTTATAGGATCATTGAATATTGGTACTATCATCTATCTTTAGCCAAAAAAAAGAGGCTGGGAGGAGGAAATTAGACAGGAGAAAAAAATCTCAGCAGGTACACACTTTAAACATTATTATAAATGTTAACACATTTCAAGATCACTCTGTTCTTCAGCAAGTCCTTCCACTGTAGAATGCAATGTTAGTGAACTTCTTAAGAAAAACTCTTTGCTACTTTTAAGGAGCTCCTTTCCTGGCTCCATCTAAATTTTGCTACAATCTAGAAAGGTCAGATCTCAAGAGATTTTGATAAGAGCTGAAACAAGCCCAAGTGAATTACTAAAATTATCTGTGTCATACGCCACGAATCTGAAACACTCTGTCATCTTTACAGTCCCCAGAGACCATACTATTTGTAAAGATTCTTTTTAAAGGTTCAATTGATAAATTAAGAATTAAGTCCAAACAGAACAATTCCTTTGTGCTATAACAAAATTATCTTCCAGGATTGTTTGTTGCTCAAGGATTTAAAGCAAAGAATATTTGACATCACTTTGTAGGTAAGCTCAATAATTATTAACCATTCTGATAAATCCAAGTCTTACAAATACAGGCTATAAGGGCAAA
This sequence comes from Heteronotia binoei, assembly GCF_032191835.1. Lineage (NCBI taxonomy): Eukaryota > Metazoa > Chordata > Lepidosauria > Squamata > Gekkonidae > Heteronotia > Heteronotia binoei. The sequence continues at coordinate 57,897,283 of NC_083231.1, read as the reverse complement.
CAATAAAAAGCAGATACAACAATTTGGGATTAAAGCGACCACAGCTTTATTAAAAACACACAGCCTGTAGAATAAATGATAAATCTTGAGGACAACCAATAACACCAACCTATATAAAGGTACAAGCAGAAAGGCCTAGATAACCAGTGATCTGGTACAATTTTAATTGTTCTGATGTTCTTGCCCCGAATCACCAATTTCACTCTCATAAAGAGTTTCTGGCAATTCCTATAGAGGACTGTGGAGGACTGAACCATCCACAACTGGTTGTACATTCCTCTGCTAGCAAAATCAGCTTTCTTGTCATCTTCAGTATCACAGAGATGCCCCACAGGGAGCAGCCTGCACTCTCTTAACTCACTATTTAGCAGTATCAGCACTGGTACTTCATTCCAAACGTTGATGAAAATGCATACAAATTATTCCACTAAATTGGCAAATGATTAAACCAAACACACAACATGAATCAGCCAAGTGTCATTGAGAGAGAGATACCACCTAGTAAAAGGAACATTCCAGGACTTCCTGTTTGGCTGGAAGACAGTCTGCAGCTCCCTAACAGAGGGGGATTTTATTGTCACTGTTCAGGGTATTAAAGACCCCTGATAAGGTCTATGCTCATTAACCCTAGGCAAGGGTTAACCCAAGACGACTTATCTTCCTTTAATGCTGTTGATATCGAACTGGAGCAGTCAGGGAACTGACTCCTTCATTTCTTGATGTCCGGCAATGGAATGTCAACCATCGTCTGCAGTGACTCTAAAGTGACTTCGGTCACTTAAGGCTGTCGGAATCCAAGCACGCTAGAAGGACTGATTTTAATTGCAAGAAAATAGCAGCCGGGGGAGTTGAGAACATCTAAAAGGTAGACTCATCATTCTTATCTTCACTCTGAGAGACTTTGAATATAGTTTAAACACTGAGTGGATTAATAACAGACGAAGGCAAAGCATAATTGAATGAAAAAAAACTTTTACCTTGTTAAGCTGAGCTCTGTGGCTTTGGATGTGAACAACAGCAAAAAAAAAAAAAAAAACCTTTCAAGATAAGAGTGAAAGTTGGCAATGGGAGGCTGGTGACGCAGAAGAAAGAAAAGAGAGTTGCCGTGTATATATGCCCATAAACTGCAGAACCTAGAATGAACTGAGCTGAGTGGGGGCACAGCAGGAAAAGAATTCAGCTTGGGAAAACTGAACGCCGTAAAAACAATTGCCTTCAAAGATATTTTGGAGAAAGGACATATTGTTGTGAATTTTTGTGGTTGTGGTTTCTTCATGCAGCTCAAAAAACTGCGAGATTAGACACGAGATCAGTCTAAGCTGTGACAGGAAGTGAAACTAAAAGGGGCTGGACAATAAATCAGAGCCTATAAGGACAACAAGAGCTGTGACATCCGACCTTTGAACTAGGAAGGAATTGAGTCCAAGACTCAGATCAAGAAAGACGAAGAGAGACCTCTCTAGGCTGGAACTGTACCATAGAGAAATAACGATTGCCATTTTAAAAGGGAGAAAAACTGTCAAAATTGTTAAAATTCAATATCTTTGCTCAGGAAGAAGGGAGAAAAACGAAACTAGTCTCATCTGAAAGAACTGGCTCTAAGCTATTGGATTGGATGCTAAATTTTATGTGGGGATTTTTTTAAGGTTTGGTGATTTTTTATATGTCAGTAGAAAGAACAACACGTGCAAGAGCCCAATCATTTGACAAGATGCAGGCTCAATTTGACGCTCTGGAGGCAAAAATGTTAAAAGCTATGGACAAATTGCATTTGGCAATAAAAAAAGATATTAAAAAAGAAGTTGGAGACCTTAAGAAGGAGATAGAGAATTTTAAGGAAGAGACTCAAAATAAAGTGAAAGAGGTAGAGATGAAAGTGGATACACAGGCCTCTGCCTTGCTAAAAATTCAAGAAAAGGTCATAATACACGACTGTAAGTTGCTGGAGTCACAAGTGCGTCTAAGAGGGGTACCTGAAAAAGAAGACACAGACTTAAAAGGCTATATGGTGGATATCATCACTGAGTACATAGAAGAAGACCCTGACAGATTTAAGAGTATGTTGGAGGGTGCCTACAGAGTCAACTCAGTTTATGCGAAAAATAAAGGTCTGCCAAGAGACATCGTCATAAGATTAAGATCAAAAGAAGTGGCAGAGAAAATTTTGAGGAAAGGGTACCAAAAAGCCTGGGCAATAGAAGGGAGCAGAGTTAAAATAATGAAAGAGCTACCAAGAGAAGTGATCAGCGATAGGAAAAAGTACAAGAAGCTAACCGATCAGTTGCGTGCAGAGGGCACAAGATATAGATGGATAATACCAGAGGGTCTTGGATTTGAACAAAATGGCAAAAGGATTACAATAAGAAGCGAACAAGAGATGCATAGCTTTTTTGAAGAAAATAAAGAACCAACATCATAATGGAGTACAAATTACTATCTTGGAATATAAATGGACTAAATTCACCACAGAAAAGAAGGAGAACATTTCATTGGATTAAAAAGCAAAAATGTAATATAATTTGTTTACAGGAAGTTCATATACAACGCAAGGACAGTAAATTTTTGTGGAATAGAAATTTGGGGTTGGAATTTTTTTCACTAGCAGAGCAAAAGAAAAGAGGGGTGGTTTTTTACATTAAAGAACAACTTGACCCAAAATTAATCTTTAAAGACAAAGAAGGAAGATACATTGCTGTTGAGGTGACGATAGAGGCGAAAAAAACGTTACTACTAGGACTCTATGCACCCAATGGAGCGAAAGACAAATTCTTTAAAGACATAAATAGACAAATGGACGAAGAGACTTATGACCAGGTATTGATGATGGGCGATTTTAATGGGACAATACAAAATAACCTTGACAGATCAAGTCCAAAGAAGAATGATAAAGAAGGGAAGCTGCCCAATTCTTTCTTTGAGTTGATTAAACAGGAAAATCTAGAAGACATTTGGAGAAAGTTCAACCCTGAGGTAAGAGACTATACATTTTTCTCAGCAAGGCATAATTCTTTTTCCAGAATTGACATGTTGTGGGGTTCCCAAGGCTTGGGCCTCATAACAAAAAAAATTGAGATTCTTCCAAAGGTTTGGGCGGACCATAATCCAATATGCTGGTCAACAAAATTGCAAAGAAAATCAAGAAGATGGAGAATTAATGAGGATTTACTACAAAATAAAGACACTGTATCATTCTTAGAAAAGGAGACTGCAGCATTCTTCCAAATAAATGAAACGGATGATATGGAATATCCAACAGTATGGGACACTTATAAAGCAGTAATGAGGGGTATATTAATTACATTGAATAATAAAGACAAAAGAGCAAGAGAAGAAAGGCTGTCAGCACTGCAAAATGAAATAGATAAAAAAGAAAAGGACTTAAAAAAAAGACCAGGGAAGAAAAAATTAATAAAAGAAATTACGATATTACAATCCCAAGTTAAACATTTGCTGAATAAAGAATTAGAATGGAATTTAAAAAATTTGAAACAGAAATCGTTTGAAAGTGCAAACAAACCTGGTAAATACCTGGCCTGGCAATTAAAAAAAAGGAAAGAAAATAAGACTATAAATAAAATCATGGCAAATGGGAAAACAGTAGTGGATCAAGAAGGAATTAAAAGAGAATTCTTTAAATACTATGCAAATTTATTCAAGGGTGTGAATGTAAGTAAAGAAAAAGTGGAAGAGTATCTACGAAACATTCAGGTGGCACCTTTGACGGAACATATGAAAAAGATATTAAATGACCCAATAGAGAAAATTGAAATAGAAGCAGCAATAAAAGCAATGCAAGAGGGTAAAGCTCCAGGGCCAGATGGATTCACGTCAAAATTTTACAAATCTCTCAAGGATGAATTAACACCCAAACTGTTGAAGTTGTTAAACACGATAAGAGAAGAAGGGAAAATCCCAAAGACCTGGAGGGAAGCTGTAATCTCTCTGATTCCTAAGGAAGATAAAGATAGCACAAACGTAAAAAATTATAGACCAATCTCATTGTTGAATAATGACTATAAGATCTATACAAGAATTTTAGCAGAGCGACTGAAACAATACCTGACCAACTTTATAAACAAAGACCAAGCGGGATTTCTTCCTAAAAGACAAATAAGGGACAATGTAAGAGCTGTTATTAATGTTGTGGAATATTATGAAAAGCACCCGGAAAAAGAAGTGGCCTTATTTTTTGTTGACGCAGAGAAAGCCTTCGACAACTTAAATTGGGACTTTATGTTTGCGGTAATGGAAAAAATTAATTTAGGGGAACAATTTATAAAAATGACAAGAGCAATATATACAGATCAGCATGCAAAATTGTGTATAAATGCAGACCTTACCAAAGAATTGAAAGTGAGTAAAGGAACAAGGCAAGGATGCCCGCTATCACCATTGTTGTTTATAATGACTCTTGAAATTTTGTTACAACAAATTCAAAAAGATGAAAAAATAGAAGGTCTAAAAATTAGAAGATTCTCTTATAAATATAAAGCTTTTGCAGATGATATAGTGTTCATAATGGAGAATCCGGTTCAAGTGTCACCACTGCTGTTAGCTAAGATAAAAGAATACGGAGAACTAGCAGGATTATACATAAATAAGGAGAAATCGAAATCCCTCTGTAAAAACATGCAACCAAATAAAACAAACGAACTACAAAAGGTGACAGGTTGTGAAGTCACAACCAAAGTTAGGTACCTTGGAATAGAGATAACAATGAAGAACATTGATTTATACAAAAACAATTATGAAAAACTGTGGTGTAAGATGGACAAAGATTTGATGAAATGGAATAAACTCAACTTGTCCTTACTGGGCAGGATAGCTGCAATCAAAATGAATATTTTGCCAAGGATAATGTATTTGTTTCAAACCATCCCGATTGTAAAAGAAGCAAAACAATTCAACAAATGGCAAAGGAAAATCTCTGATTTCATTTGGGCCGGAAAGAAACCAAGGATAAAGATGAAGATCTTAACGGATGCCAAAGAGAGAGGAGGTTTTCAACTTCCCGATCTAAGACTATACCACGATGCAGTTTGTTTGACATGGATAAAAGATTGGATAATGCTGTTAGATAAAAAACCTTTGTGGTTAGAAGCTCACGGAAATAGATTCGGCTGGCATGCATACATGTACTATGGGAAGAATAAAATGGATGGTTTTTTCTCTCACCACTATGTCAGAAATACATTACTAAATACTTGGATAAAATACAAGAAATACGGGGACGAGAGAAAACCATTATGGATAGTGCCAGCAGAAGTAATAAAAATAACAGCTGATTCTGAAGAAAAAAGAGAAATGTCATATAACCAACTGCTTAAGATTCAAGGAGACAAAATTGAATTAAAAACCTCAGAAGAGCTAAATAACAATTATGATTGGTTTCAAATGCAACAAATTAAAAGTTTGATGGAAAATGACATAAAATCAGAGGGGATTAGACGAGAACAAACAGAACTGGAAAGAGTCCTGTTAGGTGACAATGAAAAATTGATATCAAAAGTATATAAGTTATTATTGAAATGGTCTACAGAAGAAGAAGTAGTAAAGTCTCAAATGGTCAAATGGGCAATTAATGTGAATAGAGAAATACAAATGGAAACATGGGAGCACCTCTGGAAGAACTCAATGAAGATATCAACTTGTCAAAGCATTAAGGAGAACTGTTTTAAAATGATGTATAGGTGGTATATGACTCCGAAAAAATTGGCTAAGATAAGTAAGAAAATGTCGGATAGATGTTGGAAATGTAAAAAACATGAAGGTTCTTTCTTCCATATGTGGTGGACATGTGAAAGAGCGAAAGAATTCTGGAAGATGATACAACAAGAAATCACCAAAATTTTGGGCTATGATTTTAAGAAAATTGCAGAGACGTTTTTACTTGGATTACAATTAGAAAAATACCCAAAAGAAGACAGGACTTTAATTTGGTACCTGTTATCAGCTGCTAGGACTTTGTACGCGCAGCTTTGGAAGCAAGAAAAAATACCAGAGAAATGGGAATGGACCATGAAAGTTTTATCGTGGTGTGAAATGGACAAATTAACCAGAACACTAAGAGACTATGATTTAGAGATATTCAAAAGGGAGTGGAGAAAATTTAAAGGATATATGGAGAAAACTTGGAAAGTAAAGAAATATTGGACATTTTTTTAGTTGTAAGAATATATATACGGAACTTTGAGCAATCAGAAGTGCCTTTAGTATGGATTTGAACTTATAACCTCGGGGAAGTCAACATTGGAGGGAGGGGGGATGGAAATGTCATATGGGTTAATGTGAAAAAAAAAGAAAAAATTAAGAAATAGATAAGCTTTGTAACCATATGCTACCAATAAATTGTTTAAAACTCGTAAAAGGAACATTCCAGAGAGGACCAAGCGGGTAGCCGTGTTGGTCTGAAGCAGTTGAACAAAGCAGGAGTCAAGTTGCACCTTTAAGACCAACCAATTTTTATTTAGAATGTAAGCTTCCATGTGCTCTTAAGTCTGATGAAGTGTGCTCAAGACCACACAAAAGCGTACGTTCTAAATAAAAATTGGTTGGTATTAAAGGTGTACTTGACTCCTGCTTTGTTCAGTTCCAGAGAGGGTAAAAGAAAGAAGCTTTGGTTCCTCTAAGAATCAAAGTTGATCGAGTTTTTTTTTTTTTAAATCCTTTCTCCCCCATAATGAACAGCCAGAAAAAGTCCAATATGCTCCTTTGCCCAAATGGTTGGGTTACACCAAAGTGATGTTAACTGAAACTATGAATCAGACATATGTAACTCTTATCCTTTTTATCACTTTTTTAGCAGTTTTGCACACTAATATTTGTTTATTCGTTTCTGTATTTCTGCAAGCTCTCAACAGGTATGATATGAAAACAACAATACTAGTAGATTCAAAATCATTAGTTATTGGTCTAAAAATGTTTAAAAATGAGAAATACTGTAACATTCACAGAAGTTGTGTTAACAACTTTCACTAAAGTTTACCTTGACATCAGAGGTGTCACGCTGACAATTACGCCATGCCCTTGAAACTGATGAAAAAGTTCTATCCGCATGATCAAATTTCCCACCTTGCAAGTTTAAGAAAAATGTTGTAAAGGGCTCCTAGTAACAGAAAAATAACATAGAGGGGAATATGTTGTGAAATGCATTTCAGTGAGGATTTTCTTTTTAGCTGTATTTAAGTTTGTTGGTCATTTTCTAAAGTTCTAATGGCCAGGTTTATTTCTGGCATTAGGTGTTTCATATGCTAAAATAACTCAGTTTATAGATCAGTAGGGGAAAATCATATTTCAGAAATCATTTCCAATATCCTTCATTTTTTCATTCATTGCAAAATATACCAACCTTTCCAATACAACTCTAATAAATAGTAAGCATGTGGTTAGGAAGATTACATGGGAACTCATAAATAAATGTCACAGCTCATCTTTAAAAAACCACCATCTACCTTCCTCCCGGTTTGTAATACAATGACAATTTTTTACATTAGAAGTATTACTGAGATGAGAACTAATCAGGGAGGTAAGAAACTTGTTATGTACATATATTAATATTTCAATGGTTAATCAGCTAGGATCATAATCTTGCTGAACAGCGGCACATGTGTTAATCTCACTGAAACTACTGAATATACACATCCATAACTGAGTAAAAGAATATAGCCTACAGCCAAGATCCGAAGACCTACTTTAGACATGCTCAAGAACTTGAAATATTTCACGTATTCTCTCTCATCAGCAGACACTTTTTGCCATGTCTTTCAAGATAAAAGGCTGCCATGGAAGAAGGGGAATTGCAGTTCAGCAAATGTAAACATAAATCCTCTTAGTTGTACAAAACAGTTACATTTTTCTTTAGATCCTGGATGTCAGTCAACATTCAAAGTACTCAATATAACATAACAAGTATATGTGCAACTTTTTCTTTGTTGTGTCTCCTTGTAGCTTATAATTAAGAAAAGAAAAATGCCTGAACAATTGAAAACCTCCTCCTAGTTAAAGGACACTTAAGTGCATATTAGTGGATAATTGCTTGAAATTAGCTAAGTACCATAAATTACTTCAAGGATTTATGTCTGCTTGTACCAATCTAACAAGGTTTAATTAATGATGTGCTGCTAATGCTTTCCCAAAGAAATTAGTTTCTATCTGATAAATCATCATTCCAATTTATTTTATGAAAACATTATGTTTCATAAATATATCAAATCTCACCAATTGCAATGTAATCTGTAAATATACTACTGCATAATACGGAAAAGGGGGTTATGATAATCTTATTTAATATTATAATTCCAGAGTTTGTTTTAACTTGTCAATAATAAAAATTCAATACAGCCAGAACAAATCAGATTATGTTTCTTTTTTTAAAAAAAAAATGCATGCAACATATAGTTTTAAACAAAATGAAAAATGTTTTAGTTGAAATGCATGTTTTAAGAATAAATATTTTTCATTTTCATAATGAAAAATTTGTTCTATTGTTTGGAAACAATTTTATTTTTTGTTACTGGTTTTAAATGCTCTAGTGCCTTTTAGTTTTAAATGTATAGTTTAATTATTTGTTGCTTTCCTTACAATTTAACAGAAAATGCTTCTAAAGATTATACTTACAATTCTTAACAACCAAGTGAGGGTAAAACTTGCTGTTGAGTAATGAGTACCATAATGAAACTTTGGAACCTGCTCATCTTCCCATGTTTCATAACGTTCTGCAAAGAATGCGCCTCTTTTGGGATTAAGAGCACCAATAGGCTATGAGGGAAAAAAAAGAAATTCAGCTCACTGTTGGATTGACAATAGTTACATCAGAATGAACTAAACTACTAACCAGCATTAAAAATACATTATAAAATATTTGTTGCAAATACCAGAGAGTGCTGTATTCAGATCAGGTTGTCAATTACAAATTGGAAAAGTCCTGGATATTTGGGGCTGGGTTTAGGAAAGGTGGGACTTGGGGAGGGAAGAACGTCAGCAAGAGATATTGCCAGTTTCCAAAGCTGCCATTTTTTCAAAGGAACTGATTTCTGTAGCCTGTAGATCATTTGTAATTTCAGGAGATACCTAGGCCTGGAAGTTTGTGTAACCAAAATAGAGAATCACAGCAAAATAAGGTAGAAGAATCCATAGCAAAAAGCTATCATGAAAACCAGCCTCCGAATAAACAATCAAACCAATAATGCAAAATTTATACAAACACTACATATATTTTTAAGAAAGTGAAATTAATCAGTCTTTTGAATCATACAAGGAACATATTCACCAGGAGACCAGTTCCTTCTTCTTCAGCAAATCAATGACAATTGTTTTGGAAAGTCCTGATTGAAAATAATTATTGTACAAATAAATCCAATATTTTAAGTGTACGCAGCCAACAATCCACGAAGGCAACAGAATTGTTCTAGTGCCCCTGTTTCGTGCTAGATAGTTTTTTAATAGATAAGCCCATCAAGTCCCACTAATTGCATCAAGCCTCTGGGAACCTCCTCCTATCTGCCCCTTTTGGTGACCTAAAGAGTGACATGCACAGGTGTCATGCAGTGTCATAAGTCACATGATCTCTAGTCATAAGTCACCTGACCCCTAGTCATGAGTCACCTGAGACTATAGCCTGGAGACACAAAGATGGTAATATAAGGCCATGTGGTCCACCAGTTCAGTGTGTTTCGTTCAGCATCTCTACCCCACTGTCTGAGCCATTCCCAATTGCATAATTGGGCCCCATTATGGCTAGTGATGCTGGTCATCTCTGGTCACCCCTCCCCTTATCATCTATCATTACTGGGAAGTCTTCAAGATGGTAAAGTATCATCCTGTCCATTTTTTACCCTTGTGTTACCCCTGTCAATTTCATCTCTATTTTTCCTTAGGAACTGTGTGATTGTTGTATGAATTATTTACCTTGTTTGAATGTGTGATGTTATTTATATATTTTTTTCTGAGTAAACATTTTAAAATATATTTAGTCTGGAGTCTCCTTTCTCAGAACTACACTTCCATAAATTGGTAAAAGATCTCTCCTACGCTCTGCCAAGGTCTCCTCTGATAATTCCCCCATCTAAGAGGAGACCCACAGCAATAACACCAGTTCCTGCCCCTGCTTCCCCCCAGCCATTTAAAGTAAAGTTTCCCTTTAAATGGTTGGAGAAAAGTGGGGGGGTGCAGGAGCTGTATTGGGATGTGATGACATCACTCTGTGTGATGTAATCACATTGGAGATAACCACGCCCCTCCCAGAATGCCCTTCAAATCTCCCTGGGATTTGAAGTTAAACCGGGCGATCTTAATGTGTATTAATAGTGAAGGCATGAATTAGCTGTTAACAATTAAAAAAAACCAAATACATCATAAATAAAATAATCAGTTGAATTATTAAAATTATACAATAGTAATGTTTCTCCAGTTCGAAAGCAAGACCTTTTCAGCAAAGTCTTGCTTTCTAACGGGAGAAACATTTCCATTGCAAGAATGTCCTACCCCTTTTTGTCAACCAACCAGTTTCACATAATATGGGAACTCAGGGCAAACCATATCCAATGACTTGCAATGCTATTCTAACCAAAATTGCACCTTTCTAGCTGCATTGACTTAAATTAATTTAGAAAGATGCAGCTCAGTTTAGGATGGCACTCCAAATTATGCTGATAGATTTAAAAGAAAACGACAACCATCTCAGATCTTTATATTATAATAACATAAATGGTGTAAATTGAAGCTCATTAGAAGAATTAGTTTTGAAAATTTAATATTAAAAAAGATGCAAAGGAAAAAGAGAAAGATATGTCAAGACATTTAAAAAGTTTTAAGCAATCTTTGCTATTAATTTTAAAATTTCTTCTGTCAGTTTTTTTTAGTCAAATGCAAGAGTAGGATTTTCCCCAGATATACCATAAGGGATGTGTGTCTTACATTCACATGCAGGTTACAGTTAATCCAACAATAGCTGTGTGTGCGTGCACATATAATTTTTAGGAGGGTGGATTTATATTCAGGGTTGTCTTCCTTCCAAGTAAATATGGGTATACTTTTACTAGGATAGCCAAATCTTTTTTTTTTTAAACTTTATGGTGTTCCATCATTTCTGCATAACATTACAGAAGGGAAATGGAGACCTTAAAAAAAAAAAACAGATTCCCCTTATGCTCACAAGAATTCACAAAGAATTTTTTTTTTAATTCCAAGAGCATCTGAGGGAAAAGGGTCCAAGCCTCCACTATAAGGAAAGGAAAGGTCCCCTGTGCAAGCACCAGTCTTTTCCAACTCTGGGGTGACGTTGCTTTCACAATGTTTTCACATTAGACTTTTTATGGGGAGGTTTGCCATTGCATTCCCCAATCATCTATAATTTCCCCCAATAATCATCATAAGTGATCTTTTCTGATACTTAAAAAAAAATGCAAAGTCAATCAGAAGATTGTCTGCTGATGGGTGCCAAGATTGTATTGACCAGCAAGTGGCATACTAATGACCCAACTTCAGAATTCAGAGGGATCCATGGTGGAACCCCTGTGTTTTAAAGAAATTTTACAGTTTTATTGATGTTAAATTGTTATTTATATTGATTTTATTTGCTCCTGTTTTTATGTTGTGATCTGCCCTGAGACTGCTTGCGGGGAGGGCGGAATATTTTGCACATAGATTTTGTTTCACCAGAGACTAACAGCATAGTATCTCAAGACAACCAGGAGCATTTATGGAAAGTTTGTTTCCTTTGTGTCAGAACTTGTAACTTTTGCTTTATTTGCCTTGACCAAACTGACTCCATGCTGTAACTTAGTAATAACATAGAGTGCCTGACCACAGCAATTAACCCTGGCCCCTGTGCTATGCCAAATATTTAGGGCAGTAGGGCAGGCGGCAGATAGTCTCTGCTTAACATCCACAGGTGCCCTTTGAAGACAGGCCGTTTGGCCTTCACAACAGGGGAGCATCCTCCCTTCTGATAACGAAGGCTGGGAAAAGAGACACTTGTCTGTGACCGTGTGAATGATTGTTTTATTGTGCTTTACTGATGGCATAAAATGTAACCAACTGCCAAGAATTGGCATTACTGTTATTTCGTTGCTCTAGTACTGTAGTTCTTCAATAAAGATCCTAACTTGTAACAAGTATTGGAATCGTCTGAAGTTCATCCAAGTTCTGACATTATAACAGTAATCCTTTATTTGGGACTTATCTGTACTGGCAACCTGGCCCGATGGCGGCAAAGGCTCTAGACAACGGAGAGCCCAGCATCCCACCCGACGAAGAACCTCTCGACCCGAAGGTGACGGGAGCGAGATGAAAACTTAAGGTCCCCGCACCCTTCTCCGTCGACGCCTTCCCTCCGAGAACCTGGAGCCCGAGGAAGTCCACGGCAGCCATGGAAGCCGCGGAACAGCGATACCGGGTCCTCGCCACAGGCGGAGGGGAAGGAGAGGAGGAAGAAACCAGAGACGAGGGGCTCGGCACCTACGGCGGAGGGGACCCGATCCGAACGCTACGCAACGAGCTGTTCGATTGGGTGAAGGAAATACACGACGAGGTTCATGCGTCCAGGGCACTGATGGCCGAGGAGATGCAGCAGAACCTAGGAGCGATCCGGGACCAAATACGCACGCTCCAGGGCACCGTGCCCGTGGGCCCGATTCCGGGGGGGAGGCCCGGTGGGATCACCGTCGGCTGGCCCTCCGGCCCCACCGCCGGCCGCCCCTCCGGCTCCACCACCGGGCGGGCCGGCCCCACCCGTGCCGCCCGTGGTTCCAGCGGCCCCGGCAGCACCGGCGCCCCCCGCGCCTGCAGCTCCAGTGGTTCCAGCCGTGCCGGCGGCCCCGGCCCCCGTCGCCCCGGTGGTACCGGCCCCGCGGCCCCTGTCGCCCCGGCCGGGGGAGATGGAGGGGGGGCCAGGGAGCTAAAGATTACTTTCGACGGAGACGGGGACGAAGTCGAGTACTTCACAATCCAGTGCAACACGTTTTTCACGCACTGGGGAGCAGGTTACCCCACAGAAGCGAGCCGGGTCGACCACATCGCCTCCAAGCTACGGAGGCCAGCTCAAAAATGGTACGTGGGGCTTTATACGGGGAGGAAACCCGAGCTGGCCACGGTGGCCGACTTCCTGCAGGCGATGCTCCGACAGTACGGAGATCCCCTGAGGGAGGAGAAAGCCATCGCGGCCCTACAAAGGATCGAGCAAGGGAACCGCAACACGCGCGAGTACGCCACTGAATTCATGGGCCACTGCGCGGCAGCCAGGGGTTGGAATGAAGTGATGAAATACACCGCGTTCAAAAACGGCCTGAACGCGAACATCCTGGACCGGTGTTACCACCAAGGGAGACCCGACACCCTGGTGGGATGGATTCAGCTGGCGGGAGAGGTAGAGACCGACCTCCAACATGTTGGGATGCGGCGCCAGCAACAAGGCAAGAAGGGGGGGAAGCCAAGTCCCGCTCCCGGCAAAACTGAAGGGAAGCGGGCCCCCGCAACCTCGACCCCCACCACCGCGGCTCGGAAGTGCTTCAGATGTGGGGACCCAAATCACCTAGCCGCCAACTGCCCGGTGAGGCCGACGCCGACTCAACCCAAGCCGGTGCCCACCACGCAGAAGAAGAAAGGAGGCCGCTCTAAGGAGCCCAGTCGGGGCGCCGTCGCCACTTCCTTGGCGATTGACGAGGATGTTACCACCATAGAAGAATCCAGCGAGGAGTCCTGGGACCAGGAGTCGGCGGGAAACGACAGCGACCTGCTTTAATCGGTGCCGCAAAGCAGGTCCACGAAACGCCGGCACTACTAACAGTGAGAGTTACCGGGGGGCTATTGTTCATGGCAGTCACCCTCCTGAACCCCAACCTTAAGAGATTTATGCACGCCCGCGCCCTGATTGATTCCAGGTGCACCCGAGACATTATCACCCCGCGCCTAGTGGAGGCGCTAGGACTGGCCACGTCCCCCCTTCCCCACCCCATCCAATTCGAACAGATGGACGGGTCAACCATGAGAGGTGAACCATGCACCCTAGAAACCCAAGCTACCCCCGTGGGAACGGAGGAGCACTGGGGGATAGAAACTTTCGTCATAGCCCCGTCTTCCTCCTTTGACGTGGTAGTGGGGGCAGGGTGGCTTGCCAGGCACCAACCGGACATTCGATGGGCCGAGCAAATTGTACGATTCCCGGACTGGCGGTGTGAGCACCACCACTGGAGGACTGAATGGGGCCCGAAGGCACCTCCCCAGAACGAGAGACTCTGCCTCACCCTTGAGGAAATAGTGTCGATCCCCAAGGAATACAGGGATTTGAGGAAAGCCTTTAGTGAGCGGGAAGCGGACGAGCTCCCTCCACACCGCCCTACAGACTGTGCCATCAAACTGATCCCAGGGCAGGCGCTACCCAAGGCAAAACTGTATTCAATGGGGTGGGCAGAGAAAGCCGAACTGAGAAAATTCATTGACAAAAATTTGAAACGGGGTTTCATCCGGCTGGCCACAGCTCCCCACGCAGCCCCGGTCCTATTCCGCAAGAAAAAGGACGGGGGTCTTAGGCTTTGCACAGATTTTCGTGGGATAAACGGGATTTCCATGTCCAATGCTTATCCGATCCCACTGATAAGAGATCTATTGAACACTGTGGCCGAGGGTAAAATCTTCACTAAACTCGATCTCCGAGACGCGTACTTCCGCGTGCGGATTAAAGAAGGAGACGAGTGGAAAACGGCATTCAATACACCCATGGGACAGTTTGAATATTTGGTGATGCCTTTCGGGCTTCAGGGGGCGCCAGGGGTTTTCATGAATTTCATCAATGAAGTGTTGAGAGAATTTTTGTATAAGGGGGTGGTGGTGTACCTTGATGATATCATTATTTATTCTAAAGATCTTGAATCGCATGTGCCCTTGGTGAGAAAAGTGTTGACTACCCTGTGCAAAAACAAATTGTATGCTAAACTGTCCAAATGTGAGTTCCACAAGATGGAACTAGACTACCTGGGGTTTCGGGTGTCCAGGGAGGGACTAGCGATGGATCCCGCTAAAATCCAAGCGGTTCTAGATTGGGAACCCCCTCGAAACCGACGGCAGTTACAATCATTTCTCGGGTTCGCAAATTTTTACCGCGGATTCATTAAGGGGTTCGCCCGCGTAATGCTCCCCCTCACTGAACTCCTCAAGACGAAGGGAAAAGGGGATGAGGCGAAAAAACCCGGCGCGCGCCTAACTTGGACGCCAGAGTGCCACCGAGCTTTTAAAGAGCTCAAACAACTCTTCACCTCTGAACCAATACTGGCTCACCCCAATGAACTAAAACCCTTTGTGGTGCAATGCGACGCCTCCGACGTCGCCGTAGGAGCCATATTGATGCAGAGGAACGAAGAGGAGGAACTCCGTCCCTGCGCCTATATCTCACACAAATTCTCCAATGAACAGAGGAATTGGTCGGTCTGGGACAAGGAGGCTTTTGCAGTAATGTTTGCTCTCAAAACATGGAGGTCCTGGCTGGAGGGAGCCCGAGTCCCTTTCGAAATTTGGACTGATCATAAAAATCTGGAGGCCCTCACCGGCCGCCGCAAACTGACTGCAAAACAAATCCGGTGGGCGGGATTCTTTGCTAAATTCGACTTCATGCTGAAACACATCCCCCGGCACTAAAAACTTTTTGGCTGACGCGCTATCGCGCATGCCCCAGCACGAGAGTCAGAGGGAGGAAGTGATCGATTCTCTCATTCCTCCCTCCGCCGTCGCCGGGGGGGTCACCACCCGTTCAGGGAAGCAAACCGGGGCCCCTGACCCACAGCAAAAGGAACGCTTCGCGACAGAAGCAGAATTAGAGGGGACGGAACGACCAGATGGGCTCGAGAAAGGAGAAGGGGGGCTTTGGTTTCACAAAGGGAAAATCTACGTGCCCAAGTCCTTAAGAAAAGAGGTCCTGGAACAAAGCCACTCTAGCCGCCTAGCCGGCCACTTCGGGTATGTAAAGACCCTCAATTTAATCACCCGACAATTCTGGTGGCCCTAGTTAAAGAGGGATGTCTCTGAGTTCGTGCTCGCCTGTCTAAACGGAGGGGGGGGAGCCACCTGGCCATTTAGTTCCCCTCCCCACAGCGAGCCGCCCATGGGCCGTGGTGTCAATGGACTTCATCGTAGAGCTTCCCCCTTCCCAAGGGAAGACAGTGATATTGGTGGTGGTAGACACGTTTTCCAAACAAGCCCATTTCATCCCCTGCAAGAAGCTCCCCACAGCCAAGAAATTGGCCCAGCTATTCTTTAATCACGTGGTCCGCCTACACTCGTTCCCAGAAAAGGTCATTAGCGACCGCGGCCCACAGTTCGTTGCCAACTTCTGGCGGGAGTTTTGCAAACTAGCAGGAATTGAGCAGGGGCTTAGCTCCGCATACCATCCGCAAACGGACGGACAGACGGAGAGGGTGAACGGGCTTCTCGAGCAGTACTTGCGATGCTACATCAACTACCAGCAAGCGAATTGGGTGGAACTCCTCCCCTTCGCAGAATATGGGTACAACAACAGCCTCCATAGTTCCACCAAAACCTCCCCTTTCCAAATAGTCAATGGCTACGAGGGAAAACCCTTCCCCAACCTTCCCCTGCCATCCGGGTCCCCGGAGCCCACTTCTTGTCAACAGTGGTGGGAAGGGATACGGGAGGGGTGGAGAGTGATTCAGGAAAACCTGGAGGAGGCGAAAAAGGAGTACAAACGGCACTTTGACAAAAAGCACGCCCCCCAATGGGAACTGAAAGAGGGAGAGACAGTGTTCCTGTCCACAAAGAACTTGCCCCTCCCGCAGGGGTGTCACAAACTCGCTCTGAAATATCTGGGACCATTCAAAATAAAAAAGGTTATCAACAAAGTAACTGTAGAGTTAGAGCTACCCAAATCCTTGAGTAAGATCCACCCTGTTTTTCATTGCAGCCTTCTTCGCAAAGATCCTGGAGCTACGTCATTCCATCCTCGCCCCCCGGAGCCGCCTCTGACCCTAGTGAAGGGTCAGAGTCACCATGAGGTGCAGGAAATTTTGGACTCCAAAGTCCAACGGGGTGTGTTGTACTACCTTATCAGGTGGAAATACTTCCCCCCGAGCTGTGATGAATGGGTAAAGGCTAATGATGTATCCGCTCCGCAACTGCTGAAAAGGTTTCACCTACTGTACCCACACAAGCCCAAGGCGAAGAGCTAAGGGGGGGCAGTATGTCAGAACTTGTAACTTTTGCTTTATTTGCCTTGACCAAACTGACTCCATGCTGTAACTTAGTAATAACATAGAGTGCCTGACCACAGCAATTAACCCTGGCCCCTGTGCTATGCCAAATATTTAGGGCAGTAGGGCAGGCGGCAGATAGTCTCTGCTTAACATCCACAGGTGCCCTTTGAAGACAGGCCGTTTGGCCTTCACAACAGGGGAGCATCCTCCCTTCTGATAACGAAGGCTGGGAAAAGAGACACTTGTCTGTGACCGTGTGAATGATTGTTTTATTGTGCTTTACTGATGGCATAAAATGTAACCAACTGCCAAGAATTGGCATTACTGTTATTTCGTTACTCTAGTACTGTAGTTCTTCAATAAAGATCCTAACTTGTAACAAGTATTGGAATCGTCTGAAGTTCATCCAAGTTCTGACACTTTGGTGACACAAGTAGATGACAGCAAACCATAAATTGCTAGCCAAACAAAAGACTGTTTAGTTTGCCTTTATCAATGCAATTATACTTCATTTTTCATTTTTGTTATATTTCAGTTACAGACTGTCTAGCATTGATCTTCTATGAGTGTATTCTTAAAACAGAGCTGTACCTTTCTAAGCCCATAGACTTCCATTGATTTAGGATATAACTCTGTTTAGTGCTACATTGTTAGTTCTCTAATCTGAACTATATCCATTTGAATAAGTAATTCCAATATAAAGAGGATTTATCTGAATTAGCAAACATATCCTAGGGAAGAATGAAGTCTGCCATCATTTTAACTGTCATTTCTTGTTATAGAACCATTTTTGAATCTCTTTCATCTCTTCCTTTGTGGCAGCATTCAGACATACTTACTTTTATTTTGAAAAGGGAGACATCAAGATCACTGGTAAATAAATTACATTCAATATCAATACAGTGCTGTATTTGTGTAGCATTGAAGCTTTCCAAAGATTTGCTTTTAACTGCTTCTGTTTTTATTATTGTCTAAAGAAGACACCATAGATCAATAGTTATAGAATTATATTCCCTGACTATAAAGCTAAAACCAATTAGGATTGATTTAATTCTCTTTTGGAAAAAACAAATAAAAGGTAGAATGTGGAGATCCATACAGCCAGAATGCACAGTATTGATTTTAACCCCTTTCTTTCTTCTCCTGTCTTTTTTTTTTTTGTTACACTTGGCTTCTGAAACCTGGCAATAGTGCAACTATCAAGTCATGCCACATTTATTTCCAAGCAATTTTTTTAAAGTCACCAAACAGGGGAAAAGGAGCTTGGAAATAAAGAACTATGGAGCTGTGCACTGACAATGATACACTATCAGCTTACTCAGAGAAGTTACAGTGGGAATACACACATTGAATTATACATTACACGAAAGCACTGATTTATTGTGGTAATAACATCCACCTCATTAAAAGATTCTGCTTTGCTGCAGTCGGAAGGCTACATATTGTTTACTGCTATAAATTAATGGCAGTACACAGAAGACCGTGGAACCCCTGTAACAATAGATCTGTAATGACAATGCTGTATATCACAGCTTCCTCAGCAGCTTCATAATAAAATGGAGACAATGTACGGGGCTAATACATTCTATCATACTACCAATACCATATTTTCCTGACAACTGCTTTTTGGTATTTGCAAACATTTAACTAATTATCAGCCATTTGTTGTGTGAGTGGGGGGGGGGGAAGAGAAATACTTTTAAATCCTCTTCTAAATCTCCATCTTATATAAAATAAAACCAGTAAGTTTTTTTTTACTATCACATTTGAAAGAATAGCCACTGTTCTACTTAATTGACTGGAAAATTGTGTTATTTTCATATGTATGCAAAAGCTAAGAAATTCCCAATTGTGATGCATAAGTCCTAAATGTGTTTATGGAGAATGAGTGCCAAGAGCTGTTCAGTGGCCTGCAAAGAAGAATGTCATCTACAGGAAAATAAACAGCTTAAAGTATTCCTTTGACTTACAGTGATACAATAGATCTTACTTACTGCAGCAATGGATGTAACAGTAAGAGCAGTGGAATGATATGTTTAGATTCCATGGATGGAGCCCAAGGTTTTTAACTGAGGAGTCCAAGCAGAAATACATTTTACTAGTTTAATTTGCAGGTGTTAGCAAAATAAACTCTAGGAATCCGTCCCTGTGATTTATTCAGAGTCTTTAAACTATAAACCACAGTGGGCCAAAGAATTGCCTCTCAACAGGATGACAATGAAGTTGTGGTTTTACTATTACAGCTAAAGAAACAAACCAAAGCTGCAAGAGGTGAATGGGGTACAGTGGTTTTTAAAGGTATAGAAGTATACATTCTAATGTATATTGACACCCCACTGTGCATCTTCAGACCAACCTGATGCTCCAGCAGGATCATTCTAGGCTATGCAATCTAAATGATACTACATACAACACCATTGATGGGGGGTATGCTGTATCACTTCCTTTCCCATGCTCACAGCCAACAGCTCAAGCAGTGAGCAAGGGATGCAGATTCCAATTAGGGTTCCCAACTCCATATTGGGAAATTCTGGGAGATTTGGGGCTGAGCATGGAAAGGGTGACATTTGGGGAGGGTGATGAAGTCAAACAGGAATTTTATGTCCAGACTCCAAAGCTGCCATTTCTTACAGGGGACCTGATCTCTCTGTAGCCTGGAGATCATTCATAATTACAGAGAACTCCAGACTCTGCGTGGAAATTGGCATCCCTATTTCAAATACTCAAATACAAATAGTCATTCATTCATTTTGAGAATTCAAAGGGGTTCTGGTTTTCAGTTAGTTTACATACAAGTGTTACAAGGCCTATATATACAAATTGTTTGGGGTCATCCAGACATTTTAGTTCACTGTCACATATTTTCAAGACAGATGTAAATGTACAGATGTAAAGTGCTTGTAAATTAGTTGGCAAAAGACTACAGTTGGGCAAGGAAAGCAGCTAATCTGATTATATTCAGAACAGGTAGTTAAGGTGTATGCCACATCTCTCTAATGAAAAAAATAGTGCTAGATTGTTCACAGAGGTTTATAAAAGCAAGTTGAATAGGAACCACTAAACAACTGGGAGCGGCTTTAACGTGGACTATGATATATATTTTATTATAAGAAATCCCCAAATATAGCACTCTGATTTTGATTGTATACCTTCTCAGGATTGAAATTTACATTAAAGACCATATTAGAAAGGTGACCTGCAGATGTAAACTTCACCTCATCACTGTCTCAGTGCAAATGCCAGTTTTCACTTAGGTGTACAGCTCACAAACAACCTGTGACTGTGAGCACACATAACACAAGCACAAGGCCAGCTCGCATTGCTGCCTGCACGCACAATGCTACCTTCCCAGGCAAGCTGGCTGGCCATGAGAAGGAGTTCAAGAAGGAAATGCTCCAGACTGGCAAGAGGGAGAAGTAGTTTCTCTCACAGCTCTCAGTTGTGCAGCTTGAGTGGAGAGAAAGGGGACACTGTGCATGAACTTGGCACCTCTCTTCCACCCATGATGGCTTTTTCATTGCCCCAGGCTCCCTTCCCCCTCCTGGCCAACCACAAGGTATGAAGGCTCCTCCACCACAAGGCATGCAGGCTCCTCCAACCATGAGGGTTCCTGGGGGAGAGGGAGAACTGGGGAAGGAGGGACCAGGGTGCTTTTGGGAGAGGAGGGACCAGGGTGCTTTTGGAAGAATCATATGCTTCACCATTGATAAATTACATTTAAAAAGTTTTGTGTATAGTTCAGTAACTTTCCTATTACCCCATTGAGGTTCATGGCCTGAAAGCCACACCATTGAACATGACTGAGCTCCGCTTTAGGACAATAATTATTTATGTAAAGAATCTTTAAGAAAATATTTCATCTCAAAATGGATCTAGTTGTTCTTGTGGCACTGTTGAAACTTAAAACATGTCTAATGAACACTGGCTATGGTGACACTGGTATTTTGTGTCTGGGCAAGTATAACAAAATCCATTTCCATTTAACTTGGAGCTAAGACTAGAGGAATTCTGCTATGCATATTTACAAACACCACCTTAAAAGATAGCCCCAATCCATTTCCAAAAGGCAAAATGGAGACAAAGATTTATCAAGGATACATACAGATATTGCCTGGCAAACAAATACAGTTGGAACATTAATGAAGTTTAAAAACTTAATAATCTAGTAATAAATTTAAACCTCCTGAACACTTCATTGGCTACAGTAGAATGTAGACAAATTACATGGTAACTTTCAAAAAAAGGCCATTGTCATTTGTGATTGCATTAACAGATGCATAATATACAAGAGACCCATGGTAATAGTAACACACTAATTAGCACTGATTAGATCTCAGCTGGAGCACTGAATTGTGTTTTTGCTCACCTCATTTTATTGAAAGATACAACATGTTAGGGAGAATTTGGAAGTGTGTAGATATAACCAAATGCTAAAGGAATTGTATAAACTTTTTTTTTTTAAAGACTGAATATTTCATTTTCCCAAATATAATAATGGAAGAAAAGCTGCATGCCAGATCAAGTTGCAGCAAAGGAGGACATGCTTCCTATATGTATAGTTAAGCAATGGAACAAATTGTCCAAAAGGCTGCACAAGCATAACACTTTTGATTTTAAATCAATGGTTAAGGGATTAAAAACAGGCCACAGGCTTGTGCTTCTTATCCCCAGCTCATCCCCCTCTGGCATGAATTCTGTCCTTTAGTCATAATTTATATCAGCATCTGCCATGGTTAAACACTAGGGTTCACTCTTAACCATGGCTTTGAAAGGAGTTCCAAACAGATTCATCACCAGCTCTGGTTACACTAAGAATGGTTTAGGTGGATGCTGAGTTAAGGAGGACAGAAGGAATTAAAACCCATGAGGACATTTCTCCCCATAAGCGAAAGCAGCCATATGGGGTGGGCAGGTTGATTTAGATGGGCATCCTGGGAGGTAGTGACCATGTGATTTTGGAATTTACAGTCTTAGGGAAGGGGAAAGCTGTACATA
This sequence comes from Heteronotia binoei, assembly GCF_032191835.1. Taxonomy (NCBI): domain Eukaryota; kingdom Metazoa; phylum Chordata; class Lepidosauria; order Squamata; family Gekkonidae; genus Heteronotia; species Heteronotia binoei. The sequence continues at coordinate 57,875,093 of NC_083231.1, read as the reverse complement.
GTCATACAGGCTGGACTTCAGAAAGGCAAACTTCGACAAACTTAGAACTATGGGTAAAATCCCATGATCAGAAACACTTAAGAAGGGAGCTCATGAGGGGTGGGAGTTTCTTAAAAATGAAATATTTAAAGCACAATCACAGACGATTCCTATGAAAATCAAAAATGGGAGAAGTCTAAAGAAGCCAAGGTGGCTCCATAAACAGCTCTCTAAAGACTTGAGAAATAAAAAAGACTCCTTTAGGAAATGGAAGGAGGGCCTTATAACCAAGGATGAATATAAACCGATAACCAGTGCTTGTAGAAAAAGAGTTAGAAAAGCTAATAGTATGAGCTTAGGCTAGCCAAAGATGCTAAAACTCAACAAAAAACGGTTCTTTTCTTATGTTCAGAGTAAGAAAAAGAGCAGGGATATAGTAAGCCTGTTGAAAGGGCAGGAAAGTGCAATTGTAATAGGTGATGAAGAGAGGGCAGAACTGCTCAATTCCTACTTTACCTCAGTCTTCTCTTCTAAGGGAAACAATGCTCAACACAGCAAAAAAGAACATATAATGAGAGAAGGAAGTTGCAACCTAAGATCAGCATAGGGTAGTACATAAACACCTAGTTTCTTTAAATGAAACTAAGTCCTCAGGGCCAGATGAACTGCATCCAAGGGTACTAAAAGAGCTTGCAGATGAAATTTCTGAGCCTCTGGCCATTATTTTCAAGAATTCTTGGAGAACAGTAGAAGTGCATAAGACTGGAGATGGGCAAATGTTGTCCCCATCTACAAGAAGGGGAAAAGCATGATCTGGGTAACCACCGACCCGATGTCTATACCTGGAGAAGTTTTAGAACATATAATAAAACAGTCAATTCTGGAACGTTTAGAAAGGATGGCTGTGATTACTAAGAGCCAGCATGGGTTTCTCAAGTCATGTCAGACTACTTTTATCTCTTTTTTTCAGAAAGTGACTACCTTGCTCGATCTGGGGAATGCTGTAGATATAGTTTATCTTGATTTCAGTAAGGCTTTTGACAAGGTTCCACATACTATCCTAGTTGACAAGTTGGTACAACATGGTTAGGTGGATCTATAACTGGCTGACAGATCGCACCCATCCTCTTGGAGAGGAGTGACAAGTGGAGTGCCTCAAAGATCTGTCCTGGGGCCTGTTTTGTTCAATATATTTATAAATGATTTAGAGGAATGAATTGAGGGAATGCTTATTAAATTTGCAGATGATACTAAATTGGGAGCAGTTGCTAACACAGTAGAAGACAGAAACAAGATACAGGATGATCTTGACAGGCTGGAAAACTGGCCTGAAACCAATAAAATGAATTTTAACAGGGATGAATGTTATAGGATGGAGGAGACTTGTCTTGGCAGTGGACCATACGCTGAGCCCAAATGCAATTTTGGGCTGTATCAACAGAAGTATAGTGTCCAGATCATGTGAAGTGATGGTATCACTTTACTCTGCTCTGGTAAGACTTCACCTGGAGTATTGTGTTCAGTTTCGGGCACCACATTTTAAGAAGGATATAGTCAAGCTGGAACAGGTCCAGATGGTGATGGGGCTGGAGACCAAGTCTTACGAGGAGGCTGAAGGAGCTGGGCATGTTTAGCCTGGAGATGAGGTGGCTGAGAGGTGATATGATCACCATTTTTAAGTACCTGAAGGGCTGTCATATGATGGTGCAGAATTGTTTTCTGTAGTTCCAGAAGGTAGGACCAGAACCAATGGGTTGAAATTACATCAAAAGAGTTTCCAGTTCAACATTAGGAAGAACTTCCTGATAGTTAGAGTGGTTCCTCAGGGGAACAGGCTTCCTTAGGAGGTGGTGAGCTCTCCTTCCCTGGAGGTTTTTAAACAGAGGCTAGATGGCCATCTGACAGCAATGCGGATTCTGTGAATTTAGAGGGAGGTATTTGTGAATTTCCTGCATTGTGCAGGGGGTTGGACTAGATGACCTTGGAGGTTCTATCTCTATGATTCTATGATGGGTGTAATGGCACTGCCACCCTGACCAGGACAGCCCAGGATAGCCCAGTCCTTTCAGGTCTGGGAAAGCTAAACAGGGTTGGTTCCAGCTAATATTTCGATGGGAAACCTCAAGGAATACCAGATCTGTGATGCAGAGGCAGGCAATGGCAAGCCACCTCCAAATGTCTCTTGCATTGAAAACCCTATAAGGGGTTGCCATAAGAATCCAGAATATTAGTCTTCCTTCTCATACACTGAATTGATCTACTTTTGAAAGCTATATTATTGTAAGTAAACAAATAGCCTTAACCAACACATTCTGCAAAAGGTAGCAGTAATCTTAGAAGAGCTATGAACAGAGGCAAACTTGCCATTAACATTACTGGGAAAATTTCCACTGGGGCTGCTGGCATGGGTGGCTGCTTCCCCTTGCCCAGAGGCTTCAAATTTGCCCTCCCTCTGTGGGTTGCTTGATGGTGGCCCTTGCCAACACCACCTGCAGCCAGCATGGCCTCTGTCTTGGTTTATCCTCACTGCTGGATTCTGTCTAACTCTTGTGAGACCAAGATACAAAACCCTATGTTGATGATATGCAGAAAGGGGTAGATTCTATTCTCAGCGACTTTCCCATTGAGTTCTATAAAGATGAAGAACTTCATTAAGAAGAGGCTAAAGCTGACTCCTGCCTCCATGTCCCCACTAGGACTTCATAAAGGATGCAAAGGTTTGTTTGTTTATATGCAGGCACAAGCAGATACAGTATGCCCTCATCAGCATTGGTGCCCTTTAAAACTGCATAAAACATTGCTTGTGCTAAACTATTTCTGGATTCCTGTAACAAATGAGCAAAGTATACAATAGTAAATTCCCCTGGGAAGATTTCCAGTCAATTTAAGTACAAGAATGCCCAACAGAACTATGTATTTCTGATTACTGGATTTGTTTGCAACAATATGAATTATTTTCCAACCAGAATTTGTTTGTATCTTAAAAAAAAAACAACTCTCATCACACTGTCTTAATATATTACCTCTATGAAGAAAACATATTTTACAGGCCCAGAAACAACTGCTGATTTTGAATATAAATTAGAACATTATGATTCTGTGTATACTTGAGACATGTCTAATTTTAAGAACTGCTATAGAGCAGTCTAGTATCTATCTAAGAATACAGAAGATATTTTGCACCAGTGATTTCATATTATCTTGGTGGCAAAGACACACAGATAAACAGCCTTGGGTTGGATCATTTAAGAATCACATGCCTTATTCATGGTTCCGACAACTAGTTTGCAGCTGCTGCTTTATCTAACTGACAAGTATAACCAATGGATTCTGATAAGCAATTTTATCAAACCCATGGGTATTGTGCTGTATACACTGAAGACATGGTGTAATGCTATTACTGTTATCACTTCATACTGATGATTTGATTTAATAGCTTAGAAACACACTCAAGTTGCAGAGTTCTAGATTTGCATTTTTAAACGCACTTTCTTTTTGAAATAGTCTTATTTGAAGAGGTTTTTTTAAAAAAATATACTAGCCAACCAGAGGTAGTACATTAAGAAATCAAAGAACTTTTAGAATATTGATTTCACTGAAAATATAGTAGCAAAAGAAAAAAATACATATTCTAGCAGCAAGATTAATTTTACTGCAATTCACACTTTGTTCACCTTTTCTATGGGGGAAAAACTGTGTGTGGATAATACTTAAATACACAGCTCATACATAAAGCTATAGTGTCACCACCTGTTTCCCACCATTAAGCTCGTCCCCCTTCCCCTGCCAACAGAAGAGCTTGGGAAGTGTCTTTTCCATTGGGAAAATGACAAGCTTTTCTACAAATCACTTGCAAGTTAAGAAGTTCCTTAAATGTTCTAAAATCTCATGTAGGGAGTGGGTGAAGCAAGACAAAAATCAGTATAGAAGCCTAATGTCATCAATTGACTGTTATTGATATAGAAATCATTATTTTTGTCTATGAGGAACTGGAATACAACAAACCATTATCCCTCTTCCTGCATACCTCTTCTAGCACCACTATTGCTTCCTTCGCATTTTCTAACCCCTAGTTCTCAAGTCTACTTTCTGCGGTTCTGATTTTGTTGGACAATATTCTCCAGGGTCATAATAATCCTTTGTTCCATTTCCCTTTATCTTCCATGTAGCTGGATCAGAATATATGGGCTATTCTCTCTTATGTAGTAATTGCCAGAATGGTAGTACAACTGTGGCTTAAGTAATGGATCCCAGTGCTTGAGAACTGCTGACAATCGCTATAACACACCCAAGATCTCTCATGAGAGAGAACTGTACATTGGACATACATGGAGAGCTGGTGCAGGCATCATTTTGGTTTTTTATGAAGCACTGGAGATTAAAAGAATTTTTAGAAGCCTTGATGTTTTCAGGACCATCTTAGGTTAAAAAATAATAATCCAATTAGGTGGGGGAGGGGGGAGAAAGACATGCATTCTTCAATGTGACTAAATACACAAAGTAAGCTCATATGAATTGTTCAGCGTATTTTATTCTGCTCCTGATACCCACAAATAAGGGCAAGAACACTAAGAACACTAAGGCACTATCTCCTACAACCAGATATGTTATTCATGTCATATTGGCATCTGGGATCTCCTCTGATATTGCCTAAATTATTTCAAGCTGATTTCTACTCTCTATATAGTAAATTAAATCAAATTAATGCCTTATTGATATATATTTATGAAGTCAGTTTTTTAACAAATTGGGAGAAGGGAGAGTGCAATCTAATAATCTGCTTTGCAGTCAGCCAACTTTTTTTTGAACCTGTAATATTTACTTAAATTATTCTAATGGCTAATAATGTAGTGGAATCTAATTGTAAAGTATCTGATGAGTAAGCACAGAATGAGCCAGGACACATAAAAAGAATTACATGCACTTTACCCTTTGCCCTATGGAGCTCAGGATCATCTACACTACAAAAATATTTCAGCCTCAGCTAACGTTCATAAAAATCTATGAATAATCCAAAATATTGATATCTAGCCAAAAAAGGGAATCAATAATCTGCAAAACAAAGTGCTGTTTTCAAAAAGCCAATAAATTAGTTCATGTTTTGTAACAAATAACATTTGTCAAAGCTTCAGAAATTAAAGTATCCATAAACAAGAGCTGCCCAGCTATACACATGCTTTTACTTTGAACTGCCAGTTCTGGGTTGTTGTTCTTTTTATTACTGTAAAGTACTGGGGTTGGCGCAGGAAGAGACCAGAGTCGGAGAGTGATTTCAGCAAGCTTTACTTCAGGAACACAACACAGACTGAGCTCTATTCAAACCTCCCGCTCCTTTATACAATTCTTGCCCCCTTCTGATTGGACATTAACTATGTACATGGATTGGCTATTTACAGAGGCCTAAGGGCCTATCAGGGTACAGTATGAGCCTAGATGTTGATTGGCTACTTATGTTTCAATCCTTCCCCTGATTGGGCACGCTTAAGCCTTCTCTGGAACCCTGGTGTGGAGTACAAGCTTGGCTTGTTCAGCTTCCCTCCAAAAGTAACAGTTCCCTCCAAAAGTAACAGTTCTCCATTTGAACCTAGGACACAACAATTACTATAAATATTACCTGTAGCCAGGGGTTGTTCTGTAGAAAAATAGGTGGCAGAGCTCATTAGTATAACTTATTAGCATATGCCACCCCCCCCCCCAGCCAAAAGCAACTTGATGCAAGAATGAAAAGCCCCAGGCAAGCAAGGTCTGCTTGGGCTGCTTAGAGTTCCAGCCAGCCCAAGCAGGCCTCGTTCACCTAGGCTCTTCTGGGCTGCCCCCACCCCAGACAAAAGGCCAGCAAGCCACCCGCCACCCAAAATCACATAAGAAGTGGAGAAAGGGTGGTGTGGGCTTCTCCAGAAGTTAATGATGGCTGCTGAGGGCATGGCAAAGCCCCTGGTAACTGGCTGCCTGCCTGCTCTTCTAATCCAGGGATTGTTATGCAGCTGCTCCTACTAATCAATGGTCAAAGTAGGTGGGGAGGAAGAGGAGGAACCATCAGAAAGGTTCAGGAGCTGCACTTCTGTGAGCTCCTGCTGAATCTGAGGCCTGCCTGTAGCTCTGATGTGCAGTGAGCAGGTAAGGCACGTAATTATATCCAGGTTTCCTCTCTCAGGTATTAGAAGCAAGGTCATCCCTAGGTTGTCTGGCACCCTAGGCAAGGCTAACTTCGGGTGCATTTCTGGTGCAGAGCCAAAGAGACATTTTAAAAAGATTTTACATTCAGCAAGGTAAAATTACATTAAAACAGAGTGGCGTAAAAATTAAGATAAGATTATCCAAAAACAATTAAGATTTAAACAAAATTAAAATTATCCAGAAGCATACATAAATTGTTTATGGATCTATACTGCAAGTACTTAGCCACCTGCAAGGTGATATAGGGATCTCTATCCAACGAGAGATATATTACTAGCTGCTCTTCTGGAAGACCCTGAACATTATGCAAGAGAAGTCTAATAATTATATTCCTTGGCTCCAAATGAAGATTACAGTAAAATAATACATGAGCTAATTATTCAGGAACTCTAGTGCTACAAGGGCAATATCTTTCACTAAAATGGGTTCCTGAAGATCTACCAGATAAAATAGCTGAGGGAAGACTATTAAACCATGAAAGAATAAAGGCACTGTGATTGTGAAGTGATTCTAGATTGGACACACAGGCTGCTGTAGTACTATAGTCTGGTGCAACACCATGGGGACACAGGAGAGCAAAATCTGTTTGCTACAGACAAGATTTGCCTTTGCATGTCTAGCAGGGACTGATGCAACAGTCTAAAACCTTGCTCCCACTACAGCATCAGAACAGTCAAGGGAGATACCAATTGAGGTATTTTTTCTATTCATTATCAGTCCATACGTATAAGGCAGATGTTGAACAGGAAATTTGCACACAAAATAAAGCAGATGTTTTAACAGATGCAAACAAGTACCTCAAGCTAAGGTTATAAGATCACAATTGTTTGAATATAATTCCAGAGAAAAGAAGTGAAGCAAATAAATATGTCAAAATTGGAGATAGATGCCGATTCTGTGAATTTAAGAAGATTATGAGAAGGAGGAAAGGAAGGGTTGTATCAGTGCTTAGTTCTCATGGCTCCTTCTTACACACCCAGGGAAATGATGTTCATCACTCTGGGGTCAGGGAACAATTTTTCTCAAGGCCAGTTTTGCAGGGATCCTGGTGAGTGGGGTGGATTTCTTCCTTATTTTCTTTTTCTTTTGCCATCTTCTGGGCTTGAAGCAGGGTCACTGTGGTGTGCGTAGGGGGGGGGGGGGTACTTGTGAATTTCCTGCATTGTGCAGGGAGTTGGACTAGATGACCCTGGAGATCCCTTCCAACTCTATGATTTTATGAATTTGCCTTTCCTTCCAGTCTGTTCCTGAAAATCCTTTCGCAATATATCAGCTATTTTGAGGTCACCCACTGAATTTCCTAGAAGCTTGAAGCGTTCTCAGTGTGGTAACGCTTGATGTCAGATTTGTGTCCATTTATCCTTTGGAGTAGGATTTGACCAGTTGTGTATCTAAATTGTTTTACCTGTTCAATGTTATTTCCCCTAACAGTCCAGCAAAAATACTTCTGAGACGTAGATAAGACCAAGATTTTAGATTTTTCATAATTTGCAGACAGCTAATTAGATTGCAGTAAGTCACAAATGCAGATAAGACGTCTTAAGCTCAGTTGTGCTAACGATAGTATCACAGCATTGTCACCATACAGTAGTAAAAAAATGGAAAGTTGGGAAAGTGTCCCTGTCTTTAGGGCTGGCTCAAGGTCATTTATAAAAAGAGATTAAAGAGGTAGGAGGCCCAAATACATCCCTGTTTGACACCTTGGTTTATAGCATTTTCTCTAAGTAGTTCACGCAGAGAGCCATATGAAATTTGACAACTAGTTAGGGAGTGTAGCTTTTGAATAAGAAAAAGTAATCCTTTGTCAATTGCAGATTTATTCAATTTCTCCCACAAAATATTTTTGGGAATAGAGTCAAAGGCATCCTTCAGATCAAGAAAGTCTGCAAACAGTTTATTCCTGCCAAAGCATGCATATTTTTCAGCCATATGAGCTAAAGTAATGCAATGATTGAGAGTAGATCTACCAGCACAAAATCTGTTCCCTACCCAAAATTTTTTGGTCATTCATCCAACAAGAATGCTTGTCTAGTAAATGCCTTGCATAAAGCTTACCAATAATGGAGAAAAGACTAATTGAGTGGTAATTTCCTGTCAAATGTGAGTCTCTTTTTTAATGGATTGGGACTACTACGGCCCAAGAATCAGGCATTCTCCTTGTTTTATAAATGAGAGAAAAGAGAACTGGTAGTGGAGAGAGGAAGGAACACCATGTCAAATGTTTCTTGTATTTTTTATATGTGAGTGTGTAAGTGCATGTGTGTGTACCTGAAAGTCACAGTGACCTTTGGTGACTGACCCCTACTGGGGGCCTGAAGGATATTCAGGAAAGTGGCTGAATAAAGACAGCTTCCAACTCCTGGTATTCCAAGGAGGTCTCCCATCCAAGTACTTGCCAGCGTCAACCCTGCTTAGCTTCCGAGACCTAGCAAGATCAAGTTTGCCTGGGCTACCTAGGTCAGGGCATGCCAAGTGTTTCTTGTGTTTAAAACAATTTATTCTACTGTAATATATTGTAATAGCACACTATCCTTTGTTATTAAAAATTAATACACATACATTTTCTCCATCCCTCCCCCCTTTTGGTAACCCCCGGCAGTGTATTTTATTTAAATTGTTAACAAGGTAATAAACTTTATCTATTAAAGAATCATAAAAAAACATCAAAAAACCCCCATAGTTATAATTATAATCCATCTTCATAGTAGTCCTATAGTCATTAACAAAGAAATGAAAAAGGTATAGTCCAATGATCTCGCTTTTTTACTATAATCCATATAAATTAAGAATTTAGAAATTAGAAATTTAGAAATTAACCATTGTCAAAAATCGCCAAATATCCTCTAATGTTCCATTGTTTTTCAATGTACTTTTAAACTTTCCTTACTCATTTTTGAAGTCTTGTTCTTTTAAGATTCTTGTAAGCTTGTCCATTTCACTCCAGTGCATAACTTTCAAAATCCATTCCCACATTTCTGGTATTTTGTCTTGTTTCCACATCTGTGCATACAATGTCCGTGCAGCTGAAAGCATATACCAAATTATCGTTCTATCTCTTAGCTGTATCTGATTTTCCATTAATTTTTAGTCTTGTAGTAATGCTTTCTCCTGCATTTTTGACTATTGGAATCCACTGTGTCCATTCTTATACCTTGGTCTTTCACCTTTTCTTCCACCTCTTGAACTTTCTTTAACGCTGCTTGAGAATCTTTTCTGAGATCTTCAATGTCTTTTTTTATTTCTTTTTTTATTTCTTCTGCAGTGGACTCAATGTCTTTTTTTAGTTCTTTCTTTATTTCTATTTTTGATTCCTTTATTATCTTTGCCAATCTTGCTTCCATAGCATCCATTGCATCTTGGCATTTGGCCATTTTTTTTCTTCTTCAAGTGACCCAGCCCTTGTTCGGATCTGCTTTGTTACTGATTTTTGCACAGACATCACTTCATGCCCATTACTAAAATAGGCTCCAGAGTTGATCTCTCAGATTCAAATTTCAAGTACACAGTCTTATAGATTAGACCATGCCCTTTTATATGAGCCCAAAATCGCCGTTCTCTGATGCTCCTAAGACTAGATATTAATTTTTTTAAGTTTTTTTCCCTTCAAACTGGCGTCCGGGGCTTTTCTGTCCTTTAAAAAAGTTTTTTCCTTTTTTCCTCAAAACTGCACCAAAATTGATTCTAAACATATAGTCCGATAGGTTTCACCTTTTTATGACAATATCAGCCGGCTCCACTATTTTTCAATGTCCCGTTTTCTTTTAATTAATTTTTAAAGTTTTGACCTTCTTATAATGGCTGCCGGTACTTCTCTATGATTTGAATTCCTAGAGAGGGCTGGGAGGCTTGTTATTTTCCCTTCTCTTAATGGCTCCTTCCTTCCTTTCTTGCCACGAAGTCCCATTTTCAGTGGTTAAGAAGTCTCGCGTTATTTTAATGGCAACATTTCCTGTGTTAAGTTTACCAAGTCAGCAGTCCTCCTCGGAGGGGGTTGTCTGTTCCCGACCGCAGGTATTCAAAACAATATTTGTTATTCCTCTTTAAATCTTATTCCTCCAATATCTCCAGTCCCAATTTTTACCGCTCCTTTATCTTCCTTAATTTAAGATGGTATATTTGGATCCAGACCTTTGTTTTTATTTTAAATTAGTCTTATATAAGTCCCGGAATTAGAGATATAAATCTTTTACCTTCAATGCCGATATCCTTCTGCACTCTGCTCTTTTCGAAAATAGATGTTAAACAGACCCAAAGAAGTTTTGAATCTTGGTGAATTTAAGTCAACTTAATGACCTCAGAGATCCTCTGTAGATGATTGAACGCAGTCCTTCTTGGGGGACTCTTCAAAGCCAAAAAGGTACTCCACTGGAGTCCCTCGTCAGCCAAAGTAAATCCCCTCAGAACTTGATATGCATATCTTGGCCTTCTCCCTGCCTGGAAGAAGTAGGCAGCAGATGTTGTAATCACCTTCTCTACCCAGAACAGAGGTTCTGGTCTGCTCCTTGGCTGAGAAGCAGCTCAATCCGCCATGACCAAAACCCGGAAGCCTCTGGGCAAGCCAAGCGTTTCTTGAGCAGTTTAGGAGGGAGTCCATCAGGACCAGGGGCCTTCCTTATCTTTAGACGATTAAACAAATGATTTTGCTATAATTCACAGGCAACCATTCAGGCAGGTCAGAAGAATAAAATCAGATAACTCACCACTATGATCTATAAGAGGTAAAAAGATATTCATAAAATGGTCCTCCCAGATCTAGGCTGGGATTAGACCATCGGAGGGGGGGCAGATCTACTGGATAATGCACCCAAGACAAGGGCCCAAAATTATTTGTTGTTATTATATAGAGACATATTAATTAATAAATTATCTTAGTCCTCTTTATTTGTGAGGGATGAGCTAGAGTGATTTTGAATTGCTTTTTAAGCCTGCAATAGTTTTCTGGGAGAATTTTCACACCACTCTTCCAACAGGTATGATATAGTATTCATAATTGGACTTTTAGTACCTTGACAGTCCCAATCAAACCAAGGGGAAGATTTGTTTGTTGTTGTTGTTTATTCTGGACTTGTGGGCTATGGACAGGGATTTTCCTGGGATCTCTACGTGGCTTTTGAGACCATCAATCATAGAATCATGGATCTAGAAGGGGCCATACAGGCCATCTAGTCCAATCCCCTGCTTAATGCAGGATCAGCCTAGAACATCTCTGACAAATGTTTGTCCAGCTACTGCTTAAAGACTGCCTAAACATGGTATCCTTCTGGACAACCTATCTGGGCTGGGATTAAGATGCATCACTGTGGTCCTATCTAGAAGGTAGGTTTCAGAACATGGTGCTGGTGGACTGCTGTCCAGCCCTTTGGTCTTGAGCCTGCAGGATCCCACAAGGTTCTGTCTTGTCCTCTATATTCTTTAACATCTACATGAAACTGCTGGATGAGGTCATCCAGAGATTTGACCTGGTCTGTTACCACTATGTAGATGATGCTCAGTTCTATCTCACGCTTCCAACAGCTCCACGGAAGTCTGTAAAAGCCCTAAACAAGTGCCTGAAGCCAATTTTAGAATGAATTCAGGCTAATAAACTGAAGCTTAATCCTGATAAAACAGAAGTGTTACTGGTAAACTGAAGATCTGACTCAGGATTTAAGACATCATGTAATCTGAATGGGGTTGCACTGTCCTTGAAGGAACAGGTCTGTAATCTTGAGTTGCTCTTGAACCCTGTCCTACTGTTGGATAAGAAGGTTGCAGCTGTGGCTAGGATTACCTTCTATAAGCTTTGAATGGTTAGACAGCTGCAGCCTTTTCTGGTCAGAAAAGATCTGGCCCAGTGTTCAGAAGCTACAGTTTGTACAAAATGCTGCAGCCAGGATGTTGACTGCAATGGGTCTTAATATCATTCCAGTCTTGGCCCATCTACATTGGCTCCCAATTTGTTTCTGGGCACAATTCAAAGAGCTGGTCTTGACTTTCAAAGCCTTACATAGTTTGGGAACAACATACCTGAAGGCCCACCAACTCCCATATGAATCTGCCTGACAAAGATAATCATCCTCCTTGCCTTCTCTCAGTGATCCCTCCTCCCTGACCAATGTTTTAACACTGCTTTAAAAAATGCTTTAATGATGTGTGTTGGGGGTTTTATGGTTTTAAAATATGGTTTTATCATATGTATGTTTTACATTGTTAGTAGCCTTGGTGATCCTTGTGAGGACAGAAAGGTTGGATATAAATTTTGTAAATAACAACAACAACACATACCTGGAACCTGTTATCTGTATTTCACATGAAGCCTTCTTTTTCAACATTAGTTCTAAATAAATATTTATTTCATTTGTACTCCCCTGTCCCCCCAAAGTGACTTACATTGTTCTCCTCTCCTCTATTTTATCTTCACAATAACCCTGTGAGGTAGATTAGGAAGAGAGTATGTGACTGGCCCAAGGTCACCCAGCAAGTTTTGATGGCACAAGTAGGGATTTAAACCCAGATCTCCCAGATACTAGTCTGACACCACATTGGCTCAATACAGATATAATGCCAAGGATACAGCATAAATATTAAGAAGCAGCTGAAGACCAGAAAAAGTGAATACCATGAAAGTGATTTGGTTTACCAAAAGACACCCAAAATATCCTGGCCTTAAAATTTCATGACTTCAGGAAATATACTACAAAAACTTAAGATGCGAGGATTGACAGACAATGCATTTATTTACACATTAAAGGAGGGACTCTCCTTCAAAGCAAGAGTTGATCAGAAATACTTCTGGCAGTAAGTAGCTTTTATTCCCGGATACACCAAGAATACACTGATCAAAATTTCTTTCAGCCATCAGAGTTCTTCACACCTTTCTGATCATACAAATATGCAAGATGAGTAATCAAAGCTATTGGGATTTGCTTTGCAAAGATAATTCCCAAATGACAGAACCATAAACCAAGGAAGGACCATTTGCCCACCTCCTAGCTACTATCAACAGATCCATGTCAATATTCTCACGTATCCTATGTACTTACCCATGCATATTCAAGTGGCCATTAATCTACAGGTTGCTTACACTACCCTGTCAGAGCCTGCATTCTAAATTTGCATCAATAGGGTCCCAAAAATACCAACAATCAGAGCACAGTTCAAAGTTCACCATGGGCAACTAGGTTCTGAAGTAGTAGTCTAATTCCTGTGCAGATCCTAGTTCTAAATGAAAACGGGCCAATATCAGACACCCTCCATTGGCACCCAGGTAAGTTAAGTTGCATAAGAAATGAATCACAAGTCCTTCAATTTTTGCAGCTTGTTTTTCCATTACCATAAGCATTATATCCTTGGATTGTTTCTCTTCAAGGCAGGCAGAGTATGATTTCTTTTCTCCTGTTCTGCTTCCTTTCTGATTAATCCTTTTTGTCCTATTTACCCATTTGCCACCTCTTACCATCTTCTTTCTTCATTCAGGACTGGCTTGCCTTATGTTTGCCAGCACATCCCCATACTATACTGGTTAGGAACCCCTTTCCTTCTGCTATAAGTTCCATTCCTATTGATCTCTTGGCATCTTTTGGTTTGGGTAACCCTTTACTTATCTCCTTTCTCTGGGTTGGTTTGCTTTGGACTAGCAAAGGGGGAGGAATAAAATTAGGAGTAAACATATAATTGGGTATCTGTCTTAAAATACCACAACTACACTCTGGGTTTGTGCAAAGTAACTGTTTTTTGTGGTATAATTGCTTGCCTTTTATGCTGATTCCTCATTTTCTAGTCTGTGTCCTAGAGTAAATTTACTTGCTGGTTAAATGTTTGTCTTCTTTCCATTTTTACCTTATCTAAGAATTATTGTGTCAAGCTGGGAGCTAATAAAAAACAAAAGATCCCAGAGAAGCACCTAAGGGTACCACTGATTACTTTCCTAGCACCCACCAAGTGTTTTTAGAATGTGAGTGCAGCCTGGTGGGGATCCTGCCTAGCAGGGTTTCTGATTGACCACTGGAGATCTAATTCAACAGCAGCTGCTACCTTAGTGCTGCTACCTACCATATCATCATCATCTGCACTAGTTCCCTGCACTTAGGCTTCCTGTGTGTGTGTGTAACTTCACCTCCCAGTGTGATCGGTTTGTGGTTGCACCTACCACCCTGTATGAGAATTCCAAAGGTTTTCACAGGCTCAAAAAGGTTGGGGAACCCTTGTCTAAAACATTAATTTTTGTCCCTGGACTTGTCTTAACTGCACATGTGCAGATACTCTTGCATGACAAAACTGGCACAAGGACTGATTTGGATAACACGTGGTTAATTCTAATAAGAGAGAGGGAAAACTCAAAAGCAATATGGTACATGTGAGTTAACAGCTGAACAGTTCTGAACAGTTATCCTACAGTTCAAACAGGCGACTTAAATCTATTGAGTTGGGGCAATCCAGCAAGGTACAGTAGCTAAAAGTGTCAGGACTAGTATTTGATAAGTTCAAATCCTGAAAGCCTGCCATGAAAGCCTGCTGGATGACCATGGGCCAGTCACACACTCTCAGCTTAACCACCCTCACAAGTTTGTTGAAGATTTAACGGAGGAGAGAAGAAAAAAGATAAGTCACTTTGAATCCCTACTGGTGATAAAGGCAGACTATAAATGAACAAATAAATAAATAAGTGATAACATTGCAAGGCAGAGAATTTTAGATTTTGAAGGTATGTAAAGATATAATCCTGCATTACAGTGTGCTATATAAAACAATGCACTGCAATAATAGTACATTCTGGGTTTGAAAGCCAGACTAGTTTCCAGACTTGCCAAAGTTTCATACCAATTAAAGTCCACGACATTGTTTCATGGAGCTCTTTCATAGAGATCTGCATCATTTGCACCCCAGGATCCTCTGGTCTTGAGGGGCCAGAAGATCACAGAATATGTATCCAGTTTGATAATAAACCAGGACCTCTCATTTAAGGAAGAATTCTCTAAGCCACTCTCAAAGGGAAGTAGCTGTCTGAATACACCAGAACAGGGGTCCTCAAACTACGGCCCGCGGGCCAGATGCAGCCCACTGAGGACGTTTATGCGGCCCGCCGGGTTATGGCAAAATCAGACCGGAAGTGACGTTCGACCTAAACTCGCGTTAGCAACGCACACTTCCGGCACTGGGCTGAGGCGGCGGAGACAGAGTGTGAGGTGATACCGAGGTGAGGTGAGTTCCCAGGCTGGGGTGGGTGGTGTGGGGAAGGGAGAGAGATGCAGAAGACGGAGAACTGATGGCCCGCGGCCTTGTACAGTAACGGCAGTCCGGCCCTCCAACAGTCTGAGGGACAGTGAACTGGCCCCCTATTTAAAAAGTTTGAGGACCCCTGCACCAGAAGAACAGGAATCAAGGCTCCTTTGTTCTTCCAGAGCTTCTTGTACCCATGAACATAAACAACAGCCTTTGTTTTACAGGACAGTAACCAAAGATCCCAGAAACTTCCTCAATGCATTGCAAACTTCTTAGAGATTCAGTCACATGTCCAAGAAGAACCATCAACTCAGCTCCTAGCTTTTGTCAAACAGTTGCCTCACCTGGCACGTCTTCTTTTGTATGATCATATTTGGACTTCTGCTTATACTGATTAGACATCATGCTCTGTGTACCATAAATCTAAACCATATATATATGGTTACAGATCCCAGTTCTGCTCTGAATATGTCCAACATTAGGACAAACTATCTCTGTATGTCACTTGCCTTCAAAACCCCACACGATTGCCATGAGTCAGCTGTGACTTGACAGCACTTTCCACCACCAGGTTTCCTCCATAGGGCTTCAGGTAAAAGCAACTCAAGCACTCCAGCTTTGTATTTGGTTTCCGTCCATAATCTTCTTCCAGCACCAAGAGCACAAAAACCACTGGACCCTTCTTCAAGAGATGCAGAATATGTTTTCCTTTCCTACTCTTCATTCCAAATTTAACATTCAAGATCCTCCCATCCACTCACTTTTCCTTTGCTTCTCCATCTCTCGTTCATGGCTAGTCTGACCTACTGCCAGTCAGACATTCATCATTGGATCCCTCACTTCACTAGGAATTAATTTTTAATTTTTAATCCAAAATGCCATATCCATCTCTACCACTTCACCTTCTGGTCCCATTTTGGACAACCTGTCACCTATCTCCTTCTTCTGGGTTGGTTTGCTCTGGACAACCTTTGTGGGAAGAACACAATTTAGACTAAAAGTAACTTTAATTGAGAATTAAACTTAACACAAACATGCTCTAGGACTGTACAAACATCAATGTTTTTTATGGCTGTCATTTATAAACTGCTGTGGTATTAAGGCAATTGTTCTCCAGTTTGTACTTCTGTCTCTATTTCCCAACTTTCTTTTTTTGTTTAATAAATAAGTCAATACTTGCTGGTTACGTGCTTAACTTTCTTCCACCTTTCTTTTCTCAAGGATTAACTGTGCCAAGCTGGGACCTATGTATGCAATAGACAAGGACCCCTATCTTACCCCAGAAATTGTATTCTAGGCTTTCATATGCAGGAAATATTCATGTGACAGACCTGACACAAATATTTGGGTAACCACAAGTGAGAATTACTTGTGTAAGCAGAGTTAAATAACAGCTACTCATTTTCTGTGTTACCCTCTATATTATGACAACTGCAACTGTTCCATTGTGTGTGCATACAATACCATCAAGTTGCAGCCAACTAATGACAATCCTAGCAAGGGAGTTTTCAGGCAAATGAGAAGCAGAGGTGGTTTGCCATTGTGTTTCTCTGCAGTGTGTTCCTTCTTGGTGTCTCTTCCAAGTATTGACCCAGCTTAGCTTCTGATATCTGATGGGACTGAGCTACACTATGCTGCCTTCCCACTCATTATTTCATTACCAGCAAGTTATTCTTTTCAGTTGTCACATGAAAGAGGAATGGTGGAAACCATATGCACATTATGATGTGCATATGTATTCAGTATTTCGTTGCTCTCTTTTTGTTGAGAACAATGACAATAAATTCATCTATCTATCTATCATGTTAGCTAGTGATTTAAAGGCATTTTTAATAATCCTCTTCTCATGAGGCTAAATTACAATCTTGGCCACAAAAATGAAAATCAACAAAACCCAACAGGAAATGGGTTTGTATAGATAAGTATTTTTCTCAACATTCTTATTTACTCTAGTGCAAAAAAATATATCACAACATACTGCATGAAATGAAGGAGAAGCTGACTGGACAACAAAAGGAGACATAATGGGAATAAGACAATGGGATATGCTGTGTATTACATAAATAAAATATGGACTGTTTATAAATAAAATATGTCACACTTATTCAGTTGAGATAAGCACTCTGGTCAGACAATAATGCTCTGCTAGAGTTTGTCAACAGTATTTGTCATACTGTGAGTAAGACAAAGCAAAATCCATTTCAGTTGTTTAGCCCTGTGTGATGTCCTCAAAATCTTATCAAATCAAATGGGAAGGGGTGAGAAGTTAACTTGCAAATTTAACTACATTTTAAAGAATCTATCTACAGTTGTTTTAACAAAGATATTATTGATAACCGGCCATTTTGAAACGGCAAAACACTTCAAAGCAGTAACACATGCAGATTAGAGTACTGAAAATGAAAGTTCTGGCATACATTAACAGCTCTAAGACAGAGCATGATGCTGAGAGAACGTCCAATATATTAAGATACCTTATAAGTTCTTTTTTCTCATCATGCAGCTTTACTAGCTGTTTTGAAAATTTGTACACTATGTTGAAAGCAGATTTTGCTGACATACAGTGATGCTGCTGCTGAGCAAAACATTTAAAAGTTGTATGCAGGAATGCATGTGATCAGCCATCCCATCATTTACATTATAGGTCAACATGTGCTGCTGCCATCAAGTCTTCATTTTGGTTGGGCCTTCTATTTCCCCTGCATCTCTGAACCATGAAAATTTCATATTTGCCAGTCATATTCACATTAGACAAATAAAACGTATTGTCAGGCCATTTACAACAGAAAGGGAAGAACAAGAGAGAGAATGCAGGAGGGGTTCACTCAGTCTGACATCTTTATAACTCACTGGAAAGACAAGTGATATCTCACAAAGGCATAGATTCACAATAACCAATCGAAGTGTACCCCAAAGTTCTTACTACATTAATATTCTTCAGTCCTTTTAGTTAATTATATTTCCTCACGTGATTCAAAACTGAACTACTGCGACTACTTCTGATACTCCAGAGTCTGTTAGTTACCCAAGACCACCTTGAAAATTCTTTCTCCCACTGCAATATTTCCTTTCCTTTCTACATTGGAAGAAGTTCGCAGAGTCTGGGAACTCCCTCTGTGACATTCTTTACCACCCAGAAGCTACCCAATGTGCTCACCTGGATTTTTTTCTCATTTCCCAAACTTCTACTCACTGCAAACTTTTATAATAGAAGCTAAAAATATTTCCCAAATCATGCTTGGTCTTTCTTGCTTTTTTCTATCTTATCATTTTAGTTCTATTGCTTATACAAGGCAGTTTTTATGTGCCTTTGCTGTCCATTCCTTTCAAATTTGTGTATGAATATGGAAGTGTGCTTTCTCATGAAAGCTCACATGGAATAAAACTTTGTTGATCTCAAAAGTGCTATTGGACTCTAACTTTGTTCTATTGCTTCAGACCAACACAGCTGTCAACCCAGATCTATCTTGAACTTGTATGTGTGGGTATCCTCTGAGTCAGGCAAACACTATTTCAATTAGCTCCAAACCGTCACCTTTTGTGCAATACCAAGGTTTCTTTTTCAGATTACTAGATGCTGAGACATGGTATGACCCATCCACCTCCACCAGCTAACATATGTGGCACAGAATTCTGTCCTATTGGTACCTATAGCATCTGCTTTTTCCCTTCTGCTATAACTCTTTAGTCCCTTGATTTGTCTTCTTGAGTGGTATATATTGCACAAGAGTTTGTGGGCGCTTGGAATAACTGCATTGAATTTTGGGCATTCTAGTATTTGATGGTATTTTGTGTGCTTGGTATTATTTTGAAAGCTAGAGTGTAAATAATGTTGCCAATCTAGGGTTGCCAAGTCCAATTCAAGAAATATCTGGGGACTTTGGGGGTGGAGCCAGGAGACTTTGGGGGTGGAGCCAGGAGACATTGGGGCGGAGCCAGGAACAAGAGTGTGACAAGCATAATTGAACTCCAAGAGAGTTCTGGCCATCACATTTAAAGGGACAGCACACCTTTTTAAATGTCTTCCTTCCATAGGAAATAATGAAGGATAAGGGCACCTTTTTTTGGGGCTCATAGAATTGGACCCCCTGGTCCAATCGTTTTGAAATTTGGGGGATACTTTGGGGAGAGGCACTAGATACTATATTGAAAATTTGGTGCCTCTACCTCAAAAAACAGCTCCCCCAGAGCCCCCAAAACCTCCAGATCAATTCCCCATTATACCCTATGAGAAGACGTTTCCCTCTCCCCCCCCTCCCCCCCCGCCCCCCCCCCTTTCTGGGAAATCTGATGCAGGAGACAGAACTCACTCACCTCCGGAGGTGCAAAGGCACATGGTCCTTTGGGGGCGTGGCTGGGCTCCCCTCCCTTCACCGGCCAGCTGACTGGGGGCGGGAAGCAGCCTGAGAAAACGGAAGAGCTCTGGCTGCTGCGATCGGGGCTGGGTGGGAAGGGCTGCCGTTCTCCCCCTCCCCCCCCCCGCTTTCCCTTTTATGGCCAGCGGGAGGAGGAGGCTCCAAATCGGGGGTCTCCAGGCCTAGGGGGGATTTGGGACCCCTATGCCAATCCCCAGATGGCACCTGGCAATCTCCGACTATTACAATTTATCTCCAGTTGACCAAAATCAGTTTCCCTGGAGGCAATCCAGAGCTCAGTGTTTTTCAGGCTTGCCTAGGAACCTTATTGCTTTGTCAAAAATAGCCCCTTGGTTACTTGTGCATGTGCTATCCTTCATAAATTACACTACCTTTATATATATTATCCTTTATATGAGCCCGCTTGTGGAATAGGGTGGGAAATAAATCTAAATTAAATTAAACTAATAAACCAGATCTGAAATGTAAGCCAGTGGCTTCTTTCTCCTTTAAGTGCAGGGGCAAGAGGCAGCAGAAGAATATATTTCCCCCTTTATTATTTGGATTCCCAGAGTGGCTTTGGTACAGACTGAAAAGTGAGCTCTGTTCATACAGAGATATATCTGCCCATTCTAAATTATACACATCAACAGCATAGGCTCTGAAAGTAATTTAAGAATTGTAAACTTTTTTTAAAAAAAAATCTTCTTTTCGAAGTAATCTCATCACTGCATTCTATTAAAGAAAGAATGATTATGAATTAAATTTTCTCTCCTTCGATCGGCACCAATGGCCCTGGGATTCTATAGAAACATGATAGCAGATAACATGCTAATTTCTCCATATGCAACATGTAGATAAAGATTTGCCACAATAAAGATTTGGTAAAGTAAAACTGAAACAAAACAATTCTCCTTTTCCACATCTCCCTTCAGAAAAAGAGACCAGCTGGAGAACACCAAGGGTGTTATCTAGTGCAGCATCCAGTTTCATAGTATCTTGACTAAATCTTGCAATTGGTAAGAAGCCCAGTTTAAGCATTGTTGCACAGGAAAGACAAATCATGTTTATGAGCTAACAATTCTAGATGTTAGATGTTTTTAAAGAATACAAAAGACCACAATTAAAGCATAACTGCAACTGGTCTCACTTCAGAAACCTCTAATATTGTGTTACAAGAAAATTAGTATGTCTGGAATAAGAGATTCCTTTTCATTGTTTAACATGTATCTTCTACCAACTTGTAAGTGTTAAATTTATCCAACACTGATTTTATATTAATGAATTGATGATATTTACTCTGTACATTGAGTCACAATGTGTGCCTTATTTACATAGAAAAGAGGCATTGAAATCCATTAAATAAATAAATACAAAAATACATATATTCCTGTCTTCAGCAAAGAATGCAATAAGCTAAAATGTATCAAGTCTGCAAGTACACAGTAGTGGTACTTGAATTCAATCCAACATTTAGTTAAGATTTTGACAGTCGAAAATAGGGGTGGCCAAACTTCCTTAATGTAAGAGCCACATAGAATAAACGTCAGATGTTTGAGAGCTGCAAGACAGGAAGGAAGGAAGGAAGGAAGGAAGGAAGGAAGGAAGGAAGGAAGGAAGGAAGGAAGGAAGGAAGGAAGGAAGGAAGGAAGGAAGGAAGGAAGGAAGGAAGGAAGGAAGGAAGCCACACAATATGTGTGGAAGAGTACCTTGTCCCATGTAAGTTTGGCCATCCCTGGTCTAAAATAAATATTTTAACAAACAATTCTAATAGCTTTTATTTTCTTCCTTCTACAAGCCCACCACATACCTGCCAAGCAAACAGTGCTCACCTCTAAAAAAAGCACAAACAGAAGGCAGATTTCACATATATTTGATTTAACACACTCGGCAAAGCTGTACCTTTGATAAATCTCTGAAGTTGCTAGGAAGTGTAAGGTCCAGTTCTTCTGATTCATAGTTTGTGATAACCCAAGGAAATACGGGGTATTGGTTTAAGTCATTATAAGTACGTCCTGGTAAACAAGAAAAATACTTTATTCAGAGTTAAAGGAACTCGTAATCCTAATTATCCTATTTGATATTTTCATCATATGATATTATTAGATAATCTAATAATTAATACATCATACAAACCATGAGTACAAGGATGATAAGTTTTCTCATTTCTCCTAGAAGCCCCTAACTGGGGATTTGGGAAGCCTCATGGACAAAATTCAGAGCAGCTCCGATGGCTGCAAAAAGAAAGGCAAATCAGATGAGCTTTCCTCCACTTTCCTTTTCTGTTAGCGTACCTTCCACTGGTACAAAAGTTTCCACTGGAAGACAATGGAAACAGGAATGTTTTAACTCAATTCTCCATCCTCCTGCAGTACCTTGTCCCATGTAAGTTTGTTCCTCAAACTTCCCAGGCCCCTTTAGGAGATTACAAGGTAATGCACTTCATAGGATCTACATTGCCAGATCTGGGTAGGGAAATCTTGAGATTTCATGGTAGAGTCCGGGAAGGGTTAGGGCTATGGAAGGACATCAGTGGGCATAATGCCATAGAGTCCACTCTCTAAAACAGCCATTTTCTTCAGGGGAAGTGATGTCTGATGTCTGGAGACTAGCTGCATTCTGGAATATCTCCAGGCCCTACTTGGAGGTTGGCAACCTTAGACCCAGAATTTACAGTTTTCTTATCTTTCCTAGCATTCCAGACTGCAATTAGATGGAATGCTTTCAAGAGTGAAACTAAGATTCTTCTGAGTATTTCTAAAATGCTGAAGCTACCCATGTGAAGGCCAAAAATGCTTACAAAGAACATAAATTTTCATACAGAGATTGTAACACACATCAACTGCTTCCAGTGCAGACAGCCTAATCCTTTGGAAACAGTATTGCCATATTTGTTTATTTTGGTCACCAATTGTGAGACAGCTGTCTAAGATTCAAACTAGTGCTACAAAGATAACAATAAGCTTAAAATAAAAAAGGATTACAAAAATAAGCAAAACAAAGTCCCAAGGCATGATTTATGGAGACAAGAATTTTCAGAGGCTAGCAATTTTCAATTCGTAAAACCCCTTTACATAATCAGTTTCTTAGTCTTTGAGGTGCCACAGAACTTTTAGTTATTTTATTGCCAAAATAAGTCTGTGGTTCCAGAAAAACGGATAATGAAGGAAAATAATTGTTTTGCCAAGCTACAAAAGAAAGGTCAAGCAGCAGTATTTCATACAACAAAAATTACATAGATTCAGTGCATAGGGATTACGGATGTTAAATAAGTTTTAGGGTATTTGGCCTTTGAAAACACTAATAGGCAGCTGCAGAAGGAGAGGCAGCATTTATACAAAAAGAGAACTGAGTATCAGTACTGTTGTCTTTAATAGTCGGGGGGTGGGGATCCCAAAATGAATTTTTGCTTATATTATTCTTTCTCAAGCATCTCTATCATTACCTGCTATAGTATTCAGAAACATGAGATATTCAAAGTTTGAAATTTCTCTGTGCTGCCATCGCTGGGTCATATTTGAAGCTTTAAAAATCTGACGTGGACTCGCCAGAGAAATGCGTCTGAAAGATAAAATATGTTGGGTGAGACATTATCAGGTTCTCCAAAATCCATTTTAAAAATGAGAAGTGGACTCGCCAGAGAAATGCATCTGAAAAATAAAATATGTTGGGTAAGACATTATCAGGTTCTTCAAAATCCACTTTTAACTAAGTTGTTTCCCACCATTGATAATTTTATTTATATTTAAGCAAATTTAATGCTTAATGTATGGTGTCTACAGAGCATTTCACATGTACATACTAGTGAGTTCGTTTTTCCACGTGATCCCTCACATCTATGAGATCATAGAATTCTTTGCTACTATGGCCATGGAGAAAGCAATGCATTTAGTTACAGCCTGTTTACATTGAGACTTGTCCAGTCAATTCTATTCATAGAAAGAGAATACATAGAGAAGTATGTCCCTAATGTGAACTAATATTTTATTGCATTTATTAGTATTTCATGTAGAATCACAGAATCATAGAGTTGGAAGAGTCATCTAGTCCAACCCCCTGCACAATGCAGGAAACTCACAAATACCTCCCCCTAAATTCACAGGATCTTCATGGCCATCTAGCCATGAAGATCCTTCAAGGAAGGAGAAACCACTACATCCCGAGGAAGCCTGTTCCACCGAGGAATCACTCTGTCAGGAAGTTCTTCCTAATGTTGAGCTGGAAACTCTTTTGATGTACTAGTAACCAGTACTGAGTTACTTATGTATTGTGCTTCATTGTCAATCACAAATTGGTTGCAGAGGCCATAGAGCCAACTTTTTCTTTTCTTTCTGGATCAGAATTTCTGACTATATTCATTTATAGTATTCATGGGGAATTGTGCATGGATTCTGACCTATCTGGAACATAAAATCAGACTTTCTTTCTTTGAATCACTTTCTGCTTCCTCATCTCACAACATATACATTTAGAATACAACAGGTATAGTCTCACTTTAACTTTCATTTTGGGATCACAATTTATCTATTCTAGTTTTTCACATTTTACAATAAACATGCATTCTGTTAATAGCACAGTTATTTTATTTCATTTTAATAGTAGATGGCTGCTTGTATCATATGCAATGAAAGTGAAGCTGAAATTCAAAATTGGTAACTTTCTTGCCACCATTACAGTTGTAAATGTTCCCAAAATTATGCCCTGATGGTTCAGGAGGTCCCCAGGAATATCTCAGGAGCAGTAAGAAAGAAGAATTAGCAAAAATCTCTCTCTCTTTCACCAACAGAAGTGTCTACTGTGAGTGTAAAAGGAGCTCAGGATCCAACCACTAAATGTGAGAAAGAAGCCAATTGTATCTACATGGTGTATTCTAAAAAAGCCCCCAGAAAATAGTTCAAGGATGGAATCAAGACCATTCTTTTCCATTAATTTTCTCATTAATTTATTTAGAAAACTTGTATGCCATCTCTCCAGAACTACTCAAGGCACTTCACTGTAACAACAGTAAATAGAGTCATCAGCAGGGGTCTCCTTACATCCTTTCAGGAGATCAGAAGTGATCTTGGGAATATTCAGGCCTACTTCCGGTTGGAGGTGACACTCTGGTTTTTAGGCAAAACTTTATGGTAAATTCAGCTTCAAACCATAGAATTTTGTCCAAAAAGCGGA
This sequence comes from Heteronotia binoei, assembly GCF_032191835.1. Classification (NCBI taxonomy): domain Eukaryota; kingdom Metazoa; phylum Chordata; class Lepidosauria; order Squamata; family Gekkonidae; genus Heteronotia; species Heteronotia binoei. Next base: position 57,850,212 of record NC_083231.1, on the reverse strand, counting down.
ACATTGCCCCCAACCAGAAGTAGGCCTAAAACCAGAAGTAGGCCTAGAAAGGTCAATTGAGGGTGGGATTTCCCCCAGCCAGCCAGCTGGCTTGTGGCAAGCAAGAGCCTGCAAAAGTGGGGTTTCCCCTGCTCCCAGAGAGGAATGACAACCCTATTATTCAAAGCACTATTTTCCTTTAAAAATGTCCCTGTACATTTTTAAATATGTCTGGTCATACCTAGTCTGCGGCAGCCCAAAACTGGTGCCAATTCCAACACGAGGTAAGCAATTGACAACTTTTTTTACTGTTGCAGCATCTGGGAAGTTGAACATGACAGCAACTGTGGGCAGAAAAATGGAGGCATTATTTACTATCCTTTATAAATTAAAAGACCGAACTCTGGAAATGAATTGTACATATCTCTACATGATATTTTCAATACAATGCCATTTAAACATTATCTGTTAACTTGAATTCACATTAAAAAGTTTCACTAGCTACTACTACAATTAAGACAGCAGGAAGTATAAAGTAAGGGACTGACTTAACATGGAAACTTCTGTTTTCATTTTATGCTGTTTATTGTTATAACAATATGGTGCAAAACTGTTTCTGTAAGTAGGCTTCCCAACCCCCCCCGCCCTGCGAGGGACCCCCGAATTTGCAGCCTCCTCCCCCGCTCTCCAAAAATCCGGAAGCGGGGGGGGGGAGGGGAGAACATGCCTGTAGGCATCATGTCGTTGTAGAGCTCCTGATCCGTTTGTAAAATGTGTGCCCCTTTAAGGCTGCACAGGAAACAGGAAACATGAAGGGCTTCATTGGAAAGGGTCAGTAACAGTTTCCATGGAGAAGGGACCCTCCCTTTCTTTTGCTTTCGTTTTCACAGCAAGCAAAATTCTGCAGGAAGAAGATCTAGTAAGTATTTGTGTGTGAGAGAGAGGGAGGGGGCAGGGGGTTCCCTGGTTTGGAGGCCCTCCCCCACTTTAGAAAGCGTGGGAGGGAAATGTCTACTGGGCAATCTATTATTCCCTATGGAGAACGATTCCCATAGGGAATAATAGGGAATTGATCCGTGGGTATTGGGGGCTCTGGGGGGGCTATTTTTTAAGGTAGAGGCGCCAAATTTTTAGTATAGCATCTAGTGCCTCTCCTCAAAACACCCCCCAAGTTTCAAAACGATTGGACCAGAGGGTCCAATTCTATGAGCCCCAAAAGATTATGCCCCTATCCTTAATTATTTCCTATGGAAGAAAGGCATTTAAAAAGGTGTGCTGTCCCTTAAAATGTGATGGCCAGAACTCCCTTGGAGTTTAATTATGCTTGTCACATCCTTGTTCCTGGCTCCACCCCCAAAGTCTCCTGGCTCCGCCCCCAAAGTCCCCAGATTTTTCTTTAATTGGACTTGGCAACCCTATCTGTAAGACCCCAAGGTTCTTCCACACTACAACTTCAAGTGAAACTTCTTTAGTGTACTGAGCTGTTCAGCTTTTATAGCCATGCTGACAAAATAATTCAGAGAGCTTTTAAAAACAAAACGCTTACATGCATCTATCAGACGTATATCAGTTTTCTGACTGTAATCAATTTTACCATAACACCATCAAAACTCTGGCTGGAAGGAAGTACATGCAGCATTACCCAGCAAAAATTAAGAAGTCATCAGTTTTCTGCTTTGCCTCTAAAGACCAAACTAGATGTGATAGTGTCCTTGTGCTTGCCATGAGGAACACTACCAACATTTTAAAATACCTGTAATTTAAAATGCCACAAGGAGCAGAGGTGTGTGATCATTTGCCACTTGAATAAGGCTGGCGGGAACCTCAGCCTGATGCACTGTTGGCCCAGTCAAAGCCATATCATCATTAAAATGGCAGTGGTGTCACTGCAGTGTCGATGAAGATGCTATCACTTCATGGCTCTAAGGTGCATGCTATTGCTCCATTTAGCAAGGATGAAAGTATTTTCCCTTTCTTCCTGAACCTGTTGCTCAATTCAGCAGAAACAGCTGCTAGTTGAGGGATATTTGTTCCCCCTTTCTTCCTTGCAATAATGAGATGCTCAGTGTTTTCACCTTCATGACTGAACAAGGGGTTACCATTTTCCTGTCAAATCCCTGGACTGTGAAGGCTAAAGCTATCCAGGAACATTACTTTTCTCTTCAGCTTTGGAAAAACTGAAGGGTGATTCACTCAAGATAAATCTGAATTTTGTAGACGGTTCATGAGAGTGATAATTGGGGGAAACCAAAACCTAGTAAAAGCAATGATAAATGTGGTAAATGTAATCACCTGCCTGGCAAATCAGAATTACCACATACTCTCATTTTTAAAAAAGGGGGGGAAACCTTGCCATTCCATGGCAATAAGGAAACAAAATCTCTTCAATAAAAGTCCCTTTAAGATATCCCCTTTACTTATTCATATAGACAAAGCAATGTTTTGTAAAGCAAAGATGATCAGGAAGAATGTCAACAATAGCCCTTTCCTGAAGAGAAAAAGAGAGAGAGAGAGAGAGAGAGAGAGAGAGAAGAATGCTTCAGAAGCCAGACAGATATTTTATATCTGTGACAGATGGCATGGCATAGATGTGTAACATCTGCAACTACTTTCTGGGATCTTTCAGCATGTTTTAACATTATATTTAATACCACTTTTTAAAAACCCTGAAATATAACACTGAAACAGGCTTGAGGTGAGGTTTGGCTCAGACACTAAGCTAAACCATGGCTCAGCACTTCCTGGATCCACCTGAAAGTCTGGCTAACATAATCCCTTCCTCAACAAGCATGCTGAAAGACAGTTACCCCCTCTGTCATGGCAAACCATAGCTTGTCATTATCTCTGCATTAGAAAACTGGGGTTTGTGCCTGTTCTGACAAACTAGCAATGGAAGGAATGGTTCATTCCCAGTTTTCCATCCTGGTTTCTGAAGCAAACACAAATCATAATTTGCCATTTCTTATATAATAGCATCTCCCCCTTCTGTTTCCTATGTCTGTCCTTTCTATGTACTGCAATAATATATATATTGTATTTAATTATTTGTATCCTGCTTTATTTCCAGTAAGGACCCAGAGTTTACTATTAAAAAAGGAAGAAAGCATAAGAGGAAATAAAAGAAAGCTAAGAGCAAAAGGACAAGAGCCCTTTGGCTCACTCCTTTGGGCACACCAAAGTCTTAAATACTTGTGAAGCAGAAGGAAAACAACATTTCCTAGAACAGGGACCCCCAACATTTTTTAGCCTATGGACACCCTTTGAATTCTGACACAGTGTAGTGGGCAAAGCCACAAATGGCTCCCACAAAATGGCTGCCACAGCTTATTTTCAGTCACACTGATGGTGGAAAGTGCTGTCAAGTCATAGACAACTTATGGAAACCCTGTAAGGTTTTCAAAGCAAGAGACATTCAGAGGTGGCCATTGCCTGCCTCTGCATTGCAACCTTGGACCTCATTGCTAATAAGGACAGCTCTGTTTAGCTTCTGATATCTGACAAGATCAGGCTACCCTGGGTTGCCAGGTCTGACTCAGGAAATATCTGGGGACTTTGGGGGGTCAAGACAGGAGCAAGGTTGTGACAAGCATGATTGAACACTGAAGGGAGTTCTGGTCATCACATTTAAAGGGACCATGTTCTTTTTAAATGCCTTCCTTCCATTGGAAATAATGGAGGATGGGGGCACCTTCTTTGGGGGCTCATAGAATTGGACCCCCTGGCCCAAACTTTTTTAAACTTTGGGGGGGGGGGGTTAAAGACAGGCACCAGATGCTATGCTGAAAACATTGTACCTCTACAAAACAGCCCCCCAGAGTTCCAGATACCCATGGATCAATTCTCCATTATATCCCAGGGAACTGGTTTCTATAGGGTATGGAGAGCCCAACAGACACTTCTTCCTCCCCCCTTTCTGATAACCCTGAAGCGGGGAAGGACCTCCAAACCAGGGGATCCTCTGCCCTCAACAGGGGATTGGCAACCTTACATCCAGGTCAGGATGTTTACAAAATTACAAACACTAGAATAATAAACTATTTTTTAAAAAATAGGAAGATAATTCAACAGAGCAATAAAAAGCCACAATATCAAATTAACAATTTCACTAAAAGCACACATCACAGTACAAGCATAAAGAACAATAAATAATGCAATAAGCAGTTACAGAATGAAAATTTACATTGGAATTCAATTTAATTAAAAATTAAATTTAAATTTTAGTCAAATTATGATATATATAGATAGATAATTTCTCAATTTAAACATAATTCACTATTTTGTAAAAAAAAAAATTAGCAAAATGTAATACATCTAATGCAGAATGGTAGTATTTACATAATTCAAAGTCTAAGGTCCCGTTCCCAGTATACGATTACCTCTGTTTGCCATAAAGATTTCCAAAGCCGTATTTTGTAAGAGATATCGTCGAGAAAAGACTGATCGAATCTCTGAGAACAACCATTTTCCATGCAGTCCTTCTGTATAAGCAAGTATCTAACAAAAAGACAGAGATGGGAAGGTCATTTTTAACCTCAAAAACATAAATAAAACTTTCCAACCTTTGTGAGTCTGGCACACTGCAAATACTCATGTCCTGTTCCCTGCCTTTTCTTTTAGGGTTGGTACTTGGGATCTGTACTGAGTCTGTACATGGCTAGACACTGGATTTTGGTTTCTGTATATGGTTGCATTCTCTCAAACAAGTAAAGATTACAATGGCAAAAGAGAAAACAATGAATATCTAAACATAAATGTAAGCTTTCACCATACTCAGAATTACAGGTCTTATAGCAAACTCAACTTTGATTTTTTAATAACTGTTTCTATTTTCCAATTGATCCAAATTAATGCTGCGTATATACCAGTGGTTCACCATTACATATACATTTGACATTTGTAAGCACAAAGCAGACACTTGCAAAGGAATGGAAGTATCGGTAAATGTGTTATTTAACCATATGTTCACCAAGTGATCTCAAGGTGTTTTGCAGACATGCATCTCTGCTACACAGTCTCTAGCAGTACAAAAACTTGTGAACATGATTATTCTTACCTAGACAATTAAGTCTTAATTATATATACTTGGGACATAATATTGTTTGGTACAACATACTAGATAAATCAAACACATATTCAGGTGAAATCACTACTTCACTTTAACACAATGCAGAATATTTATTTTAATTTCTACAGAAGTGGATTGCATTCCTGTAGTTTCTGCAGATACCTTCAATACCATCAACCGTGGTACCATTCTAGATTATCTAGTGGGAATGCAGCAACTCCAGTCCTTCCTGGAGGGTAGTTTTCAAAAAGTGGAGCTGGGAAACTGTTGGCCATTGGTATGACAACACTCAGTTCTCTCCCTGTTTTCTATCCAGTTCCAAGGAGGTGGTAGAAGTACTAAACCCATGTCTGGAAATGGTGATGGATGAACAAGCAAACAATCCAAACAATCCAGAAGCACTGTGGGTTGGATACATAGATGATTCACAAATAAGCATATAGCATGTACTGAATGGGGTTGCACCCCCCTGAAAGAGCAGCTTCTCAAACTAAGGGACCCCATGGACTTTTTTGTCCCTAAATAAGCATGTGAAAGAGATGGTTGACGGTGCTTTTTGCTATATTAGGCTGGTGTGCCTAGTGAAGACATTCTTGTGGAAAGCAGACCCTGGGGCCACCATAATGCACACTTAGGTAACTTCCAACTGGACTATTGTAATGCACTCTTCATAGAGCTTCCTTTGAAGATGAGAACTTCAGCTATTTCAGAATATAGAAGCCAAAGTGCTAACTGGGGCTCATTGCAATGACCATGTAACACCAGTTCTGTACCAACTATATTAACTTCCAATCTCCTCCAGACCCAAGTGATGTTTTTGTCCTCTAAACCTGTTTAAGCCCAAAGTATCTGGAGGGTTTTCTCCAACTTATATAAACATGCATATATTATAAGACTGTTCAGCAGGGGTGCTGCTGCAAGAACCCATATTTCCTGAACTACATTTCTTGACTATCAGTCATTTCAGATTGTCACTATTTATTCCAGTAATAAAAAAGATATACAGAAGTTTCTCAAATCAATATCTAGATATTGGGGGACTACTCTTAGTTCAGCTTGTCAAATCACATATATGGGTAAATTTCTGACAAAATTATGAATGAATGTAGAACTGGGCTTCCATTAGAACCCTGAATATAAATGACAAAGCTCTAGCAAGCATCAAACCATTTCAGAAGCATTAACTAGACAAAGTTATCAGTTCAGATGCAGCTGAGGCCTATCTGAAGCTCTTGGAATAGTATCTGCCTGGTCTGTAGATTCACTTCAAAGTCTCTGGAGTTCAATTAAAACTGGATTAGGTGAAAGCAGGCCTTCTTTGGGACTTTCTCTTCTCAGAAACTCTACACATACTGACAGTACCCTAGACAGAGGTCTAGCCCTCCAATGAACCGGTTGCTATAGAAACTGCATCATTATCACTGCTCTGCTGTTATAACACCAACTGTATTAGTTTGAAAGACACTGAAGAAACATGGCTTCCTTTAGTGTGTGCTACTTAGGAAATCTTGGAAACCTTACCTGCCTTATTCTTTCTTCATAAATCTAGTATACATTTTCAACCAACAGTCAATGTTAAAGTATTTCTAAAGTAGAAAGACATGAAACTCCCAGTGTCCCCTTCATAAAATAGAACTGAAATGTTCATCTAAAGATTAAATAATTTAGCTTTAACACCAAAACCCTACCTTCACCAACCATGTAACCTCTCTTCTTAAAAGCTACATTGTTTTGCATTTATTTTAAACACCAGTCAGTGCTTCTTTGACAAAGAGAGGGCCAAGAGAACAAATAACTAATTGGAACTTTATGAAAGGCATAACCTCACATCCAAGCACGACAGAAGCATTTTAAACAAAGTAATTAATGCTGGTTTTCCACAGAAGGAAGCCACTTACATGAAAGTGTCAGAATATTATTTGCTCATTATATTTTTATCCCACCTTTCCTCCAGGGAGCTCATAGTGGCACACATGGTCCCCAACTCCCCACTCATCCTTTTTTGTTCTCTCAACAACTATGTTAAGGTGCGTTGGCTCAAGCAGAGTGACTGACCCACTCTTACCTAACAAGCCTTATTGCATAATGGAGTTTCAACTGAATCCCTCCCATTCTTGGACTGGGATCTGAAAGACCCACATTTGAATCCCTACTCCACCATATAAGCTCATCAGGTGACCAGTCACACACTCTCAGCCTAACCTTTCTCACAGGGCTGTTGTGAATATATAATGGAGGAGGAAAGAGCAATGTAAGCAGCCTTGGATCTCTAATTGGGAGAAAGGCATGGTATAAATAAAGTAAATAAATAAATACATTTTTACCATTATACCACAATTGAAATAAGAATGCGTACACCCACACACTTATAGCTGTAGGGGCATCCTGAATGTAACTGTTAACTATGTAACATAATATTAAAAATAATATTTAAAATGCATGCCTAGGAGTGAATACTTCATCCACATATAAATTAAAAGCAGATCACAGAGTTTCCAGACACAACACAACACATATAATATGTATTTCTCTGGTATACACATGAAATTAACTGCCCAGGTTTTTTCCCTCTGCATGCAGATCTGTAGAAGCCCATTCTCAAAAACTTAACAAGAGCTCCATTGATCTCTGCAAAGTAAGTACAGTAATGTTCCTTCAAGTAGTAAGGGACTGACTCTTTTTTTTAGCTTGTTGTTGTTGCTGTAATCAGAGACTACCCATCACAGAGAAGGCTTCCCTCATACACCTTGACTCATATAAACCTAATAACAAGTGATACGTTTAGGGTTGCCAAGTCCAATTCAAGAAATATCTGGGGACTTTGGGGGTGAAGCCAGGAGACACCGGTGGTCTGGACAGTGGGTCGGTCCGACTACTGGGACGTAACAAAGCTGAACATCCCCGGGCGGGACCGGCTTCCCTGTTTAGAGTGCACGCTGCAGCACACGCCTCCCAAAGGCCGCCTCCGCTGAAGCCCATTTATCCACTTTATAGTGCCTGGTAAAGGTATGTACCGATTTCCAAGTTGCTGCCTTACACACAGCTTCTAAGGACGGAAAGGACCGGTACACAGCTGATGTTGCAGCACCCCTTAGAGAATGGGCCGTGATCCCATCTGGAGGGGTTTGACCTTGGGCCTTGTAAGCCAAAACAATACACTCCCGTAGCCACCTGCTAAGGGAGGAAGTGGAGACCTGTCGCCCTGCGACTACTTGCTAAATGAAACAAACAATGCATCAGACTTCCTCCAGTCTTTTGTGCGATCAATGTAAAAACTAAGTGCCCTCCTAACATCTAAACAGTGCAGCTCCCTTTCCTTGGGAGACTGGGGGTTGGGACAAAAATTTGGAAGAACCAACTCCTGGGACCTATGAAAGACAGAATTAACTTTAGGAATGAAAGATGGGTCTGGCCTCAGCACCACCCTTTCATTATGGAAAACACAAAGCTCCTAGTCGACCGACAGGGCCCTTAACTCAGACACTCTCCGTGCTGTAGTGATACCCACTAGAAAAATTGTTTTTATAGTCAGTTCCTTCAGTCCACAGGAAGCCATAGGTTCGAAGGGACGCCCACACAACGCAGTTAGTACTATATTCAACTTCCACAAGGGGAATCTATGTACCTGTGGGGGCTTAAGGAGAGCAACACCCTTCAGGAACCGTTTAATGTGCGGATGCGCTGACAAGGACTTACGTCCCCGCACCCCCTGTATAGATGATATGGCTGCCACCTGACGCCGTAGCGTGCTGGTAGAAAGCCCCTTGTCTGCCCCTTCCTGAAGAAAACCTAGAATACCATTTACCTTCACCTTCATCGGATCCCACCCCCGTAAGGTAGACCACGAAGCAAAAACCTTCCAGGTGGAACACTTACGCGATGCTAACATAATGTCCACCACTCTGGTGCTACAACCTAGTTCCTTGAGCTGTAACCGCTCAACTTCCAAACTGTCAATTGCAACATGTCTGGTTGAGGATGAGACATGCTGCCCTGTGTCAGAAGGTCGTCCCTCCCTGGCAGCTGCCAAGGAGGCTGAATAGACAACCTCAGGAGCTCCTGGAACCATGACCGTCTCGGCCAGAAGGGAGCCACCAACACCATCTCCGCCTTTAGTTCCACCACCCTCTGTAACACCCTGGGTAATAGAGGAAGGGGCGGGAAGGCCTACACTAGTCCCGTCGGCACTGAGGGCATCGGTTCCTTCTGCCCTTGTGTCTCTGACCTTGGCAAAGAACCTGTCCACTTGGCAATTTTCTGCCGTGGCAAACAAGTCCACCGACACAGGTCCGTACCTGTCCACTATTAGATGGAAGGTGTCCCTGTGTAACATCCACTCTGTTTGGTCCAGCCAGTGTCTGCTGAGCCAATCCGCTAGCAGATTGTCCTTCCCTGGAACATGCACCGCTTTGATTGACAGGAGATTGACTTCGGCCCACTCGAAGAGAACCTTCGCCTCGGCATGAAGTGATTTCACCCTGGTTCCTCCCTGTCGATTTACATATGCTTTGGCGGTTGAGTTGTCCGTTTTCACCAGGACATGGTGACCCCTCAGAACTGCCTGCAACCCTAACCGGATCGCCCTGAGTTCCAGGAAGTTGATACTGCGCTTCATCTCGTGAGGCTCCCACTGACCCTGGATCATTTGATCCTGTGAGTGAGCCCTCCAACCCTATAAACTGGCATCTGTAGTCATGCAAACCCTCTGAGGTTCGCGAAGCGGGTAACCTGGACTGAAAAGACCCGGGTTCAACCACCACTGTAACTGGGACGTCACCTCTAACGGTAGTGTCACCAGTTTGGGAATTTTGTTCCTTATAATCTCCTGAAAAGGCCGCAGAAAAAATTGTAGGGGATGAGTGTGGAATCTGGCCCAAGACAGTAGATCCTGAAAGGATACCATCATCCCTAAGACTTGTGCTAACTTCATGACTGGCACCTTCGGTTGCTGTAACACCCCTTGCAGAAGGAGGCAAAACTTCTCCCGTCTCTCTGGGGTTAAGAAGACTCTGTCCACCTTTGTATTTATTTCCACTCCCAGATGCACTAGTATCTGAGAGGGAAGCAGATTGCTCTTCTCTAGGTTCACCACGAAGCCGTGAGAGCGCAACATGGTCACTGTCTGCTGCATGCCCTCCAGGCATTGCTGGTGGGACCCTGCCTTCACCAGAATGTCGTCCAGGGAAGGAAATAGGCCACACCCCGCAATCTCAGCTCCGCCACCAGGGTCACCAGAATTTTTGTGAATACGTTTTGGTCTGCGCAGACTGCAGACCAAACGGCAGGGCTCGATATTGAAAATGCTTCCCCCCGTAGGAGAAACGTAGAAAACTTCTGTGTGATTCCCGAATGGGAACATGCAAGTAGGCCTCTGACAGATCCAAGGAAGCCAGAAAATCCTGAGGCTGAATCGCTAGCAATACTGACCGTAGTGTCTCCATCTTGAAATGTTTTGTCAGGATGAACTTGTTGAGCCATTTCAGATCCAGAATGGTTCTGAACTCCCCGTTCTTTTTGGGAACTAAAAATATCACCAAATAGACCCCCAAACCCTGTTGAAGTACCGGGATTGCCTCCACTGCCCCTATATTCACCAAGTGCTGAATGGCCGACAACATTGCTCTGTGAGCAGATAAATCTTTTTTCCGGGGAACCCCTCGAAAATGGTTGGGGGGAAGAGAGTGGAATTCCAAGGTGTAACCTTGTTCCACTACTTCTAGAACCCACTTGTCCTGAATTGACTGATTCCAAATGTCTGTGAAAAGGGAAGGACGACCCCCTATTTTGTTTGTCGGCTGGCGAGAGGCATAGTCACTGGGATCCTCCTTTCTTGGAGGGATTTTTGGAACTCTGATCTGCCTTCCCAGAGTAATATGGTTTGGGATCACGCCCCTTCTGCTGCCACTTGCCTCTGAAGGGACAAAAGGAACCTGGTCTGGATGATTTCTTCGAATCTCGAAAGGAAGGAAAGGACTTCCTCTGTTTCGACTCTTTACTCTTGGAAGGTAAAACCTTCTTTTTAGCCTTGTTCTCAATGAGGTATCTATCTAGACCCTCCCCGAACAACAAGGCTCCTTTAAAAGGCACCGCTGCCACCCTGGCTTGGGCTGCAGTGTCTACCTCCCAATTACGCAACCAAATGTTGCGTCTGGCAGCTACCCCACATGCCATGGCCCTGGCCGCCAGTTGCATGGTGTCTAATGAACTATCTGCCACGAAGGCAGCGGATAAAGCAATCTTTTTTTTTTTTAAACTCGTCCTTGAACTCCTTAGGAGCTCCACTGTCTGCTGCTGCCAAGTTATTAGACCACGTGCACATTGCTCTGGCAAACAATGAAGACGTAGTGGCTGCCTTGATGGCCCAAGATGTCGCTTCAAACTCTTTGCGTAAGGCCTGCTCAACCCTCCTATCGCATGGATCCCTGGGTAAACCATCTGCGTCCATAGGAAGGACCGAATTGAAAATCAGGCTAGTTACAGGGTCATCCACTGTTGGTAACTTTAATCTCTTAGTAGCCTGTGGAATAAGCGAATAAAGTTTGGAGAGAACCTGTTGGTTTGCTTTAGGCTTAGTCGGACGTTCCCATTCCGCTTTGACTAAGGCAAAAAAGGCCGCAGGCAAAGGAACCCCTGTCTGAGCACAGCTCAATTTTGGCATCATCTCCCCTGAACCTGTGGGGAGATCAGGATCCAACTCCTCATTTTCTTTAGGAGTGGGTACAAAGTTGAGGGTCCTCAGTACTTTGGGAAGCAATTTTGAATAGTATTCAGAAGGAAAGAGCCTAGATTGAACAGTGTCAGTCTGCTCCTCCTTGTCTGACAGTTCACCCTCCTCCTTATCTGACTGCTCAGAGTTTTCTGATTCCTCAGCTGAGCTCAAGAGGGGGGAATCCAAACCCAAAGGAGGCTTGATCTTAGAGCGTCCTTCCATAGTGTCACTGGGACTAATATCTCTGCCCCTTTTCCCTCCATCCTTCTTTTTTGGTTGTAGGGAAGCAGGGGAGTCCAGCTGCTGACGAAGGTCCTGTCCCAACTCTTTTAGCAGCTCTTTCTTAAGCCAAAGGACTAAATTTGACTTGGCATCCTCTCCTGTGAGGTCAAGATTCTGAGCCTCCTGTTGAGGAGTCAGAGCCCCAGACAGAAGAGGTAGATCACATTCGCTGTGTGAGTTGCTGTGTGAGCTAGCCGCCATTTTGTAGCTTCTCACGTCCCTATAAGGGAAGGAAAGGCAAAAGCAACTAAAAAAGAAGCGGGAAAAGGCTCAGAATGGAAGACAGAATGTCTCCGTTGCGCCCTCTATTGGGCCTTTTGGTATCTTGCCTTCCAGTCAGGAACAAACCCCCTCAGAGGCCTCTCTCTCTCACTCCTTTGCCAAGCCTATACGACTAGGCAGTCCGAAGGAGAGACAACACGGGCAGCCTGGGGACCCATCTGAAGCCCCGTGGACTCGCGCGCAGCCCTGTTGCTGTAGGGCGGCTTACCGCGCTGCCTCTGCGCTTGCCGCCTCTCTTTCCTTCCGGCTTGGTTCCAATCGCGACTGCGAGGGAACGAAGCGCTGTGGGCGTCTGCCGTTCGCTCAAGGTCTACTCGTGAGTAGACCCTGCAGACTGCCGCCACCGGTGTTGTTGGGACCGATCCCAACGCTTCCGGTCTGTTTTGTTTCAGTAATCCGGATCTTCTGCGCTTCTCAGCAAGCGCATGGAGAAAAACCGTCCTGCCTCGTGCAGGGCTGGGAGAAGAACTGGCGCGTCCTGGGTGGTATAGGCCACTCCCCCTCCGGATCGATTGGAGCACCCGACCCTGTGACGAGGAGGAGGAGCCTATACCCAGTAGTCGGACCGACCCACTGTCCAGACCACCGGAGAATGAAACGCTTATCAGCATTTGAATTAGACATTCAATGCAATTGTTGGTAGCACCACAATAGGACATGTGGGCAGCAATCCTAAACAGATTTACTCAGAAGTAAGTCCCATTTTATTCAACAATGCTTAGTAATTGGAAAAAGTTGTTAGGATAGTACCTCTAATCAATATTTCTCAGTTTAGATCACAGAGGAAGGTAACTTAGGCTGATCAAGAATTTTCTCATTAAAATCTGACTGTTAGCAGCAAGATATTTATCCTGTGAAAACAGTATTACAATTCACAATTTAATGTATATGGCATTTACACTTAATTATATAAATGACCATAAGGGATGTGAATAACTCTGTAAAAGGAAGTCTTTCCTTAAAGGCACATAAATTAATCAAACATAGAGCAAGAATCTGCTGTTAAAATGAAACAGATACATCAGGTAAACAGTTTTACTTCAATCAATGTTTGTCAGATGCTAATTCACATAGCTACTGAATTCTGTATCCTAATTTTCTCTTGCCCTTTATAGCTTCTGCAGAATAATAAACAATCTCATTCATTTCTTTCATGGGTGAGAAACTCAATTAAACATATTCATTATTTTAATGTTTCACTAGACATTTTAGCAAGCACAAAGAATTATAAATAAATAAATGTTATGTGACCTTTGCATCGATCAGACTAAAATGGTTCAGATCTCAGTAAGGAGGCTAGATGATTTGGGAAAGAAGCTCTTATGTTTTCTCTTCCAATTACTGCAGGAGATGATAAAACCACAGCAAATGATGTATCAGCTCATTTTATCTTATCGCTTTGGGGCTAGGTGACAATGAAGTTCATATTTCACCGGTTCCCATTGAAGATTGTGAAAATTACTTGCCCTCCTGACCTGAAATTTCACTAGAAGACAGAAATTTCTCTTCTGCAAAGTAATGCAATTTTTCAGATGTCAACCTTTAGCCCAGCTTTAAAAATTAATTTCATTTATATTAACCAATGATATTGATATTTTCACAGAATGCTCGTTGATACATGAAGCAGTGACTAGCAAATTGATGTTGTCTTAGATGGGACGATGCTCTTTTATTTTAAGCTGTTGTGGCAGACAGATTTAGAGCAAACTGAAATTCTTTTTTCATAATGCATTTCTTTTGTGCTGACCTGATGCACCTCAAAGCCCATGGTCTGTAAATTATTCATTGATTCTTCTGTAAGACCTTTGCTTTATTTCTAATTCTCTCCCATCTATTTTATTTTCAATTTTTTTAAAAAAACTGTAAAACATAGGGTTCCCTAAAATGCAGTAAGAGAAAGCAGGTGGGATGTATAAAGTCATGTAATTAATATGATCTCCATAACCAGCACAGCACCCTTAAATAGCATGCCTTGATTATGTTTACCTCTGTGTACCTTGCATGCTAGAAGCTTCAAAAAATACCCCTCCTCCAAATGTAAGTCCCAGATAAATTGGCATATTGGCCATAAGAGCATCCACCACAGATAGAACAGAATTCATAGGAGTTAGTCTGCTGAACCTGGGAAGGCATGGCACTTCTTAGACTAAGCCACCTGAAACCTGGAATGAATAGGCTTATCCTATTCATATATCAGTACACAGTCATATAAGGAAGGGCAAGATAGAGTCCACTACTAGAGTTGGCCATAACCACCTAGTCAATTTCCAAGTCAGGCTCTCTTTCATTTTGATTCCAGAGTCAAAGTTCAGTCCAAAGATCAGTTATTAAGAGACTAGAGTCCACTTCAAAGTGTTATACAGGAAGTAAGGTCCAACAGTTCAACGTCATTCACAAGTGCAGGAAGAAAAATGTCAGTCAAGAGCCAGTCCAAGGGTCACAGGAACAGAGCAGAGTTCAGAGCTGTGGTCGCTGAGTCAAGAGACTGGTGACTTGTAGCTTCTACAACATGCAGGCTCCCAGCACTGGGTACAGGCATCTCCTAGCAAGCCCTTGTTAACAGTCAGTTACTTGGGAGTACTGCTGCAACTACTCCAGGCTGTTATCAGCAAGAGCTAGTGATAGGCCAGGAGATGTGCACCGTGTCTCCTTGCTCTAAGCTCCCTTATCAACTTTTATCTCTGGTGCTCAAAGGGTGGAGAAGAGCCTGGTGGGCTGATCTCACTTAACTGGGTCTCATCTGCAGCATCAGGGCTAGGTGCTGGTGGGTCTGGGTCAGCTGCTGGCTGTGAGTCTTGATTAGTCTGTAGCCCTTCTGCCATCAATTCAGGGCTCACTACATGGAGCTCCTCTACATCTGAGGAGTCCCTAGCATTGCTTGTCTCAGGCTGACCCATGGCTGCCATATTCCTTTCCACCCATATCCCCTTCTGTAAAAAAAAAAATCCAACCACTGTTGTAAGCCTCCTGACATCCCCGGGGAGAGTAGGTTGGAGTTCTCTTTCTCCAGTTTCATTGCCACCTTGCTCAACCCTAGAGCAGGAGAGAAAAGCGTGGTCACATTTTGGCAGGAAGTGCACTCCTCCTTTGGCACTCAGAGCCATCTCGTCCCTTAGCTGCTCACTTGCAGAGGAAGAGGAGAATGAATTGGAAAGACCTCAATGTCCCAATATAGGGCCCTTAGAGCCCTGCTGGGCACATAATTCCTCCAGCAGCCCAGAGGACATAAATTCCCACTGACAGCTCCATTGCCCAGCTCCTCTGCTGTTTCCATAAAGTGCTGCAAAGCTGGAAATCCCCTGGGCTCTCTTGAGTGGAAGTGTGTTGCCTTAATGGCTTTGCAAGATACAGGAGATTGCTGAAGATAAATGCTGTAAAACAAGATGCTGGACTTCATTCAAAGTCAGCTCTGAAAATGAAAGTACTCAGAATTTTTCAAAAGTCAGCCTTCCCATTGGCAGGAAGAGAAGACTGAAGGAAAGATGGGGGAACTCCTCCCCTCCAGAACTATAAAGTTGGACTTCCTGCTGCCAAAAGAAGGGAAAGGAGTTCCCCACTCATCTGGATATCCTAATCCTTTAAAGGGAGAATCACATTTTGTTCTATTTGGGCCAGGATTGGCCCAAGTCAGATCCAACAAAATGGGACAAACATCTCACCAGGGAAGTCAATGAATAAGAGCAAAAAAGAAGTTAAAAAAACTGTCAAGCAGAAAAAAATAAAACAAGATAATGAAAGTAAAAACGCTTTTGACAAAACAACTGTTAATTACGTTGTCAATAACTTATTTCTCCTTCCTGCTATAGACAGTTGGGAGGCTGAAACCAACCTGTTTGTCTTTCCAACAACTGGTATCCAATGCCACCCCCAATCCGCATGCTTTCTAACACTTTCAAAGCTTTCCAAAATGTTTGTGAGACAGGACTTCTCTTTGAAGAAGCCATGATTATTCTTCTCAGTCCGGTTTGTTTTTCCCTGTTTAATAATTACAGTTTTAACACTACTTTCTGCTAATTTATGCTGGAAAGACTGGAGGCTAATGGGAACTCTTTGAGTTAAGAGTTCTCAGTTATATGCCATTCAGATCAACTAATTTGTACATTTTATCTTTATCTGTTGACAATTTTACGTAGTCTTTGTACACTTTTTCTTTTTAAAAAAATGTTCAGTCTTTGATATCTTCTGCGGTGAACAATGATGTGAAGTATTAATTTGCCTTTAGTGCAATCCCTATACTTTTCTAATGATCCTTTCATATCTTTAGTAACTCTTTCACTAGGTATGTGAAGCAAGAAATTTTGTAATGAACATTTGACCTTTAAAAAATGCCTATTCATAAATACTGAACATACATTGAATTAGAACTATTTGAGAGCTTACTTTGAGAGCTGTCAGACTCTGATGCCACTAAGTCATCTGTTTTCTCCAAGAATCAGACTTCCAACAGTCATTTGTCTGCTCTCGCCTTAACATTTCATTAGGTCCCTGAAAGCTGTTTGGATGTAGTAGCTACATCCTTCAAATCTACTCAGGTTATCCCAGGTGACTGTTTCACAGCTGGGGGATGAATAGGCTCCTGACAGTGACAAGGGTAAGCTAACCAGATGGACATCTTTGGAAAGGGAATTCCATAAGACAGACCACTCCTTAGAAGCCCCTGCTCCTTGTTCCCATAAGATAACTTCATAAGAGAATGGGACTTGGAGCGAGGCCTCCTTTGCGGATTTTGATGTACTTAGGCCAAGCACACCTGCCTTAAAGTTCATAATCACAACCCGTGTTCCTGATTTCACACATATGAATCACTGATACACACATCTCAAAAGTGTATTTTTTGCTTTTATGAACTTGCATTAAAAATGAGTTTGTTTCTTTCTCTGTCTCCTGCCTTTGGAAGATGAGGAACCTAATCTTTCTGGGGCCTAAGATTAGCCCCCCTCATTTCATTTGCAAGTAGCCTGTTTGCTAATAGGTGTGCATGGTTAATCCTCTCCTGTGTGTCTGGCTGTCACAGCAAGCAAGAGGCAGTTAACACATTTTCTCTTAATTAGACTGAGTCAAGAGATATATTGGTTCTGCTTGCCTGTATTAATGCTTTAGAATCTGGTTCCCCTCTGGAAACATTTGCAGTCAGAAGTTCCATTACTGCAGATATAACCGCATTTATGGTTTACTGTTTCCTGATGGTCTTTTTATATGCCCTTCCTTTTATAGCCTCTTGTCAATTATTCTTTCCTCCTCATCACCAGGTAAGAGAATATTTTCTATGCACACGCACTTGGGCGTGCACACACACACATGGAATAAGGCTCGTTGTGAAGAAAAATAGAATGGGGTCTAGAAAGAGGCTCTGGGCAAGTGCCCCCCTAATATTGCTGTCTTCCCACCCACCCAAGTGAAGGCATTCACTCCCCCTTGTTACCCTCCACCAAAACCCCTCCACCAGGGTAGTTGCCAGATGGAACCAGCTTCCACCACTAACAGCCCCAGAAGAACCACCCACAATCGGGACAACTGACAGGGCACTCTCATCAGTATGGAAGAGCAGTGAAGCAGTCTCTCCAAAATACCAGGCTAACATGCTCTGAAGCCTGACCTAAGCAAAAGGACCCGGCAACCTCTGTCTCATGGGATCAACAAGAACCCTGAAACCTGCATGTATGCAGAAAGACAAGGACTTGTGAAAACAAAGACATAGCAGCAAGACAAAGAAGAAATAATGCTAGTCACTTTTTTTAACTAAACCTCTTAACCTTTTCCCTCAGTAAATAATTTCCCCTCAGTCTCAATCTATAATCCCAAAACCTCTCTTGGAATCAAGTCCAATTTACACACACCTGAAAATCCTTTTAGGTCACAAAATCACAGTCAAAATTGAGAAAACCCATTGTTGATTTCAATCACCTACACACTATTTTTTCCTGATTACAACACAACACATCTGGGAAGCCCAGTTACACATTACATTTCAGAGAGGGAAAAAGTGTATTTAAATCTCCCCCAAAACCTCACCAACCTGTGAACTCTCTGGGCACTAATTAAGTGTGTACCCTCAGATCTTGTGCTGCGTATTTTGGCATGGGTCATTGGCTGCCCTGCCCCTTTCCGCCACTATGTTTTTTTCTGGAACTTCAGGAACAGGCAAGTATAATCCCAGCCCCTTCTCAGTCACTACTGATCATCCTTCATTTCCTAGCCTTGTCAGTTTGATTCTTTTTTGTTTTGTTTTGTGGAATGCTATTTGTGAGTTTGAACCTACACTCAATAAATCTGCCCAAGTGCCCCTTGCATGTCTGCAACAGGGTAACACCCTCACCTCAAAGGGAGCTGATCGCTGCCATCTGAAGAACAGTTGCAATTCTGAGTGATCTCCAGCTCTCACCTGAAGATTTACAACAGTGGTTCCCCAGATACATAGATAGAAAATGGCTCGTTTGGAGGGTGGAATGTATGGCTTTGTACCTGTCTGAGGTCCCACCCCTTCTCAAACCCCATCCTTTCCAGGCATTTTCTAAGCTGGAGTAGGCAACCCTATCTCCTTCTGTTTATCTGCCCCTCTGACTTAAATTTCCATCGCCCTCTCTGCAGCCTCTCCACAGGCAAAGGACAGTCTTTCTCCACAGTGGGGGGGGGGGGACAAAAGCAGCTCCTCGCCCTTTATTTTCTCCCCTTTTGATCTGCACAACAACCCTGTGAGGTAGGTTAGGCTGAAAGTCTGTCACTGGTCCAAATTCACCCAGTCAGCAACCACAGCAAGAACCTGGGTCTGGCAGACCCTGCTCTGAAGCCCTAACTCCTATGCCCTCCTCAAACTCCACCACAGAATCGCCAAGAATTTCCCACCAACCTGGAACTGGTAGCCCTAGTCAGGACTGGCCCCGATGAGTTCTCCTTCAGAGCCTTTCAACTCTTTCTGTCTGATAATATTGCTGGTCTTAAGCACAGGACTTCAATCCCTCTCTGTCTCTCACTTTTCTACCCTCCCTCCCCCCCTCCCCCGTCTCTGTATCTTCTCTGCTGCTATGGTACACCATTCCCCGCCCCCGGTCTCTGGCTGTTTCCTTTCCAAAGGAGGAGAGGGAGGAACCCTCAGTCATTCAAGGGAAGGCTTTCTCTGGTTTTTTTCCTCCTCCTCCCTCAGTCAATTGAGGAAAGGCTTTCTCTGGGTCATTCTCTCCTCTTTCCTCCCTCAGCCAGTCGAAGGAAGGCATTCTTTCTCTCCTCTGCAAAGCAGTCTACAGGCAGCTCAGCCAATGGAAGAGTAGGGAGATCCAGCAACTGCCGGAACTAAGTTTGGTTGCCTTTTATTGACAGAATCAACTTGGCTGGTTAGCAATAGCTACTTAGGTGGGAGACAGGAGCTGACTCAACTAATGGCATGCAAGTATTTTTGATTGATGGTTTGACAGGCCAAAGGTTGATCGAGCGCACTCTCAACCAATGGGAGACCTCCATTTTGCCAAGATGAAAGGGCTTTTATGTCTATAGGAGATATATACATATATATATATGGGGGAGTTGTAGAAATAAGTAGGATTCTAATCTCTCAGAAAGCTTAATTCTCTCCTTCCTATATATATATTTGGCCTTTCTGATAGATTAGACAAGATTAGATAAAAATTAATAGATTAGATATATGGATTAGATAGATGATGGATGGATAGATGA
This sequence comes from Heteronotia binoei, assembly GCF_032191835.1. Taxonomy (NCBI): domain Eukaryota; kingdom Metazoa; phylum Chordata; class Lepidosauria; order Squamata; family Gekkonidae; genus Heteronotia; species Heteronotia binoei. The sequence goes on along the minus strand of NC_083231.1, from coordinate 57,830,227 downwards.
GAAAGAGAGAGGGAGGGAGGGAGAGAGGGAGGTGGTTGTAGAAATAAGTAGATTCTAATCTCCCAGCAAGCTTAATTTTCCATTTCCTGGTGAGTCTGTGACTGATGCCTTGGTGATATCCATAGTTTGTATGGAGCTGAGTGGCCAGATAACAAGTATCAAAGTAAACAATTTAAAACTATTTTGCACTGGTGTAAAACACATATTTTATGGAACCATGAAAAATTCTGGAGCCCTGCCTGACATTCTGTCATCAGTAAAGAAGGAAACATTTAAAGGCATTTGCCTGAAGAATCATGTTTTTTATTTCTTTTTTTCAGTTTTAGAAATATTTTTTCCTTTTATGATTAATCCATGTCGTCCCAAATTTCCTTTAAAATAAATCAGTTTTATTTTGAATTGCAATACTATGCCTGTGGCCACCACCCTCTGCTGAACTGCATTACTGTTATGGTCACTGATGCTACTAGTGACCAAATAATTTTGAGATTTTTACAAGAACTCTGATGGTCAGAGTGGTAAAATTTCTACCGTATCATGAGGTTTTTGTGTCGATGCGCTTAGAGTCCAAGAGGGTGATTCTTAGCAATGCAAGAATGAAGGTTGTACACAGTAGCTGTAAAACCACTATATACATTTATTTACACACCAATCACTCTTCTCTCCGACAGTATGCTCTGCTGCAACTCCAACTCCATTAACCCACACACACCATAGTGACTTTGTACATTTATACATTGACCAGCCAATCAGCAACTTGCTGTGTCATGCTGACTGTGCTGGCTGATGCAATACCTCTGGCACTCAGCCACCTGCTGTCATCTAGATCATCTAGCTTCCAGATCTAGTTTCACTTTTACAAAATGTGCTATAAGCTGTCACTTCTCATATACAAGCGACATTTTGACCCTTTATAAGAAACACATGAAACTGCTTTATACTGAATCAGACCCTTGGTCCAATAAAGTCAGTGTTGCCCACTCAAACTTGCAACTGTTCTCCAAGATCTCAGACAGGTCTTTCACATCACCTACTGCCAGATCATTTAACTGGAGATATCTGAACCTGGGACTATCTGCATGCCAAGCATATGCTCTACCACTAAGCCAAAGCCCCTCCATCACCATCATCACTGTTATCTTTCACCAGTCGTCATAATTTATTCCCACTTCAGTCTCTGCTTTTCTCCCACATTCCTACACTTTGTCCGTTTGAGATCCACAACCTGAGCAGCCATGCTGAATCAGATCAATGGTCTGTTTAGTCCAGAATCCTGTTTCACATAGTGTCCAATGAGATGCCCTCGAAAAGCTGGCAAGGAGCAAAAAACCTCCCTGCATTGCTAACTTCCAGCCCTGGTGTTATGCTCACTACTGTCCAATCTTTCAGAAGGAAGACCAATTTTAGCAATGTTTTGTTATCAACAATTTTACAGGCTGTTTCAACATGGGTAATTTGCCCGATTTAGTGCTGTTAAAAAGTGGGATTTTTTCCCCCTCTGCATCCTCCAAGCTTTATGATTCACAAAATGTAATGCCAGGTAGTGGAGATATAAACTTTATAAAGGATGCAGACAAATGCAATGATTTTTTAAAAGTTTAAAATAAAACATGCTTAAAACATTAGAACATCCCGGGAATTGGGAAAAGAAAGCTCTGGCTCTTTCCTTCCTTCCCCAGGGGACCAGGAGGGGGAGGAACCTCAACCAATAGAAGGAAGAGAAGCTTGGCTCAGTAACTCTGCTGTGTGATTGAGAGAGCCTAGAAAAGCAAGCTATTTCTCCCTCCTTCCTCCCAAAGGAATGGAGCCTCAGCCAATGGAAAAAATAAAGGCTTTGCTCTGTAGCTTCTGTGTGATTGAGAAAGCTTGGCAAAAGAAGCTGTGATGCAGAAGGAAGCAAGAGAGAGGGAGAAGGAAGCAAATGACAACCAGTTGCTTGGGGCCCTGATAGGAGCCCTCCGGGGGCCTGATTCGGCTCCTGGGCTGCATGCTTGACATCCTTGACTTAGGCTTTCCTCAATTTTTCTCCAGTCTCTCCTATACCTGCTTTACTGCAAAGTTTTGGGAAAGATCACATCAAAGCTGATATGGCTAATGGTTGGTTGGAAAGTCTGTAAATTTCCAGTCGTTTCCACACAGCAGCAATTTCCCCTGCCCTAGACCACACAACACTCATCTCTCCACCACCACAAATCATGAGGGAGCTTTTTAAAAGTTTTTTTAAAAGGTATATCCATTACCAGTTTTAAAAGAAACCACAGAAAAATCTCCCTCCTGTAGTGGGGGGAATGGCTGCCATAGGGATTGGGGCACAGAAAATGGGGAGAAGCTGCCATCAGGAATCCCCATTATTTTAAACTTCACTGGCAGCTTCAATGACAATCAAGCTTCTGTAGGAAAGTAACACCCTGTGGAAAAGGGAACAGTTGAGAGTCTCAAGAAAACTTGGGTATATGCCTTTGGTCCATCCTTTCTGAAAACAGTATTTCTGGCATGAATAACCAACCCCCATTTTCTGTAGTGAAAACTGACACAAATAACTCACTCCCAATGAAATCCTATACACAGCTACACTCTTCTCTAAACCACTGAAGTTTATTTTAAGACTGTACTGCCAGATTTTCTGCAATCACAGAGGGCGTTTTCGCACTGACCTTCAAGTGGTGCGACCACCCTCCTCACGCCGGCGGATCTGCAGGGATTTCGCACCAGAAGCGCCGGCGCACCCAAAAGAGCCGGCGACTTCCGTCGCGAAACCAGCTCAAACGGAAACCGCCGAGAAGCAGGAAAACGTTTGAGCTGGTTTCGCGACGGAAGTCGCCGGCTCTTTTGGGTGCGCCGGCGCTTCTGGTGCGAAATCCCTGCAGATCCGCCGGCGTGAGGAGGGTGGTCGCACCACTTGAAGGTGAGTGCGAAAATGCCCAGAGTCTTGCTTTAGCAGTTCTTTTAAATCTTTGTCATCCAAGAGCCCCACCACCTCCTAGCAAATTCCTTTGTTCTTATTGTCCTTTTGAGTTCCTCATATTCTTTTTGTCTGCTTTATCCTCAACTTACATTTACTTTGTGTGTGTGCATGTGTTAAGTACCATCTTCTGGCGGCTCTATGAATTAGCATTTGCTTCATCAATACCTATGTTCCTTCTTGTTCCATTCTTTTCAGCATAACTTCCAAATGTTAAAAGAAAGCTTGCTGCCCTTTATGGCTTCCTTGACTTTGTGCAATAACCACACTGGCATTCTCTTAGGTATGGTGGCACCTTGCCTAAGCTGTGGTATGTATTCTGAGTTTCCATTATTGTGCATTTAAGAAATTTCCAAACATCCTGAAAGGATTTGACCCTCTTTACTCTCTTGTTTCAGCTTCCTTTTGTCTATTTCCCTCATGTTTAAGAAGTTTCCTTATTCTAAAGCCAAATGTCATATTTTTGGGCTTAATGTGTAAACTTCTGCTTACAGAATAGCACTGTGGTAATTGGGTTGGATCCAGACTAAATTTTTCACTAATAGAAGAGGAGATGTACTTTCTGCCACTTCCTTTTCCTTCTGGAGATTACCAGTTTGTTTATTGATGTTATTTATAGCCCACCTTTCTGATTGAGACTCAAGATGAATTACACACTATAGGAAATATAATCAGCAGAATGGGACATCCAATAAACAGTGCAATAGATTTGGATTGCAAAAATCTAGAACCAAGCCTGGAGAAGAGATGACTGAGAGGTGATATGATCACCATCTTCAAGTACTTGAAGGGCTGTTGTATAGAGGATGGTGCATGAAGGGTTGCATCAGTGCTTAGTTCTTGTGGCTCTTTCTTACATGCCCAGGGAAATGCTGATTGCCACCTTGGGGTTAATCAGCAATTTTTCTCCGGGTCAGTTTGGTAAGGAATCCTGGGTATCTTTGGTAAGGAATCTTCTGGGTATGGAGCAAGAGTCACTGGGAATGTATGCGTTTGGGAGAGGCATTTGTGAAATTCATGCATTGTGCATAGGGTTGCCAAGTCCAATTCAAAAAATATCTGGGGACTTTGGGGGTGGGGCCAGGAGACTTCGGGGGTGGGGCCAGGAGATATTGGGGCGGAGCCAGGAGCAAGGGTGTGACAAGCAGAATTGAACTCCAAGGGAGTTCTGGCCATCACATTTAAAGGGACAGCACACCTTTTAAAATGCCTTCCTTCCATAGAAAATAATGAAGGATAGGGTCACCTCCTTTTGGGGCTCGTAGAATTGGACCCCCTGGTCCAATCCTTTTGAAACTTGGGAGGTATTTTGGGGAGAGGCACTAGATGCTATACTGAAAATTTGGCACCTCTTCCTCAAAAAACAGCCCCCCCAGAGCCCCTGATACCCGCGGATCAATTCCCCATCATTCCCTATGGGAATTGTTCATGGAGGTGCATAATGCCTGTGGTGGTGGGGCTTCCCCCGCCGGCCAGCTGGCTGGGGGAGGGGGGAAGCCTGTAAAACCGGGGGATTCCCCGCTGGGACCTGGGGATTGGGAAGCCTAATTGTGCAGGGGTTCGACTAGATGACACTGAAGTACCTTCCAACTCTACTGATTCCAAGCAGTAATCTGAACAGAGCTGAAACAAAGCATACACATTCACATGATGTGTTGAACAATGCAGAAATGGAGTAACAGGATCCTACTTACAGCAACAGTATGCATACATTATTAGTATACAGCAACAGTATGAACCAAACACATTAGTATACTTCACAGCCCCTAGTTTAATATATTACAGCTCTATTATCGGAATAAAAAAATTCCTCCTGAATCATGTAGTTTTGCATAGCTTGTGAAAAGCAAGGAGAATGGAATCCTTCCTGACATCACCAATCAGGCCATTCCATAAGGTGTGAGACACAACAGAGATTGCATATGTATGGGCAGATGTTGATTTGAAGGGCAGCACCTGTAGAAGACCCTGCTCAGATCAGTGTAGCCATCATGGCAGAGCAGGAGGGAGACAGGATCTCACAGATATGAGGGTTCAAGGCCATGAAGGTTGACAGCCAATACCTTGAATTAAGCCCAGTAACTAATGGGGAAACAATGGCATGATTGCAGAATGGGAGCAATATACACATTCCTCCAGCTCCCAATAATAGCCAATCTGCAGCATTCTGCACCAAATGGAGTCTCTGACTTTGAGGACAGACCTATGTAGACTGCTTTACCATAGTCTAGTCTTGATATCAGTGTGACATGAATCTAGGTGATCAGATCAGCTATGTCAAGTTAGGGACCATCTTATGGGCTAGCTAGACTGAGTTGGAAGGAAGAGCTTTTACAGCTGCAGTGTTAGTGCAGAGGTAGAGGAAAAAGGGGCCCTCGTGCCCTTCATGAAGATCCTCTGTCTCCCAGGAGCAGCATTAGCGGGATCTCAATTGGCTGCTGAAAGGAAGGAAGCAAAAATTCTTTTCCACTGATAGAAGGGTCTTCCATTACCAGAAAGTTTAGTTTCGATCTAATCTACTGCTCCCAATTTGTGAAACAGTACTTAACATTATGCACCACTCAGGACCAAGTAAAGAGTCATCCTTCCCTTTAGTCAGCTCCATGACCAACTGCTCCAAGATGAAATTTTTAGACAATATCTATTTCTCATGATCTGAACACATATTAATCCAGACAATTAGTCATCAGCATCATCCAATGCTACACAGCTTTTTCTCTCCAATTGCTTAACATATTTTTTATCCACTGCAAACTCAGAGATTTAATCTGGCAAATGCCCTTAATCTGGCAAGTGTCTTTAACATTAAGCTACTTCACAGGCCTAATATTTATACCCATAGCTGTTCTGTGAGAGAATCTATTCTTGTTAAGTTTTCTAGTTTATTATGTTTTATTCTAGGCCTTTTTTGACATACAGAGCCACTTTACCCCCAGAATGTTCTTCCCAGTCTTTCATATATCAGGAATACACAGTTTATATCCAGAACTGTATGCATCCCACATTTTTTAAATGCCCAGTTAATACCACCTCCTTTTGCACTTGTATCTCTTGTAGTTTGGCTCCAGATCCTGACCAGTATTTTGGATGCTTTTGACTAACTAGTGTGGTAAATTGCCTATTTCCTCATAGTCCTGAACCTTGCCATGTTCTGACCCTGATCCTCGGTCTGATTGCCTTCTGTTGTTTCAATAATCCTTTTTTACTTACTTAGATTTGGTTCAGATACTACAAACAGATATGCCTTGGACATAAGGTAATAAGTCATGGCCAAATAATCTAGGGTGGGAACTTAGAGTACATCTGACATTGAGTGACAACACAGACTGCCATTATGGGGACTAAGTACAGACAAGAAGGTTAACAGTTTTATCAGAAGCAATGCACACAGTACGTGCACACATTAGGCATACACCAATACATGTACACTCATATATACTATACGTATACACACAGCGATAATATAGAAAACACTTTAAACTGCTGGTTTCTGAAACCTAAGAAACATTTCTCCAACAACTGTCTCTTCATCTGGAGGAAGAATCACTTAAGTTGGAAGAAAACTTTAAACTTTTTTCATCAAGGAAATAAGATACATGCCATTGTGTTGATCCTTGCTTGGCCTATAGTTGTTGCCTGTCAGCCCTGCCCTTTGCCACATAGTTGTAAAAATACAAATGGGACGGTCTTAACAACACTGCCCTAAACCCCTGGAAACAGGATGAAATATAGAATAATTGGTTTATGATTTAGTAGAGATCTAAATAAAGAACAGAATTGTGAACTGCTGTCTGAGAACCTACAGGAACTGAGACCATCTCTAATTTATAACTAAAATGTATCTCAGTACCGATTGTATTTTATTATTCCATAGAATAAAAGCATGAAAAGAATACCAAGTATAAATACCAAGTATAAATACAACAATTAATTTCACAATGTATCAATCTTCTGTGTTTGATTAACAGACAACAAAACCTTTTAAAGTGTTCTATGAATGTTTGGAGTTCACTTTTTAGAAATGGTTTTCTTGCAGCTTCTAGGTACTGTCATCTCTTCTCCCTGTTTAAGTTTGATTGATTACTTCTTTACCTTATATTCATTAATCTCATTACGTTATCTTTTATACCACTTCATTTTAGCAGAAAGGCAATAATAAAACCCTCATCCATTATCCTTTTACTCATCTAGTCAAGCGGAAATGGTTAATAACATGGTACAAATTGAACTTCAATCACCCCATTTTCTCCTTTGTCGAACGTACATTAAGGTATATTCCAAAAGTGCAATTTGTTTTGCAGAAAATTTGTGTTATATTGGCTGCAGACAACTAAAATTAAGTGTTGTTCAGTTTGGTTATTAAATACTTCTAACTGTTCTTTTATCTTGGATACTAAAGCGTTACCTCATTTTTATTGGGGTATATTAATACACAAGAAACTTATCTCCAGAACACAGAGGTTCCTTGAGAGTAATAGTTATGCAATAAATCATTTTTAGAATTATTTTTAAATGCTTTGATCATTTATGAATTGGTACATAATTGCAGGTATAACTGTTCTCAATTGAAGAAGTAGTAAATCTGTTTACATGCAGAGTTATCTTCCAAAGCAAATTCTCTTACAGAAGTTTAAAGTTGTCAGATTGCATGGGGGTACTGAAAAACCTGAGGGGGAAGGAGCTATATTAGTCTCATAGAACCAAGTTTGGGTCCAGTGGCACCCTTAAGACCAGCAAAGTTTAATTCTGAGTATAAGCTTTAATGTACATGCACACTGAGAGTTAAGGACACTTTTCTTTTTAAATTGGAAGTGCCAAACTTTTGTTTTGCTAAAACATCAGCTCCAGTCAATCCCTTCCTGAACAAAGACAGGGAGCTCTTCTTATATTTCTCACTCCATAGGTTATTTTCCTATAGATGACTTCGTCCTGCTAATGCAGAACTAATAGTCACTGTAATCTTATAGAAATATAGAGCTGGAAGGGACCTCAAGGATGATCTAGTTCAACTTTCTGCATAGTCCAGGAAATTCACAGCAACTTCTCCTCACCCTGATTCCCCTAGTGAACTCTGCTCTGTGCCTAGAGGAAGGCAAAAAACCTCCAGGATCCCTGGACCAATCTGGCCTGGAGGAAAGTTCCTTCCTGACCCCAAAATGGCAACTGACATTACCCTGGGCATATAAGAAAGGGTCACAAGGGCTGACCACCAGCTTATCTCTTCCTGCCCTCCTTCTCACAATCTGTCTAAATTCATAATGAGTCATAGAATCAGCATTGTTGTCAGATGGCCCATTCAACCTCTGCTTAAAAAGTCCAAACAAGGTGAGTCCACCACCTCCTGAGAAAGCCTGTTCCACTGTGGAACTGCTCTGCTGTAAGTTTAGCTGAAACTTGATTTAATTTCAACCCACTGGTTCTGGTCCAACCTTCTGGGGCAACAGAAAACAACTCCACTCCATCCTCTATATGATAGCCCTTCAAATACCTGAAGATGGCTATCACATCTCTCTAAATAATCTCATCTCCAGGCTAAACTTATCCAGTTTCTTCAACCTTTCCTCATGGGACTTAGTCTCCAGACCCCTCACAATCTTTGTTGCCCTCCTCTGGACATGCTCCAGCTTACCAATATCCTTCTTAAACTGTGGTGCCCCAAACTAAACACAGTACTCCAAGGCCGAGGTCAGACGCACATAAACTGATGAGATGGGCATGGATGAAACCCAGGTGCATGTCAGATTTTATGCAGTTGTCCAAACATCAGCATCTGGCAATAGTCGTTGGCTCGTTCGTGTCCCGAACTGCCACAACTGAGAAGCAGACTTTTTTGATAGTACATTAAATCCAGAATAAGAATGCTTCCAATGACTCCCGCGCGTACTTTCTATGTTTGAACGCTCCATTGTAGCCGACTAGTCACAAGCGCACATCCACTTCCCTGCAAGAGCCCACTCCAAATGATATCATTGCACCAGCAATTGTTGACTCAGCCTTCCAACCTTCTGAGGTCAGTAAAATATGTACCCAGCTTGCTGGGGGGGAAAGTATAGATGACTGGGGAAGGCAATGGCAAACCACCCCGTAAAAGGTCTGCCATGAAAACTTTGTGAAAGCAGCATCACCCCAGAGTCGAAAACGACTGGTGCTTGCACAGGGGACCTTTCCTAAATGGGGGGGGAGGAAGATGACCCACCTTTGCCGTCTCCCCGCCAGGCAGAGAGACAGCAAAGAGAGTTGCCGTGCTCCCCCCCCCCCATTTAAACACCACAGCGGGGTGTTTAAATGGGGGGGAGGAAGATCACCCACCTTTGCTGTCTTCCCGCCAGGCGGAGAGACAGCAAAGAGAGTTGCCGTGCTCCCCCCATTTAAACACCACGTTGGGGTGTTTAAATGGAGGGGGAGGAAAATCACCCACCTTTGCTGTCTCCCCGCCAGGCGGATGGACAGCAAAGAGAGTTGCCATGCTCCCCCCCCCATTTAAACACCACATTGGGGTGTTTAAATGGGGGGGGGAAGATCACCCAAAGTTTGCTGTCTCCCCACCAGGCGGAGAGACAGCAAAGAGAGTTGTTGTGCTCCCCCCCCCCCATTTAAACACCATGGTGGGGTGTTTAAATGGGGGGGAGGAAGATGACCCACCTTTGCTGTCGCCCCGCCAGGCGGAGAGACAGCAAAGAGAGTTGCCGTGCTCCCCCCCATTTAAACACCACGGTGGGGTGTTTAAATGGGGGGGGAGAGGAAGATCACCCACCTTTGCTGTCTCCCCACCAGGTGGAAAGACAGCAAAGAGAGCTCCTGGGCTTTCCCTTCCTTTCTGGGTGTTTAAATGGGGGGGGGGCAGATCGCCCACCTTTTCTGGCACCTTTAAAAAAAAAAAAAGCCAAACGCAATATCCCACGTACTGTGCTTGCGCGAGTGTGGAATGCCATCTCAAAAAATGAGGTCCGGTTGAGACCTCTGATCAACCAGCGACAGGACCAACGCTGCTTAGAACTGAAGGATGGAGGGATGTCTGATCAGGAAATTCATTGTAAAAAAGCTGCAGGGTATAATAGCGATGGGTTAGGGATGGATTTAATGGTGAATGTGACCGCGGCCCAAATGAGGTCTAATTAGAGTAATGTAAAATGATACGATCACTTCACGTGATCTAAACACTATACTTCTGTTGATACAGCCCAAAATCGCATTCACCTTTTCAGCTGCTGCATCACACTTCACGTTTTGTGTATAATCTGCTAAGACTTATCACATGTGCTACTGCCAGGACAAGTCTCTCCCCCCTTATAATTATGCATTTGATTTTTCCTACATAAATGCAGAACTTTCTATTTATCTCTCTTGAAATTGTAGCAATGTTTTCCAGCCTGTCAAGATCATCTTGAATCTTGATTGTGTCTTCTACCACATTTGCTACCTCTTCCAGTTTCATCTGGAAATTTAATGAGCATCCCCCTATTCCTTCTTCTAAGCCATTTATAAAGACATTGAAAAACACAGGGCCCTGGACAAATCCCTGAGGTTCTCCACTTGTCACTCCCCTCCAAGAGGATGAGGAATCTCATAAGTATCTATGTTAGAGCACTCTAGAATGTCAGGTTACCAACTGACTGGGTGAAGTCTCTATCCTAACCCTAGGACAGCAGGTGCTTGGAAAGAAGGAGATGGAGTGGCAGCTATGACCCAGGGTTGGTGCAGTCAAGATGATCATGGCGCAATTTGTCTTACCAAGTAGTACTTTGTTCTCAAAATGACAGGAATTGGGATCGGGTGGGATGTTAGAGGAAGTCTGTGGCCCAAGGGATCAGAAAAACATCCCCCAGGAAGCAGTATCCTAGACCCCCTGCTGCAGTATCTGGGGCATCTGATGTTGGCCACTGAAAGAAATCCATCTATACTTTGGCCAGATTCACTGAATAAAGATCAATCTAATATAGGCTGTAGAGAGGGACCATTCTTCAGCAATTTGCAGTCTCTGGTTGAGGAAGTCTGAAATGTATTTTCTTAGACTGCCACTTAATAGGGGTGTGTATATCCTTGTGGCCTAGGTGTACTAAAAGATGAATGGACACAAATCTGAAATCAAGATTCACAAAGCTGAGCAACTTGTTTTACTGCAACATCATTTCAGAAACTGAGTGGAACAAGTGATTGCTGAATTAGTTTTGTAATTATTGTAATTCACAAGGGTATACACACTCCTATGAATATGAGACCAACACTTTTAAAACCAACAGTCTGAATTCTGGGAAATATTAAGAGCTAAACAAATTATTATGTCCACTGAGGTAGAAAGATGATCTCTCTATAAAATTCTGGGGTTCCTGTATCTTGAGTATTTCTGCAGTGACTTGTATCTTGGCTTTGTAATGATAGATAGGAAAAGGGGTGGAATTCTAGCAGGAGCTCCTTTGTATATTAGGCCACACACCCCTGATGTAGCCAATCCTCCAAGAGCTTACAAAATAGAGTCTTGTAAGCTCTTGGAGGATTGGCTACATCAGGGGTGTGTGACCTAATATGCAAAGGAACTCCTGATAGAATTCCACCCCTAGATAGGAATGCTTCTTTCTTCAGGTGCATGCCATGCCAGAACCAATAACTAGAATAAGTATGGTGAAGTGACAGGTTCCCAAGCTACTTGCTTTAAAAAGAAGACTAGATGTGATATTTGTGCAACTTATTGCCACGTAAGTTAAGGTTCCCCTTGAGCAGCCTTGTCTTCTCAGAAGCTTCTTTTAAAACCCAAGTGACCTATCCTGGTTTCCAAAATATTCTTTCTTACAGTGCAGTGGTACAGGATTCCCCACAGGTATTTCCTCTGCAGGGCTGTGGTTCAGTACGCAACTCCTTTGCATACAGAAAGTCTACCCGCCATCTCTGTTACTTGGCACTAGTGTGCTCAATGTGCTGGTTCTGTGCTGCAGTCCCTACAGAAAGTCCCCATCCCAATTTTAAATCTGAGAGATTCTCTAATTTGAACTAAGGTCCTGTGCATTGCACTGCCGTAATGCACTTGTTCTGTACATGCACTTGTACATATGCTAAACGCACTTTTACCAAGTATGGCTATATATCCACAGTATTCCAGTGTATTTCTCTTTTAGGATAGTGCATCAGAATAATGTTTTTGTACTGACATACGCAAACAAGGGATATTAGCTGTTTATCTCATTACATATACTAAACCCATCTTCCACTATATTTTAATGTATTTTTTTCTAATGGCAAACTACAGTGATGCATATATTTATGTTACATGTTATAAGGCAAATTAGTTGGACAGGAAAAACTTCTGGGAAAGAAATGCCCTCATTTTGGCCCAGGTTTATTAGCAATAGAATAAGTAACAGACATTCTTGCATTCTAACTTGTTACTGTTTTATTGTTTTCCCATGCTAATGCAACCCAGATCAAAGGTTTTCTGAATTTGTTAATTTTACCATTCTGCTATTGGATTTTAACTTTGTACCACTTTGCATTCTAAACCTCACACACTATATGTAGTTCTGTACCTCATTCCTCATCTGAAGAAGTGTGTATGCACACGAAAGCTTATATTCTGAATAAAAATTTGTTGGTCTTAAAGGTACTACTCAACTCCTGCTTTGTTCTACTGCTTCAGACCAACACGGCTGCCCACCTGGATCTATCTACTTGCAGTGGTATGTAATCCAAAGGGGAATGGATGCTAAATAGTCAAGCAATCAAATTTATGGTTTTGAGGTGCCAAAGTATGATATGGAAATGATGTGCTTTAGATTTTAATCAGCATGCCTTTTCCCTGTTTAAGACCCAAGGTTCATACAAAAGATAAAATACTAAAACAGCAGTATACACAGCAAATCTTCACCAATCATATAGCCCATATTTTCAAAAATTGTTCTAGAGAGCTCTCATAGTCCTCAGTCCTTATCACAACTTCTATAGCATGGGTCCCCAGTGTGGTGTCATAGGCACCATGGACCCTGCCAACACCTGTCCTGGCAAATACCAAGTATTTTTAGAAAGTGGGTGGAGTCAGGTGAGGCATCTGCCCAGCATGGCTTTTGATGGGCCATTGGAGATCGGATTGGCTGCCCAGACTTTTTAAACATTTCTTCAGCTACCTCTATCAACACAGCACAAGGATCTTCGCTGTGTGACTGAAAGTAAGCTGTGTGTTTGCAAGATGTTTTTAAATATGTTCATATAAAAAGGCATCCTGTTAAACAGAGCTTCTGTCTGAAATGTTGATGAGTTAATGTTAGAGTTATGCATGCCTTCATTCACTGACATTGTGTGACTGGCTCCACCTCCTGCAACAGCCAATGTTTAGTTGTGGCCACCACTTGGTGTCAAAATTCCAAAAGTGACTGCAGCCTCAAAAAAGTTGGGAACCCCTGTTCTATAAATTAAGAAAGTGGACGAATGTAGTCTCTGATGGGACCTATCATTTTAGGATTTTATCTTTTAAAAATACTTTTTGAAAATGTATACATGAGATCCTCACCAAAACAGACATGGAGTAAAGAAAGAGAGGAGTCTGAGTAGAAGGCAGTGTTTTTAGCAGCTCTACACCATCAGCTACCTGGAGGCCTCCTGCTCTCAGATTTTTGCCCTTCCCCCTTAAAACCACTTGTGCCTCCAACTACCTCTTAGAATTCCTGTGTAATGTCACCTGTCTCAGGTCCTCCAAATCCTGCCTCAGTACCAGCCTTTTCTGTGAAGTCTTTAATCTCTTTTGCCTTCAGAGCCTAAGCATGCATAATGGAATGAAGGCATATTCTTCCACTTCTTTTCCCCAATACCTCCTTTCCTTTTGACACACTTCAAACTGGACATTCCTCAGGGCATGGCCATCTTTCTGTACTCTGTAAATTGTCATTCACACTGACTGTACTATTCAAACAATAAATAAATAAATAACCTGTTCCCTTATTTAAAACAATCATTTCATATGTAACCCAGATTCTTAAGTCTATCTTTGGATATATGTGAAGAAAAATACAACAAAGGGCAACAGTGGCTCCTCCCCAGGAGGAAATGGCTGGTTTGAAGGGTGGAGTCTATGGCATTGCACCTGTATGAGGTCCCACCCCTCCTCAAAACCTACCCTCTCTTATCTCCACCCCTCCAGGTTTTCCAACCAGAATTTGCAACTGCTAAGTCACACTGGCTGTCATAGGGGGGCAGCTGTTGAACAGGAGCAAGTAGCTAAGCCTAGTTAAGTCATGCCAGTCAGAAGAATAATTAGTGAGGGTATGGCGACAGTCACACAGTTGCTGAAGCTCAGCATTCCTTTTGTTTGCAGTGCATTGTTGCCACCTTTTACTGTCATGTTCAGCCTTGTGGTATTTAGCATCAGCTTGAGCTTGTAGTGTAATCTGGGGTTTTTGGCCTGATCTGATTGTGTTATGGTATATCATAGAGTATGTGCCTCAAGGCCTCCATTTTCTGTAGGGGAACTGATCTGACTTCAATTTTTAATTTCCTCCCCGCTCCTTGCAGCCTCTTCCTAGGAAAAGTACAGTCTTTCCCTGGAAAGCAGTTGTAATTCTGAGTGATCTCCAGCTCTCACCTGGAGATTGGCAATAAAGATTCCACAGAGGGAATGGCTGGATTGAAGGGTGGAGTCTATGGCATTGTACCTGTCTGAGGTCTCATCCATCCTCAAACCCACCCTCTCCAGGCTCCACACTCAACTATCCAGGAATTTCCAAACTTGGAGTCAGCAACTGCTAAGTCACACTGGCTGTCATAGGGGGGATGCTGCTGAACAAGAGCAAGCAGCCAGCCCTAGTTAAGTCATGCCAGTCAGGTGGCGTCATGTCACCCAGTGGGTGCTGCCAAGCCTAGGGTGGCCAACCTTCAGGTGGAGCCTGAAGATCTCCTGGAATGACAACTAAACTCCAGACAACAGATCTCTCTCTTTCTGGAGAAAGTAACTGCTTTGGAGGGTGGACTTAATGGCATTATATTCAGTGGAGGGCTCTCCCTTTACTGCCTAGCAACAGCCACTGGCTAGCAGCTTTCCCAGTGGCCCAATCTTCATCTGTCCTGGGGCTGAAGGGAAGAAGCAGACAGGAAGTGACAGGAAAGAAGTGGCAGCCATGGCCTCTTAGGAAATGCTTCATGGGGCCGCAATAGAGTGGTAGCCCTTTCTGAGGCTGGTTGATGGAGAGGACACAGAGAAGCATTGAAAATATGTCTGTCTCTGAGGTAAGACTGTTTTGGCAGTTTGTTCAGTGGGTAGGGGACAGGGAGTCAGCCAAGGGACCCCAGAGGTGGTGCCTGATGCATGATGGGCCAATGGTTTGTTGAGTGCACCTGTCAGCCAATGGGAGTGCTCCATTTGGCCAGCACGATAGGGAAAGATAGATAGACAGACATAGATACACATACACTTCAGCTTAGCTTCCTAAGCGCCTTCACACAAGAAGAGTTCACAATGTCTGAATGGTCTAAAAAAGCATAAGAAGGAGGGGGCTATATTTCCACACTTTTATACATCTCTTTACTAAAAAGTCTTCAGTTCCCCTTTCCCCATTTAAACAGCTACTTTAGTATAGAGGGAGAGGGGGGAACTCTATCATGTCCCTTGAGGCATTCTGACTGAAAATTAAAACTGACAGGCAAGTAACAAATGGAAATGCAGAAAACCATCTAAGAGATAATTTGAGGCAGTAGTTATAGTTCACTGGAAATATACAAATTTCTGCAGCACTTGGTTAAATCCTTTGCTTTGATTTGATGCTTTGACTAAAACATACAAGAGGTACTCAAAGAAACTTCTAATGTAATAACGATATTGCAGAAACACAGAAGCTATAAGCAAACTGCAATAAACATTCAAGTAAGCATTCAAAACTCTAAGTATGTCCCCATACAATATATGTCAGCACCCACAGACAAATGAGTTCATCAGTTTAATGAAAATTCAAAGACATTGACTGCCTAATGAGCACTCAGAGTGATGTGGCAAGGGTTCTGCACCAGTGCTGACAAAATCAGTTTGACAAAACTATGATATCTGCCTGCATCTCATTAACATTAAATACTCAGTCGGTATTTGCAAACGGAAGACGCAGATTTTTAAACTCAGTTATACCAACAATGAAAATCAACAGGAAACTTATGAGAATTTAACCTTGGTAGATTTTTTAAAGTCTCTTCATCATGTAAATTTCCAGAAAGCAGAGAGCAAGAATTCTTATTTTATGAACCTATCAATATAATCTAGTATAGCACAAGTAGGGACCAAGCATGGATCTTGTAGTTTTTCCATTCACCTTGCCTTTCCTTCCCTCTCCCTCACCCTTCCTCACTGCTTTACCCCTCCCCTGCTATTCTTAAGCTTTCCACCCACTCCATCATCAGTGCTCTGACCACCCTCCCCCCCACAGTCTTCAGCTTTCTGCCCAGCCATCTCCACTTAATCCCAAGGAAGTAGACCAGCTTCTTTGTGTGTCTTTGGCAGTGGCGTAGCTAGGGCTTTGGGGGCCCGGGGCCCAAGATTTATGTGGGCCACCCTATGTGTGTGTGTGCACGCCTCCAGAAACAGGATATGATGTCACTTCCAGTGATGTCACTTCCGCAAGATGGCCACCACTTGCGAGGGAGCCCTGCTGGAAACAGGAAGTGATGTGACTTCCCTCATTTGCATATCAGAAAAGAAACAAATTTGCAGAGTTGTAAATGAGAAGTGTTTCTTTCTCTGTGGGGTGTTTAGCAGCTTGTCAGAGAGCATCAGCGGGAGATGGGTGTCTGGTTGTGCCTACCAAGATGGCTGAAGCAGCATGCCTACCAGCGGGGAAGGCACCAACAATGTCTGTGCAGTTGCCTGGGCCAGTCCCATGCAACACTTGTGCAAAAAGCCAGTGTGGTGTAGCGGTTAGGATGTCAGAGCGAGATCTCAGAGACTCAGGTTCAAATCTGCACTCTAAAAAAAGCACATACAGGTTCCTGTTTCCAACCAGCAAACAGGAACTGAGGTGAACCATCAGGTGTCCCTATGAAAGGAGGAAAGATGGTATGGTATATAGCCTGATCTTGTTGGATCACAGAAGGTAAGCAGGGCTGGTATTTGGATGGGAGACCACCAAGGAAGGCTGCAGAGGAAGGCAATGGCAAACCTCCTCTGCTTCTCACTTGCTTCAAAAGCCTCTTGCTGGGGTCCATGGCATAGCCCAATCTTGCCAAGTCTTGGAAGCTCTGTAGCTAGGGGCCAGGAGGGAGGGGGCCATCTAAAGAGGGGCCTTTCAAATCATGCAGGAGGCTGGTGAGTCCACCAATCAGCTGATTTGTGGGCCCTATAAATGGCATGGGAGGGGCAGTGGCTGCTCCTGGGTGCCTCTCCTGCATGATTTAAATCATGTAGGAGGGGGAAGAATGGGGGGTGAGCACCCCCCAAAAAAACCCTGTCAGGGGGGCAGGCCCCGTGGGTCCCTGGTTGGCTACGGGGCTGCTTGGAAGCTAAGCAGCGTTGTTACTTGGATGGGACCCATCTTTTTTGTCCATCTTTAATTTCTTCACGAACCTTCACATAGGTAATGAATGGGCATTCTTACAAAGTCATGAAGGCTGGGGAAAACATATATTCACAGGCAGAATTCTGAACAAGAAATCTTGGTGAATATTTTTAGTCTATATATTTTCCTGATCATAGCAATTGAAAATAGGAAGACTGCTACTGAATCAAATTCACTCCTTTAAGCTTCTACATATATCATGACCTGTGAGGTTCCTTCAACAAAGAAACATATACAGGAATCTAGTCTGAAAAATGCTATAATCCCTTATACAGATCCATAGTTATGAGGCACCCACACAAAGTAACCAAGATTGTGTTATACTGAAGGAAACTGATATATTCATAGGTTTAAAAATTAACAACACAGGACAAGAAGACTGGGTTGCACAAAGGAATTCCTATTCATTTGAGCTGTGAAACCAAATGAATACATGCATTGCCATTGAAATAAATAGGAAAACTTATCTCAATTGAGCAAATCCATTAGAATATCTACATTCTTTAACCATCACTGGACAGAAGATGGTATATGAAACTCAGACTTGTTTATCAGAATTTTAGTGCAGGACTCCTAAAATATCTGCTGTACTATGCAAAGAAATGGATTTTAAAAATTTAATTATTATGCAATGCAAGTATTTACTATTATTTATGACTTTCTGGTAATATTATGCACAATTTTAATGACTAAAGGCTAAAGATCCTACCTGGCTAACATTTGAACATTGTATGTAACATGTCTGTTACTGTTTTTTAATTATTATTATTTTATTGAACTGTCTTAACTCTGTGAGCTACCTTGAGCAGTTCTCAGGAGAAGCAATGTAAATTTTTTCCAGATCAATCAATTCATCCATCTGTGGTCAGAAGCAGGAACAATGAGCAAAATTTCTAAGGTCAAATACATATATTAAAAGGTTCAAAAATGGATCACTTTATTCCTTTGCATTACATGGTAACTGATTTTTTAAAACCCATTTTTTCATATGAGCCTGCTTTTCGTGGGGAGGGCGGGATATAAATTGAATAAAATAAATAAGTATAGTATACCAGACACTTTAGGAGTCCTGCACTAAAATTCAGATAAACATGTCTGAGCTTCAAATATCACCTTCTGTCCAGTGATTGTTAATATTACATCCCTAAACCAATCAAAGAAGGAGGGAAAACATTTAGACAGAGCAACTAAAATCCAGTTGTTTTACGAAGCTGTAAGACTTTTAATCCCCAATATAAGATGGAAAAACAGCCACAATGGGGGAAAACAGCCACAAGTCTGGCTGAAGGGCCTGACTTACACCTTCAGACACAGGATCATCCTATCTCTGATCGTGCTTTGTTTTATTTTCAGTAACCAAATGGACTCCATTCACCCTCTAAACTCATTAGTGCTGCATGCCAATTTCCCACCTATCTGTAACGGGCAGCCCCTGCAGCCCTGAAATCATTTCAGATGGCACTTTTTCAAGTACTGCGTTCAGAGAAACCTTTCAATTAATGATCCCCCTTGCAACCCTACATTCCGAAGCACTTTTTGCTAATTGATAATTACGTGCTCATTCTTCAGCACAAAGCTTGGGGCAAATTGGGTAATTTTAGAAGTTGTTTTATTTTGATTGCTCCTAAATTTAATGTGGGAAACTCTTTTTCTCTCCCCCCCGCCCCGTTTTTGAAAATGAAAGTTATTCAAAGGCAGCTGCAGCTCCCTATCACCCCTTTATGGTTTTCTCAACAAAAAATCAGTGGTCCCACTAAAAGATACAGTAGAATTACCACGTCCAATTCTAAGAATCTCTACTGTGGAAAGCTGCAGTACAGAACAGTACTAGTTCCGCTGAGGAGGCGCGTCCCGCCCGATGCCCGAGAAGGAGGCTGGTGCCTGCCTGCGCACGCGCGCCTTCTGAGGCGAGGCGAGGGAGGAGAAAAAGCGACGCGCCGCCGCCTTTGCGTGAGACGGAGAGGGGGGGGGAAAGGGGAGGGGGAAGGGCACGAGGAGCCCCGATGTGCGCGCGCGCTCCCCGTTGCTGTCGGGCGCCGCGCCTCCATTCTTTTTCTCCCCCCCCTCGCAGCGCAGCAAACACGGCGTCACGGCCATTGTTTGGGGGCCCCCCTTGCCAATGCGGGGACCCCCAGACCCGGGGCGGCGCGCTCCCCCCGCCCCCCCCCTCCTTACGCCACTGGTCTTTGGTCATAGCTGGGCTTATCTTGGCTGAAGTGGAGCCAGTGGCATGACAGTGGCACATACCACACCTGGGACCGGCTACAGTGAAGCTGGGAGCCTTGCTGGCCACACTGGTGAGACCAGGAGTCAAAGTGGGGGGAGGGGCTGGGGCTGCAATACCATGGAACCATGGCAGCAATACCAGGAATAGCACTGGGCCCAGGGGTTGCAATGAGAACCAAAATGGCAAAAGCAGTGCTGGACCTGGAGGCTTCAGTGGCAACACTGGAAACTACTGCAGCAAGGGTCCAGGGCTGTTGTGTAAGAAAAAGCCCCCTACTCTTCATACACATGGACATCGTGATCACCAGTATGGTTGCCAGGGTGCCTGGAGTTTTGACTTGCACACATCTGCTCTAAGAAGTGGACTTTGCCCACAGTTTCTAAGGCTTATATGGATACTATAAGCCTCAGCTTTGCAGCAGCATTCTACATCTCTGGATGGGTGTTAGCCAGAACTACGGACGAGCTTCCAGCTGCTCCTTGCATGCCCAGTCTTGGCCGCTGCAGTGGAAGAAGCCACGCCACCATGAACTGTACAGGCAAACAGTTTCCAGCCTGTTTCCATGAACCAAAGGCTACCACCACCAGAATCCATCTTATTTTCCTGACTCCATATCCAACAGCTGCTTCAACTTCTGCATAAGGCAATCAAATTTATCTTAGGCGTGGATCCTGCCAGACCGCCTAAGCCTTTGTCTAACGGAACTCAAGACAAAGACTGGTGCCAAGAAGAAGACTGAACAAGAGGAAGACCATCTTCAGCTAGAGCCAAGTTCCTTTGTGTAAACCGGGTGTTACCTTAGGTAGCAATTTGGCCATCTATTGTCACCTTTTTAGATAAGTTTGGTAAACTCAAGCACAGCTCCACCCAGTAATTTCCCCCATTTTGGAGCCTCACCTTGGTCCACTGCAACCTGAAAGTCCAACCAGGTACCCCTGGACCAAGCTTGTTCATTGGTCAGTCATGGGCACCCAATTAGGTGCCACCAATTAACTTGCTATTGGCTACTGCAGAAGTCCAGCCCTTATGGTCATTGCAGAGCCTCCCCTTTTCTGAGGTCATGTATCAGCTGACCACCTGTCATCCACCCCTGTGCCTCCCATCCCCTAAGGGCTCAAGGTAGTCTATATAACCTGTAACACAGCTCCCCACATGTGTGCTTCTAGCAGTATCCCAATTCTGCTGTCTAGATCCATCCCCGATTCTAAGGCCAAGTTTCGGGTTCCCTCTTCCACTTCCTCACTCGTCGCCATTGGAGCCTTCCTTGAAGACTACAATCGGTAAATATCACCCTGTTTGTCTACCCATGTGTTGTCTCTATATCTCTCTATTTTTCTTAGGACTGTATGTATGATTTTATGAGTATTTTATCTTGTATGGAAGCCTATATTTTTCTGGAATAAATTTTAATTGTTTTACTTAATTAGAGTCCCTAATATTTTTAAGCATTAATTTCTGGACGTGGAATCCTGTATACACAGGTAAAAGATCCTGATTAAGCCAGGTGCCCACCTGACAATTCCCCATCCTCGTTTTGAGGGCATTTTGGCTTACAGTTGTCAAATCAGGTAACATTGTGGTAGCCTAGTCATATGCCTACAGTAATTCTCCCTCCCCCCCAACAGTGGCTCCAAGAAGCATTTTTTGCACATACACAGACAACTCTTCTCTATTTGGGGAGGGGGATTTAAGCCCCCTACTCCCCCAAGAATTTTAGATTCGTCTGCAAACCTCCCCTACACAAGTTGGTAGGAAAAAACATCCTGCTCTTCATATAGCCCAGAACCATGGATTTAAGTATCCACAGATCAGAGTACAGTTGGCGATTAGAAATATGGTTAGTGGACGGACAGACAGACAGACAGACAGATAGATAGATAGATGCATAAATTCAGAAACAATTCTCTCTTTTCATATCAAGCAGTAAATTACTCTCTTTCAGTAAAATGAAAATTGGAAGTCCCACAGCTTGTTTGCTAATTGTTATAGATTTTTTTTTTAAAAAAAGCAGCTTCCAGAGGAAATTAAGAGATGAATACAAATTGTCAATAAGTTTTAGTGAGGTCAAACTTTTGCTCAGACTCTGAAGCACATTACTAAAGAATTTTGTAAAGAGAAAGAAACAGATGTAGAAAAATCAGCATGGACCTCAGCACTATTGGATTAGCGGCCTCTACTCATGCCAGATAACTGGATATGGAGATATGTAACCTGTTCCCCATGATCAAATTCAACCAAGGCAGACAAAATCCAATCCTATCCTGACTGAGAAACAAATATAAAGCATTGCTATGAGAAACAGTTTCAGAATACTTGTTGCTCCAAATGTTTTCAATCCAAATCTATGAAGCCCAAAGCTCCAATTTATACTACACAAGAGGCCAGAAGAGAAAACTGACCGGCAATTTTAAATCAATACATGACATCTGAACACACATACACCCTCTAGCACCTCTTCTCCCTACTCCCTCCCTAGAGCACAAAATATCTCCTAGAACTTGTGAAATGTTTCCAAAGCCTGCTTTCTTAGCCTCTTTTTCTCCACCTCTCTATCATTTCCTTAAATCCCAGCTTTTCATTCGATTGACAGTTTTGTTCTACTAGAAGCAATTCAAAGCTGAGAGTCATCAACCATCAGTTTAAAGTGTTTTCTATATAAAATACAGACCTACAAATGACAAATTTTACATATTAGCTCCCAAGCTCACAATTCTCAAACTTCCCTACCCATTCTGGCACAATTTTCCTGCCCTTGGGATACTGTCTGAGGCTATTCCTCAGTCCCACTTTACCATGGGTCCCTCCTCTACTCAGTACTGTGCGCGCAATCACCATTTCCTCACATTTATACACTTAGAGACACTGACTGCTCTGTCCTCCTTCCTTCAGCCACCCTGCCAGTTCATCACTCTCTTACCCACTTTTCTTCTTGCCAACATGAAGCAGATTCCTCCATCCATTCAATTTTTTCTAGAGCTTCAGATAACATTTCACAAATCCAAGAATATCATATCATATCATATCACATCATTTCATTCCATTTCATTTTATTTATATCCCGCCCTACCCCACCAAAGCGGGCTCAGGGTGGCTCACAACATAAAAATTCTAACAATAAAATTCAAGAATTAAAATACAATAATAATTTACAAATTTAAAACAACTAATATATCAATACATCAATCAGTCTCAGCGTGCTATCTTATAATCTTCCGTCAGAATATTCCAATATTTCAATGTTTCAATGTCGGTCATATAAGCCAACCGGAAGAAGACTGTCTTACAGGCCCTACGGAACTGTCCAATGTCCCGCAGGGCCCTGACCTCTTTGGGTAACTGGTTCCACCAGCACGGGGCTGTGATCGAGAAGGCCCTGTCCCTAGTTGACTTCAACCGGGCCTCCTTTGCCCCGGGGATTACAAGCAGATTTCTAGAGCTGGATCGCAGCACTCTTTGGAGGGCATATGGGAAGAGACGGTCCCTAAGGTAGGCAGGTCCTAGGCCATTTAGGGCTTTAAAAGTAATAACCAGCACCGAACTCGATATATTATTGGCAGCCAGTGCAGTCCCCGGAGGCCTGGCTGAATGTGCTCCCATCTAGGGACCCCTAATAACAGCCGAGCGGCGGCGTTCTGCACTAGCTGCAACTTCCAGGTTCGGCACAGGGGCAGCCCCATGTAGAGGGCATTACAGAAATCCAACCTTGAGGTGACCGTTGCATGGATCACTGTTGCCAGATCGTCCTGCTCCAGGAAAGGAGCCAACTGCCTCGCCTGCCTAAGGTGAAAAAATGTGAATTTAGCAGTGGCTGCTACTTGGGCCTCCATGGTTAAGGCAGGCTCAAGTAGTACCCCCAAGCTCTTGACCCTGTGCGCCATTGTCAGTGGCACACCGTCAAGAGCTGGTAGGGGAATTTCCCCTCCCGGACCACGGCGACCCAAGCAAAGGACCTCTGTCTTCGCTGGATTTAGTTTCAACCTATTCAGCCTGAGCCATCTAGCCATGGCTTGTAATGCCAGGTCCAGGTTTTCTGGGACACAGTCAGGCTGGCCGTCCATGAGTAGATAGAGCTTGTGACAGCATACTGGTGACAACGCAGCCCATACCTCCGGGCAATCTGGGCAAGGGGGCGCATGTAGATGTTAAACAACATTGGGGAAAGAACTGCCCCCTGAGGCACCCCGCAATCAAGCGTGTGCCTCCAGGACAGCTCACTCCCAATGGCCACCCTTTGTCTCCGACCATCAAGGAACGAGGAGAGCCATTGTAAGGCCACCCCTCCCCCCCCACCTGCTAGTCCGTGACTGGTGAAAGACCGAGTATCCTGGGGGGGGGGGCATCTGGGAGAGAGCTACGGTCTTCCCATCACGCATCCAGGTCTCGGTCACGCATGCCAGGTCCATATCCTGTTCAAGCAGGAACTCCCGAAGGGTAAAGGTTTTATTATTTATGAACCTGGCATTGCATAACACCAGTGACGGAGGCAAGTACTTTAACCTGGCTCCACTACCTGTCACCGTCGGGATGAGACGCAGGCTGGAAGGGGGCCGAGCCTTGTCATGTCTCAGCCTTCTTCCCTTATAATTCTGCCTGTTCCCACCGTCATACCTTCCCCTCCCCAGGAATACTGGAATCCCCAGGCCAGTCATCTCCTGCCAGTGTCACCAGAATGGTGAGACAGCTGAACCTACTCCCTCCTTAGCCCTCCCCTCTCTAGCCAATTTATCAATTAAAAACTAACCTGCCAATAATAGCCAATAGTTTCAACAACAATCGTTAGATCCTTCAGTACTTTACAGTATAAATATCTATATTTTCTTCTATGTAAAATTGCTTATGGAATGGCTTGAGCTAGTGTGGTGCTATAGTTACAATGTCAGACCAGGATCTGGAAGACTACAGGTTCAAATCCCCTCTCTGCCATGAAAGGTTTGTAGGTGACCTTCGGCCAGCCACACACCTGCTGTCTAAGTGACCTTACAGGGTTGTTGTGCGAATAAAACAAAGAAGAGGAGAACAGTATAAATCACTTTGGTTCCCCATTGAGGGAATGGTGAACACAAATGAAGTAAATAAATCACATGCAACAATGTGTTTGTTTTATAGGACCCAGTCATAAGCTAATTAAATATGATTTACTCAGTGTTTAACTACTTCCATGCCTAGTCAAATGATTCCCTTAGTATTGCCCCTTTAAACTAATACACAGAATCTGCAACAACGAATAAAGCCACTTTAGATATGACAAGGAGCCAAGGAAGGATTTGCCAGCTTTCTGTTCTACCCTCGTTCTGTGCTTTGTAAATCCAGGATTCATCCATTTCACCTGAGTTCTCCAGAACTCACAGATCACAACCATTTCTCTGTCAGCTAATGCATTATAATGCAAGTGCTCCTAATCACACACACAGCCATCTAATAATAATAAAAAATTCATAACAGCTCTAAAGCAAATATTAAGTATTTGTCTCTTTGTATTTCCTGTACCAAAATTATTCATAATAATATAAATTTAGTGCAATTAAACACAGAGTTGTTTCTGGAAAAAGAAAAGCTGCAGCTTTCACCACAATTAACAGCCAAATTGTAATACAAATGATATATCACCATTATCACTGTTTACACATTGAATTTCTGTATCTTGTTGCCAGCAGGCTGCCCTGACTGTCTAGGGAATAACCATCATGAATTTCTTCAATGCCTCAGCACAACACCTCACATCAATAAGGAGGTATGCTATCCAGCATGGATCATACTCTCTCTCCTCTACAACCAATTTTAAACAGTATATTAATTTACTTACCTTACAAAGTTCCTGTAAGGTTTTAAGTTTATTACAAAAAGGATCACAGATAAAATACACATATCTGAAGAATACCCAGCTACAAATGCAGAATGCCAGTCAACTGATTTTAAAGATGACAATATGGTATTTATGCTTAAACCAATGCAGCTGTTTCTAGGGCTGCCAACTATCAGTTGACAGATTCCTGAAGATTTGGGGGCAGAGCCTGAGAAATTCAGTTTCGAGTGGGGCAAATGCTTAGGAGAGGTATAATGCCATATAGTCCACCCCTTGAAGCTGCCATTTTCTCCAGGGAAATTTAACTCTGTAGTCTGCAGAGCAATTGTAATTCCAGGAGATGTCCAGGTTCCACCTGGAGGTTGGCAATCCTGTCTACCTCCTATGATTCGGAGCAGATTCCACTGTTTGGTTCTGTATTTATTTTGCTTCTTATTTACTGCATATTTAAAATGGTTATAATTCTATTGCTTTTCTATTTGAAACAGACAAAATATTTAATACAACCAAGTTTAAACAGTATATTAATTTACTTACCATACAAAGTTCCTGTAAGGTTTTAAGTTTATTACAAAAAGGATCGCAGATAGAATACACATATCTGAAGAATACCCAGCTACAAATGTAGAATGCCAGTCAACTGATTTGAAAGAAGACAATATGGTATTTATGCTTAAACCAATGCAGCTCTGTTTCTAGGGCTTTAATATTTAATATTTTGTAATGTTTATTTGGCTGACATAAGTGACAGTCACTGTGATGTGATCTCTAATCATATAGCTTTCTGTGGCAGGTCTTGTACAGTACCTACATTTTGAAACAGAATTCAGTATTTTTAGATGTCAATAAAACACCCCTTTTGACACCAATATGGTCCAAAATCAAACTAGATCAACTAGATCTTTGGCAGATAGCTGGGTTGCAGTGCTACCCTAAACAGAATTTCTTTCTCCTGTTCTTCTAAGTTGAAGTCAGTTCCACTCTGTACAGATTAGACTACCAGTTTCTCCATACTGGGTCCTTTTTTCTTATAAAATATTTAAATTGTCCCTTAAACATGCCATGTTAGGCTCATCAAAAACAGACTAAATGATTAAGCAGAACAGAAGATTGGAAGCTCTTGCCATGAAGCTTCCTTCTCGGTGGTCCTGGAGTGGGATGGTCCGAAACTGTTGGGAGTAGGCTCCTCCTCCGGAAACAGGGTCGTTGATCGTTTGATCTGGCCTGGGGGAGGGGGCCACTCCGTTGGAAACTCTCCAGTCCATTGAAAAGCCATTTATAGAATTCTATAAAACAAACTCTGCATCATGGTAACAAACCACTCAGAGACGATAATGATGCAACGCCATTTTAATAACTGCAACAGCAGAAGTAACTGAAACCAATAAGAAACTTCCACTACCAGTGCCCCAGTACCCCCACAACCAAGCTCCCACATCTACCAGCCTGGAGCAAGGTACAACACCGGGTGGGATGGACTGTCCCACTCCAGGACCACAGAGAAGGAAGCTTCACAGTAAGAGCTTCCAATCTTCCATTCTCTGGTGGTCCCTGGTAGTGGGACAGTCCGAAACAGTTGGGACATACAAAAGCAATATGTACCCCGAGCGGGAACCACTACATTTAATGTATAACCTGTTGTAGCATCCTGCGGACAAAAGCCGCTTCAGCGGATGCCCACCTATCCACCTTATAATGTGAACAAATGAGCCGAACTCCAGGTGGCTGCCCTACAAATGCCTTCCAGGGACGAGAAGGACTTGTACACTGCAGATGTGGCCACTCCTTGTTAGGAATGAGCTGTAATTCCTCCTGGAGGCTCTAACCCTGATGCCATGTATGCTGCAGAAATACATTGTCCCAACCACCTGCTCAAAGTCGAAGAAGTGACTGGTTTTCCCAAAGAAGGCGAATTAAAGGAAACAAACAAGGACTCTGACCTCCTAAAGTCCTTGGTTCTGTCTATATAAAAACTCAAGGCACGCTTAACATCTAAACGATGCCACTCCTTTTCCTTCTCATGTTTGGGATTGGGACAGAATGAGGGTAATACCAAGTTCTGAGACCGGTGAAAAACTGAATTCACTTTAGGCATAAATGTCGGATCAGGTCTCAACACTACTCTGTCCTCATGAAAGGTACAAAGATCTTTATCCACGGACAGAGCCTGCAACTCAGATACCCTGCGGGCAGAGGTAATCCCAACTAAAAACAGCGTTTTAAGGGTAAGATTCTTCAGGCTACAAGTAGCCATGGGCTCAAAAGGTGCATGACATAACGCCTTCAGCACCACATTTAACTTCCATGTAGGAAACCTATGAGCAGTAGGGGGATTCAACAGGGACACCCCCCTCAAAAACCGTTTAACATGCGGATGAAATGACAAGGAACCCCCTTTTTTAGCTTCACGAACAGCAGAAATAGCTGCCACCTTACTACGAAGGGTATTAGAAGCCAGGCCCTCTTGCAAGAACAGCAGCAGCTTCAGAACTGGTAACTTTAAGGGATCCCAACCCCTTTCTACGCACCAGCTGGAAAAGACACGCCAAGTGTTATTATACACCCGAGTGGTAGAACATTTTCTGGATGCCAACATAGTGTCAATCACAGATTTTTCAAACCCCAACTTAACTAACTGCGACCGCTCAACCTCCACGCAGTTAACTGTAACATGTCCGGCTGAGGATGGCGAACTGTCCCTTGTCTCAGCAATGTCTCGGATGCTGGGAGACGCCAAGGCTTCTCTGTCGACAGCCGCATGAGGTCTTGAAACCACCCCCATCTCGGCCAGAAGGGAGCAACCAGGACGAGCTCTGCTGTTTGCTGACGAATCTTGTGAACCAACCGGGGTATCAGCTGCAGTGGTGGGAAGGCATAAAGAAGACCGTCCGGCCAGTTGCAGTTGAGAGCGTCTATGCCCTCCGCCTGATCGTCCTTCTGTTTGGTGAAAAAACGTCGCACTTGACGATTGTCCGCGGTTGCAAATAAATCCACAGTCACTTTGCCATATCTGCGCTAAAGAGACTGGAACACCGCCTTGTCCAGCAACCATTCCGTCTGATCCAGCCTCTGTCTGCTGAGCCAATCTGCCAGCCCATTGTCCTTCCCGGCTACATGAATCGCCTTTATGGATAACAGATACTTCTCTGCCCAATTCAGTAAGCTGTTGCCCTCGCTGCACAGTTTCCTGATTCTGGTCCCGCTTTGCTGGTTGACATAAGCTTTGGCTGTCACATTGTCTGTCTTCACTAACACGTGACTACCCTGCAGCATCGTCTGAAAACGTAACAACCCCAGACGAATCGCCCTCAGCTCCAGCAAGTCGATGCTCTGTCGGGACTCTATCAGGGACAACTGACCTTGAATCATCATCCCTTGAGAATGCGCTCCCCAGCCAGAGAGGCTGGAGTCTGTAGTTACCACTATCCTTTGTGGCTCCTTCATTGACACTCCTTGCTGAAAATGGAATGGTTCCAGCCACCACTGAAGTTGCGTCCGCAGCTCCCGTGGAAGAAACACTAGCTTGTGCAGCTTGCAAGCTATCACATGCTGATAAGGGATCAGGAAGCATTGTAAGGGCCGTAGGTGGAAACGTGCCCAAGACAGCACATCCTGGCACGACACCAGAACCCCTAAAAGCTTTGCTAGAGTCATCACAGGCACCCGATTCAGGGACAATACCTCCTCCAACAATGATTTGAGGTTCACCTGTCATACTTCGGACAAAAACACTTTGTGCCTCTGAGTATTGATCAGGACACCCAGATGCACTATTTCTCGTGTCGGAATAAGGTTGCTCTTTGACCTGTTGACCACAAAACCATGGTCCTGCAGTATTTGAATTGTCCGATTGGTGTCCTCCAGGCTCTGCTGGAAGGAAGGGGCCCTGACCAAGAGATTGTCCAGATACGGATGAAGAGCCACGTCCCCCCATCCGTAAATGAGCTACCAAAGCCACCAGGATCTTTGTAAACACTCACGTGGAAGACTTGAGCCCAAATGGCAAAGTGCTTCCTGTCGTACGCAAACCTGAGGAACCGTCTGTGACTTGGTCGAATGGGAGCATGCAAATATGCCTCGGACAGATCGATGGACACCAGGTATTATCGTTCTTGAACTGCCAATAGAATGGAACGCAAAGTCTCCATCCGAAACTTTTTGGTTTTCACAAATCGATTTACCCATTTCAAGTCTAGAATGGCCCAGACATCACCATTCTTCTTTGGCACCAGGAATAAAATGGAATACACCCCTTGACCCCTCTGAGTCACAGATATGGGTTCTATAGCCCTGATGTCCAGTAGATGTTGGATGGAGCCCAACATCCCCTGGTGCGTGGTCGGGTCTTGTTTTCTCAGCACTGAACGAAACCTCCAACGTGGGAAAGATTCCAGTTCTAAGGCATAGCCCTTGGATACAGTGTCTATCACCCATTGGTCTGCAACCAACACCCTCCATCGGTCTGCAAAAAACTGTAGCCGCCCCCTGATAGGAAGCAGCGCTGGACTTCTGGCATAGTCATTGTGACCCTCCCTTTTTGGAGTCACTTTTGTTTCCCTTGTCGCTTTGGCTAGAAAAGGATTTAGCATCCCGACTGCGAGACTGTCACTTCCCTCGGAAAGGCTTAAAACCTGAAGGCCGGGATAATTTTTTCGGAGTCCTGAAAGGGCTGGAAGGATTTTTTAGGTTTAAAATCCTTCCTCTTAGAAGGCAAGACTTTCTTCTTGTCCTTCCCCTCAATCAGGAAGCATTCCAGTTCGTCCCCAAAGAGACTAACACCTTTGAATGGTATGGCTGCCAGTCTAGCCTGTGCAGCTGCATCCGCATCCCAAATCCTGAGCCAAACATTCCTGCGCGCTGTCACACTACAAGCCACTGCCCTTGCGGACAACTGCATTGCGTCTAGGGTCGCATCTGCAATAAATGCTGTGCCCAAGGCTATTTTCTTAAGCTCATCCTTGAATTCCTTTGGTGCATCACTATCTGCTGAGGCCAAATTGGATGCTCAGGTATATACTGCGCATGCAAACAGCGACCCTGCTGAAGACGCCCGGATGGACCAAGCCAAAGCTTCAAAGTCCTTTTGTAATGCCTGTTCCATCCGTCTATTGCAGGCATCCTTGGGTAGCCCATCCGCATCCATGGGAAGCACAGATGTGGATAATAAACTATTTACACGATCATCCACTACGGGCAATTTTAGCCGTTTAGTAACCTCTGGACTCAACCCATACAGTTTGGGAAACACATGTGGGTTAGATTTCGGCTTAGCCAGGTGTTCCCACTCCGCCTTAATGAGACTAAAAAAGGGGGCAGGCAAGGACACCCCGGTCTGAGAAACCCCCACTTTGGGCATCATCTTCCCTGAGCCTGCAGGCAGGTCAGGGTCCAATTCTGCCTTCTCTCTGGGTGTGGCAGTAAAGTCCAGTTCCCTGAAGACCTTAGGGAGCAGTTTAGAATAATTCCACTGGAAAAATCCTATACTGCACTGAAGGAGTAGCATCCTCCTCCTCAGAGAGTTCCCCTTCCTCTTTTGCAGAGGAGTCTGCTGAAGAGTCAGGCTCCTCTTCCTCCTGAGAACTATCACAGGGAGAGTCCAAGCTCATACCCAATTTTGCTTTCTTTGGGTCTGTAGGAGCTGTGGCAATATCTAGAACTGCTTGCCTCTTCCTTTTCTGGGGGTAAGAAGGCACAGTAGAGCCTCGAGCAGGGGCAAACTCCTTGCTCAATTCTCTTTTTAACCAAGTGAGTAAGTTAAGCTTGGCATCCTCTCCAGTTAAATCCAGTTTAGAATCCTCTCAATCCTTTTCGGAAGTAGATCCTGAATACTTTGGGATGGAAAAATCACTGGTTGAGCCTGTCTCACTAGTCTGTCCCCGTCCGTCAGCCATCTCAGCTACAGGAGAAGGCTAAAACGAAAGAGAAAGGGGAGAGGGAGAAGCCTCCGTTACCAGGCTAACTGCCTAAAATGGCGACCCCTTCTGAGTAGTAAAGAACCACCACCCCCCAGGCCACGCTAACCGTGCCTATGTTGGAGAGGCCTGCTATGGCATAAGCCTTTCCCCACCCCTGTTCAGGAGGGGTCCTGGGAAACTGCTGTAAGCTACCGGGTGGGCTTCCCTCATCCCAGCGGAGCCTGTCCCAAGCAAAAAACAGTCCGCGCATCACAACGAGCTTTACTGCTCTCCCTCAGACAGCTTACCACCTCCTCTCAAGTAGACACTCTGTCTGAGTGAACCACCAAGAGTATTTCTGCTCTCGGCTGCGCTGGACCTCGGTCGTCTGCACTATACTCACTGGCGCTGCGTGAGTCCGCAAAGTTGGACTTGCTGCTCTCCCCCCCCCCCGCCTCAACAGGCTTAGGAGGAGTGACCTCGCTCTCCGCGGCAGTCCCCAGTTGTGCCGCCTTTGCTGGGCAGAACCCAATGCTGGCAGTAAAATGCTCTGCCTGCCGCCGTTGCGGCTGAAGAACCAGGTGGCAGAGACTTTCTCACAAGGAGACCTCGTTCTGTGGATCACTGTGCTCTGACGCACGATGAACACGTCCTGTCTCGTAACAGGGCCATTTGGACTGGAGAGTTTCCAACGGAGCGGCCCCTCCCCCAGGCCAGATCAAATGATCAATGACCTGTTTCCAGAGGAGGAGCCTACTCCCAACAGTTTCGGACCGTCCCACTACCAGGGACCACCAGAGAAAAACCGTGTACAATAGATTGAAACCTGAAAAAATCCAAAATTTTAGTTATCTTAATTATTGAAAAAAACATGTTCATCATGTGCATATCCCCACTCTGCTATTATTAATTCTTCAGTGCTAAAGGTAGGTAAAGGCAGTCCCCATGCAAGCACCGAGTCGTTACCAATCCATGGGGTGACATCACATCCTGATGTTTTATTGGCAGACTTTTTAAAGCGTGGTTTGCCATTGCCTTCTCCAGTCATCTCCACTTTACCCCCAGCAAACTGCATACTCACTTTACCAACCTTGGAAGGATGGAAGGCTGAGACAACCTTGAGCCAGCTAACTGAACCCAACTTCTTCCGGGTCAAACTCAGGTTGTGAGCAGAGCTCGGACTACAGTACTGCAGCTTACAATCTCTGTGCCACAGGGCTCCTGTTGGGTTTTGCTGCAACTTCACTTCCTGAAGTCATGAGATAATTGTTTGTTTATGCAAGCTGATGTCTTAGCTTAGTTTAGAGTTAGAGCCAATGGGCTGCTCTGCACGTATTTCCCACCAGAAGCTAGGTGTCAATATGCATATTAACCAGTATTGGAAAGCTCTAATTGGGTTATCAATATATTGGGCATGGACTGGGGGGAAAGCATTGGGTTAGAACTTTATAACTCTTTGTTGTGAATCTCTAGTCTTCCTCACCAATTGCTTTTAGATCTCAGAGAGTAAACATGTAGTTAGAGAAGTCAGATAGGATGTTTATTCTTTCTTGTTTTTGTAGACTTGCCAAGGTATCCTTTCCTTCCTAGATAAGAAAAGATTACTTTTAAGTTAAATGCGTGTGTGCTGGCTACTTTATTCTTTTTAGCTCTGCTAAGAATCCATAATATACACACCTATATTTTGCATTCTCCATCAATAACTAGACATGTATAGGAGAATTTTTATTTAACTAAGTTTTATTACTAAGGGGCTTTCCAAATGGGAAGAAAATCTGCAAATATGTGTTATTTTTAATGCAGTGTTAAAGCACTGCTAACCCTATATGGGCTAGCAGCACAATTTCTTGTCTTGTTACATTATTATCACCTGATCCCCCCCCCCCCCTCTTTTCCTCTGTTTTGAATAAGGATTGGAGCAGTACAGTGGGATATGCTTATACAGGAGAAATAAGAAGAAAATGAAAAAAAAAACCCGCTGGCACAGGAGTAGAGGATGGCACAGACATTAGACAATAGATGCCAAAGACAAGTACATGAAAGATCAGGCAATCACTACTGTGACCTTAGAATATGCAGAACTCACAACTACAGTGGAAGATCTACTTTTTAATTGGGAAGGTAATTTAGTTATCAACAACAATTTCGAGTTTTACAGATTTAAAAATACAGTTGGTATAAGGTCTAGGGAAGACATTCAAATACTTCTTAAATAAATATGATTACAGAGATTCTTGATCCTGCACAACCACCAAATTTATCACAGCATACTCA
Organism: Heteronotia binoei; assembly: GCF_032191835.1. Taxonomy (NCBI): domain Eukaryota; kingdom Metazoa; phylum Chordata; class Lepidosauria; order Squamata; family Gekkonidae; genus Heteronotia; species Heteronotia binoei. The sequence goes on along the minus strand of NC_083231.1, from coordinate 57,796,554 downwards.
CATCATGGGGGGAAATATTTTGCTTGGAAAGACCTTTAGAAAAGGAAATATATAAAAAATACTTTTCCATTGTTTATTTGCTGAATTACTCCCAATGACTATATTCTTCATTATAAAAATATCACTAAAGTAGGCATACAAATAACTGCATATACTGTGTATTCTTCTAAAATTGTGATATGCTTTCCAGATTTACACTGAAGTACTCATCTAAGCTAGTCTCATGAATATTCAGCCACCTGAACATTCTGTGTTGCTTTTAGCTTCTTTATGTACAACAAACAGTATTCAATTGATGAACAATTACAATGTTTAGTATCATATTTAAAACCACCATTCAAACCTTTTCTTAATGCTATTATCGGGGGGGGGGGTTCCTTCTGCAACAATTTTCTGTATAAAAATAAAAGCACTGGATTTTTATTGGTGCTGCCCTCTTTGTTTTGTTCCACTTTGCAAAGCCCTTTTGGGACACTAAGCCTGCATTTACCATAATACGGATTAAACTCTCTTTGTGCCACTGCACAGTGTTTGTTAGCAGGTTAGTCTTTTTACATTCTTCACAGCCTGCCTGCAGCTTACCCTTTAGGCCTCACAAAATACTTCTGTGGATTTACAAAAATGCCAGAGTGGTCTCGGGGTTAATTGGAAGAAAAGTGAAGCCTTTAACACATTGACTCATTAAACATTTAGCCCACTAAAATCCACTATGCTAGGCAAAGAAAACGGCTCTGTAGAGATCTTAACAATAATAAGGTAGCAAAGTAGCTGAAAATAATGACTACTGGTTGTTCTACAAAATGGAGAAGGCTTAATTTATCTACCAAAAAAAAAATGGTTTGACTGCACAAAGAAACATTCCTAGCTCCACTACCTAGCTCAGCACACAGGATCTGGAGACTGATTTTTAACACGTTGTTAACCATTGATATTGAGAAAACTGTCCATAGAACTTCTTTTAAAAATGACAGAATTTCTGAGTATTTCAGAACCACTCTTGAGACAACATGTTGAGTGAAGTGCAGTAGACTATGCTCAGTATAAAACCTTGGTGGCAGTTAGCAAAGTAAAATTGTTTTGTATTTAACATTGGATTATTACATAGACATCAAGTATATTATTATACAGTACTTATACATATTTTAGCAACTTGAGTACACTTTGGAATTTGCTCACTTCAGTAAAAAAAAAATCATTTCCTTTTTAGAAAACCTAATGTAAAAAATGATTCAGCAAACCTATATTTACTGCTCTAACACAGAAATGCAAAACAAGTGATTGTTCATTCTCCCACCCCCCAAAAAAACCCTTCATGGCCCAAGACTTGAAGTAAAGGATTAAATGGTATTTGTGCAAAATGCAGATAACAAAAGTAAGAGTGAAGAAAATTGAAGAGACAGCTAAACTCCAGCAACAAAATGGTTAAAGAATCTGAATCATTGTCCTCCTTATTCTAAGGGTCCTCTATATTGTGAGCAGCGCAAACATCAGACAAGGTAAGATTACTGACTATTGTCCCCTTAATTTTCTCCGCTTTCCCTCACATTCCCTCTTGCTATCAACATACTATTTTTCCAAAGCTTCTCTTCTGCTAAGAAGTAAACTTTCCATAATCCGTCTATTATTGGGCCTTTAATTGGATTGGGAGCAGGGTGGTGTATAAAATAGCCTCTATTCAGTCAAAAGGACTGTAGTTTTAGGGACTCAAAGGGGAAAAGCATTGTGAAAGAAAATCCACAGGGAATCAAGGATTAAAAGGTGGCTCTACTGAACTCATCAGCTCCGCGACACATAATGAATTGTTTCCTTAAACAGGTAACTTTCTAAATAAATGGACTCTTCCTTGTAGTATAACTGCTGTATCAAAACACAGAAAAGTAAATTGAAAATAAAATTGGCTTAGCATCTAGCATTCCTGCTTCTGATCACAACTTTTAACAATAATGGAGCTTCACCCCTGTTTAAATAAACATCAGAGCAACTGTTACTAGATTGTGGAGATTCCAAGTATAAATTATATACTTGGCTAAGCTACTACATTTATATACAAGTGCTTTTCTGAAGTCAATTTAAAGCTTTTATCCAAAGCACAGCATCTGAACCAAACACTCATTGCTTGAAGTTCATGAAAAAATATAAGAGAGGAACATAAAGCTGGACCATGTTATCCTGTCACTGTCATAAAGAATTCACTATATAGTGGCATGTAAAAAAATCAATGAAATCATACGAAGATGTGCAGAGAGAAGACTGAGAGAACAGGTCATCCTGTACATTTCTAATGTATTTAGCAAAATGGAAGAGGGCATATTTGGAATAAACACTTGTTTCCTTGGAGATTGATGAGTTAGGAAAAGATACCATTCACATCCAAGCCAGCTGGAAAATAACTACTAAAGTATGAAATAATGTATTGTTTCCTCATAGTTTGCTACTGAAATTTATTACTGAAAAGGCTTAGAAGAACTTTTCCATGTACTAGTAAAATTTGTTTTCCATTCTTTATTAACAAGACTCTTGAATAAAGAAGAAAAATGAACAAGCTTCTTATACAGAATGTTATGCCTAAACACAGCTAAAGTAAATCTTCAGTCCATATTGCAAGAAGTATTAATTTGTTTCAACTTTAACATGGACTTGAAGCAGCACGTGCAGAGCTGCATTAAAGAACAGCAACTTCCTCACCTTCCCTCCTACTACCACAGCCTTCTATGCTCCCCCAAATGGTGTTTGTACTGATCAGTGCACCCACATGAAAATTGTGTGTGAGGCAAAGTGGGGATCAGCAGAAGCAGGATGGAATTAGCAGAAACTGCCCTCCCCTCCCAGCAAAGGAAAAGCGACAGGATCTTCAAAACTGTTGCTACATTGACAGAACAGCCTCTTAGAATCTAGAACAGAGTGTAAAACATGTGGCCCGGGGACTGTATCGGGCCCCTGGAGTGCTCCTATCAGGCCACCAAGCAACTGGCTGTCATCTGCTTCCTTCTCCATCTCTCTTGCTTCCTTCTGCTTAACAGCTTGCTTTGCCAGGCTTGCTCAATCACACAGAGCTACAGAGTAAAACCTCTATTTTCTCCAATGGCTGAGGCTCCTCCCTTGGGAGGAAGGGGGGAAGGCAGAGCTTGTTTTTCCAGGTTCTCTCAATCACACAGCAGAGCTACTGAGCCAAGCCTGTCTTCCTTCACCCTCCTGGTTCCCTGGGAAAGGAAGGAAGGAAGCAAGGAAGGAAGAAGCGAGCCAGAGCTTCCTTTGCCCAGTTCCCTGGATCCCATGGCAGAGATACAAAGAAAGCACCTTTAATACCAACGTGCTAATATTTTAGGCATGTTTAAGGGTTTTTTAAAATTTGTGTTTGTCTGTGTCCTTTATAAAGTTTATATCTGCCACCTAACCTTAAATAGGTATACACATGGCCTGGTCTGACATGGTCTGGCCCAACCCGACGTGGCCCAGCCCAACAAGGTCCCATTTATATCAGATCTAGCCCTCATGACAAATGAGTTCAACACCCCTGATCTAGGACATAGGTTTGCCAACTTGCAGGTGGGGCCTGGCAATCTCCAAGAACCACAACTGATCTCCAGACTCTAGACATAGATCACTTTCCCCGGATAAAATGGGGGGGGGGGGTGGACTCTGTATATTATATCCTGCTGAGGTTCCTCCCCTCACCAAACCCTCACCACCAAATCTCCAGGAATTTCCCAGCCTGGAGTTGGCAACCCTAATACTTACCCACTCATGGATGACATGGCTATGATATTGACATAAATCCAGTTTTCCTTAATAAAACTTAATCACCACGCAGCAAATGAAAGCCTGAATGCTTTGTCGCTCCAATTACTGTCTACAAACATTATGAAGGCCATTATGCTGCTAGGGACAACATTAATGCATTACAATTACAAAGATAAATTAGTTAGATCCTAGGTCTATAAATGTATGTCTGCTGCATAGCATACACCAAAATAAGGATAAACCACCATACTTTTGAATAGGGAAAGGACTATTACTCATGAGTAGAGAATCTGCTTGGCATACAGAAGGTCCTCAACTAAAAGCCTGGCAGAACATCTGTCATAGCCAGTTTAAAGGATCAAATGGTAGATGATGTGAAAGACTCATCCTGAGATCCTGGATAGCCATGGCCAGTCAGAGTAGATAATACTGATGTTTTTGACAGACTGATGGTTCACGTGTATCTGTCTCCTTCAAGAACATTATTATTTGAATACACATTTTCTTTGTTACATTTATCTATGAAAGCACTTTGCAGGAACACTCCCATTACTTTAAAACACAGCAAAGTCTATAACCCTCTTAAATAAACTTACATCTTTAAAGGAGCTGTAACTAACAGGATTTCCACTGTAGTCTCTGACCAAGCAATGGAAATCCATGCAATCATTACCTCCAGGCTACTGTAACATGCTTTATGCCGGCCTGCCTTTGAGACTGACCATAAAGCCCCAGATGATCCAGAATGTGGCAGCATGAATCCTGACAGGAATGTCATGGATCACACACAGACACAGACCGTTTTCGCACACAACTTACTTCGCAGTCAGAATCCTGTTCCCTCCGCAGCGTCTGGTCAGATTTCCCACCATCTATGCCGAAGTTACAGTTTACGTTTGTATGCAAAAGCCGCAGCACTTCCTGTAACTCCGGCGCAGATGGTGGGAAATCTGACAGACGCTGCAGAGGGAACAGGATTGTGACTGCGAGGTAAGCTGTGTGCGAAAACGGTAACACACACACAACCTGTGCTGTGCCAGCTACACTGGCTTCCAGTGGAGTACTGACTCAAGTTCAAGGTTTTGGTGTTGAATTTAAGGCCTTGAATGGTCAGGGACAGTTGTATCTACAGGGCCATCTCCTCCAGTTTATCCCCGGGAGAACATTATGCTCCTTGGATAGCAATCTGCTTGTCGTCTCTGGCCTCAAAGATATCCAGCTGTCCTCAACCAGGGCTAGGGTCTTCTTGGTCCTGACCCTAATCTGGTGGAACTCTCTGCCAAACACCATCAGGGCCCAGTGGAATTTTATGCAATTCTGCAGGGCCTGTAAGGCAGAGATGTTCTGCCAGGCTTTTAGTTGAAGACTGCAACAGTTTCCATTCTGGCTGGTGCCATCTCCTTGCTCTCCTCACTCTGCCCCTCTTCCCCCACCTCACTGACAAGGGGACCAGCAGTCTAGAATTCGCCACTTGACTTTGTAGATTTGCTGTATTAGTATTCTTTATATATTTTGTTTTTAAACAAATGTTGTACATTGCCCAGAACCCTACAGTAGCAGGATCTGGGTGATTCATAAATTTAATAAATAATTATTAATATTATTATGTTGGCTTTTTTGCAGCAGGCAGCTCCTAGTCCTGATGAAAGAGAGCAGGGAATAATTATGGCAGGAGGATTTATAAGCATCTAAGTATTTTAATTTAAGTTTTCCAGATGCTTACCAGCACCAGCTGCTCCTTGGTTAATAGTGTACTGCATACTTTTTCCCAAGGGTTATAGATACTAGAAAGACCCACAGCAATGCCCTATAAGGCTATCCTGGACAGAGTACCCAGTTCTAATATGTTATATGCCATGTTGGGTGAGATAACAGATTAGGTGCAAGTTTGTAGGCTATGATGTGAATCCTGTAGAGAACAAGAAATTGAAAACGAGGGGAGCAAGCAAACAACCAGGTCACTATTTTTTCTTATATTGCATGCCATAGCAATGTGGCTGCTACTCAGGAATCTGGGTGTGTTCACTATGTCCATTTCAATCCACTTTCATATGGTCTCTTTAATGCACTTCAGCCAGTTTGGTGTAGTGGTTAAGTGTGCAGACTCTTATCTGGGAGAACCGGGTGTGATTCCTCACTCCTCCACTTGCAGCTGCTGGAATGGCCTTGGATCAGCCATAGCTCTCGTAGGAGTTGTCCTTGAAAGGGCAGCTTCTATGAAAGCTCTCTCAGCCCCACCCACCTCACAGGGTGTCTGTTATGGGGAAGAAGATAAAGGAGATTGTAAGCCACTCTCTGATTCAGAGAGAAGAGCAGGTTATAAATCTGCAATTCTTCTTCTTCTTCAGGAAAACATATCTTTCTTATAAGGTTTCACACACCTTAAGGATAAAGTGTCACCAAAAAAAAAAAAAAAGCTGGGAGGGATCAAAAGAGATTTTGGAATACCCAGATTAAAGTTTCATTAACTGAGGGCAGACAGTGTTTTAGCCTTAAAATGTGTGAAACCTGTAAAATAATCTGTTCACCTACCCAAAGTACTAACAGTATTCAGATGGCCTTATAAACACTGGCATTCTTCCAGTGATTTCTTCCGCTTTAATTTACCATTCAATTGTTAAATTGTTGTACAGAGGATGGTACAAAGACTATCAAACTGAATAGCCAAATATTTAAGCTAGGCATTAACCTACAATACACATTACAACACAAAAAACAGTCATCAAAATCTCATGTTAATCCAAGGGCATCTAGACTAAAATGGAATGCACAGTGAACAAGAAGAAGAGGTCATGGCATGATCTCCTTTCTTCTCTTGCCAATACATATTATGCCTTTCTGTTTAATTGATAGTAATGAGTTGTCTAGCAAACTGGAAATCTGTACAGATAATCTTTGTGGGCAAAACATTATTTTGGTTTTCTTCTAAATTTCCAAAATAGTCCAAGAAATTATTTTAATGCTTTCATGCTCACAGGGTTTGGAAATTACTTTATTGTTCAGATTCCATATTTTACAGAATTTGAAACAGAGTTAAATGAACTGGCAGTGTACTAAGCCATAGTAACACAGGATCAGTTCACATATGCATACTCCTCACTTTGACTACAGCATCAAAGGTAGCATTCCATGCATGACATGGCTATTACAGAGCAAACACCACGTCTCCTCCAACCCCCTCAATGGAAGTAGTTCAGACATTCAGCTGCATGTTGAGAAATAAATTACCAAGTGTAAGTGTTCATGTGCAAATCTGCCCCAAGCTATGCTTTATATTTTTCAAGATCCCTAAAGATATCCCTGCTGAAATTCAGCCTGCTCAAAGGTAAACAAAATACCCTATATTCTGTTAAAGTGAAATCTTTCTATGAAATTTTGAACAGGCATTTTGACAACAAACCATACTATCATCAAAACAGGAAAATGGTAACAGGAAAATGGTAACAGGAAATGTATGGGGCTACTCCAAGTACAAGAGCATGAATAAATGATGTTGTAAGCAAAAAAGACAGCTGTCCAAACCATTTGTAATACTTGGCTTTTATTCCCAGAGATACGCAAGCAAGCAAATTAAATTGCTGCTCCCTATGCAATTAAACATTCCTTAAAAGCTGTATTATGCTTTTTAAGGGCAAGCAGCCCAATATAAATTGGTGTTTGAAGACATCATGCCTGTGATTTTTATTATCAGGGCAGTACATACCAGCAGTTTTACTATTGAATGTTGTCCATCAAACGCAACATACTTCAAAAGCTGCCAAAAAGTAACCACAAGTTTTCAGAGAGATATATACTTCTGTATCTATTCATATGTGTGTGTATGAGAATGGACAATGGAGAGTATTTTCTTTTAAGCTGCTGTCTAGTTAAGACGGTGAGAATGTGCATCTCAATTCTCAAGGTATCCTTAAACCACACATTGACAGGCTCTGGTGATGGTCAGTCAAATACCACCAAATTTCCTTTGTACAACCTCTAGAGAAATATTCCCACAGGCCGAAAACTCAGGCAGGATACTTGATTCAACATCTGTTTTCCTGACCCAGAAAGTCTAGTAATGTAATGTTGATCATTTGATATATTAGTACCTGTTAAGAGAAATTATTAGAGAGTATCTTTTAAAAAATGTCCCAAATTTACACTCTTGGAAAACTTCTAACACCTGTCAGTTTAGGATGGATTCACAACAGACCTTGTATTTTCTTACTCATCTTACTTTCCTCTGCAGCAGGGTGTAAATTTTCCCTTTAAATATATTGCACTGCAGTAAACACTGCTTGTGAATATAAGATTTACAGCACATTAATAAAACCATATAGGCTCAACTGGCCTTAAATATATCTAGACACACAGTTTAAAGTTCTCATGACTATCTAGAAGATCTGCAGATAGCAGAGCCTCATGTTTAAATCTATCTAATGTTTATACCAATATATCAACTCACCTTTCTACCAGCCTCTAATGATTTATTTCTACTAATGTGGCAGAAAACCCTGAATAGAAAATTGCTGGGAATTCTGTTTATTTCATTCTTCTCTTCCATGATCTTTTAACAATTCATTATTGTAACCCTTACTTGCAATGTAATAAAAAATATGACCACAGGACAAAAGGTTTGTCTTCTGTGGAACTGAAATAAGCAATGTTAAGGGTGACATATATACTGCACAGGAATCAGGAGTGAGGCATTGCACTATGTACAACTCATGTTGTTTGCACCAGATTGTTTGAGGCTGACAATAAAAAGAGACATCTAAAAATTTCTCTTTTTAAAAAAGTGTAAAAAAGAAGAACAATTACAATTTGCTTTATTTAAACACAACCCACAGGAGTTACTTCTAATATAAGCAAGGCAATTCACACTTAATATGGACACTCTAAACTTCAGTGTATTTAACAACTAGCCTAAAGGAGAGAAGGAATGTCCCCAAACATGCAGGACATGCAACCCAGATTCCTGGTACTTGTGCATCAACCTGGTGTCTCAATGACACTGCAAAAATCACAGTTACCCAGCATTCTGTGTTCTAGATTGAGGGGGGTAGCTGTGTTGGTCTGAAGCAGTAGAACAATGCTTTATTCCAGTGGTATCTTTAAGACCAACAAAGTTTTATTCAGGTTATAAACTTGTATGCACACTTCTTCAGATGAAGATATATGCATGCAGATGAAAGCTTATACCCAGAATTAAACTTTGCTGGTCTCAAAGGTGCCACTGGACTCAAACATTGTTCTATTCTATACTCTAACAAGTATAAATGAAGTCTGTGACAGAGCAAAGATATAACTTTCAAGATGATACAGACAATGCCAGACACATGAGGTATCTAAACCAGGGGTGTCAAGCATGACAACAAATCAGACCCCCAGAGGGCTCCTATCAGGCTCCTAAACAACTGGCTGCCATCTGCTTCCTTCTCCTTCTCTCTTGCTTCCTTCTGCATCACAGCTTGCTTTGCCAGGCTCACTTTGTACAGGAGCTACAGAGCAAAGTCTCTATTTTCTCCATTGCCTGAGGCTCCTCCTTTGGGGCGGAGGGAGAGCTCGCTTTCTAGGCTCTTTCAATAGCACACTAGAGCTACTGACCCAAGCCTCTCTTCCTTTTATTGGCTGAGGCTCCTCCCCCTCCTGGTCCCCTGGGGAAGGAAGGAAAGAGCCAGAGCTTCCTTTGCCCAGTTCCCTGGACCACATGAGAGAGATACAAAGAAAGCACCTTTAAGACCAATGAGTGCTAATGTTTTAAGCATGCTCTATTTAAAAAAAACCTTTAATTTTGTTTGTCTGTGTCTGTGAGGAAAAACCCCTTACAGAACATCGTAATCACCAGCTTGGTTGCCAGAGCACCTGGAGAAGTGACTTGCACACGTCTGGCCAGAGAGTGTGAGCAGACGTATCCAGGGGCAAAAAGGACTTATGTAGTACAAGCAACCATAACACTACAAAGGCACTCAAGACCGGTACAAGAGAACAGGTGAACGGATGGCTTCCCGTCGTTCCGTATGACCTCCATCCCAGCCATGGAACGGAGGAAACTGCACAGCCAGGAGCTATCCATGCAAACTGTTTTGAAACGCTGACCATGGAATCTACCATGGAGGCTAACACCACACGCAGCCATCTTCCTACCAGGCCTGACTCCATTCCAGCGAAGTGGACGACTCACGTCCTTGACAAATGTCGCCTGTGCCTGCAAGCAATCTACCCACCCACCGCAGGAGTGTATAATTGTCCAACTGCCACTGTCTTTGTCTAACAGAACTCAAGACAAAGACTGGTGTCCAGAAGAAGAGGAAGACCATCTTCAGCCAGAGCCAAGTTCCTTTGTGTAAACTGGGTGTTACCTAGGCCATGATTTGACTCTCTATTGTCACCCTTTTAGATAAGTCTAATAGTCTTAAGTATCTCCCCACCTAGTAATCTCTTCTATTCTTTTCCCCAACTGTCATATTGGAGCCTTCCCTTGGTCCATTTCAACCCGAAAGTTCACTCAGGTATCCAGGATCCAAGCAAGTCCATTGGTCAGGAATGGGCACCCAATTAGGTGCCACCAATGAACTTTCTATTGGTTGTCGTAGTAGTCCAGCCCTTATGGTCACTATGAAACGTCCCCTTTTTGGGAGGTCATGCATCAGCTGACCACCTTCCTCCTCCCTCCCATCCCCTAAGGGCTCAAAATAGTCCTTATAACCTGTGGACTAGCTACCCACAGGTGTGCTTCTAGCAGTATCCCAATTTCCGCTGCCTAGATCCATCCCCGATTCTAAGGCCAAGTTTCGGGTCCCCTTTCCCACTTCCTTGCTTGTCGCCATTGGATCCTTCCTTGAAGACTACAATTGGTAAATATCACCCTGTTTGTCTACCCATGTGTTCCCCTATCTCTCTATCTATTTTTCTTAGGACTGTGTGTATGATTTTATGAGTATTTTATCTTGTATGGAAGCCTATATTTTTCTTAATAAATTGTAATTGTTTTACTTAATTAGAGTCCCTAATATTTTAAGCATTAATTTCTGGACGTGGAATCCTGTATACACAGGTAAAAAGATCCTGACTAAGCCAGGTGCCCACCTGACAATTCCCCAACCCCGTTTTGAGGGCATTTTGGCTTACAGTGTCCATTATAAAGTTTATATCTCTGCTACCTGGCATTACATTTTATGACACACATGGCCTGGCCTAAACAAGGTCTCATTTATGTCAGATCCATAATTCATAACAAATGAGTTTGACACCCTTGAAATCATCCTTTTCTGCCTCTTACCAATTATTAACAATGACCAATGACAATTCACTGCATTCTTCAGCCTTGTATGATCAAGATCTTCTTTTCCCAAGGCCTAATAAGCCCTTTCTAAGTTAGCATTTGCACACCAAGACTGGAACTCTAGAATCCATAGGAAAACATCCATAACAACTATACCATAACTGCAGAATTATTTCATCAAAGCTCAAGCTTCTTTTCAGAAGACTTTTCAAACTGAACTGGCTTGGGAGAGTCATGGCTGAACTCCTAATCAATCAGTGACTATAGTAATAGGAAGTAATTCGTTCTGCAGAGCAAACTAATGTTAGCATTGAACCCTTTTTCAAAACCAGCCTCATGGTGTATGGGCATATTTGCACTTATGCAATTATCTTTGGAAACATATTGCCAAATTCAAATATTTCTACAGCTCTTTGGAAAGTCAGATCTTTCATTTCCCAAATCCCTTTGCCATACAAATGGGCTCCAAACTGCTTTCAGACATTTACAGTAGAATCATAGAATTGGAAGTTACCTCCAGGGTCATCAAGTTAAACCCTCTGTACAATGAAGGAACTTCACAAATACCATGCCCCCCACACACGTACATCCCCAGTGACCCTTGCTCCATGTCCAGAAGATGGCAAAACCTCTGGGTTCCCTTGCCAAACTGGTCTGGAAAAAAACTGCTGACGGACCCCAAAGTGGCAATCAACATTTCCCTGGGCATGTAAGAAAGAGCCACAAGAACTAAGCACTGATGCAACCCTTCCTGTCCTCCCTCTAATGATCTGCCTAATTTGCAGAATCTGCATTGCTGTCAGGTGGCCATCTAGCCTCTGTTTAAAAACCTCCAAGGAAAGAGAGCTGACAACCTCCCATGGATGCCTGTTCCACTGAGGAACTGCTCCAGCTGTCAGGAAGTTCTTCCAAATGTTTAGCCAGAAACTCTTTTGATTTAATTTCAACCCATTGGTTCTGGTCTGACTTTCTGGGGCAACAGAAAACAACTTTGCACACCATCCTCCATATGATAGCCCTTCAAGTACTTGAAGATGGTGATCGTATCACCTCTCCGTCGTCTCATCGCCAGGCTAAACATACCCAGCTCCTTCAACCTTTCATCATAGGACTTGGTCTTAGGGTTGCCAATCCCCAGGTCAGGGCAGGAAATCTCCTGGTTTGAAGTCCCCCCCCCCATTTCAGGGTCATCAGAAAGCGTTATAGGGTGTAATGGAGAATTAATCTGCGGGTATCTGGGGCTTTGGGGGTGCTTTTTGAGGTAGAGGCACCAAATTTTCAGCATAACATCCAGTGCCTCTGGATACTGTCCAAATTTCAAAAGGATTGAACCATGGTGTTCAATTCTATGAGCTCCCCAAAAGGTGCCCCGATCCATTATTTCTAATGGCGGGAAGGCATGCGGTCCCTTTAAAGGTGACAGCCAGAACTCCCTTTGGAGTTCTATTATGCTTGTCACAACCTTGCTCCAGGATCCACCCCCACTGTCTCCTGGCTCCACCCCCAAAGTCTCCAGATATTTCTTGAATTGGACTTGCCAACCCTACTTGGTCTCCAAACCTTTCACCATCACCATCTTTTTTGTCCTCTTCTGGACATCTTCCAGTTTGTCTATATTGTTCTTAAATTGTGGTGCCCAAAACTGAATACAATACTCTAAGTGAGGTCTAACCAGAGCAGAGTAAAGCAACAGCATCAGTTCACATAATCTGGACATTATCCTTCTGCTGATACAGCCCAAAACTGAATTTACCTTTTTAGCCATCACATCACACTGCTGACTCATGTTCAGTGTATAGTCCACAAAGACCCCTAGATCCTTTTTGCACATACTACTGCCAAGACAAGTCCCCATCCTATAATTATTGGATTTTCCCTACCTAAACGCAGAACTTTACATTTATCCCTGTTAAAATCCATTTTATTTGCTTTAGCCATTTTCTAGCCTGTAATAGTAATATTACAGGTTTTTATAATGGAACAATTAACACAAAAACATATCAGACTATATTTCACAAGTAATTGCTGCTAGAATAATTGCATTTTAGATTTTTCAATGTCATTGTTTTTAACAGCACTATGTAGTCTTAAATGAAATTGCTCTGGCTTTAAATAAATGTCATGTAAACATTATTTTGATAAGAACAAGACAGACATCAAAAAACAATACAGACCTAAGCATTCCTTCTTTGACACTTGGATTTTGCAATAAGCTTTGCAATTCTAAATAAGTATACCAAGGAATAGACTATAACCGTTTTTGCACACAGCTTACCTCGCAGTCACAATCCTGTTCCCTCCGCAGCGTCTGGTTGGATTTCCCACCATCTGCACCGAAGTTACAGGAAGTGCCACAGCTTTTGTGTAGCAAACGTAAGCCACTAAAACCCAGTTTACGTTTGCTATGCAAAAGCCGCGGCACTTCCTGTAACTCCGGCACAGATGGTGGGAAATCCGACAGACGCTGCGGAGGGAACAGGATTGTGACTGCGAGGTAAGCTGTGTGCGAAAACGGTCTATCATTCATTTGGAAAACTGTGGGATTTTGTTTTCATGGATAAGGTTTCAGAAAATATTTAGCTAGCACAAGCTTCTCATTTTTATTCTAAATTTACGGAAATATTGTTTCCTTTTTTTTGAATATGTGATGGAATCTAACTTTCCAGAATTGGCTATTCCTAAGTGGTATAAAAGCGTAGTTTTATTGTGCAAAAAATGTACTATAAGCTTTTTGTAAAAAAAAATACAGACAGATGGACGGGTAGATAGATGGATATTTGAGGGAAAGTTATATGCTCATGAAAGTCAGTATTTTTTCAACACATGCAGTAAGATAAGCAGCATTTTAAAATACAATATTACTTTACTCATATTGGTTTTTGTTTCAGAGGAAGGCCCTTAAAATAACACTTTATTTTGGCATACCTTGCACTGTAAGTTGCACAGTTAAGATGATATATTTTACGAACTGTACTATTTCAAGGCAAGAAAAACAGGCTGCTTACCTGTAACTAATGAACTTCAAGTGGTCATCTGTGCAGCCACATATTTGGGTTTCATGCCAGCACTGAGCCCAACATCAGTGTTCCAGAGCTTTCTCAAATGTTCTGGCTGTTTTCTCCCAGACCTAGGGAGCAGGCTTGCACTATGCATTCCTGGAGCTGAGAGAAACTGCCATTCCGCCAGTTAGTTAGGCTGCTGTCAATAAGTCCCACCAGAAAAGATAAGTGAACAAGAGATGCCAGCAATGGGGAAGGTTGGGTGGGCATGTGTGACTGCACAGAAGCCCACTCAAAGATCATTAGTTACAGGTAAGCAACCCATTTATCTTCATTGTGGTCTTTGTGCAGTCCACACATTTGGGTGATTAGCAAGCTGAAGTGCAGTAGGATAGTGGGTGCTGGTAAAGAAAAAGATACATTAGAAACACCATTAACCTGCTGCAGGCTGCTTACCTGGAGAAGACTAATGGAAGATTGTCTTCAGCACCATCTGACAAAAGGAAGCTAGCTTCTGGGTCCAGTCATTGAGCACATAATAAGCCACAAAGGTAGGCAGAGGAAGTTGAAGAAAGGAAGGAAGGAATAAAGGTGTATTGTTTTTAGGCACAAGAATGCTAAGGAAAGGATCTGAAGAATAAAAAAGTCAGAGAAAGGTAAGGGAAAAAGGGACTCTGAATCAAGTTTATGAGAAACGATTACAAGAGGTTGACCCAGCAGTCAGAAGGGAATTGGTGGGATGGAGGTTTCTCTCAGCTCCAAGCATGTACAGTGCAACCTTATCCCCAAGGCTGGGAGAAAGCCACCAGAACACCATTAAAGAAAGTTCTGAAACTCCAGCACTGGGCTCAGCAGCAGCGCAAAACCCAAGTGTGTTGACTGCACAGAGACAATGACAAAGATCCATAGGATAGTTCTAAAGTAGCTTTGATGGGCTGGATACAAACTAGCAATTTCCATTCACCCAACGGAAGAGCTGTGAATTTCCCTCCTGACAATCATTTGGCATTGTGTGCTGTTTCAGAAGGTCTCCAAGCACAGTTTTTAGGTATGCAGGCCACTGTAAAAGAAGGGGAGGGGGAATGAAAGGACTGTTCCAAGAGTGAAGCTCCACTCTCGTGTCTGTGACTATATATAATTTCATGCTCTAAATGTATGCAACCTTCATATGATTGGATTACATCCAGATTAATTCTAACAGCCAGCATGGTGTAGCATAGTGTTGGACCAGGATCTGGGATAGAGACACAGGTTCAAATCTTCACTCTGCCATGGAAGCTTGCTGTGTGCGACCTTGGGCCAGTCACAGTCTCAGCCTCTCCTACCTCACCGTTACTGTGAGGATAGAATGGAGGAATAGTGAATGATGTAAGCCGCACTGGATCCCCCTAAATAAAGTAAATAAATACTTAGAGTAAAAATTGTGCTTTTTTCCAAAACTAGTAAACTTAATGTGTGTCCTCCTCACCTGGATGGCCCAGGCTAGCCTGATCTCATCAGATCTTGGAAGCTAAGCAGGGTTGCCCCTGGCTAGTACTTGGTTGGGAGACCATTAAGGAAGTCAATGGTTGCTATGCAATGGCAAGCAATAGCTAACCCCCTGTGTTCATCTCCTACCTTGAAAACCCTACAGGATTGTCATGAATTAGCTGCAACTTGACAGCACTTTCCACTTCCAAACTAGATAATGAAAGTCTGTTACTTTCTAATAAGCCTTCAAGGAAAAGTTATCTAAGATAACAATTCTACACAAAGGTCAGGTCAGGCACATTTCAAGCGTTGCTCAGAAGAATTATATTAAAAAGAAGACACATGTAATGTTAGGCTAATATCAGGCAGTAAGACTCTGAAAAATAACTTTTGCTTTGACTGCTTTGGAATTAATCAGATTTATTTTAAAATATGAAGTAATCTTCACCTCCATGGCCACGGATAATTTTTGAAAATAATGTTGATGTTGTCTTATTGTCATTCGTGCATTACAGAAGCATTTTTATGTGCTATAGTCCCTAAGTGCCAACTAAAATCAGGGAACTGTGTATAAAGGCACTGACAGAAAATCTGGCATGGCAGTAAGGAAAGATATAAGAAGACACAGCCTCTTTGGTCAATCAGGTACCAGTTGCCAGCCTCAGCTTTTTCAGTACCAATGACTACAGGACATTTTTTAAATCCTGGAGTACTTATGTACTTACTTCATTTATAGCCTACCTTCATCCCTGATAGTAACCAAAGCAGCATACTATGTTCTCTTTGGCATTTTATCCACATAAGAACTCTGTGATGCGAGGCAGAGAGTGTGTGATTGGCTCAAGGTCACCAATACATTTCCATGGTAGAGTGTGGATTTGAACCTGGATTTCCCAGATATCCCAAAACCACTGCTTTATATGCACATGAGCCTATTACACTGATATGAGTTATTCACAGGTGCAAGTATATTCTAAATGAAGCATTGCCACTATGTATTTAGGAAAACACTGCTTACCTTGAATCCTTACAGCCCTACCTATAAGTCATAATCCATTTGCCAATGTGGTCCATTCACATTTATGACCTTATGCAATAATGAAATCTTAGCATTTTATCAGGGTCCCAAAATTAAATATATATATGGACATGCTTACTACCCCCTAATAGGCTTGGATGCTTTGCAGTAAATGGGATATATGTTCTGCTCAATCCATCAAATACTCAAAATTCAGTCCAAATTGTATTAGATGAAAACCACACACAAGGAACGGAGACAGACAGACACAAGACAATAACATTGAAGGTGCTATAAATGAGACAGTTGCTGAAAAGCTTGCATTAAAAAAAGGAAAGGATAGAGAAACTGAGGGTCTAAACAAGTAATTATGAGCAGATAGCATGGAAATATAGGTTGGGTGAGATGGTGAAGCTTCTGTTTTGAAATTGTCATGTTTGTTGCTTAAAAAAAACACCTCTAAGACCTTGGTTGTGAGTGTATTACCTCCAATTTTGAAACTCAAAGTTCCAACTAATACTTAGGTTTAGATCACTAAGGAAAACAAAAATTCAGTGTACCTAGTAAGCAATTAGTATACCATTACATAATATTACATTATAAAACAGTACTATTCTACTGGGTTGCAAATGCCCCAAACATCTCCTGATATCTCTACCCTTTTCTCAGGGTTCTAGTGCTTCTTCCACTTCTATTTGCTGATTGAGTCAGAATTGGTACAAAAACAAGCATGCAGAAGAGTGATATGTTATTATAGAACAAGGTGACCAAACTGTGGCTCTTTCACACATATTGTGGGCTCTTGAAGCCTACACCCCCGCCCCATCAGCTGACTTGGAGAAGGCATTTCTCTCTTTAAATCACTTCTCCAAGCTAAGCCACTCGGCAGTTTGGAGAATGTATTTAAAAGTAAAGTTGCTTTCATTCCACCTCTCCCTCCCTTTCTTCTGGCTCTCAAACATCTGATGTTTATTCTATATGGCTCTTACATTAAGCAAGTTTGGCCACCATTATAAAATATGGTTGGGGATTTTTCCATTCCAATGGAGACATGGCTGTTACCGGGTTTTCTAGTACAAGACATCCAGAGTCACACTATAGCTGTCATCATCCATGTGCTAATGTTCCTGTCTTAGTGTCCTTGACTGGAGTCGTTGTTCCATATGTAACCCAAATGTTGCATAGTGAAACACAAACATTCCTAACAAACTTATGCAGGAAAGCAAATGCATTTCTGACATATTCCAGTTTTTATTTAACAGTATCCATAGAGCAAAAAGCGAAATTACATTAACTTTGTGAGAGAATCTATGACGTATCTTATTTTGAGATTACATGTCAATAATGAGTCACAGCATTAAAGCCATAGCCATGAAATTAAGGCAAGAATTGCACTTCCATCCATACACTTGCTTTAAAACACAAGCTTTCCCCTCCCTCCCTGCAAGCACTATGTATCAATGCAAGTTATTTGCAAATTGACCCAACCTTGAAAATCTGAAATTGCTAACACAGTACATTCCACATTACAATACTGAATCTGGGCTACCAATGTTTTCTACAGCTTGCATAAGTCACAACTGATTGGACACAGTCCCTGTGGACATGCCATTTTATCCAGACTGGACGGTTCATTAGTCATAATTACTATAACTGTACAGCAGAGACTGCAGTTTTATCTCATCATACATCTTTGATAAAGCTGCTTCCATTTCTGCATCATCAGCATGTAAAGTAACATTATGGGTGCTTTTATTTTCCAATCTGTGATTAACACAAGTTGCACTTCTTTGAAATGCACAGAATCTTAACATAAGCTTTTTTCTTTTAAAAAAAAGGAGTCTAATGACATTCATGCTGTGACCACTATTTGAACTTTTTTGTTAGAATCAGCTGCTTTATGCACTATGAACTGTGACAGAACAAAGAGATTCGGGAGTGGGGGAGATTACAAACAAAATTCAACACAGAGATGAGCATTAACTGAATGCTTTGTAAACCTCAGTTAAGATTCTTATGCTGTAAATTTGAGATCTGATCTAAATCAGCAGAAAATTTTTGAAGTAACATTAGAAAATGGCTATTTTTCAAGGTAACCAAATCAGTGCTAATAGTGACACTAGTAGCTTTAATTTAGATGGAAGAGAGTTGTGGGGATAAGAAATAAAAAATATATAGCTTTGCCTTAGTGAAGAGACCAATGGAACAAAAGGCGGGGGCTCTAAATGGGTGTAGGTAGATTTAAAAGAAACAGTATCCAATTAATCATTATTCAAACATTGTCAATATGTAACACCAAAGGCTGACTGACAATTTCTGCTTTGATGTTCATTTGCTCTTAGGGTGTTTAAGAAATCTTACTGTTTGTTAGGAAACAAAAGAGCTAGTGGCAGCATATGAGCTCACGGGGTACAGCCATGATATAGCACATAAACACTCATAATCGACAGCTGCATGCAGCTACTGAGGCTGCAAAAGTCCCAGAGTAATTAGTGTTGTCCGAATGCAATGACATCTGTGTTCTTATGGTCCTCTAGACTTGTCAGGCCAGTAAAATGTATATGAAAAAATATGACAAGCACAACAAATGCCCTACTGAAAGGTCTCACTTTGGGAAAAGCTAAAAGAAATGACATATGCCACCTCTCTTTTTGCCAGTATATTTAAAGCGGTTAAGCCACAAGACTTGAAAAGGTCTTTTGAGTCACTCTGCTTTAAGTATGAAGGATTTATTTATAATACAAAATGGGAACTGGAAATCTTTCAGTGGGTTTGCCTAGGAATTCACAATCCAGAGTTTGTTTACTATAGGAACACTGATGCACATTCTTTCACATTATCCTTCTGGACAATTAGAACGATCTATATTATTCAATACTCAATCCTGTTTCTCTGCTTCTGAAATGAAGGACTTGACCAGTTCCTGAACCTGAAGTTCCAATATAATGGGGGGTTGTCCATTTTGATCCAACCAATTCAATGCCAGAACCTTTGTTTTCAAATCTGGAGTGCCTACCGCTCAACCTGACTTCTAGGCTGCTGCAGCACAATGTCTGAGCATGTGTTTGCTGCAAGAAAGACATTAGTCATCATTAACAGAAGCACTGACACCCAACCTAAGTGCCTTTCTACAATGACCAAGTGGCAATCATCTTTCTCTTACACTGTCACTGCTGATTAGGGTTTTCTTTCATGAAAATTTAATTTGTTGCCTTTCTGCATCTCCTTTAAACATCTCTGCAGCATTAACAAAGCATGCCAGCAACACTCTGCAAATGGACCAAAATAGCATGTAAGTCTATACTTTTATCTAATCTAAATGTGCGGGGCTCAGAATCTGAGCCATATGACTCACTTTAAAAAAAAAAATCCAACAAACAGCTTGTGCCTGCTTTCAGATCTCTGTAACCTCTAAATTGACTAAAAGAAAAAAAATACACTAAACATCATTCAGTCAATCCTAATGCATTTATTTTAAATTCAATTTTTTTAGATTAAGGGCAAATGAAAACCTAAACAGAATTTGTGTTTTTTTTTTTTTAAGTCACTGTTTCATGGTAATCTCAGGAACAAATTCACTTTTTTCTATGGTATTGTCCCCAATTTTTTGTATCCAAAAGCCACCAAAACAAATTGAAATAATTCTGAATGAAGAGACTTGAAAGATATTTAATACTTTTCTCAATATTCAGCCTCCACATGATTTTACTGTGCAAAGATCTGTTCAACAAGATATCATAGCAAAGGCTTGTTTTAAGGAAGTTTTTCAAAACATTTACTCTTCTGTCTTATTTCAATTTGTTTAAAGATTTCTTTTAATTCTAAGCATATGCTATTTTCTTAACATCTGGGCACAGTTCAAAACCTGAGTGGATGGAAGAAAATGGTATAATTACATCCTTTAAAGACTACAGCAATATTCGGAAAATGTAGACTACAAAGTAACCAATGGGGATTTCTTTCATTTGCAGTATTTTTATAAGAACTTTAAGATATGGCTTTTTAATTGAAACAGAAGTTTATACAGTATATGTTCGAATAAATTTAATTTGTAAATTGAAACATAAATTCAAATTATCTTTCCCCTCTAAAATACAGGAAACACAGTTAGGAAAGTCTGAATTATCAACCAATAGTCCGTTCTATTTGCATGAGATATTAGCTTAATACACAGAAATGGTAACCCTGAATAGCAGGTTCCTCAGTTTGTAATGCAACCTAAGATGCCATCGGGAGCCACATTTCAAGGAACAGGATATCTGATGTTTTAAACATCATATCCATGTGAAAACTAAGATATCTTCCCCTTAATTATGCTAATAGCTAAATATTAGGAAAATATACATTGAATCAATATAATCCACTATTGCCGTTTGTGGTTATAGGGGGACTCCTATAACTACACCCACATGGTACATTTTTTATGTAGTAGACAACTTATTTCAATTATGATTTCCTGTTTCATACTTTGGTATCCTGTAAAGTAAAAACAATAACAACACAATCATTACAAGTCCACTATAAAGAAACAAAAATTCACTGCTGGTATTTGCTGTTCAGAAAAGCAACTTAGCCTAATCCACTGCATGAGCTGAGACCAAAATCCCCCTCCCCCCTTTTGATTTCTACATCAAGTTCAAGTACAGAAGTTTAGCTTTTTGGCTCCCATCCCCCACTCCTTTGCCAAGTCACTTGTCAGTAAAAGGTTGGGCAATTTATCGACCACTTCTGGAAGCAAACTGTCAGTGGCTGAAGGAAATATGAGGGAAGGTTGTCGCTACTGTTCTGGAGCTCATTGATAATGACATACCTGCCTCTGTCACCCATTACCCATACTACAAACTACTTAGAACTAACTGAAAAATCAATAGCATACTTGCACTGGTTCCTGTGGCTGCCTCCTTTGATTGTCAGCTCCTGTCTAGGGTCAGCACTTACATGAAAGGGGCTGTGACTGCCTGATGCTTTCAGGACAACCTAACGATATGAAACTAGCCAACAGAACAGTAAATTCTGTCTTCCTGCCCTCCTCATCAATTAGGCTCTGACTAGGCTTGCTGGTAGAAACGTGACCTTTTAAGTTTAGGTGAATATGGACTCGCTGAACACACCACTGCCCTCCGTACTGAGTCAGGAAATTCAGTGACAGGTTAAACAAAACAGAAGGTTGTAACTGTCATAATTTGCATTGCACTTTCACGCCAACAAGGGTGTTATCAGTGGGGGCAAGCCCTGGAACACACAACTTAAGCACCCCTAAGTTGCCCTCCTCATAAATTTTCAAGTGAAGTGAGATAAAACATAAATTCACAAATGTTGAACTATTTCAAGTTTCCTTCTTCCAAGTTTACGCTTTGGCAACTGACAAACTGCATAATAAGAAAATCCCAAGAATGCCTTATATTTGAGTGCCCCTGATGATGAACATGAAGCCTCACTGATCACTATTCTGAACAGTTCTAGCATTCGGGGGGGGGGGGTCTTCTAAAGTAAACACACATTCATAAATTCATAGATATCGCTAAAAAAAACCTTCAAAAGCAAATGATTAAATTGTCAGTATTTAGGCTGTTACCTGCTTTATCTCTCTCTAAAGAATCAGGACTAGTAACAACATTTAGAATATTTTAAAAATATATTGAAAATAAACAACTGCTAAGAGAAGAATAAATAATCCTCTTTTGGCAACCTGTGGCTACTAACAGCACAGTTAATATGGAACAGCAGCCCTGCTGGATCAAATCAAGGATCCACCTCATCCAACTTCCTCTTCAGTAGCAACCAGCAAGATACTTGCAGGATGGTCACAAACAGGGTTTGAAGGAGACAGTCTTCCCTCTCTTTTGATACACAGTAATTAGTAACAACAGAGAACCCCATGGCACAGAGTGTTAAAGCTGCAGTACTGCAGTCAAACTCTTACATTTCCCATTGTACATTCTTGGGCTTGGGTACAAGTCTCAAAGAAAAAAATCTGGCATTTTTTTAGCTGACCTAAATGAGTGCAGAGAAGTAAGCAGAAGTATTGCAGTCCAAGCTCTGTTCATGATCTGAGTTTGATCCCTGCGGAAGATGGGTTCAGGTAGCCGATTCAAGGTTGACTCAGCCTTCTATCCTTCCAATATTGATTAAATGAGT
Organism: Heteronotia binoei; assembly: GCF_032191835.1. Lineage (NCBI taxonomy): Eukaryota > Metazoa > Chordata > Lepidosauria > Squamata > Gekkonidae > Heteronotia > Heteronotia binoei. The sequence goes on along the minus strand of NC_083231.1, from coordinate 57,773,924 downwards.
ACCCAGCTTGCTGGGGGGAAAGTGTAGATGACTGGGGAAGGCAATGGCAAACCACCCCGTAAAAAGTCTGCCGTGAAAACGTTGTGATGCGACATCACCCCAGAGTCGGAAACTGCTGCCTGCACAGGGGACAACCTTTACCTTTAATTAGTAACAAATCTACACTGTTCCTGAACATGAAGGTTCTATTTAACCATGACATTACTCTAAGTGTATCTGTGGACAACCACATTACTCATTTTCAATAAGCACTTGATGGTAACATCTTTTAATATGTTATTTCTCCAATACACAAAAAATGTGTGTGGAGGGGAGGGTTAAACTTGTTTTACAGTCTTCAAGAACACATGGGCTATTTCTAGCAATGCTAGCTTGGTGTTCACGCACTTTATCTAATCTCTCATCATCTTCAGAAACAAGTAATCACTGAAATTTCTGTTGAAATGAGAATATTTGCAGATTTATTCAGAATCATATCCATATACTACATATAAGCAAAGATCTGTACATCCATTCTAAGCTGTCACATTCCATACAATTAATTAGCCCAACTAAAAGGTACATTAAAAGGGCAAAATAACTAGTTCTATAGATGTTATTGATTGATACTTTGGTTTTTTGAGACGTCATATTTTGCCAGTACCTAAACGAAATTTCACAAGATTCTTGAAAGAAACAATATTATGCTTTTATTTCCAGCGAGGTGAACTAGGTCTGGAAAAAGTCTAGGTTCAAATCCACACTCTGCCCTGAAGTTCAGTGGATGACTGGGTGCCAGTCACACACTGTCTAATCCTAGCATCACATAGTTTTATTACTGTAAACCAAACCAGAAGGAGACCAGGTATGCTATCCTGAACAAAGGTGGGATAAATTATTTGTAAAACAGATTTCCTGCTATAATCTAGAAGTCACCAGTCTATGAACTGGGAAGTCAATGCAATTAGTGCTTACCAGACTTTCAAAGTAAAAGAGCATATAAGTTTGAGCAGGGAGAAGGGCTGTGGCTCGGAGGCAGAGTATCTGGTTTGCATGCAGAAGGTTCCAGGGTCAATTTCCAGCTGAAAGGTGACATGAAACCTGCCTGAGATCCTGGAGAGCTGCTACCAAACAGAGTAGAAGGTGCTGACACTGATGGACCAATGGTATGACAACATAAGGCAGTTTCTTGTGTTTATTTTTAGAGGTTTTTAAAGGGATTATTAGCTGCTACCTAAAACATACAAAATATCACACAGTTTGAAATCTCTACACAAAAATAAATACCAATGTGGTAGTTAATACAAGAATTAGACATGATTCAGCACCTTCCTCCCCCTCAAAGACGCCAACAGAAAGCATGTTGTAGATTATCTGAATCTGCAGAAATACAACAAGAACTGAAAGGATATATGTGTAGATCCCTCTCCTCCATCTGCCAGGCCATGCTGGCCAAGACATTCCATTCACCCCTCATATACTAGTAGCATGGGTCCCAATGCTCTGGTTGCTACCAGGGCCGGTGCTAGGCTTTCTGGCGCCCTAGGCAAATGACCCACTAGTGCCCCCCCCCAATTATTAAAAAATAGGGAAACTGAAAAGCACCAAACTTGAAACTTTTCACATTTTTAATTTACTGATTTTAAATTTTTTTCAAAAAAAAAAGTGATGTTATAAAAAAATTGTGAGAATAAATGCTTGCCGGCCATGTTAGGAAGGAAGGTGTCAGGATAGGATGAGGTGGGAGGTCAAGTCACACATCGGGGAGAGGGGGTGGCTTGAATTTGTTGAGGGCAGCTTGGTGATGGGAAAGGACAAGGTGACAGTGGTCAGGAGCCAGAGTCATGCTTCAGGGAGGGGGCACCCACTGGTTCCCCCTAGGCCAGGTAGCACCCTAGGCGACTGCCTACTTCGCCTACTCCCACGCACCGGCCCTGGTTGCTACAATCTGAACTATGCCGCCACCACCTCCTGTGGCAGTGAATTCCACATGTTAATCACCCTTTGGGTGAAGAAGTACTTCCTTCTATCCGTTTTAACCTAACTGCTCAGCAATTTCATTGAATGCTCACGAGTTCTTGTACTGTGAGAAAGGGAGAAAAGTATTTCTTTCTCTACTTTCTCCATCCCATGCATAATCTTGTAAACCTCCATCATGTCACCCCGCAGTCGACGTTTCTCCAAGCTAAAGAGCCTCAAGTGTTTTAACCTTTCTTCATAGGGAAAGTGTTCCAAACCTTTAATCATTCTAGTTGCCCTTTTCTGCACTTTTTCCAATGCTATAATATCCTTTTTGAGGTGCGGTGACCAGAATTGTACACAGTATTCCAAATGAAACTGCACCATCGATTTATATAGGGGCATTATGATACTGGCTGATTTGTTTTCAATTCCCTTCCTAATAATTCCCAGCACGGCGTTGGCCTTTTTTTCAGTGAGTTATCAACTCACTGTCTTGACATTTTCAGTGAGTTATCAACCACGACCCCAAGATCTCTCTCTTGGTCAGTCTCTGCCAGTATTGTATTTGTAGATGGGATTTTTGGCCCCAGTGTGCATTACTTTGCACTTGGCCACACTGAACCTCATCTGCCATGTTGACGCCCACTCACCCAGCCTCAACAAATCCCTTTGGAGTGCCTCAAAATCCTCTCTGGTTATCACCACCCTGAACAATTTAGTGTCATCTGCAAACTTGGCCACTTCACTGCTTACTCCCAACTCCAGATCATGAAAGAACAAGTTAAAGAGCATGGGACCCAGTACTAAGCCCTGCGGCACTCCACTGCTTACTGTCCTCCACTGAGAAGACTGCCATTTATACTCACACTCTGCTTCCTATTAATTAGCCAGTTTTTGATCCACAAGAGGATCTGTCCTTTTACTCCATGACTCTCGAGCTTACTAAGGAGCCTTTGATGAGGAACTTTATCAAAAGCTTTCTGGAAGTCAAGGTATACAACATCTATTGGGTCTCCTTTGTCCACATGTTTGTTCACCCCCTCAAAGAACTGTAACAGGTTAGTAAGGCAAGATCTTCCCTTACAGAACCCATGCTGAGTCTTCCTCAATAACTCGTGTTCATCGATGTGCCTACTCATTCTGTCCTTGATAATGGTTTCTACCAACTTTTCCAGTATAGAAATTAAAAAAAAAATAAAAAATTGAAGTCAGACTGACTGGCCTGTAATTTCCTGGATCTCCTCTGGAACCCTTTTTAAAGATGGAGGTGACATTTGCTACCTTCCAGTCCTCAGGAACGGAGGCACATTTCAATGAAAGATTACATATTTTTGTCAGGAGATCCACAAGTTCAACTTTGAGTTCTTTCAGAACTCTCGGATGTATGCCATCCGGACCTGGTGACTTATTAGATTTTAAATCGTCTATCAGTTGTAGGACCTCCTCTCTCGTCACCTCAATCTGACTCAGGTCTTTCAACACCCCTTCCAAAATAAGCGGTTCTGGAGCGGGCAAACACTTCTCATCTTCCAAAGTGAAGACGGAGGCAAAAAATGCATCCAGCTTCTCAGCCATTTCCCTATCCTCCTTCAGTAATCTTTTTACCCCTTGGTCATCCAAGGGCCCCACTGCCTCCCTGGCTGGTTTCCTGGTAATGTGAGTTACCAAGGCCACACCTCCTGTATGCTTGGCCCAAATTACACTCCTTGTTTCTGCCGGTCTTAAAACCAGCCTGAGATCACTGATATATAAAACAAGTAAATATTGCACTACTGCAGCATGTGTATGTACAATATTAATTGTAACCCTATGCTCATAAATACTCAGGGCACAATCCAGCCAAAGTTAAGCACTTTAAATCCCTAGTGATTTTGACATGAAAGGTTTAAGCAGATGCTTAACTCTCACACTAACATCCATGGGACTTTTAAAAGATCAACTTTGGATAGGATGAACCCACAGAATTTCCTGAAAAGTTTAAAAATTGTGTCTTGTGATAATGAAAGGTATGCATTTCAGGGCGCACAAAATACATTTAACTGAGCCCGGATGCATCTTTTTTTTTACAGACCTAAAGTGATGATTAACTGTGCATCTGGTAGCATGTCATGTCCTTTGTGTGTGCCTATCAGATAGTGAAGAGAAAGGGCATGGATAGTGTCCAGTCCCAGCAAGCAAATCATTTGGAAACAGTCATTGCCATAGATCAAAAGGTTTTTCACTCTATCCATACTAGATTTAAACACACCAACTCAGCCTTTTGCTGCAGACAAAACCAGTTAGAAAGGAGAAGTGGGGGGGGGGGGGACTGCTTAGAATCCAAAGATAATAAAAGAAGATTTGGAGTGTGGGACAGGGGGTGAGGGATGTAGAAAAGAAACAGACAGGCATGACCATTACATACATAGGCCACAACAGCTGGTTTACATCCTAGTTGCAGATTGCTGAGAGAGAAAAGTTGCCACAATCTCTTCCATCACCAAATATTATTTCAGCTAGACCACATATACAGCTTCTGTATTTTATTTATGTGAACACATATTTCTTTTTCGCCATACCCAATGGGCATTCTATACACAGGGGGACAATTTGATTAATTAACCTTTCCTACGCATAATTACAGCATTATATTGCAAATAAAGTTTTTAATTCTTTGCGTTGGCTGTTTCAACAAGACAAAAAGAATTATCATGCCACATTCTTAGCAGAAGCATGCACAATCAGTACTGCATGGCAGCCTTACAGATCTAAGCTCTGCCCACTATTTTGTCCACTTCTTTTAACAGCATTCCCATGCTGAGTATAGATCTCACAGTCAGGTATCTCCAAGGGTAAATCTGGGTTCTCCAAGGAAGAAAGCCTATCTGAAAAGCTTATCACCTTGAAAACATCATTCTGGACTTTGTTAGCCATCTCAATAATTTTGTTTGAGAATATTACATTAGGTTTACTTAAAAGAAAATTTAATATTAAGACTGACAGGCTACTTTTCAAGTATAACGTCAGACAGTAATACCTGTGCAAATACAGAAACAAAGAACAATACATCTCAACCAGCAGTCTGGAGTTCAGATTTAAATCAGTGTCCCACCATAAGTGCAGCATTCTACAACTATGAGTTGGCCCATCAAATGAAGGATGCAGCTACTCAGAAGAATGAGCACAAATTCATACCTACTTATGGAAACTGATTCTGGCTTGAAAATGCTTAACTTGAGCCAGTTCCAAATTTACTAAAAATTTATTGTGGTAATGTCAGACAATAGCAATGTCTTCGCCCAAAATTATAATATATTGATTATATTTGCTGCCATCTAAAGTAAACATATAACCTGAGGAAATCATGAACTACATATGCATCCATATAAGGCAACACCATCAATGCTATTTTTTCTTTAAAAAGAGTTAAATGCCCCAAATGCTCAGTTTGATGCAATCCAGTACAGAGCATAACTTTCATTAATTTAATCAACTCTGCTAATATTCACATCAATAACTGTACCATAAATTTACAAAAATTCCAAGTTACCACTGAATGTCTTCCCCCAAAACTCATGTTATAAAAGCAACATAAATTGCATTCTTATTTGCCTTTGGTTTCTTTAAGATTAGTTCTTCAGATTTCCCTGCAAAAAACTCAGCTAATTTATCTTGCAAATTAAATGCCTGTTTGCATTCAAATAACAGATGTAATTCCTAGTGTGCATCTTTGAAAGCACACAACATGGGACTCCATTTTTACAAAAGACTATTTAGAGGTGCATGTGTAACAATGGACTCTTGCCGAATTCAAAGCACACCTCCTCTAAAGACTAATTGATTTTAGTGGACCCCAAGGGCTTCAGATCACATAATTTCTGTTGTTAAATGTATGGGAATTCATACAAAGAATTATCAAACTGAACATTCACTGTAATACTGTCCTAAATGTACCACAGGATTACATAAGCTTTCCCTTTCCCCCCCCAATGCCTTCTTTCTAGAAAATATCATGTAACAGGGAAGGACAGTCTCAGAAATGTTCAGAAAGAGACACTGGCTGTAGGGAAGGAAGAGAGAACAACCCATACAAATATAGCATCATAATAACAGAGCAATTATTTATGTACTGTTTAATTATTGCACTAACTGACCTTATAATGGTATGAATGCTTGCTGCTTTTAAAGTATCTGTAGTAATTAAATAATAAGCATCTCCGGTCAAATTGGTAAACTAAGTCCTTGATAGAGATGAAAAGAGGTCTGATAAAAATCTATCCACAAATGTATAAAGAAAGATCCGGGAAATGTAAACAGGATTATAGCTGTCATTCCTCCAGATGCATTTACTTTACCCATTAGCTTAGTCTGGCTGTTGAGGAAGGCAGCGGGCATCCTGAATCATTTCTTTTCAAATTCATACATTCCCTGCAGCAGTTCAAGCTCCATCAGCAGAGAAGGAATGTATGAAAATGACAGGCAAAGGGCATGAGTTCTTTTCCCAGACTGTTGTTCTATAAATGGAAACACCAAATCCTTCCAGAAATAATCTTTTTTTTTAAATCAAGTTGGTTTTTTACAACTTGAAACAACACGTGAGATGACATTCTTCAGTTTTCAAAATATCATTTAAAGTAAACCAATGACATTTCTTAACATCGCACTTTTAATAGTACAGAGTTGTCTAATGGTTTGCAAATATTTTTGGCAAGCTACTCAACCCCTTCCCCTCAAAAGCAAGCACATCTCATCTTCTTTGACAGCCCAGAGTTTGAAAGCCAACTCCTGAAAATGCAAAAGGTAAACAAGGAAAAGTGCCCAAAGAGATCCAGGGTCTCAGATCAGTCCTTAAGACTACATGATTGGTAAAAGATAAAGGAAATTGCTCAGAAAGGGTCTGTTTTAAAAGTGGAGCCTTGCCAAGCAAAAGGAGAATACAAGAAAACCCAAAAAGCCAGCGCAAAGTGGCTCTACTGTCAAGCTTGACATTGTAATCCGGAGGCATACCATCCTTGCTCTTCGGCAGCCCCTTTCTATCTTCCTATCTAACTCACTCACCGCCTGTTTCCCTGCGCCTGCCCAAGGCGCCTCTCTCTCCTCCCGGCTACCCGCGGTCTCCTGCCAATGAAATGCCAATTACCGCCCCTCCCCGTTCTTAGCCTGCCTGAGCAGCAGTGCCGCAAGGCCAGGGATCCCCGGGAGAAGCCAGGGGAGGCTGCGGGGCCAGCCAAGAAAAGAGCAAGAGGCTCCCCACGCCAAACAGGGCTCCTTCCGAGCGGCTCTCGCTCCAGGCAGCGGCGTGCTGAGGTTGCCATTGCCGAAGCCAAACAAACACGATGTTTCCCAGCCCAACCCAGCGGCCCCGCAGCCTCCCTAATGAATTTGTCAAGGCCCATCAGATCGGGCCCCCGCCTCATTAACTCCACGATGTGCAGCGGCCGGATTAGAACCGGCCAGAGAAGCCGGCGGGCGGGCAGCCTGCTCAGCTTTCCCTTCCCCTCTCCTCCTGGGAGCCGCAGCCAGGCTCTCCTGCGCCCGGCGGCGGCGAGGCTGCCACTTCGCTTGCAGGGCCCGGCAAGGAGCCGCTCCGCGGTGGAAGGGGAGGGCTCTTCGGCCGCCGCAAGTGCAGCTCGCTCGCTCCCTCCCCGCCGAGCCTCGCCTCGCCGCCACCCCCCCCCCCGCCGCCCCTTCTTGCTTCAAGCCTTCATCCTTCCTTCCTTCCTTCCCCTCCCCTTCTTCGGGCGAGAAGCAGAGGGCACATTCCGCCACAGACCGAGCAGGCAGCGCGCCTCGGGGAAAGCCGGGCAGCAGCCGCAGAAGGCGAGGCGAGGCGAGGCATCATTTGCTCGAAAGTGTTTAAGTTTATGGCTCAAATGATGTTTCTAATTAGTGCTCCGAGCCATAAATCCGGGGCGGCTTTTGTTTCAAGCTGATTTATTCTTCACTAGAGCTTCGACCTCGGGACGGGGGAGGGGGTTGCGATTGGGAATGAATGGCTGCGAGGAAACCAAAAGGGCTGCAGTCCGAGCCCGCTTCCGTCCCGGGGCTTGCCTTCCAAGACACCAGAGCTTCAGACGGCAGCCTGGGCTACTAAGGGGCCAGCCGCGTCCAAGTTGGGCTGCTGGCTTCTTCTCAGTCGCCCAGGGCGGAACGAGACTCTCACTTCAGGGCAAAGGCCGTCCCGTCGAGGCAGCCCCGGGAATGGCCCCCCCCCCCTTTCCATCAGAGGCCGAAATCCTCAAGACCTTTCGCGGGTGGGGGTGGGGAGTCCCGCCGCGGAATTCCGTGTCATGTCCTGTGGCGCTCCAACCCTAGACGCCACCCAGGAAGGAGGGAGGGAGGGAGGCAGGCCGGCCCTCGCCCTCTCCTCCTCTGAGTCCAGGCAGCCCCTCGGAAAGGCCGGGGCGGAGGGGCGCCGCTGCGTTCCTCTCCCTCTCTGGAGATGCTGCAATCCGAGGCCCGCAAGCTCCCTGGGAGAACCGGGGCTTCAAAGTAGCCAAGTCACGGTGCTTTCCCGTAAACACGGGCGCACCCACTTCCAACAGCCCCATCGGGTGCCTGCGCTCCGGAGGCCTTAGCGCTGCCCAGAGAAGACGCGTCTTAGGATCGCCCGCCTACAATCCCCCTCCTAACGCTTCCCTGGCTTGCAAGACAGACAGACGCTTCCCTGAGCCCGTGCTCGGAGCTGCCTCTGCTTCTTTCGAAGGCCGCCTGGCATCGACGGCATTTCGTTTCCCTGAGTTAGCTGACGGGATGGTTACGTTTTGTTTTTCTCCCCCCCAGCCGCCATGAAACACACACTTTTATCTGCTTCGGTCGGGCTTCTCCGCAACACACAAAAAAAGAGAAAGAAATTTGGGAAGAGACCTAGAATCTGCTTTGTGTAATTCAAGGTGGATCGGGCTGACGGGCTGGAAGTAACTGGTGAGCCCCCTCCCCTCCCCACCCCGTCAAAAGCTTCTGCCCCGGGCGCAGCCAGAAAAACCTGGCCGGACCAAGTTCAACGACGGAAGGTGAAGGAGAACGGAATAAAACGCGGAGAAAAACGGAAAGAGGGCAGTTTGCTTTCGGGCACGTCGGATGTGCTACAGACTTGCGGGAGAGATGTACTTCTACGTTAAATACAGTGGAATGCCGAAGTCTTTTTTTTTTTTTTATGAATGCAGATCATCCACATTCTTTTTTAAAATTAAGAAACTTCGTTTAGAGGCAAAATGCATCGGCTGTTAGTGATGCGGAGAGGACAATACGAAAATGTGCAATTCAGGATGTTAATATGTGTTTCCTGGCTACGCAGCGGTCTCGAGGCGTTTGCAAATCAGGAAAAAAAAAAGATATTTTCTCAGATTTTTGGAGAAACGAAGATATCTGACTATTCTACCGAAACCCACAAAACGAAAAGACCCGCGGTCTGATAGTGTCTTCATGAATGAAATTCAAACGATTACTTAGTGGGTTGGATCCAGGCGGGCAGCCGTGTTGGTCTGAAGCAGCTGAACAAAGCAGGAGTCAAGCGGCACCTTTTAGACCAAGTTTTAGTTAGAACGTTCTAAATAAAAATTGGTTGGTCTTAAAGGTGCCACTTGACTCCTGCTTTGTCAGTGGGTTGGATACGTTATTAGTAGCCGTACATTTTTAAAAGAAAGATAGAAAATCTTAAGGGACAAAAAATACCTTGTACATTTTGAGCAGCTACTGACCGCGAAGTGGAAGAATTGTCTAGTCGACTTTAGTACAGTATATAGCATTTTCGTATTTTTACAGATTTATCAAAATAACTTCTGTTTACATGCTTTTATCCACCCCTTCCTTGTACCCAACTACTGCATCGCTGTGCAGGCGCACAGGCTCCAGACGTTTGGCACCCCCTGTTTCGTTTTTCAAAGCAAGAGAATGAAATAGACATATTGAGGTAACCCGGGATCTTTTAAAGAAGATCTTTGATTTAACTTGGGCCCTGCAAACAAGGAGTGCCAGCCTGTTCCACTCATGCTGCCGGCCCCTTTTCTTCAGGTTGCCTCTGCAAAGCAGCCCCGGGAGAGGTAGAGGCGCGCAGAAGCAGCGTGTCAAGCCTGGAGCCTGCCGGAGCACTGAGTAGACGTCTGCCTGTCTAGCAGGGGCCTGGCGCTGGGAAGCACCCTTCCTCCCGGCCGCCCAGGCGCTTCAGTGCCTGCAGGCGCACCTTGATCTTGAATCCCAGCGGGACCTTTGCATCGCCCGCCCATTTCCCTTCGGCCAGCCCCAGGACTCAGTTGCGCTGGGGCTGCTTCCCACGTCTGGGTCTCTGCCTGCCGCCGCCTTCTTCAGCATCTCTCCTGCTGCCGCCCCCCCCCCCCGGCCCAGCAGAGAACGTGCGCGCCGGCCGGCCCCGCCATTGGCTGGCCTTCTGACAGCTCAGGCGGCGATTGTAGGATGGCGGAGCTCCGCCTCCCTTCAGCAGGGCCCGGGGGCCATTCATAAAGTACACAGCCCCACTCGGCGAACCCAGAGACTTCCAGGCAGCCCTCGGCGGAGAGGACGCGCCACGCGGGAAGTCACGAGAGCGGCTGCAGCCCAGGCCAGGTGGGAGGGGGAAGGAAGCGGAAAGCAGGAGGGGGGAACAAAATCCTGGAAAGCGAAAAGCACAGCCTCCCCCCACACTCCACCCCCCAAGATCTCTCCTGCTGCGGCCGGCAGGGCAGGGCAGGGCAGAGCGCAGCACAGGCGGCCGGAACAAAGCCGGGCCTTGGGACTGTCGGCCAACTGCTGGCCCAAGAGAGGACATGAAGCCAGGAGCCCTGATCGCGGGCAGCGCTTCGCCCTGACAGGCCTCGCAGGACCCCGACGGCCGTCGGCTGCAAGGAGAGGGCTCTGGCGCTCGCTGCCCTTGGCCGCCGCGGGCACTGGCCCCCATGCAGGACTGAGCTCCCGGGCCGGCGGCCGGCGCCCGGCTCCGCTGTGAGGCGGCGGGGGCGGGCTGCTGGCGGGGGCGGGCTGCTGGCGGCGGCGCGGCGGGGCGCCTAGGGGCGGCGGGGCGGACTTGTGCAGGTGCCGACGAGGTCGCTGGCGCTCGGGCGGAGCGGGCTTCGCCTGTGCCGGCCGGCGGGCGCGGCGTTGGATCCGTCAACTTACTGCGAGAGCGCGGTGTACAGCCCGGACGTGTGCCCCAACATGATCGCAGCGCAGGCCAAGCTGGTGTACCAGCTAAACAAGTACTACACGGAGCGGTGCCAGGCGCGCAAGGCGGCCATCGCCAAGACCATCCGCGAGGTGTGCAAGGTGGTGTCGGACGTGCTGAAGGAGGTGGAGGTGCAGGAGCCGCGCTTCATCAGCTCGCTGAGCGAGATCGACGCCCGCTACGAGGGCCTGGAGGTCATCTCGCCCACCGAGTTCGAGGTGGTGCTCTACCTCAACCAGATGGGCGTCTTCAACTTCGTCGACGACGGCTCTCTGCCCGGCTGCGCGGTCCTCAAGCTGAGCGACGGCCGGAAGCGCAGCATGTCGCTCTGGGTGGAGTTCATCACAGCCTCGGGCTACCTGTCGGCGCGCAAGATCCGCTCGCGCTTCCAGACGCTGGTGGCACAGGCGGTGGACAAGTGCAGCTACCGCGACGTGGTCAAGATGATCGCCGACACCAGCGAGGTGAAGCTGCGCATCCGCGAGCGCTACGTGGTGCAGATCACGCCCGCCTTCAAGTGCACCGGCATCTGGCCGCGCAGCGCGGCCCAGTGGCCCCTGCCCCACATCCCCTGGCCCGGGCCCAACCGCGTGGCCGAGGTCAAGGCCGAGGGCTTCAACCTCCTCTCCAAGGAGTGCTACTCGCTGACGGGCAAGCAGAGCTCGGCCGAGAGCGACGCCTGGGTGCTCCAGTTCGGCGAGGCCGAGAACCGCCTGCTGCTGGGCGGCTGCCGCAACAAGTGCCTGTCGGTGCTCAAGACGCTGCGCGACCGCCACCTCGAGCTGCCCGGCCAGCCGCTCAACAACTACCACATGAAGACGCTGCTGCTCTACGAGTGCGAGAAGCACCCCCGCGAGACCGACTGGGACGAGGCGTGCCTGGGCGACCGCCTCAACGGCATCCTCCTGCAGCTCATCTCCTGCCTGCAGTGCCGCCGCTGCCCCCACTACTTCCTGCCCAACCTCGACCTCTTCCAGGGCAAGCCCCACTCGGCCCTCGAGAGCGCCGCCAAGCAGACCTGGCGCCTCGCCCGGGAGATCCTCACCAACCCCAAGAGCCTCGACAAGCTATGATGCCCCCCCGCCCAGACACCAGACTGCCGCCCGCGCCGGGCAAACGGCGCCCACACCCCCGCCCCGCAGCCGCCCGGGCTTCTAGGCAAACCCCCCACCCCCCACCCCCACCCCCGACACACCGAGCGACGGGACTTTGGCCACAGCCCGACCGACGCCCCGAGGTACGGCTCTTTTTTCCACTCTTCCGTCTCTTCCGTCCTTCCTTTCCCTCGCTCGCCTTCGTTCGTTTGCCTGAATGTTGTCACCAAGTGAAAACAAACATTATTTAACTGTATGCACCCCCCCCCCCGCCCTTGCTCTCCTTTGGTTTCTTTTAAAGGGGGAGGGGGGAGGAGGAAAGAACCACGCGAAGTTTCCTGATGTTAAATGTATTTCAGTGCCAAAGTCAGATTATGTGCCCCCCTCCCCCCCTCCCCCATACTGACTTGCTGAAAAACAGTAATAAAAAAATGACTTTTAACTTTACGCTGCCTTCGTGTGGGTTTCTTCGAGCGCGCAGGCAACCGAGAAAGGCTCTCGGGCCACTTCTCCGAAAGCCGAGAAGGCGAAGGAAAAGAAGCGGCCAAGGGGAGGCTTTTAAATGCAGCCCATTCGAAAGCCTCGGCCTAACAGACTTGGCAACTACTTGGAGGGGGAGTAAAATTTGGGGATTTTTTAAAACTCGCCAACAGAATTTTGGGGCTGTATTTTCAGTTTCCTTCGAGTCTGATTCATTTGGGATCGGGGAAGAGAAATAACGGTCTCCCTTACATTTAGCCTTTCGACGCATGTGGAGTTCCCATTTATTTAAGCGTGGGCACCGTACTCAAGTCCAGTTTCACTTTGAATTTCAAGGCCAGATGGATTGTCTTTGAATAATTAATACCGCTGCAACCTTACCAACCTATTTTTTCTCCTTTGCAAACATTTGGCTGGTGTTTTTTCAGTATATCCTCCAAATTTTTTGGGGGGGGGGAGGGAGGGGGGGGCTCTGAGAAGCAACAAGAGGGATCCAGAGGATATTCAACTAAAACTTTTTGCTTATTGCTCCACCCCCCATTACAACTTTGCATATTTAATTTACTCTAGTTTACAAAGTAATTATTTTAGGCTTTTTCTGCTCCCATAACATATTGTTTTATCAGATATAAGTTTCAAATCTGCAGGCACAAATGGATTATCTACCAAGGAAAAGGGAAATTTCGGTATGAAACATTTCTACTAAGTTTTATATTAGCCTTAAGCCTGATCCTATGTGCATTTATTAGGAAAGGAGTCCTCTTGTTCCCAGGAAAATGTGCATATGATTACAATCTCAATACACTAGCACATACTTTCATTTTCATTTGGATTAATCTGCATTTTAAAAATGTATGTGTAAAAGCTTCAGGAAGCTTTTCTAATTTATAACCAAAGTAGCCCAAACTTTAAAAAAAGGCAAACCTATTGTTAAGGGCTGGTGATCATCACACAAAGCACAGAATATTAACCAACATATTTTCTAAATGCATTAATTTCTAAATTACCTCCTTGTTTGTATGTGTCCCTGTGAATGGACCAGAAGCATCTAGGGCATTTGAAAATGACCCCAAATAAATCTAGAATCCCCCACCCCCAGTCTGACTGTAAGAATAAATCTGAGCCTATAAGGACTGCAGCTTCCTTGTAAAAAACAGACTCAGGGTAGGAATATAAACTCTGATGTTATCAGCAAACAGTGCTATGTCCAATACAGGTTTTACTTCAAAATCCTGTCACAATGTTTTCTTTCCCAGGAGTTTAGAAAAACACACAGAGAAGTTGAATCTATCAACCCACCAAACCACATTAATTAAGCAGGCATCTAAGTAAATGCAGGATTGGTACTGAAAGGTCTTGATGGCCAAGCTCAGGTACCCACAGCCCCATATGGGAAAGGGGAAGGAAAGGAAATGCCTATACTCTAAAGAAAACTATACACATTATCAGTACCTAACTTCATAACTAGAATACCAGTAGGTTTAGGATTCGAAAAAAATTTTACAGGGGAAATTTGGAGTCTTGTCCCCCTCCCCCTTTAAAAATATTGCAGCTTAGACGAACAGGGCTGGATACCTTTCCATTTTTTATCTCTCTGCTATAAAGGGAGAATAACAGTTCAGTGGAAACATTTTTAAAATTATGAGAGAGATTAGTTAGATTCCCTAAAGAGGGGTGACTCTTCATTATTCATTGATGTGATAAACAGCCACAATTTTAATGCTTTCATAAAAATAAGCTGCAGTATCTAATCTAAAACACTGAAAATGTACTGGTGGTTGCATTTAAAAAAAACACACCCAAGATCAATTAGTGCCAGATTTAATATGCACAGAAAATTGTTCATCACATTTCAAAAGCTATTACTTCCCATAAAAATGTTTGAAAACTTTATGTATTTCAAATAATCCCATGATTATAATTAATTTGTATTATACTGCAGGCTTTAAATGACTGTAGTATTACTGGGTAGATCTTACCTCACATCTCCTATGAAATCCCTTTCTTAGAGACACTAACTGTTAAGATGATTTATTCAGACAGAACAACGCTGAACAGTGAAACGTCTTCCTTTACTACAATAGGTAAACAGTAGGTCTTGCAGCTTCTTTTTTCTCTCAAGAAGTAGGCACTGTATTTTATCAATTAATCGTTATTGTGAAATTCGGAAGCAAATGTGTGCAGGAGCCAAAATGCTCCTGGATTAATCACATTTTAAAAACCTGGAACACACTTCTGCAACCTGGAACACACTTCTGCAACCACTGTAGCAGTTACGTTGCACCACCAACAAATACAGTATGTGATACTGTACATCAAATACATGTATCTGCATTTTTACAGGGGAAATTTGGAGTCTTGTCCCCCCCCCCCTTTAAAAATATTGCAGCTTAGATGAACAGGGCTGGATACCTTGTTTCTGCATTTGAAGACCAGTATTATTTACCCCCAAAATATTGAGAAACTGAAAGACAAAACAAATTAAGTTGTGTCCTATTTTGGAAATGCAACAAGAGAGAATCTTCTGTATGTTTAAAGGCCTGGTCTATCTGCTATACAGATTCAAGAAAGTTGTAGAACGGACAGTGCCTTGTTGCAATAGCGTGCACAAAAATTAAATAAAATGGCTGAGGAGAACAGATTTTGACAGTCAGTCCTTTTTGAACTCACTGTTCGTCACATCTTATTCTAAAATGGCTTCATTTAAATTATTTTCTCTGAGGTACCTGCCTTACAAGACAAATAGCACTGGAATATTTTTAATAATATTTTCTAATACTTCACATTGATGCAATGGAAACCCAGCTTATGAACATGAGAAAACTTGGATCCAAGTGAAGCAATGAAAAATTAAAGGCTGCTTGCAATTTGTCACTAGACTTATTCCATGGGGTCCATTGATCTCTTACCTTGGGATCAATTTTCTTAAAACCAGGGTCTTCTTCATCTACTTCGAAATACAGTTCGGAGCTGGTGATGGAAAGTGTGCCCTTCAGAGCTACACATGGGCCCACAAGCTGAGCTGATGCAGAAAGACTAACAGGACCTACCAAAGAGAAACAGAACATACTCCAATACCGCACTTTCAATGCGTTCAGCGGCAAACGCAGAAGGTTGCACACGTGTACATTAGATGTATGTTACATTTTGTCTTACCTCCCTCCCCCCCAAAAAAAAACTAATCCAACCCCTTCTCAAAAAAGGAATGGTTTAAAACAATTAAAGTGGTCCCAAAAGGTACACATGCAATGCATTTGCTGTATTTCTGTATTGCCAAATCTTTGAATAACAACAGCTGCAACTAATGCAAATGATTATGTATGCCATATAGGTGGTGCTTAGATCATCTAGCTTTATTCTTCCAGAATTTTAAAATGCTTGAGAGCCCAATACCTTATGTTTTTAACAATAATGCAAATGCAAAAAGGTTATATGGGAAACATTAGTTTCACATGTGTGTGTTGAAATTTTGGAGGAGTTGCAACCCAATTTGACCCAGATTTCCTTCTTTTGCATATTTAGGTGTTGGTTTTTTTTAATGGATTCTGGCTTCTTAAAGGCAGGATAGGTTCTATTGTACAAAAGTTAAACATTAGCCAGCGTTTGGGACTGTAAGCATAATATTTGAAAAGTGGGCTCCATCCCCCCGTTAAATATTCTTCAAGGAATCCACACAGTGTTAGTGCAGCTCAGGGACTGTGGGAATAAACAGCTGGAGTGTTGGTTTCCAACTGAATGAATTTTTATTGGAATAATCACATCTCCACCGAGTTTATCACAAAAAGAGATCAATGTACTACTCAGAGATCTAACAATATGCAGACAATTGTAAAAAGCAACATCCAGAGAAGGAAAGTAGGTTATGTTTGTCATCCCACTGATCAAGAAGGGGTGCAAAGACCAACAAAGGATGTATTTATCAGCTGCAGTTCTTTGTTTAAAAAATACTATAAAATGCACGTGTGACACATACTGCTTTGCATTAATGAAGTACGTATAAATGAGGTGCACACGCTTAGGTAATCAATGGGTGAATAACTGCCAAAAAATTCAGATGAATTGTCATTTCTGTCAATTGTTAGGAGGTGTGATGATCTTTAATCTTGCATCAATCTCAATGTGTGCCAGTAGGACAATAGCAGAGATGCTCAGCTGAGATCAGAGCAGCTTTGCTCCCTATTCCCAGCGTACAAATACATTGTGTTTGCAGATGGGCATCTGATAGCTGCACTACTGCCATGATTTCCCAAAGCTCATTCCCACAAATGGATGAAATAAGCAGCTATGTGTTCTTTTGCTGTCTCCCTTTGCCCTTTGTACATTAGCATGTAATCCAGGGAAGAAATAACATTTTTTCAATCACTTTCAGACATTCAATTACAGGGCAAGCAGACAGCTGAAGGAACTGGGGCAGCTCAGGTCCCGCAGAAGACCCCTGACAATTTCAACTTCATTTCTAACCCACACTTACTTGATTAGCAAGGATTACTTCTTAATCCTATTGCCATTGTCAAGATTATATAATTAAACTCCACTTTCACCTCTATTACAGTATGAATGTATTAGCAGAAGCAACAAATGTAGAATGCCAAGGAAAAGGAAATGGGTTGGAGGATCTTGCAGAGCCCTTGAAGAACAGCTTCAGTAAAAGCCGTCGTAACTGAGCTTGCCTTTTCTGGATTGCTGAGTTGCTTTGACATCACATTACATTTTGCCATGTTTGACTTTATTATTAGATGCCAGTGTGATGATGCCATAGCTAATGAACACTCATCAAGCAAGATTTTTGATTTCTTTGACTACATGCCTGTGAATGCTCTGCACCAAACACTACCTCCCAACAGAATTTAAATGAGAGCATGATTTTATTGTCGTCACAAGTGATAATGGGATTTATCTGGACATTGCACTAACAAAAAAGAGAAACAGAGCAAGAGTAGCTTACTGAAGGCCTACAGAACAGGAGACTTGTACATAAAACATTCCAATTAAGGAGGTTGCTTTTCTATTTTTATAACTAAGAACCCATCAACTACAGTAAAAATAACCTTTTTTCCAGGGTTGTTTTTAAAAGGGGGGGGGGGAGCGCAATGAAGTGATTGGACTTCCAGAATGAATTGTGGATCCAAGAATTTAAAAGCCCCTTTTACAAAATAAATTTCTTCATAGTCCAAAGGGCTTGAGGTTGAGGGGTTTTTTTAAAAAAACAAAACAAAACAAAAACCCACACATTTGTAAACAGCCTTTATGATTAATTTAGCCAGCTCTCCTTCCTGTCCCAATCCACTGGAATACCAGAACTAATGAGACAGGAAAAGAGCTGAGAAGTTCTTGTCCTCCCCCCTCTCAGAAAGCCAGATCTGCAAGAAAATTAAATATGCATCTCATGGGTTTCAAATATTAAATGTGAGCATGTGTTGTGTGTTTTTTTTAAAGTAGCTGAAACCCACATGTGAGTTGAACTTCATTTCCAAAGGTAAGTAACTGATCTTATTATTAACACAACCACGAGAAAGCACAACCCGGAGCTCTTTCCCCCCACATAGTGGGAGTTTAGTCGGTGAAGGAAACCGGAAGGACTCATTCGGAGGAGGTAGTAATATAGACAGCTGAAGTTACCCGTTAAGTTCTCCAGTTCCTTCTCCTCAATGGATGACAAGGTATCATCGTCGCCTTCCAGGAGAATCTCGCTCTCCGAATTCTGATTTCCTAAAGCCTGACTCTTGATGGACTGCTTTCCTTTAACAAGTACATCTTCATCTGGAGCTGAAATGAAAGAGAAACGCGGCTGTCCATCAACTCTCGGAGGCAACAGTTACGCGGGGGCGGGGGCGGGAATAATCTTGCTTTTGACACACACACACACACGCAGACAGCTTGAAGCCTGGAGAGCAGCAACTCAGCTGGGAATCGGCCGGCTACGCAAGCACACAACTCCGCTTCTACGATCCCCGGTCAAGAAGCAGGGGCTGGAACTGGGAGAGCTAAAACCAGTCCGATCAAAGCCAAGAGGCTAAGTCCCAGGCTTCTAGCTCCTCACCAGACAGGCAACATTGCCCCCCTTCCCCCCCCCCCCGCCTTGCAGTTGCAGATGAAGTCTCTGCCCAGCGCGCTCCCCTCCAGCTTCGCTTGAGATTCAAAACACTCCCGGGGGGGGGGGGGGCGACCCGATCTCCAAAGATCTCAAAAGCAGCAGCGCCGGTTTTATTCTCTGTCGCAGAGAGATCCCTGGAGCTTGGCCTTCCCCTTGAGAGAGGTCGGTTTGAAGGCTGCGGGCCAGGGCCCCTCTACTCCACAGCTGCCCGCAGACTCGTCGGGAAGAGCCGCTCTCTGCTCCGCCCGGGACTGAAGGCTCCTCGCTCGCCCGCGGCTAACCAGCCAGGGCGGATCACTAGGGCACCCCCGAGGCAAAGCAACCCACGGGGGCCCCCAGTCAAAAAACCTCCCTGTGCAGCCCGCGGGGGGGGGGGGGAGAGCCACAGCTGAGTGAGGTTCACTGAAACAGGAGTAGGGGAGCTTCTGAATTCCGCCGGGAGAGGTGGGTGCAGGCCGCAATGGTCCGCGGGGGGGGGGTGTGTGTGCTTATTCTTTGCTCAAGCCTCCTGCCTAGCAGCTGATGCTCCAGCCCCATTTTCATTGGCACCTGCCCCTGGCCTAAAAATGGCAAGCCAGCTGCTAGAGCCTGGCCTGAATAGGGCTGGTTAACAAGTCAGGTGTGTGTGTGTGTGTGGGGAATTTATCCCTACCTGGCCCTACAGCACACAAAAGACTGAGCCACAGTTGCCAGGCTCCTACAACTCTTTCACGATAGCCAAAACACATTTGGAGCTTTACACCTGTGCATAGCAGGCATAAAAATAGAGGAATGGGCACCTCACCAACACCACTTGGACTGACCTGGAGCTCAAATCTTAATGCAACAGGAGTGGCTGAGAATAGTCCTATCAAACCAAAGTTGGATTTTATTCTCTTTTTTGATGTCTGGTGGAGGCAGTTTCATTATCAGCTCAGTACAGTGCCTTCTTGCAGTGGCCCTCTGCAAGATTCTCAGAAATTCAGGCCAGAGCACAAATTCTGGATTGCTGCAGCTTTAAATTGCATCGACTGTTCGCTCCTACAGTACATTCTGATCCATATTTACTTAAAAGCAAAATTATCCAGTTCAGGGTAACTTAACTCTATGTAAATAGACCTTAGAATATGCCAAAATATTGTGACTGCATGCATATATTTTATACAGATGAGAGAATGTAATGCAGGAGGTGTATTCCTGCTTAATCTGTCCTTTGAACCAAGGGAGGAAGGTCTTGCCGAGAGACATCCTGGAGTGTACAAGCAATAGATTTGAGAGCCTTCTCTCTCCTACTTAGCACACCGCCAGAACACAAAATAAAGGACATGGCATCATTATCATAAGTAACAGCTTTGGATCAGAAAGCACACATACTTTCAAAGGGGGACATGAACTTAAAAAGTCACCACCATTCACAGATCTGTACACTTCAAAAAGTATTTCAAGTCAAATTAAAATAATGTATTTTAGTTACCAAACTTACAATTCTATGTACATAGCATGAGTCAAGATTGCACCTTTAAGACCAACCAAGTTTCATTCAGAACGTAAGCTTTCATGTACTCTCTAAGCACACTTCATCAGACAAAGGGATCAGGTATTGTGGGCTAAACTACAAGCAGTTTATTGATTAAGTATGCAGACTGATACATATTTAATCAACAAACTGCTTGTATTTCAGGCCACAATACCTGATCCCCTCGTCTGATGAAGTGTGCTTAGAGAATACATGAAAGCTTATGTTCTGAATAAAACTTGGTTGGTCTTAAAGGTGCAATCGACTCACGCTTTGTTCAACTACTTCAGACCAATACGGCTGCCCACTTGGATAATTCTACATACACTTACTTGAAAGCATGCTATTGCATGCAGTAGAACATAATCTAGAGTAAACCGGCATAGGATTGGGTTACATCGATACAATTTTAAGTACTCTCGCTAGAGTTTTTAGT
The DNA here is from genome assembly GCF_032191835.1 of Heteronotia binoei. NCBI lineage: Eukaryota > Metazoa > Chordata > Lepidosauria > Squamata > Gekkonidae > Heteronotia > Heteronotia binoei. The sequence continues at coordinate 57,753,248 of NC_083231.1, read as the reverse complement.
CATTTGAACTTTTTCTTTTTGCATGGGCCTGAAAATACAAATAGGAAGTAGCCTCTCTAGCTCATCCTGACATACAATTCAGTAGAATGTCTCTTGCTCTTCCTGCCATACAATTCAGTAGAATGTCTCTAGCTACATTGTGAAATGTATAATTCATGCAACAGATTTTAATCAAAGTCACATGCTAGGAATATACTCTGATTTAAAATGCACTTGTTTATTGTGTGTCTATTTGAAACAAATGTGCTTTTTTGAGTACAAAAAAATACCTACTCTGTTGTGGGTCCTGCTGTCCTGCTACAGTTAAAATACATTTTCTTTGCATTTTAAACTGACAAGAAAAAGCAGATAGGAGGCAGCAATTCACTACATATCTTGCTGATACTTGCCATGTAGTGGCTGTACAACACAGGAAACATATTTAGATTTTTCAAACAGAAGAGCTGAAAGTTTGTGCATAATTTCGGCAGGCTTCAAGAGAGAAATAATATATAGGACTAGGTCTTTTGGAAACATATGCCAAACACATCCTGACCAACCAACTTCAACACGTGGCTCATTACTTTTTGATTACTGCCATACATGGCTTGAGGTTCCTCTGGCTTATTTTTAAAAACCTTTAATCTGCAAACATTTACAGACGAAGGCAATCCCTAGTGGCCATACATAAAGCTTAATTGTGTCTGTAAACACGTGAACATAAATTGCCAATAAAACTATTCACATTAGCAGAATGAGCAAAATAACTATTCAGAATCTCAGTCTTCAGTTTTATAAAGATGGAAGGCTAATTTGCAATAAAATGTCATTCTCCTCTTTCATGCTCTTTCTCCAAACCAAGTTACTTTTAAAAAATTATTTACAAATGTTTGTTTTACAGAGGTTGTACTGGGCAAAATGCAAGAGACTTTTCTATCCCTTTTGTATGTACCAGTTGGTATATGTAAACAAAACTCTGATTCTGGAATTATTCAATGAGAGTTGAAAAAACTCTTGTCATGGAAAATATGCAGCTGATATTTAGAAAGGTTTTCCTGTAATTAACTTCCCCTGAGGATTTTAAGTTAGCAGCAGTAAAATTACCTACAGTGTTCTAATACACAACACATGCGCTAACATTTAATTCTCAGTGGTCTAATAGCTTTCTGGTAAAGAATTTTATTTTTTTAATTAGAATACGACAATGACTAGGATGAAATAAAACATATAAGGAACCTGTTTATAAATTTTGGAAATGTGTGCCTAGAAAATGCATTTTTAAAATTCACATGTACATGCAGATGACAGCCAGCTTCTTGTTGTTCTATCCCTTGGAACCTTCTGCCTAAGTTAAACTAATGTTCTGACCTGAAATTACAGGTGTGCCTTTTATTTATTTAAATTCAGTTTGAAAGTCAAGGTACATACACAACACTTCCAGGAATGTTTCTGGCATCCGCCCCCCGCCCAATGCATATGCTCGGTACAGCTAAAGAATATCGATTGCTACATTTTAACAGATTGCAAAAGTATTTTTGCTTTATTTATTTATGTCATTTATAGTCCACCTTTCCAACTGAGACTCAAGGCTTTCCCTTGGTTATTGATCAAATTCTTATTCCTAGCTGGATGGACTAGAGTTCCTGTACAATGAAGTAGCCCACCTTGGTATGTTACACTGTTTTGCTACTGTCCCTCCAATATGTGTGTGTGTGTGCATGTGTATACACACATACACACAAACCAGTTTATGGACGGGATAAATTTTGATTTGTATACTGTAATCCATATTTATATCAAGTATCCAGTTACATATGGTAGCTGTTTCTCCAGAGAACCCAAAGAACTTGCATGAGGTTAGAAGTACTCAACTTTTTCTTTGCATACCAGGCGCCACATATCACATCAAACTGTCCCTAAAACTCCAGAATTCACAATGTATGGAACTTGTTCAAACAACAATAAGAAAAAACAAAGAAACAAATCTCCTGGGTGCATAATATTAGTCATGGTGCCCTAGACAGTATTTAAGATTACAGTTTGTTCCATATAATGTATGGACTGCAGCACAAAGCACCAATGCTTTCAGTACAAGGAGAGCATTATATATTATGCATATCTGTACATTTATATATAAATATCTAGCAGTGGATTCTATTTTACTGCAGTACAGATTTTATGTCCATAAGTGCATGGTTATGTACCCATGGAAAACTAGAATTTTTTCACATAAAATCACATGTGAGTTCGTATAAATTGTACTGTGTAAACAGATGCTGGAATATGCTTGTTTATTTGTTTTTTGTTTTTTACATTCCAGGCTCTTCCAGAAAAATAAGAGTATGAAAATCATTCTTAAATACACTCATTTTTGAAATAGTTGTCAATTATAGAATGTGAATATGCAATTCCTTATGATCAGGAGACTATAATACATTCCAGTACGGTTGACCAATGATCTATATCTTAGTTCACCTGACAGGCTAAAAGCCTTACCTGCACCCTTACAGGAACTGTGTTATCCTTATTGGTTGACAGATATTTGGGAGGAAATTGGGAAGCCCTGCATTACTTTCAACCACTCTTCTCTTGCTCAGGCTAACTTGCACACCAAAGATGCATTCCTTAAGATTGCACAGATAGAGTTAAGGATTGTGACTGCCTGTTTTATAGGTCAGAATGTTTCATGAATGACAGCTCTTCCACCTGATGACATAATTGTGAAAATTAATTCTGGCAGTTAAGATAGGAAAGTAATGACAGATGAGCACATGACTGACATCTGATGCTTGGATGGGAAGAAAGTTGAACTTATTTGATACTGTGGTGCAAAGCAAAGCTTACTACAGAAGCAAGTCTTCAAAAATCAGGATTGTTTAACAAATAGTAAGGTCACAAAGATGGAATGAGATCAACCATATGTCAACAAACCAATGCAAACTGTAGCCCAGAAAAAGATGTTAGGTTTGACTGGAGATTTTGTTTTTGTTCTAAAAGTATCTGATCCACCCATGTACAGTGATCAGCCTTATATAAGAACTCCTTAATATGTCTAGCTGCTGTCTCTTTGGCATTCCTGATGTTGAACATATGACTCTGAAAGCCTGCACCATTTAAAGCACTGGTTGTACCAACAAATATATAATTTGGTATGTCTCTTGGAACCAACACAACTATAAGTATTCTGAAACTTTCACAAAGAAATTCTCACTAAATCACTTCCTAATTGTTAACTCCTTGCAAATAATCTGATGCACACAGAACCCATTCCAGAAAGAAAAATTTTTCCCCTTAAAACAAAAAAAAAGATGCTATTTTTGGTGGTCAAAATACTGCTGTTGAAGTCAAGGTCATTTTGAATTGGTTGTATTCAGTAAATATCATAGCCCAATCTCCCTCAATTCTGCTTGTTACTGCAGGATATGATCTATGCAGGATCTGTCCATGCAGATTCCAAGATTGCTTTTTTTAGTGGTCAAAGAAGGTTCTGTTCTCCATTTTTCACCTACATAAAAACTGATTAGATAGAACCCATACTGTACATTATTTAGTTCAGAATACCTTTAATTCTACAGCTTTCATTAGGATTCAGAATTCAGGCACCAAACTCACATGTGCTTGTCCCACTGACATCAAAAAGTTAGGTTAGTTTAACTATTTGCTGTATTGCAGTTGTTATTTCCTTCCTCATTTTTCTTATTCCCATTCTGCATAATCTTATCAGCTATCAGCTGCACGTTTTTTATTCATTCCCATTTCATGTGTTCTGACATCTGGAATGTCTGACTAAGATTGCTTCCTTTGTACCCAAGTCATCACTCTGCATCCAGCTTCTCCTTCAGTCCCTCCACAAAACCCCCTGGTCTGAAGGCTTTCTTCATCTATCAGACTCCCCTTGCCTGCAGCCCTCCCTCATAATTCACCTCTGTCCCACTCTCACTCTCCCTTTACACATATCTGTCGCTTACCTCCTTCAATCTTCCTCATCAAGTATAGATCTGTAGTATCCAGGAAGGTACCAGTTTGAGAACTGAAGTGGGTAATCCTAATGGAATGCCTACCTAGTGCCTTCCCTCAATGTTGATTCTCAGTAAAAATGTTTAATGTTTCCTTTTCTGACATAAATATTAATCAATGATATGGTTAACAGGTGTTTTGAAAAAAGTATAAAATGTAAGATAGAAATGGGGTTGTGGCTCAGTGGCAGAACATCTGCCTTGCACGTGGAAGATCCCAGGTTCAATCTGTGGTATCTTCAGTTGAAAAGATCAGGTGGTAGGTGACATAAAATACCTCTGCCTGAGACCCTGGAAAGCTGCTGCCAATCTGAGAAGACAAGACTGACCTTGGCGGACCAATGGTCTGATTAGGTATAAGCCAGCTCCATGTGTTCATGCGGCAGTATTTCCTGAGGGATCAGGGCTCCTAGTGGTCAGGCCAGAAGACAGACTGTACTGCCTGGATTGATCATGCCAAATGAGGGATGAGACTGAAATATCTTATTGAGAAATGAGAGAGATGCAGCTTTAAGGAGCTGGACAAGCTGGTTTTATTTAGGAATTCCAGAAAGGTGGGTTAATATCAGAGGGGAGTAAGTAATGAGGTTAGTGAACCAATGAACCAGGGATTAACAAGGAGAGCTAGGCAGTAAGATAGAAACAGGAAGAACTGGAGCAAGGTCTGAGCTGCATACAAAGGGCTTTGTTGTCAAAAGACTGTTGGCAAGAACAAGATATTTATACATGTGCAGGGAAGGATACACACTTGGACACATTAAGCTACATTATATTGGCTCAGACTCTTGCCGTTAAGGGTTAGACTAGCAACAGCTCTCCAGGGTCTAAAGCAGAAGTCTTCCACATCACTTACCACCTGAATCTTTTAACTGGAGATGCTCTGTCACTGAGCCATAGCCCCTGCTCAATGTTGTAGGGGGTGGGGGAACAGGCAATGCAAGGGTTGATAAAGATTCTTAGCACAAAGAACATCCATGGTCTTCAGAAAGGTTCCAGTTTGAGAACTCCTGCAATGAGTGATCCTAACACCCAGGGGTCGTTTTGTAGAAAAATAGATGGTAGAGCTCATCCAGGGATTGTTATGCAGCTGCACCTACTATTCAATGGGCAAAGAGGTGGAACTCTCAGAAGGAGGAGGTGGAACCAGTGGTGGGATTTAGCCGATTCGCACCAGTTCTGCCGAACCGATACCTAATGTGCTATCAGTTCGGCAGAACCGTTTGTTGGACGGGCGCCTGTGTGGCTGCCGGGGAGATTTTCCCCCCTCCGGAGGAGAGAGCAGGCAATCTAGCGCGCTTTTGGTACGTTTGCAGAGGGCGGGGCTTCTGTGTGCCTTCGGAAGCCTCCGCTCCCTTCCTCGCAGTCCTCTTGAGTTGCTCAGCAAGAGGGAGCATTCTTTCGACGCTTGTAGCCGGCATCGGGAGGATTGGCCTCCCTCTTACCTTGGGAGGCTGTTCGTCAGCTTGACGTTTAGTCGCGTCGTGAGGGAGATCGTGTCGTGAGAGGTATAGGACCAAGGCACCTTAAGTACTGCTGCCTTCCATATGTTCCTTAGATCTTCCACTGGAATACTGCTTCGAATGCCTTCACAAATGGAAGCCCTGCGGGGTCGGGGGAGCACACAGAGTAGGGATTTCCCAGTGACTGCACACCCAGATTGTAGGATGTGCTCCCAGAGAAACTTAGTTTGGCCTCTTTGCTCTGCATGTTTAAGATCTTTAAAATAAAGTTTGGAAGGAATTTGGGTGTTTGTTGAAAACCAGTATTGTGCAGACCAACAACAGCTGTGTCTAAGTGGGGGCTTCTGCCCAGCAGGGCTTCTGACTGGCTGTGCAAATTAAAAGAATGTTGCTTCAGCAGCAGCTGTCGTCACAGATTTTGTTTTATTCTTTCTCTCCCCTTCCATGCATATGTATTAAAAAATTACTTCTCTTGTCCCCTGCATTTGGGCTTCCTTTATGTGTTTGTGTGCACGTTTGACTTCTGTTGTGGCCATTTTGCAGTTGTGCCCACCACCCTATTTCAGAATTCCAAAGGTGTCCAGAGGCACAAAAAAGGTTGGGGACCCATAATCTAGAGGCATACTTCTTATAACCCCTTTTCTAGTTTCTTTCTTTTTAAAATCATTTTTTTTATTTGTATTTTGTATCCAGATTTGTCTGAACCTTAGGGTTGCAAACTTAGGGTTAGAATGCTATCAAATGCTGCAGGATAGAGACTGGCAGTGGTGTTCCAACAAGAGACTTTATACAAAATATTATTTTGGAAGGCCAAGGTATGAAACATGGCACTACAACACTACTGAACCCATAAATACAAAAGACGGTCCCTTGAGGAAGGGTTTTCCCAAAACAAAATTGGACTGGTTCTTTTATGATTGATTGAACTTTAATTATATATGGTTTTGGGGCAGTAAGAGTGTTGTGCACAAGATGGTTTTTTGTCTGTACCACTGTATTGTTTAAGAATTTATAGAGGATACACATTTTGGATTATACTGAATACTTTTTTCCCCACCTGGGGATTGGCAGCTCTACTGCACCTGGAAGTCATGTTGACCTCTGGTGACTGACCCCTACTGGGGGGCTGGAGGATATTCAGGGAGGAGGCTGAATTGAGCTTGCCCCTGTCCTCTTTATTGGATATTTCAAGGAAGTCTTCCATCCAAGTACTAACCACAGTTGTCTTCTGTGGACTTAGTCTTCTGAGATCTGATGAGATCGGGCTTGCCTGGGCTATCTAGGCCAGGGGTCCCTTTTTTAGTTTCTCATAGGCTCTTAGGCAGACCTTGTACCCTCAGCCAGAATTGTAGAGAACACAGTGCAAACCCTGGGAAGCAGTCTGCCTGTTGGTTTAAATCCTAATGCTTCAGCTGAACTGGGCTCTGCATCAGGCTATTATGAGTTGCATTTTATGTACATTAATGCAAATGCAAATAGGATTTGGTATAATCAATATTCTCAGGTTGATTGCTTCTGTGTTGCTACTTCCTTAGTCCAACCCCCTAAAAAAAACTATATATTTTTTTGCCAGCTGCAGCAACTGGCCCTAATATTAGCTTGTAAATACACTTTGCCTTTTAAACACCACTAAGAGTATATTTCCAGCACAAATAATTTTAATCAGGCAAATTCACATGCAGATTACAGCAGCCCAAGCCAAGTTTCAAAACATGGCATTATTGACCAGAACTATGAATAATATTCCAAATATAGCCAGCATGCTTCTTGGGGCTCTACATTAACTTAAAAAAATTTAACAGACTCTTGATTTGAATAACTGCAGGGGGTTTATGCTGTCAATATAAAGTGTGTGCAGTTTCTTTCTCCCAGTATGACTTGGTGCAAACTGTCATTTTTACAGTGGGCACAACTTAACCTAAGTTTACTTCCAAAAACACCATTTGGAGACCATAAAAGACTGCAGATGGCGATTCTACTATACTCGCAATCAGCAACATTATTTTCTCCTTCCTGTCCTCATTTTTTTTTTTTTTTTTTGCAATTTAACAGTGAACCTTCAGAAATGATCTGGGAAATACTTAGTTTAGGGGTCCCCAGCCTTTTTGAGCTTGTGGACCCCTCTGGAGTTCTAGTAGGGTTGCCAGCCTCCAGGTGGGCCTGGAGATCTCCTGCTTTTACAACTGATCTCCAGCTGGCAAAGATCAGCTCCCCTGGAGAAAATTGCTGCTTTGAAGAGTGTCTGGGATTTAGATTGTTTTTTGCAATTGTTATCTCTGTTTGGAAGTGAATATATGTATACTAACTCCGTAGCAATATTGTCACAGTTGTATTTATTTACTTATACTCATCTGGAGGCTGGCAATCCTATTTAATTCTGACACAGGGTGGTGTGATCAACTACAAAAAAATGGTTGCCACAGCAGGTGGAGACAATTACAAAATGGCTGCCACCCAAGGCAAAGCCAACTACAAAATGTCAGGGAATGAAATAAGGAATTCCTCAACATTTCAGGCAGAATCTCTGTTTAATAAGATGCCTTTTCATCTGTACAGCCAATCAGAAGCCCTACTGGCAAAAAGCCCCACCCAGTGCCACCCACTTTCTAAAATAATTCGTTGGGTGCCAGAAAAGGTGTTGGCAACTGTCCTGTTGGGAACCTCAGCATCTTATTTTGTGCGGGTTTTTTGTTGGTCCTAATAAAGGTACTTTATTGCCATTTGGATTATTTCTTTAGAGAACCTTGAAAGCAGCTTGCAAAATGTTTTTAAAGGGTTGGATCCATATTATGGTATGTAGAGTGAGATTTTCCTGCCTCTCCTGTCCTGCTGCAATGCACAGAGCCCCTGAAATTTCTTATCTTGAGAATTAGGGTGCCCTCTTACATAGCAGGGGCAAAATGGGGTCTTCAGTTTCTCTGAGGGAACTGGCAAAAACCAGGCATTCAGCTCTAGCACAAAGTATTGTTATGCAGGCAAAATAGCACCTTTGGATCCAGCCCAATGAACACAACAACAAACAAGATAACGGAATAAAGCAATATAAAAAAGTAAAAAAGCAGAAGCACTAATCAAGAAACCTGAAGTGCTGAAAACATTCCTAAATCAAATGCAAGGATTTTTTAAAAAGGGTCATCTTCAAAGGAAAATAAAGCTGTTGCCATGTCAGTGGGGGGGGGGGTATATTCCACAACCACGGTGCACCGCAGAGAAGGCCCCCTTTCCCAGTCACCTCTCATCTAATCTCAGAAAAATGGGGTTACCCAAGAATTCAGTAGATGACCAATAGAAATAGGCTAGTTCCAATAAGGAAACATGTTAGGTAAACTTTAATTTAGGCTGATTTACCTTAAGTTTCATGTATCGATTTTGAGTGATGTATTAATCACACTTACCTATAATGGAAACAGAAACTTGGAGAACTAGTAAGAACTTTTAACATTAATGTCCGTATCATATTATTAATTTGTATTCTACTTACTGCTTTTTGATATTATTTTTGTTGTCCTTTTAAAATAATTAAAAAAAAAAAGAAACATGTTTGGGCTGCACTAGGAATATTTGGTTAATATAACTGAGTTTTGCCCGGTCATAGAAGTGTGATACTGAGTGCAGTAAATAAAACTCCCAAGAAGTATATTGCTAAAAAGATAAACTTACGTTTATTCAAGGATATCCAGTTCACATTCGGATTGTAGTCAAAAGAAGAAACAGAAGCCTAATCTAAATAGTACTTTTTCTATCACAAATGGCCAGCTCCTCTACCATCATGTACCTGAGAGCATGAGGGCATTGTATCTACAGGAGAAACCTTCAGAGACCTGTGTCTCCATCAAAGGGCATGTAGGGGGAGTGACAGGAAAAAAAGAAAAGAGGGGTCAGAGGGCACCTCCCTGGTTAAGACAAAGAGAGGCATCCCATTAGGGGAGATAACACCTATATGCACTTAAAGTATGTAGCGCCCCCCAATGTCCAGGCATGCTGATTTGTTAACTCTAATATTGGCTGCATTTACGGTTGCCAGGTCCAATTCAATAAATATCTGGGGATTTTGGGGGATGCAGCCAGGAGACTTTGGGGTGGAGCCAGGGGCAAGGTTGTGACAAGCATAACAGAATTCCAAAGAGAGTTCTGGTCATCACATTTAAAACTGCACACCTTTTAAATGCCTTCCTTCCAATGGAAATAATGAAAGATAGGGGGACCTTATTTTGGGGCTCATAGAATTGGACCCCCTGTCAGGTATTTAATATTATAAATCTTTCTTTAAACATAATCTAGTTGTCTTTACCTCTTTTACTGTTCTTATTGCAGTATTTAATGCGTGAATTATTAAACTACCTTTCGGTATATCTTTTGGTATAGTTAAAATGGTCATTAGGACATAGAACCTGTTGTTAATTTATTTGAATCCCACCACTGGGTGGAACTCTCAGAAAGGTTCTGGAGCTGTGCTTCTGTGAGCTCCCACTGAATCTGAGGCCTGCTAACATCTTATTATTTTCAAGATACAAAGAAGCCAGTATCCCAACAGCAGGGCAGAGGTAAAGTTTTCGCCAACACTCATAAAACACACAAGCAAAATGTTACTTTTTTATAGGAAAGGGGTATATAATTAACACAGAGAAGTTCTGTTGTCAGATTCTATTAAAGTTAGCTAACCCTCTAATTCCTTTGTTTTAAAATCAGTGGGATATTAGAGGGAAACCCATCTTTGCTCTCACACCTATTCAATAAGAATATATCTGTTAGACTGGATACATGATGAGAGTAGGTTAGATAAAACCTTTTTGGAGTGGTGCTGATTTCTGCAAAGTACACTGAATTTAACATACTTTCCTCAGAAGTTTACTTTGATTTTATAACAACAGCAAAGTGCCATTTATATACAGACTTTTACAAATAACTACTCTGGTCTTCCCTCTTTTCCTCCACTCTTTGAAAAATCTCCTACAGTTCTTTTTCCCAGGCAATTTAATGTGTGCTTGGTAAGGGCAATTAAATTGTCAGAATTTTAAAAAAATGTTTTTAACTAGAAGGTAGCCAGGAGTATAGTCATGGGGCTGATATTGATTGTCTGAACAGAGAACATTAGTCTTCAGGTATTTACTCTGCCACCAGTGCTCCAGAGGCTCTTCTTCAAATCAAATCAATCCCTAAAAGAGATGGCTACTAAAATGCATAAATGGAGCTGAGTTTTGCTGTTTTTTCTCTCTAGGCCTTACTATGCCACATCTTGGTTTTCGATTTTCTAAAAATCTCTTCTGCTCCTGATTGAAAGTTCTCACTGCTTACATTCTCTAAAGTTGAAACTATAGAGGGGGGGAAACCTTTCTAAATTAATGTTCACTGTAAAATCCATTGCATTCAATGGAAACAGGACTGCATATAGAATTTCTTTTTATTTGAATAGTATGTTTGCATATTGTAAATGCTGTCATAATCCACAACAGCAGTGGAATTCAACAACAATGACAGTTTTATTTATTGCCTGTACAACTTTTTCTTATTGGTATTCATATTGTGATCCCAATTCTTCTCTCTCTTTCTCCCAATAGATGGTTCCAAGTTGGAGCAAGTAAAAACAGGAAAACACACACAGAGAGAATTCAGAAGGAAAAAGAACCCCTTGTAAATGTAACAGAAATTAGTATGCTGCACAGAGAAGACTATCGGTCTGATACACAACCCAGTTAAGCAGAAACACCAATGCAGTTCCACTGAGCAAAATGGGTTGGAATTGGCTTGAATCCAATCATCATAAATGGATTGTGGAGCGGAGTGTATATAATTGAAATAGAATGCTTTCTAATTAATTATTAAAAAGAAATCACAGGACAGAAGAACAATTCCACCAAGAATTCTGATGAAAACTTAAAAGTACAGAAACACAGATTCAATGGCTGCTCATCAGAATTTTCAAAGACTGATCATATATGTATAGAATATGATATTATGAAAATTTATTATAAAACATTTTAGTGAATCGACCAGATTCATCCAAATATCTTTTTACCTGGCAGAAACAGAGTGCTTGGTTATATGTACTTGTTAGGCACATAGGATAAGAGTGTTCATTTAGATGTGAAAGGCCAAAATCACAGAACTGTAGCACTAGGGTTTCTGGGTAACTTGGACTTTCCCTTTCCCCTACAAAAATTCTTCATGGCAAAACTACTACTGAAGTCTAATCTCAGCTGGAGATCAGTTGTAAAAGCAGGAGATCCCCAGGCCCCCACTTGGAGACTGGCAACCCTAGAAGCATCCTGCCTGCGCAGCAAGCACCACACATTGCCCTTCTGCCACTGGGATGGCTTGGCCTACATGTATGCGAAAGCCATCAGCCTACCAGGAAAAGTCCCACTGGCCACAATGGCCAGTTCACCCCTCACTTTGGAAACCATTTTATTCTAACACTAGCTTGCTGCTATTCATCATAACCCCTAGTGACAGGACAAATGCAAGCACAGAAATATTTGTCTCAGGAATGCTCTTTTAATGAATCCCAAATATTTGTTAATCAAATGAGAAGTTTAGCATTGTTGTGTTACTTTGAATATCCAGAACAGGGATGGCCAAACTGTGACTTGGGAGCCACATGTGGCTCTTTCACACATATTGTGTGGCTCTCAAATCCTCACCACCTCATTGATTGGCTTGGAAAAGGCATTTGTCTCTTTAAATCACTTTGCAAAGTCAAGCCAGCCAGCAGCTTAGAGAATGCATTTAAAGTTAAAGTTGCTTTCTTTCCACCTTTTCTTCCTTCCTGCCTTGTGGCTCTCAAACATCTGATGTTTATTTTATGTAGTTCTTATGTTAAGCAAATTTGGCCACTCCTGATCTAGAAAATATTGTCATTACCCTCCTCCCCAAGGCAAATTATTTACAAGACTGTGTTTTATTAACTGGGGGAGGTCAATTTGACAAATTTATAGAATAATTTTAGTGAAAAATGGAAGAATTAGTTGAATCTTCAATAATCAGTACCAGGGCTTTTATTTGCAGCAGGAACTCCTTTGGATATCAGGCCACACACTCCTAATGTAGCCAGTTCTCCAAGAGCTTACAGTAGGCTCTGTACTAAGAGCTCTGTAAGCTCTTGGAGGATTGGCTACATCAGGGGTGTGTGGCCTAATATGCAAAAGAGTTCCTGCTAGGAAAAAAAAAACCCGATTCAGTACTATTTAATAAAATAATCAGTATCTCTCTATAGAACTAAAAAAATACCTCAAACATTCACACATAAAAAAAAGCTCTAGTGAAATAGTTTCCTTCTGCCAGTTATGGCAATTATTAATTAAACCTTTGTGCTTTAAGCAATTTGGTGATCCTTAAAACATAAATGTTCATTATTTAATAGTACTACTATAATATCACACACTGCATTTCTTTCTACAAGGATGATTCAGCCATTTTGTTCCACAAAATGTACAATAAAAGCATATGAAATTTTCCAATCAATAGATGAAGAGACATTACTGATGCAAATTAATGTTACAGTTTGTTACTGCAAACATAAAGAATGCAACTGTTAGTTTTACAGAATGGTTGAAGATTATTACTGTGCTGGAAACCTTTTCTACATGTGCAGCACAAAACTTTACAAGCAGTCACAAAGTATAAGGGACCTAATTAAACCTATATCTCATCCTTTCCTCTGTCCTTTAGCTAAAGGTGTGAGGATTATGGACAATCATTGCACTTATCTTGTGTTATTGACTGTTCTTTCTATGGCCATGTGTTCTAAAGGACTTTTGTCACATGCGGCACTATTGTGGCTGACATAATGAAGATGTTTTCCTCTAGAAATGGCTACTTATGGATGGCTGTAAGAGGTTAAGGTGCTTGGCCTAGGCCAACATTTTTAATTATGAAGTCATATGGTACTAAAATAAATTCCATTAGGCATTAACTGTTTACCAAAATGACAAAAACAAGTTTACTAATTTGTACTTTGTTTCAAGAAACATTAATTTCTGAAGTGAACTATTATTATTATCATCAGCAAAATTAATATCGGTTTTAAACTAATTTTGACTGGCATTTGTTCTGCTTTCCCATTTAGCTCCCAGGAAAACCTAAAAATGTGCTAAAGCTGAATTTTAAAGCCATTACAAATAACTGCTTGCTAAACTCATAGTGTTTTTATGACTTGAAATTAGAAAAGGGAAAACATAGCACTGTATTGATGTCAATGTACTGCTCTTAGAATTTTGTTCTTATATCTGTATAGTACCCTTGTGCTCTGTATCACCTCCTAAATTAAAAATAACGCCCCCCCCCAAAAAAAACCCCTACAGATTTCCATTGAAACTCAACTTATTAAAGTAATAATTAAGGCTTTCTCACAGGGAAATGCACTCTGGCCACATTGTTATAACACATATAGGTAATTTATCACAAAGCTACTACACCAAAGGAATAAAGGAATCTTCTACCTTTGTTTGCAATCATTGACAAGTTCAATGCTCTGTGAAAAAGACTTGCATAGGCAGATGCATTAAGATATAATTAGGTCTTTAAATGCACAGGTCTGAAATGCAAGGAAGAGACTTCTGAATGTGAAACTGTTTCACATCTTCTCAGACAAATGAAGCCTAAAGGCTCACTGCCATGCACTGTACCTGCTGCTACTGGCAAGAAGCAGATTTTACACTGACCATGTTCTATGGCTGCTTTTAACGTCGCTTCAGGATGTGTCGTTCCAAGGGGGTTACGCACAAATCGTCGCCGGCGCCGCAAGTCATCTTCCCAGTAGTCAAGGCGCCAGAACTCACGAGGACAACTACAATGAAACAGAGGAACCACATATGTTAGCAATTATCAAACAGCATGGTAGCACTGAATTTCTGCATAAAGCTTTCCTTGTTTGCTCTAGGATTTTTTAAAAATAGCACCCCAAACCCTTTTTCTACGATCTTTAACTTAGGTATGTCCTTGAAAATAACAATATCACCTTCCAGTCTGAGGAACTCCTTTCTCTTTTTTTTCTTGGAAGGTGAAATGAGCACTAAATACATCATTTTGAAATGAATTGCTGACAGTGTGATCAGTTTCCCCACACTCTAGTGGCATGTGCTCCGATTTCAGCCTCATTTCAGCCTCAGCAGGGCACCTTTCTCAGTGACTGCATTTATAAACCAGAATAGGGAAAAGGCTATTATAAATATAGTATAGCATTACCTATATTAATCAAAGTCTGTCCCCCTTCATTTTTCTTCCTAATTTGTGCCTTTTTGCACAAGGTCAGTAAATCATACATGAATTCTTGGTTGAGAAAGTGTTAACTTTAATGAATACTTCTGTTACATGATTATGTATGTGATAATAAAATATTACTCTGTTTAGATGTGCAGGAATTTAATTAAAATAATCTCTTAAAATATTCATTACATTTAGCCCCTGAGGCTTAGAACAACACAAGAAAATACATTTCGTTTCCATTTCCTGTTTTTAAACAAACCATTCCAGGAGAATGAAATAGCAATCTATTTTCAAACAAATCAGATTGGATTTCTGTTTTATGTAGCTGCATTTTTGCATTTAATTAAGAACTACCATGCTACAGAGTGCAATATTGAAGCCATTTTAAAATTTAAATTTAGAAAAAAGCTTTGTATCACATTTGTTATTTTCCACATTGTATTATTCAAATATGCATAGATCTTTTTAATATGGTCATATATAAATGCCAGATGCTATCTTGTTAGATTATAATGAGTGAGTGGGCTGTAAACCTGTATATTAACCATTAAACACTGCAAAAGCAACCAACTCAGGTATGCATTCTTACATTCACAATTTATACACATACACACACATTATATAATAAATAAACAAAGTCTACAAGAAAATTGTTACCAGAGATCTACCACCATCATCTGCATACTTCCATTACAAAGTTATAATTTTATTTATATGTTTTTTTCATGACTGATAAACCAAAAACAAAAAGCATAATCTCACTTCTTTTACATGAGCTAATAATCACGTATATCTGTCAACGTTGACAAATTAAGAGCTCTGATTAATTTAAAGATTAGAAATTAGTACAAACACACAATGCTGCTGTTCTTCCCTCTTTAATTATTTAGTCACCTGAAAGAAAATATTTCTTGTCAAAGAAACCAAATATATGCATGAAAATAAAGATATGAAAAATGTGTTTTCATCAATACACCCAATTTAAACATTAAAACATTAACCCATCACTTCTTGCATTAATTCCATGTATCTCTATTTGGTAAATTAATAGGTTACTTCTAACTGAGAGGTCTATATTTTTATTTTCTGCATCCTGTGTATATAAAGACATACAGACTTGAGAAAGTTATCTAGAATTGTTGTGTCTTCCCCCCCAAGAATATGTGTATGCCTTTGATAGTCATACAGCATAGATAGCCACTTTATCATTCTGGCTTCCTTCATTTATTGGTTAAAATTGCTATCAAATCTCAACTAGGATAGAGTCATGAATCAGAAACTGTTTCTCATCTTCAGGGGAATGATATAATGAGAGTCTATTCATCAGTATGGCAATCAGCACAACTAATTAGTTCCCATGACTGAGATCTCCCAGAAAGTGTATTGTAGTCAGTGCCACAGCCATATGAAAAGGTAATGGAGATTTCTAAAATTTAACTGCTGTTGCCTTCAGTCTTTCCAGTGGTCTGCCATACAGTATTACGTATAGATGGTAAATTATTAAATTGTCATCCATTAATCTTTCTGCACTTTTGCATAATTAAACGATGCCCTTTTTTTGGTTAAAATTACTACATGTTACATAACTGTGTTAAAATGAGTAAAATTAGATGTAATAACAGATGAGGGTATTAAAGTACTATTGGGGGGTGGAATCCTAGATTTAAAGTACTTGCTTTGTACTGAAAACTCCCTGTGTAAGTATTTATTGAAGACATCTCATAGTTGCTTATTTAGTGCATAACTGTAGGTTGTGTTTTGAGAACATACGGATTAAGAAAAAAAAATCTATCCCTTAACATACAGCCTAATTTCTATAGCACTAGTAAGCTAATAAAATATGATTTCCACTGACAACAACAACAATAGTCACAGTCAGAAATTTGACTGGTAGCTGGTATTCTGCAATTTGAGATTTGGCCAAGTTCTTGGGAATTGTAGACGTAGCTTTGCAGGATTCTTGCTGTTCCAAGCAATGCTCTCTTATGGAACTGAGCTGATGTTATTTGCTCAATGCCCAGAATGTCCAGATGTTTCTTGAGACTTCTAGGCACTGCTCCAAGGGCTCCAATGACAACTACCACAATGGTAACCTTCTTCTCTCAGAGATGCTCCAACTCTGTTCATTGGTCTTCGTATTTTGTGGTCTTGTCTTATTCTTTCTTCTCTAGTCTGCTGTCTCCTAGGATTGCAAATGTCAATGATCCAAACCCTATTTTTCGTTTTTCCTACAACTGTGATATCAGGTTGTTAAGATATAAGTGTTTATCTGTTTGTAATCAGAAAATGCAAAGAATCCTTGTTTCATTATCTTGTCTGGTTTGTGCTCTCATCAGTTTCTGGCTGATGGTAAGTCATACTGCTTGCATCTCTATCATGACATTCTTTACAGTCAGTTTGACCAATTTTACTTCAGGTACTGACCAGGTGTGTTTCATCCTTTGTCTTGCAAAGTTGACATCTGTTGTGATCACTGGTCTTCTGAATTTTGGCTTTTATACTTTTCATTTTGTTGTTGCTGTTATTATATGAAGGGATAGATCACAACTATGTTCACTAGGAGACCCAGTGTTCTACTAAAAATGAGGAAATAATTTTAAAAATGGATAGTACAAAGACTTTTTGTAGAAAAGCCCAGCAGGAACTCATTTGCATATTAGGCAGCACCCCCTGATGCTAAGCCAACCAGAAATGTGTTCCTCTGCATTCCTGATTTTTAAAAAGCCCTGTATAGTACTATATGAAACCACTATATTCATTTGCTGCCTTTGCAGCAAGAGAGAGACACATAACCTCAGTCTTACTGGAACTATAGGACAAGACTGAATTTGATTTTTTAGTGCTCAACTAAAGATCGTTCATAGAAACCAAATCAACTTAACCATACTGCATTCTCCTGTGTTGATTGTATGGCTCTCTCTTTTTTTTCCCTTCTCACAGAATACTATAAACAAAGCTCAACAAAATACTGTAAAAAACAGAGACTTGTGGAACAGTGCATCAGCAGCAGCTTTTTAAAGGATTCCAAAATGCTAATTACATATTAGTACAATAATGATCAGTAACTGGCAGTACCTGGGCAACTTCTAGTGACCGTAACTTGCATATGTCTTCCTCCAATATCAATGCTGGGCTGAAGCCCTGCACCAACATATTGAGAGGAGAAACCAACAAGGGCTTGTAGTGATAGGCACTAACTTCTGGGGAAAGGGACCATTTGTAAAGGCAGAGAGCTGTGGGGAGACAATTTCTAGACACTGGAAAGGACTGGATATTATCCAGGAACAATCAAGGACTACAGCCCAAAAACAAAGCAAAAAGTGAATTGGCTCATATTTTCTATGCTTGGCACATTATGAATGTAATCATCAACAACTGTGATGCATGTCTGCATAAAATCAAGTCCCAGACTGATAGAGTTGCCAGATACCTGGAGATTTGCAGGGTGAGCTGAGTACAGTGGGGTTTAGGGAGAGAAGGGACTTTGATGGGGTATAATGTCAGAGTCTACCTTCCCAAAGTAGCCATTTTCTACTGGTAAGCTAATCTGTCACCTGGAGATGAATTGTAAGTGGAAGCTCTCCAGTTACCACCTAGAAGTTGGTAACCCTACATACAAATTATATAGAATGCAAGAAGGTATGAACAATGTTGCTAAAATGTCCTGCAATGATTGAACAACTATCATTAATAATTCTGTACATGGTAGTGTCCTGCAATACAGGTTTCCTTCAGAAATGATTTTCCTTAGCAGTACATGAGAGGGGCATTGGCTACAACTGTGTATAAAGAAAAGGAATTTATGAGTGGACAACAAAAATGCAGCCTCCCAAATCATGAAGTAGATGGCTTAGACCACCATTTATTATGAGTCATGTAAAACATCCAAACACAATACAAAATTTTATGGCTTTTATGAAGAGGGACCAACCCAAGCTAACATTTCACGGAAGTGAGTTCAATATTAAATGAATGAATGCAGCAGTGTCTGCTATAAAAACTGGTTTAAAGGGCAAAAAAAAAAATTCTATCTACGTGAAAGGTAATTTTGCCAAATATAAAACCAGACAGAAAGTACAGTGCAGTAGCCTTAATAAACCACATGCTGTAATGAAAACAGGAGACTAGTCTGGAGCTCATTTCACAAGATGCCTGTTCAAAAGAAAAACATCTCTTGTTTCCTGGGCTGGAGGTTAAATACATCATGCAGGTAAAATGTTTGCTTATGCCTGGTCATGAGTGTGAGTTTTTGGGCCGCTGAGGAAAGTGCCTGACTGACAGCTCTAGAAGCTGAGGCTATTAATTATGCTCATAGCTGTTTAAGTTGTGATGATCACCTTCTCAAAATGTTACAATCCGGTCTGTTTGAAATCATCAGAACAAATGCCTCAGGGCCAAACTTGAGGTTTTGGTGGCACAAACTGTTATGTTACCATGAATGTTGTACTAATCTCCTATGAAGTGAAGTGTCTCAGTAGGTCATTTATAAAATATAGCATCAGTGGGCAGAAGGGGGGCATTAAACGTCTACTAGGCCCCTCTGAAACAGCTTCTTCCCAGTTGTTTTGTTTCTAGTAAGGATTATTTGGAGTCTGATTGGGGACTGGAAAGAAAAAAGGGTAACAGAGGAGGCAGCCCCTCCATCTCACCATGCTGTGCTTTCAATAACCCGTGAAGCCACTCTGCATAATCAGAAATCAGTTTCATCTGTATTATGACACTTGCATCACATAATCATTGCCTGATTTGGCTCAAACAATGAACCCCCCAAAACAGAATATGACCAAGTCTGAGCACAGTGCAAGTAATGTCAAAGTCAAGAAGCTTAAAGAACAGCACTTTAGGAAAATCCAGGAACTGCAGATCTGGTACAAAGGCAGAACAATTGTCTATAAATGTTATTCTTGTCTGCTTCAACAAAAGCATTTCATCCAGAGACTGGAAGCAGTCCTGCAGGTTCCCCAGCACTATTGTGATCAACCACAAGGATTTTCAATGTCAGTGGTACTTGTGGAACAGATTGTGTTAACTTTTAATGTATTGTAACTGAAAATAAATCTAATAAATGGCACAAATATTTGGGCATTGACACAATAAAATATTTTAACCGAATCAGTTTTATCTGAAGGAGCTTCATATTAACTTACAATTACTGTGACTTACAATGACTTACTGTGGAGCATAGCCAGGGGATACATGCCCATATTATTGTGAATTTTTGCTAATAAAGTTTCTAAAAATGAAAGAATGCTATAAAACAGAGGAGGACAGAACTAAGTAGACTGTCATATTCTTGGACAAAGGGTTTGATGCAAATGGAAGAATATGCAGACAATATTGATTGTCTTTATTTATTTATTTTACAAATTTTACTCAAAATTTTACAAAATTTTACAAAATTTACTCATGCCGTCATGAGTAGGGTTGCCAAGTCCAATTCAAGAAATATCTGGGGACTTTGGGGGTGGAGCCAGCAGACATTGGGGCGGAGCCAGGAACAAGGGTGTGAGAAGCATAAATGAACTCCAAGGTAGTTCTGGCCATCACATTTAAAGGGACAGCACACCTTTTTAAATGTCCTTCCATAGGAAATAATGAAGGATAGGGGCACCTTCTTTTGGGGCTCATAGAATTGGACCCCCTGGTCCAATTGTTTTGAAACTTGGGGGGTACTTTGGGGAGAGGCACTAGATACTATACTGAAAATCTGGTGCCTCTAACTCAAAAAAATAGCTCCCCCAGAGCCCCCGAAACCTCCAGACCAATTCCCCATTATACCCTATGAGAATCGATCTCCACAAAGGGAATAATGAAGTGCTCAGCAGACATTTCTCTCCCCCCTCCCCTGTTTCTGGTGACTCTGAAGCGACGGATTGGCGTCTCTACTCACGAGTTGCTGCCAGCTTCTTCAAAGTAACACAGACACACCATCCCAAGAGGAAGTCTTTCACTGAGGCTTCCAAAGGCACATGGTCCTCTGGGGACTGAAGCCTCCAAAGGCACATGGTCCTCTGGGGGCGGGGTTTCCTCCCGCTGGCCAGCTGATTGGGGGCGGGAAGCAGCCTGGGAAAGTGGAAGAACCCCACTGGGACCTGGGGATTGGCAAGCCTAATCATGAGGATCACCAAGGCAGCTAACAAGTTTAAACAGAATAAAATCTCACCTTAAGAACCACCTAAAACTCATCATTAAACCAATTAAAACTAGTCTTTTAGTGGCACAGAGTAAACAATTGGCACGTAACAAGGTATACCCAGCCAACTGTGGCACCAAGCATAAAGGTGAGGGAACTGCTTAGTAAATAGGATTGCCTAGGATTGTAGAATGAAAGGGACTAAAGTGAGCCTGATGCTCCCTTAATATGACACTGATCTATGTTGAAGGTAAAGCCAAGAGCTGGATGATCTGGCAAGAACAAGACTAATTTAAAACTTTTCACTGTCGGCCTTCTCCTTTCCTCCACCCCATCACCCCATCACCCAAGACAGTTTTTGCCACCCCTGAACATCAAATCCCATTCTTTTCTGTAGTCACCTCACCTCTTAACTGAAGGGCATGGGTCTAATGAAGTCACAGTTATGTCTTCTTCATGCTATGAAGATACGTACTGTTTGATTCACAGCATTGGTTTACAGGGTCAGGTATTATCTTAGATGTGTTTACTTAGTAGTAAAACTCACTGAATTCAATAAGACCTACTTTCTGGTTGTATGCTTATGACTGAACCTTCAGCTTTTCAAAATATGCCAGCAAAATAAATTTGATTATCAGTTGCCACTCTCAAAATTGTTAAGGAAGCAGAAATTAAGCATGACAATAAACACTCCAGTTGGTTGTATAAATTTGAAGCATCATACCACAAAGGCTGTAACACCTAAAATTTTTAAGTCTAAGCATTTTTTCCTTATATCCAGCTGACATCAGCTACTGTAAAAATTTAAAATTCTAACTAGGTCAACTACAGACTAAATAAATGGTTTGCCTGCTCTCCTTCAGTAAAAGTGTTACGCACTTGATTTTAAATTGAAAGATAAAAGTGATCAAGTTCCAGCAAGGCTTTACTTTCGGCATAAATCTAGATGAAATAACATCTAGGTATTAGAGGGCATCATGAGATAAAGCATTCTCTTCTGTCTCATGAACTGAAATGCATTGTGCCTTCATGCAGATAGAGATGGAGAATACTAACTAAAACCTCTGCCATTTATCAAACAGTAGCCATAAATAAAGTACAAGCTTCCCATCTCTGTACCATCTTAATGGAAAAAAACTGTTTCAGATAGTAAAATATTTTCTCATCTTCACATATTTCTTTTAGTGAAGCTTCAGAAAACATTAACTTTGATGAAGAACTGCATATAATTACAATGAAACAGATTTTCATGCCTACTAATTTATGTGGTTTCTTTTAGGTCGTTACAGTATTTAATAGAAGCTACAGTAAAGATGCTATATACAGGAATATGCATTTTGCACATCAGTTCTACTGCATGTCCTGAAACCTCATAACAAAGGCTATATAAGCCCTCTTCCAAATTTCAGAGTCCTTGTCTATACAAGGTAAAATCACCATTGATCTATCAGTAAATATGATTTTAATTTATCATAGTGATTTTTCCAAAGACTCTGGGAGCTACAGACTAAGACCTGTACAGACACGAAATGCCTAAATTATCCTGGATTAGGAGATTAAAACCTTGCTATAGAGCCAAGGGTTTTTTTTGTTTTTTGTTTTGTAAATCCTGGTTACAGTTAATCATTACTAGCTAACACTGGTACAAATAAGTATGTTCCACATCTAGCTATAAAAGTGGTTTCCCAGATTTCCATCCTAACCATGGTTAAGAGATCTGAAGTGTTATGTCTGAACCAAGAATGGGAATAAGTTTTCCAGATCAATTAAAAGAAACTTCCAAATTGAGTGGGAAAGGGACAGTGCCTTCCTAAATCAAGTAACCCCCTTCTTAGCCCACTAATTTCATAGAGCTGCCAGCCTCCAGCTGGGGCCTTGGTATCTCCCACTTTTACAGCTGATCTCCAGCTGGCATATGTAGCCAGGAGACATTGCCTGTCTCTATGGGAGCACCTCATAAGTAGTGGGGTCCCCAGTTCCTGCCCTAAAATGGAAACTGCTTGTCAGAAAACAGGCCAAGTGAAGCTACTCTCTGCAAAGGGCCCAGGCTTCCCAATCCCCAGGTCCCAGCGGGGGATCCCCCGATTTTACAGGCTTCTCCCCTCCCCCAGCCAGCTGGCCAGCGGGGGGGAAGCCCCACCCCCACAGCCATTATGCACCTCCACAAAAGATTCCCATAGTGAATGATGGGGAATTGATCTGTGGGTATCGGGGGCTCTGGGGGGGGGGGCTGTTTTTTTAGGTAGAGGTGCCAAATTTTCAGTATAGCATCTAGTGCCTCTCCCCCAAATACCTTCCAAGTCTCAAAAGGATTGGACCAGGAGGTCCAATTCTATGAGCCCCAAAAGAGGGTGCCCCTATCCTTCATTATTTCCTATGGAAGGAAGGCATTTTAAAAGGTGTGCCGTCCCTTTAAATGTGATGGCCAGAACTCCCTTTGGAGTTCAATTATGCTTGTCACACCCTTGTTCCTGGCTCCGCCCCAATGTCTCCTGGCTCCACCCCCAAAGTCCCCAGATATTTCTTGAATTGGACTTGGCAACCCTAAAAGGGCCAGAGAAACATGTCTGGGCTTGTTCTGATTGCACTGTGATTACAACATAGGCATCCTTCTGGCAGGCTTGTTTCCCTCCCCGCCCTCAACAGGATGTATAGAACAATGAGGTTCTCAGGTAACGTATTGCTTATGTTTTAATCTCCGGCTAGCTACTAATGGCCAATCTCCCTACCTTCCTGTCACAACTCAACATCTTTTGTCTTACCTCTATGCTAATATAGACTCTGTTGCTTCCATTCCTAATTCCTCCTAAGAGTATCGAAACATATGAACATATGAAGCTGCCTTATACTGAATCAGACCCTCGATCCATCGAACTCAGTATTGTCTACTCAGACTGGCAGCGGCTCTCCAGGGTCTCAAGCTAAGGTTTTTCACACCTACTGGTATTTGCCTGAACCCTTTTAGTTGGAGATGCCAGGGATTGAACCTGGGACCTTCTGCTTCCCAAGCAGATGCTCTACCACTGAGCCACTGTCCCTCCCCAAAACCAAACTGATATCTAAAATTAAGCCCATCATGGCCCTTTATGACAAACATTAAGAGTCATTCTTGCCTGTTATCTTGAACTTGGAATCTATTCAGGTACCAGGAAAGACACATCAATGACCATTAAGAGCCATCATAGCTCTGGGAGGGTTTCCACCCCTCCAAACCCTATATAAACTGAGAGCAAACCACACTACAGTGTTTAATCTGTGCACACATAGATTGTTCCCCCACTACTTTAAATAATGGGCCTCTTAGACATGGCACGATGGCTGTGCACGTCTCCACCATGGACGTCTTCACATCTGGAGAAGTAGCACAGCCTTTATAATAAACTCTAAAAAGTCCATATCTCTTACCTCTATTTTCCTAGCCTCTTGATTGTGTGGGCATTCTGATTGTTTTGTGTGTGATTGTATTTTTACATATTTCTCTAAGTAGACATTTTAAAAACTATTTTAACTCTGGAGTCTTCCTTCTGATGCTGGACCTTTGTATTATTAGTAAAAGATCCCGGCTCCAAAAATAGTTCTATCTAGGTCTACTTCTTGCTAATTCTCCCATCAAAAAGAGGAGATCCCCCAGCATTTCTAGTAACACAGAGATCAGCTCCCCTGGAGAAGATGGCTGCTTTGAAGGGTGGACTTTATGGCATTGTACCATGATGAGGCCCTTCGCCTACCCAAAACCTGCTCTCTCCCAGATCCACCCCAAAATCTCCAGGTATTTTCCAACAAAGACCTGGCAACCCTATTCCCATATGGAACAAAGACAGGAACACGAAAGAGGCACTGACTCAGATTCAGAGATTGTTGTGCACAGGACATGAGGTTTTCCCCAACAGACTAGTGATGTATTCTTGCTAAGGTCACTAAAATCATAGTGCTTCTTCTTCACAAGATTACACTGTATATCATATATGGTTCTCAGATCACATCCCAAATTATATTCCACTGATTCAGCAATTAACAGAAATATTTTCCATATAAATTCAAGGCTACTTTTCCATATCACAGCACCATAATGTCTGAAGCCTTAAACTGCTGTTCTTTAACCAATTACTAACCCACAAAAATATCTGATATTTATTTCATGTCTTTTAAGTTTATGCAAGAGCCATAGGTATTAGAATTCAACCAAAGCTTTATGTACGTCCACAGATATGGCATTTGTTAAACCACATTTTTGTTGACATTTTGGGGGAAATAAACCACATAATGCTGGTGTGACTGGGCTTCTATTTGCAGAAATCAAGCTGACTTCATCTATAGACTTAATTTTAACATTAATAGTGCATTCTACCAATTTAAATGAAACAGACAGGCTAACTGGCCTGCAGCGTCTTGACTGTCTCCTGCATCCCTGTTACAAAAATCATCAATATATTGGATGTTTTCCAATATTTCATTATGGGAGTAATTGTAGTGAGAAGTTGATATTTTGCCATACCAGAAATTTTTTTTACTTTTAAAAGTAAAAGTTTGCAGATTCATTAACTCATTAGTTTTTAATTTGTCAGTTAGTGCTGAAATGTAATCTCTCATCACCACTATTTGACTCAGTTACTTTGTATTCCCTCCACCCGATCAATCAATCAATTAATTAATCAATAAAAGGAGATGCTGAAGATCAGCACAGAGAACAAGTTTGCTTGAGAGTAAGGCTGTTGATCTGGAGGAGGTGAGAGAAGCAGAAAGATAAACACATGCTCAGTGGTGAGAACCAGAGAGGATTGTGAGGAACTCCAAAGGGATCTGTTGAGGCTGGGGGAATGGGCGTCAACGTGGCAGATGTGGTTCAATGTGTCCAAGTGCAAAGTAATGCACATTGGGGCCAAGAATCCCAGCTACAAATACAAGTTGATGGGGTGTGAACTGGCAGAGACTGACCAAGAGAGAGATCTTGGGGTCGTGGTAGATAACTCATTGAAAATGCCAAGACAGTGTGCGTTTGCAATAAAAAAGGCCAACGCCATGCTGGGAATTATTAGGAAGGGAATTGAAAACAAATCAGCCAGTATCATAACGCCCCTGTATAAATCGATGGTGCGGTCTCATTTGGAGTACTGTGTGCAGTTCTGGTTGCCACACCTCAAAAAGGATATTATAGCATTGGAGAAAGTCCAGAAAAGGGCAACTAGAATGATTAAAGGGCTGGAACACTTTCCCTATGAAAAAAGGTTGAAACGCTTGGGGCTCTTTAGCTTGGAGAAACGTCAACTGTGGGGTGACATGATAGAGGTTTACAAGATAATGCATGGGATGGAGAAAGTAGAGAAAGAAGTACTTTTCTCCCTTTCTCACAATACAAGAACTCGTGAGCATTTGATGAAATTGCTGAGCAGACAGGTTAAAATGGATAAAGGAAGTACTTCTTCACCCAAAGGGTGATTAACATGTGGAATTCACTGCCACAGGAGGTGGTGGCGGCCACAAGCATAGCCACCTTCAATAGGGGGTTAGATAAAAATATGGAGCAGAGGTCAATCAGTGGCTATTAGCCACAGTGTGTATATGTGTGTGTGTGTGTGTGTGTATGTGTGTGTGTATATATATATATATATATATATATATATATATATATATATATATATATATATATGATTTTTTTTTCCACTGTGTGACACAGAGTGTTGGACTGGATGGGCCATTGGCCTGATCTAACATGGCTTCTCTTATGTTCTTATGTTTCAAGAGTCTTTCTAAATATTAGGTCAGTGAGCTACGACATGGAAAATGAAGTTTAAAGTAAGTATCAAGTGATGTACCCTATGGCAAAAAAGAAACTTATATTTAGTTTTCTGAAGACAAATGGATTTTAAGATTTTATACACCTTAAGGATATAGTGCAAAAACATCAGAGAAAAATCAGTTTGGAAAGCACAGATTAAGATTTCATTAACTGTGGGAGAACACTTTATCCTTAAGTTGTCTGAAATCATGGGGGGGGGATCTCTTTGCCTTCATGAGCCAAAGTGGGTTAATGAGCCCATATGAAAGAAGACTTTCAATATATAATGATCTAAGGAGGCAGTGAATAACCAAGAAAGTGATCTTGGGCTCATAGTGGATAGCTAAAAAAAAAAAAAAAAAATCAACCCAGTCTGTGGCAGTTATAAATCTATGCTAAAAATTATAAGGAAAGGGACTGAAAATAAACGAGTCTGTAGTAACCATTTTTGTATAGATCTATGGTGTAGCTCCATTTTGAATGTTGTTTGCACAGTTTCAAAAACAACACACACAGAACAGGAGGAGGACACAAATGATGAAATGGTTGGAATACCTTCCCTGTGAGAAAAGGGTAATGACTGTGGGGCTTTCAATTTAGGGTGGAATAGCTGATGGTACATAATGTAGGTTTATAAAGTTATGCATGGTACAGAAAAATTGGGTAGAAAGAAATTCTTTTCTCATAATACTAAAGCTAACAGCACACAACTCAAGTTGATGGACAGTAGGCTCAAGATAGGCGAAATAGTATTATTTCATATAACCCAATGAACTTCTTGAACTCATTGGCACTAGCAGTAGTGATGGTCACTGGCTTAGAGAACTTTAAAGGGACATTATTCATGGAGTACAAGTCTGTCCATTAGTAGCTAATAGTTGTGATGTTTGGAACCAAGGCTGCCCGCTCTGGGTTGGGAAATTCCTGGAAATTTGGGGGTGAAGGATGGGGAGGGTATAATTGCTATACAGTCCACCCTCCAAAGCAGCCGTTTTGTCCAGAGGAACATATCTGTGTAAACTGGAGATCCATTCTGGAAGGTGTCTCCAGGTCCCACCTGGATGTTGGCAAGCATAATTGCTCAATGATGTTGCCCTTCTGAATACAAGTTGCAGGGAGGTACCAGGGAAGGTACTGGCTTCTGTACTCTGCTTGCAAGCCTTACAGGCATGTGGCCAGTTTATTGTGGGGAACAGGATGCTGAACTAGATTGGTCTAATCCAGCACAGATCTTATGTAAAAAACCATAAACATGGGTGAAAATATTATAAACTATGCTTGCCAAAGTTAAAACCTCAGAAGGAACCCTGTCTTCCTTCCTTAAAACCAAAATTGCTAGGAAGCTTCTGAATCCCGATATTCACACACTGCATTGAAGTCAAGTTGGACATACGTTCGGCATCTGAAATAAGAGGATTTACCAGGGGAGCATTAGCTCTCCCAGTGAAAAATAAGAGTTATTGATGGATTCATGTATCTAGCCTACAAGAACATGATGTACAGAGAGCTCATATGCATAGTGGTCAGAGTGTCTGACCAGGAACCTGAGAAACTGGTTCAAATCCCAGCTCTAGCATGGAAGTTTGCTGAGTTAATTTAGGCCTCTGACACACTCTCAGACTAACCTACCTCACAGGAATGATGTGAGGATAAAATGGATAAGAGAAGAATGATGTCACCATTGGGGGGGAAAGTCAAGTATTAAAAATACATACATTATTTTAAGGTAAACAGTGTATTTTAATAGCTTTTACAATTATTGTAAGATCCTGCTTTATATTCAGAGTACAGATATGTAATGTTAACTAAAAGGATGCTGAATTAGATTGGTCTAATCCAGCACAGATCTTATGTAAAAAACCATAAACATGGGTGAAAATATTATAAACTATGCTTGCCAAAGTTAAAACCTCAGAAGGAACCCTGTCTTCCTTCCTTAAAACCAAAATTGCTAGGAAGCTTGTGAATCCCGATATTCGCACTCTGCATTGAAGTCAAGTTGGACATACGTTCGGCATCTGAAATAAGAGGATTTACCAGGGGCGCATTAGCTCTCCCAGTGAAAAATAAGAGTTATTGATGGATTCATTACAGAAATTACAGATTTGTGAAAGGAAACTCTATTTGTGAAAAAAATGATTTTATTAATTACCCTAGTCTGCAAAGCAACTGTGCACCAGAAGCAAGGTATAATTCAGATTATCAGTTATGCTGTTGTGCTTTTCAATTGCCTTAATCAGAACATGATCCCTTGGCTCACAGAGACCTTTTAGAGGGGGGGGGGGAGATAAAAAAAACCCTATTAATTGAATTTGATGTCCAGCTCTCAAACTACTTGAGAGCAATTAAGCTTCTTTAAAAATTAACTGCTAGGAAGCAATATTGGGTAAAGAGACAATAAACTAAGCATGTAAGAGAAAAAATCAATACCTGCATGGGTGTCAGGTTTTATTCCTCTTCCTTTACACTATGGATCTTTCTTCCACTACAATCAAGTGCAGATATAAACTGCAGAAGACTTTTATATCTAATTATTGCTTCCATACTCAGATGCTGATTGAAGACAGCAAACTGAGTTAAACCATGTCACAACAGAAGCAAAAATAAGCTCTTTTATTAGAAAGCTGCATAATGTTTATGATGCCTGTGCTTCTCTGAATCAACTGAGTGTCTATTAGGTCCCAGCCTTCTTGGATTCGAGAGCTACACTTTCAGCAGTTTTTCTAAGATTGCCAGGTCTGTGTTGGAAAATACCAGGATAATTTGGGGGTGGAGCCAGGAAAGGGTGGATTTGGGGATGGGAGGGGCCTCAGCATGGTACAGTGCCATAGAGCCTACCCTTCAAAGCAGACATTTTCTCCAAGGAAGTTGATCTCTGCCAGCTGGAGATTAGTTATAAAAGTGGGAGATCTCCAAGCCGCACCAGGAGACTGGCAACCCTAAGTGTCCCTCCCTATCAACACCTGGAAAAACTGATTTATCAGACAGACTGATTCAAGTCAGTCAGTTCATCACCCCTTGAATGTGGGTCTATGTATGTGTGTGAGACAAGGGCCCACCTCCTCTTCCCTAGCTCTATTTGATAGTGCAATCTTGAAGTGACTTGATTTATGGGAGAAAATCTCAGAAAGCTTCTCAAATCCAGAGTTTAAAACTGAAAGTTTAAAACCAAAAGCTATTATTGACATCTAGAAGGTGAAATTACAGAATGCAGGGGGATAAATAAATAAAATTTAATTAATTAAAAGTTGTGCCATTTAAATAAGCTTACAAGTGTTCAGACAGCTCCCCAGTTCACCTGAGGGTTCCTGTCCCCCTCCCAGCAGCTGTTTGAGCTTGGTAAAAGAATGACAAAGGTCTGTATCTTACTATTTCAAAGATTACTTAGTCCCCTCTTTCCACTTTCAGTAATCAACCATGGCTCCCACCAGGATTGAACTGGAGTGGGTTTACAGCATAGAAACAAGCAGGTATTAGTTGCCTTGTGGATCTTGTAGAAAAAGGGCAGATCATGCCTACAACAAAAATGGAACAAAAATTGGGATTCAATGGTTTGTATACTTACAACTGAGTCACTTGCTACATTTCCTTTTGTTGAAAGAGACTCTTAACCATCCTTACACAAAATTTGAGACACTTCTTAAGAAAAAAACCAATCAAACTAAAGGCATGCTTTCTCTAATTTACAAAATTTTGCTTAAGGTCTCTGGAGGAACTCTGCTTTCTTATCAGAAACTATGGAACAGAGATTGCAATCGTACAATTACTGAAGAAGAATGAGATAATATTTGGATATCTCATTGTCTGACCTCTCCAGTATTCAATATCAAATTTCAATCCCTAAAATGTATGTTAAGATGGTACTCTCTGCCCACTCTAATGCATAAATTTGAGAGCAATATTGACATGTTATGTAAAAAACAGTGTGGTGAAAGAGCCGATTATATCCACTGTTGGTGGAATTGTAAGCTTATTCACAATTTTTGGACACAAGTAATACAATATATTAAATGTGTAACAAATGTAGAAGTTCCAATTCAGCCATCAATTGTACTGCTTAATGATCTTATTTGTTTAAAGGCAAATAATCCTACAAAAGCATTAATATCAACTCTACTTTCCTCAGCCCAAACTACTATTGCAGCTAAGAGGTTGGATGTTCACCCTCCCACTATCTCACAATGGCTGGATAGATGCTGGGATCACTTCATTTTATTTAATCTTAACTTACAATTCGCTAGAGATGGAGCCTAGTCTTATGAATCCAAATTTGTCGATGTCTTGTTCCCCCTTCTTAACATTTATGGCAGAAAATGACATACTCCCAATTAACCCTTTGTATAGCAAGATGGTATATTTTTAGAAAGAAGAGAGATAAATAGTCTGAATGGTGATTGTAATTTTTATGATGCTTTATCTATGTTGTTATCTTTAATTGTATATTTATGCCTTGAATTTATATGCAGTATCTGTTTTTATGTCTTTTTGTTCATTCTGGTTTCTTATTTTGCTCCTATTTATATACCTTACTGTCAAATACTATATATTGTAATTTTTTTGAAGTTTTTAAATAAAAACTTTTTATAAAAAAGTTTTGATTAAAAAAGATTAGAGCACAGTGACCCCTTTTGGACTAATCAGAAAGTGGGGTGTCTATTTAAAATTCCCACCAATGAAGTTCTGACCAATAAACTTTTTTCCTTATGATCCTAGGATATTTAGCCCACGGCCCAAAGTGATATAGTGTGCAAAACTACAATATGGAGTGCAGAAAGGCAGGAATAGGTTGGGGGAATTCTTTATTGCCTCCTTCTGATGTGTAGCTGAATGGTCACTGTTACCAATGCCAGGTGTGACATCTGTTAACTGATTCTCTTTCCTGAATACATACACACACAAATCTGGGATGCTGATGCTCTGTGCCCATCTCCATGCGGTTCAATAACTTCATGGTTCAATTGAAAAGTCAAAACATGATAGGACAGTTTGTTTCTAAAACACAGGAAGCTTCTCATAGTTATCCATTTTAGCTTCTATGTCAGAAGATGTTCTCTAGATTTGGAAGAAGGAAGCATATTTTGGTTGTCTTCTTCAATGAATCAATCATCTTCCTCAATGAATGACCTCATCCTAACTTCAATGAGAGACACTTTAGACTGCTTAGAAATTAGCACCTATTCCCTCCTTCAATTTGCAAAATAGTTATAGCCATGTGAGAAGGATGGTCATTCAGAACATTAATCAGTAGAATCATATGTACTGATGTTATGTGCTTCTTGTCCTCCAACCAGAACTAAGGCAATTGTTTTACTCTGCTTTGCTGAGTAAATGGGGAAGATACCATTTACCATAATGGAAGATTACTGCCTATCACCCATGTCTCAAATGTTAGGTTTAACTTTTCAGAAAGCATTGCATAATCAGCCATCAACATATAATTCTGAAAATAACACCTGCTTTGTAGAAAATCTACATATGAGAAAGACTTGGTCAATTAACAAATCACTTGTACAAGACATATCTGGCAAGAAAAATCTGCATTAGGGAAAAGAAGGGAGAGAAGCATGACACAAGCTCTGTTTGTATATTTGTAATTATATTTAAATCCAGCTGTTAATTCTGCATTTCTGTATCTTTTACAGAGACAAAGTAATATTAAGGTCTAACCTTCATCCCTAAAGTTTTATCTGTTCTCCATAGGATACAACATACAGTATTTTAAACTGTTTGTGCTCACTCTAATGAAAGGGAATGGAGTAAATCTGGGCCATGAATCAATTCATCAGTCATATGTGGTTCAACATGTTCATTTAAAGTAGGAAGTTTTAACAACTTAATATGTTAACAACTTAATATAGCTACACTGGATACCTTAATATTCATATGCCACTATAAATACGAGATAAAATTTTTAACTCTTTAACTCTTAACTAAGGAATGCAAGGGCAAACAAAATTTCAAAATACCAGAGAAAGACTAATTCTCTCTCTAGTCAGATAGGTGCCACCAGTCCTTTCTATCTATTTCCCCAGCAGTGTAGGGGATAAGAAGTTTTAACAACTTACTATAGCTACACTGGATACCTTAATATTCATATGCCACTAAAAATACGAAATAAAATTATTTGTATGAAAGCCGATATTTTTGCTGCAATATTTTCAGGCTATCCATGTACATTTTAAACATCATGCACCATTAAAACACACTCTTTATTGAAATAGCAACCAAGAAACGATAGCTTTGCAGAAGAAGAATGGTTTTCATCTAGACTGGCACCCAATTTATAGGGAATAATATTGAGAGACTTAAAATGAAATACATGTGTGAAGATGTAAGAGTAAGCAACAAATCACAGCAACAAATGGCTAAGGATTATTACACCAGTGCTTTCATAAAGCAGTCCAGCCTCTAGAATTAATTCTTGCAACTTTGCATGACTTCTGCTCCCCTTCTAAAATCTGACCCAATTAATTTAACATACTTGCACATTGATTCAAATAATTTTAGTGGGGCAAAATTTTCAAAGAGATATATTCAAGAATGGCTATGAATGTAACTAAAAAGAGAATTATTTCACATTAACCGTCCAATGATGTTTTTACCTTCTACGCTACTTATACACCCAGAAACTTTGCATTCCTAACATAAGAGAGGAGAGTGTGTGAGTCCAGGAACAAGTTGCACGTGTGCCTGTCATGGGTAAACATCTGCCATGATGTCTGAATATTTAATATTTTGTTTAATATTGGATGTTGGATCCATTCAGCTTTCTTAGTCAATTTCATCCAGTTATTCTCCTTAAAACAACTTATGTATCATGTGGGTTTTATGCATGCAGATTCTATAATCCCCAGCATAGCCTGTTTGGTGGACAAAGAAGACCAGCCTTCCATTTTTCATCACTGGAGATAGTGGCTGGAGCTAACCAAGAGTGTTCAGCCCTGAAATCCTTTAAGTCCAAAACACTACCAGAAATGATGTTTTGTGTATCAATATAACTGGACAGGTGGTCATTGATTCAAGGGGGTATATGATAATGGTTTACACATATATGTTAAAACCCTATGTAGGGGATTAATGGATAGATTAATAAGAAAAGCTCACCACTGAAAACTTTGTGTGCCAATGCTGATCAAGGCTTTCCTTTATCACCCTGATCTGTATAGCCTAGGCAAGCCTGATCCCATCAGATCTCAGAAGCTAAGCAGGGCCAACCTTGGCAAGTATCTGGATTGGAGACCTCCCCAGAGTATGGAAGCAGAAGCAGGCTATCAAGCCACTTCTCTGAATCTCCTACATGTCCCAGTAGGAGTTGCCAGAGGTCACCATGATTTCCAAGCATAGGCATCACACACACACAAAACCCCCCACCCAAAATAGAAAAAAATAAAGAGACTTTTCTTTCTCTTGATTTAGAATAAATCCAGGCATGCAGCTGGGGTGGTCTGAAGCAGTATAACAGATTTTTAGTCCAGTGGCACCTTTAAGACCAACAAAAGTTTTTCATGTGCACACACACTGCTGGGGAAATAGATAGAAAGGACTGGTGGCACCTATCTGACTAGAGATAATTAGTCTTTCTCTAGTATTTTGAAATTTTGTTTGCCCTTGCATTAGTTAAGAGTCTTAGTCTGAGCTGGGTTGAATACTCTTGACAACCTGGTCCCAGATTTTTTCGGATTCCTCTGATAAAACACCAGCATTTTGAACTATGCTCAGAAAACAGCAAGATGTATTTTCATGTTACACCAATAGCCTAGCAGCAGTATTTTGTACAAACTGAAACTTTCAAATATTCTCCAAAGGCAACTCTACAAAGAGACAAGATCAAAGCATGGAACTCACTTGTTTAGTAAGCAACACAGAGCTGATGAACTATTTGAAACTGGTTAGAGGGACTTTGTGCTAGAGTTGAGACCTACATGTCCATCTCAAGCAAATATATTATCTGTGAAGCAGTTTCTTCAAGGGGAATTTAAGAGCCGCTCTTAACAACAATGAGCACCACCCTGTTTCACACTGTGGACAAATAGTAAAAAGAACCACTGGATGTGATATTCCTGTCTTGTAGTTCAGGAGACTACCAACCAGTGCTCCCTCTAAGCTGAGTTAGTATGAGCTAGCTCATATATTTTAAGCCTCCAGCTCACACATTTTTGTCTCAGCTCAGGAAGGCTGGCCTGGAAAAAATTAATTTATGCAGCAGCCAATTCATTCACTCACAACTTTAATGCCAGTAGCTCACAAAGTAGAATTTTTGTTCATAAGACTCCAGTTTAGGAGTATTGGTACCAAGTTGTTAAAAAGACCAGAAGAATCAACACAGTTGTTTTCTCAATTACTTTGTCTGAGCAAAAGCAATCCAAGAGAAGTTCCCATTTCTAAAAACTGGATCAGAAACCAGATAGGCATAACAATGGGTCTTGATTTGTTCCCCCCAAAGGAAGTCTTGGTAAGAAGTATGTACTTTCTACATCTGCCTCTCAACATGCAAGCAGTTTTATTTGTGAAATCCTTTACAAGTAAGGGACTTACATGCTTGAGTATGGCCGCTGACAATAAACAAACAAACTACAAATAAGGCATCGTGTGCACCCAGTGCTCAGTGCTCTACAAGGCTGAGACGGAGACTGAGATGAAGTTTTTAAAAATGACTTGGCTTGGAAACACAGAAGCTTTACACTAGAGGTATCAAACTCATTTGTTACATCAGCTGAATCTGACATAAATGCCACTTTGTTGGGCCAGGCCATGAGGGCCATAAAATGCAACATTAGGAAGCAGAGATATAAACTTTATAAAGTGATTTCATATGTTGAATGGCAATAGCAGGAGAATAACAATAGCAGGCTTGATTAGGTGTGATATGCAAAGGGGTAGCAGACATGGAGATACCAGCCTTGGTAGTGAGACAGAAAACCTAGGTCTCATTTCCATTCAGGAGGATTCAGTCCAAGAGGATACCAAGAAGAAATGGATTAAGTCTGACATTAGAAATCACAACATTCAGTTGCTAACCTGAAAGTAGCAGTACAAAGGAACTTCAGTAGTAGTACAAAGCAGTACTTCAGCAGTACAAAGCAGTACAAAGGAACTTCAAAGAGAGATTAGAAAGAGAAACTGCTGACTTGCAATTGATAAACGAAGCTTAAAAAGACAATGCATCCTCTTGGGCTGAACTGAGAGCTAGTTTTCCTACCTCATTATCAATGAGTGCTATTATCATTTGACATCTGGAATCACTCTCCAAGATTTAAGGACCAATTCAAGTGTTCCAATTCCTAATCAGTGTGTTTTTGAAAGAGAATAAATCCAGATAGGAAAAGAGAAATCCAACCTTTAAAAAAAAATTCCAGAATAAGTCAAAATAATTTCCTCAATGTATATTGTGCTTGTCAGAAGAATCCCTCCCTCCCTCCCCTCTGAAGAAGTAGTGTGCTTGCACACAAAAACTTACACCTGGAATAAAATGTTGGTCTTAACCCTGGTATGGGACTCCAACTTTGTTTTCTCTCTCTTTCCTCTCCCTCCCTTCCTTCCCAAAAGAGGAGGAGCAGACCCAGAAAAGGAAGTAGAAGCTCTGTGTGACAGAGAAGGGGGGGGGAGGGAGGCAAGAGGCAGGAAGCAAAAGTCACTGAGGAAGCTGGGGAGAAGCAAGTTATGGTGCTGCTGTAGTAGCAGCCCTGGAAAAGAAAGCAGGAGAAGGAAGTTACTTGGGGGCCAGATCTGAGCCCTGGGTGGGCCAGATGTGGGCCACATGTTTGACACCCCAGCTTTACATAGTATCCCCAATCCACCACATTTCTTGGTACAAAGATGATCTGACTCCAATAGTAACAAAAGAAATAAATTTTACTTACAAAAATAAAGCACATCTTATATGACAAATTCATGTAGGTCAGAAGTGTCAAATGTCCGGCTCACAGGCCAGAACTGTCCCACCAAGGGCTTTAATCAGGTCCACAGGGCTCTTTTCTCTCCCTCCACCCTCCTGTCCTCATCCTTTGAAGCTCTGAGGCTGCCGAAGTACCCAGCTCATTCTGCTTTGTTTTTACAGGCTGAAGCAAGAAGTAATATTGGGCATGCAAAACTAAAAGGAAAACATAGAATGGACTTTCCATTAAGGACTAAGTGCCCAGACAGACTATATTATATTTATATTTTCTGGGAGTAATCTATCTGGGCATAGAGACTTTAATGGAAAATCCATTCCATGTTTTCCTTGCAGGAAATGCTATCATATCACTACCCTTGAAGGTACAAAGATGTGCCTAAACTCATGTTCAGTTTTCTTCCACTTAAAGTCAAAATCTGTTTGCTAGCCTTCTTCATAACACTCACTTTTGTAAGCCAAGGAACAAAACAACAACTATGTGGTGGAAAAGGATAGCTATGAATAGGCATGTCAAGTACTTGGACAATACTGTCAAACTGGTAATAGCTCTCTAGGGTTTCAGGCAGAGGACTTTCACATCATCTGCTATCTGATCCATTAATCTAGAGTTGCCAGAGATTGAACCTAGGATCTTCTGCATGCCACTGAGCCACAGCCCCTCCCCAATAAAATGTTTGATGTTTGACCTGCCCACATACTTGGCTCATATATTTAGGGACAATTCCATAAATGTCATGGCAGCCATAGTCCTTATCTCCAGTCAAAAGGGCATTGGTATGGACATTAAAATCCCCAGCAACAACAATTCTCAGAAACCTTAACATCTCTAACAGCCTGTTAAGCATTGTGGGGCTGGCACACTAACCTGCCCAGTACCAGGTATACACATTCAAAGCCAGAACTCTGCCTGACAAAAGACCTGGAAAGGGCAATGGAATGATGACAGACTGTAGCAATTCCCTCTCAGTCATCAAGCCTTGGCTGATGCTTCACAAAGAATCCAGGTAAACACACCAGGAGAAATGCAGCCCCCAGCTCTCTCCAGCTCATTTGCAGTGAAGCAAGCCAAGTCATCCTTCTCATCCAGGATACAATACTTTATAGGAGATGTTTTACCCTAGACTGATGTGACATTGAGTACCGATGTGGCATTTAGAACCAAATGGCTCACTGGCAAGACAAACAGCTGTTTCTACAATTGAGAAACGAACCAGAACAAGGAACAGAGATTTACAGCCTGACCCTTATTTGCTCTGTCCCTCTCCAACCCACCTTCCCTTGCTCACTAACAAGGTATTTCATGAGACAGAAATTCTAAGGCATGTTTAAATGAATAGGAATCTCATGACCATCTCCCTTTATCCAGCTCTTCAGCCTGCTTAAAAATCAGCCCCCCCCTTTTTTTACCACAGAACCCTCTGCCATTCAACTATCAGTTCTCACAGTTCTAGTATGCTTTTCACTTTGGGAATTCAGATATTTTGGCTCACATAAACAGATACAAAAAGAAATCCACACGATAACTCACTACCCTACCTCTCAGTCATCAAGCCTATAACTCCTTAGGGGTGTTGTGAATGGTAGCATCTTGCTGATGGCAGGAGACCTCTGGAGAAAATACTCCCTTCCTCAAAATCAACTAGTGGTTCCAAGCTCAGCCGTTGGATGTTATTGTTTAGGGGGAGGAGATCCTCACCACTTACCAAGGCCAATCGATACTGGCAGGAAAGGCCACATATCAAGCCTGGGCAGGACTCTTTTTCTAGCAGGAACTCTTCTGCATATTGGCTACATCAGGAGGGCATGGCCTAATATGCAGAGGAGCTCCTGCTAGAAAAAGAGCCCTGAGCCTGGGCACTAATACAGCTGTTCAGTTCCAGATGGTATTGGGCCTCAAAGGAAAATATATCCCCCGCACCCAGAAGTTACTGCTGAGCAAAAGCTCAGCAACTGGATGCTACTGCCCATGAGGTCTGGAAGGGCCATTGGTGGGAAACCAGGTATGAAACGGCAGATGTCACAGCTTCTTTTCCTAGCCTTTGGC
Source organism: Heteronotia binoei (assembly GCF_032191835.1). Taxonomy (NCBI): domain Eukaryota; kingdom Metazoa; phylum Chordata; class Lepidosauria; order Squamata; family Gekkonidae; genus Heteronotia; species Heteronotia binoei. Next base: position 57,714,741 of record NC_083231.1, on the reverse strand, counting down.
TGCTCCAGTCACTGCTGCGCTTAATGCTGCTCTCATAAACTTGTTACATTGAAGATAATGGTCACTAGATGATGAATCCTTGATGCGCTGATCAACACTAAGAGAGCAACTAATATCTGTAAACAGAAAGATCAACATGTCTACAGGTTCAGGTTACCCACCACAATCTTTGCAACATACTATCCTTGTTGACAAATTGGTAAAATGTGGTTTGGCTCCTGTTACCGTTAGGTGGACCTGTAACTGGTTGACAGATCGCACTCAGAGTGCTTGTGAATGGTTCCTCATCCTCTTGGAGAGGAATGACAAGTGGAGTGCCTCAAGGATCTGTTCTGGGACCTGTTTTGTTCAACATCTTTATCAATGATTTAGATGAAGGAACAGAGGGAATGCTTATTCAATTTGCAGATGAGACTAAATTGGGAGGGGTTGCAAACATAGAAGAAGACAGAAACAGGATACAGGATGACCTTAACAGGCTGGAAAACTGGGCTAAAATCAATAAAATGAATTTTAACAGCAATAAATGTAAAGTTTTGCATTTAGGTAGGAAAAATCCAATGCAAGGTTATAGGATAGGGGAGACTTGTCTTAGCAGTAGTATGTGCGAAAAGGATCTAGGGGTCTTAGTGGATCATACGCTGAACATGAGTAAACAGTGTGATGCGGTGACTAAAAAGGCAAATGCAATTTTGGGCTGTATCAACAGAAGTATAGTGTCCAGATCACGTGATATGATGGTATAGCTTTACTCTGCTCCGGTAAGACCTCACCTGGGAGAATTGTGTTCCGTTTTGGGTACCACATTTTAAGAAGGATATAGACAAGCTGGAACAGGTCCAGAGGAGGGCGATGAAGATAGTGAGGGGTCTGGAGACCAAGTCCTATGAGGAAAGGTTGAAGGAGCTGGGGATGTTTAGCCTGGAGAGGAGGCGGCTGAGAGGTGATATGATCTCCATCTTCAAGTACTTGAAGGGCTGTCATATAGAGGATGGCGTGGAATTGTTTTCTGTGGCCCCAGAATGTAGGACCAGAACCAATGGGTTGAAATTAAATCAAAAGAGTTTCTGGCTCAACATTAGGAAGAGCTTCCTGACCGTTAGAGCGATTCCTCAGTGGAACAGGCTTCCTCAAGAGCTGGTGGGTTCTCTTTCCTTGGAGGTTTTTAAACAGAGGCTAGATGGCCATCTGACAGCAATGAATATCCTGTGAATTTAGGGGGAGGTGTTTGTGAGTTTCCTGCATTGTGCTGGACTAGATGACCCTTGAGGTCCCTTCCAACTCTATGATTCTATGAACAGCCCAGCATCCTGGTATGAATACCCAAAACATATGGCCAATTTTGGAAGTATTTGTCAGTATAGCTGCGCTGAAGAAGTTTTTTGTAAGACAGACAGCTTGTAATATGGTGTTATTCGTCTGAAAGATCACCTGATACCAGAATTTCATTACAGCAGACCACTGTTTATATGGGGTATAGGGTTTCCATTTGAAGAATTGTTTCTATATTTGACCATTACGCTATATCAGTTCTAAAATAGGTCTGACAGCTTTATTCTTCTTAGATACTATAAAAAGAACTGAACCATACAGTGGACCACATCTGATTCTGAGGAAAAGGTTTTATTTTTGCAAAGTCCAATAGATCTTCTTTGTACAGGCGAGTCAGCTGGTGATTGGAAGAATCTATGTCTCCCAGAAAAGACAAAAACTTGTTCCCAGACATCCTGTTAACATCCAGGAAATTCTGCACAGATACTATTCTTCAGAATCCAGGACTCCATAGATAAAGATGCTACACACTTTTTCAGAGATGTTCGTTAAATTTGCTGCCGACAAAAGAAATGTGTGTGCTAAAGTCTCTTTTCTCTTTTTAAGTGAGAAAAGTCTCATTTGGTTTTTTCTCCCTTCCCCCCCCCCCCCCAAAAAAAAATACAAGCTACTCATGTAATCATGAAAGAGCTTGGTGCCTGTGAAGTGAGTATCAGCTGACCTAAACTGAGACTCTGCATCTACTTCCCAGCTACAGAGCCACCACTTCTGTGAGAAACACAGCTGGTAGCCAGAGCCTTTGCAAAACACTGCACAGTATCTAACACAAAATCTGCCAAGAAGGCTGCCATCGAGGATATCTTGTGGAGATTACTTTTCACCTTTTTAGTGAGGTTCATGTCTGCTGAAGTCAAACTATCTACCCATGGGTATACAGCTCTAGAAAATAAGGAATTCATTACTGCAACCTGCCATGTGGAAGAAGAGGCCTCAATTCCCCCTTTTAAAAAGTGCATTTCAATGTACTTATTACAGGGATCTATAGGGAAGTTATAGTTATCTGCAGGTAATTAAAATAAGGAATTTAAAGCAGTCACAAGGATACATCCTATACTTCTCCGTGATATCTTGAAATTGTTTGTAGGGTTTACAACTCATATGCTTAACAGTTTTCCCAACCAGGGTTAGTCAATCACTTAATCAAAGAAGACTACAAGGGAACAGCCAATAATCAAGCAGAGCAGCTTTCCACCCTTGGACTAGTTACCAGACCCCTCTTTCTTCTATAAAATTTCATACAGCCTAAGCCCCAGATACCTGAGGCATTCATCTCGGGGGTGGGTGGCACATAAGGAATAGACATACAGGATCTGATTCCAAGCACAGAATTCCTCCTTGAGTCACTGTTCCAATATACCCACTTCTGAGAGGAGAAAGGCCTAGAGAAGGTAGTCATACCCCTTGTCCCATCTGTGCCACTTTTGTTTCATCCTCACCTGACCTTTCCTACATTTCTTAGGAAATTTCTGGATGACAGAGCGAGAGGTTTTAGAAGTAAAGCAAAGAAAGGTGATAAAGTACAACAGTTTGCATATAAATTGTGACAGCACAAAAACAACAAAGAGAAAAAAGAAGTGGGAGACCAGCATGGACTTGCTGAGACATTTTCCCCTTCCTCACAATTGATTTTCTATTTCCCTTCCCTGAAAGCCCCAATAGTCTCTCTGTTTCAGCTTTGTTCTCTCCTTCCCACCCACCAGTCAGTCTAAGTAGGGTTGCCAGGTCCCATTTTCTCTCCAGCAAGGGGATTTGGGGGGTGTTCTGGGAGGGGGAGCACCTTCCCTTTAAATGGCTGGGGAGGAAGCAGGTGCCAAGTGTGCCTGCCCTGCAAGTCACAAATTCACCGCTTGAGAGGCAGGTGTGCATAGTACCTGCTCTTTTCAAGCAGGGCCATCTACGATTGTTGGGGGTGGGGACTTCCCTTTCTGTCTTCACCACTTTATCACCTTGCCCTGCGCCTGCAGTACCACCATTGCCTGTGTGGCTCACATGGTGGAAACAGTGCCTTCTCCTCCCTTTTCTTTGCTACCTCCACTGCATGGCAACAGTGCCTTCCAGCCCCTTTGACTGCTTTTGACTATTTATTCTCTTGCTATGCAACCCTCAAAATGGCTGCTGAGATCTCATGATATAGCTTTAAAGTTTCAGTCTTCAAAATTCCTGTCACCATTTTTTTTGTATTGTTTGGATTTTTGCGCAAAGCTTTTGGCTGACCCATACTTGTACAAACATCCTTTCAGAATTGGCTTCAGCATGTGAGGTTTTACAGTATTAGATATATGATAGGATGGCAGTCTGTGCATTGTTTGTTGTATTTTACTATCTTTTCCCTTTGTAATTCACATTCTGATATGGTATGTTAGACCTTGGATAGCTTTGTGTTTGAATTGTTTTTTTTTTTAAATTCTATACTCCTAGTCATATTACACTGTTTACTGGATGTATTATGCTGTCCAATTTTTGTAAAATACTTTGTAATCTAACTAATCTCAGTGAGAAAACAAGCTATAAATGAGCTAATTCACTAACTAAACAATCTGCATGGCTTGACTGTCAGTTCAGGGTGTGAGGTAGGAAGCCCTTTCCTTTGGTGCATTTGAAAGCTGTCCCCACCTGATATGAATATCAGGGACTTTCTTAGATAAAGGCTGTAGCACCAGAAAACAACTACGTAAATTTTAGTACTGTAAACAGAAATAAAAGTCTTTATTGTATACAGGCATGTGGAGTACACTCAGTTTTAATAGCTTTACTAATTAATTTTTTAAACTATAAGCAAGAATTTGCACACACACAATTAATGCAGAGAAAAATTCCAACCAAATTATGAGATTTTGTTTAAGAAACACAACTTCTCTAAAGCTCATCTTTCAGCATCTTCAAAGCTTTTCTTTATGTGAATGGACAATAATCAGCTACTGATACTACTGTACATTTTCACATTTTCCTTTGAAACACAACTGCTTCACATAGCCAGATGCTTTTTGTTCCTAAATACTGCTGCTTTCATAATTAGGAAACTTTAAAGTCCATTTAATTATTGGCCTTTTGGGTCTGATATATATATATATTAAAAACCAATTCACGGGAATAAATTTTCTAAATTTGTTTATTCTATACCTTTTAATGTTCAGGCTCAGAGTTCTTTGAAGTAACTCTTCAAAGCTACAATATCAAGTGGAATGCAGCATTAAGGATTTTACGACACTATGCTATTTGAACATTTATTGTTTTTTGAGAAATTGAAATCAGAAGGATTAAAACTCCTTCCATTTAGCTTTTTGTCCTGTTTTCTATTTTTAATTTACTTTTAACATTTATAATATTAACACATAACAAATTTTAAATGTCACTTTTAATCTTAACAGAGACAAAATAATGTATTTTACACTTTTAAATGATCAAAGAAAAAAATTAACATTCTTTATCATTTCCCAGCAGAGACAGTTAATATTCTGAGAACACATTAATAGATTCTTTCTGCCATTGTAGAAAGTTTGATAGCACTCTTATTTCAATGTCTGAATTTTTCTCCTTTTTTGACGAAGACAAATGATTGCCATCAATCAAGATCCAATCGGGTATACAGAGAGTCAAGCAAATGCATCACTCTTTACTGGTTTTCCTGCTATTTGTGCAGGCTTTTCACCATATTATTTTATAGAATGATCAAAAAAGCAGCCATAAGATAGATCATTCACTCCCACTGTAAAATTAACTTTCATGAATAATGAGAGTTTTAAACCTCAGATAATGTATATGTTATACACAGAAGGTATTGCAAGAGTTCATTTCTGGCTGGAGATTATGTAAATGATACTATATGACCTTTATCATTACAAACAGGACATGCAAAACACATATTATTTCATACATCATTCTAAACAAGTCAGTTCCTAAAGCAGAAACAGTCATTTATAATGTTCATGGTGAAGTGTTAAGGTTACAGGAAAATGATATGAAGTACAGTGATGCTTTATACTTCTCCTCCCCGTAACCTGTTACTTATGTCTTCTAACATATACCATGAAGAAAACTGCATACAGATTAAAAACAACAACAATGCCATGAAACATCTTAATCAACACTGCTACCATAAAAGGAATATTTCCTATTTGGAGATTACTTATCATGTTGACTTTGGCAATTTATTCCTTATTTTGACAGTGCTAGTTCTGTATAATTTTCACTTTCCAGTTGAAAACATATTGGTAAAGAGTGATTATAAAATAGCTATTAAGCAACTTCAAAGAGTTATCTTTTTGTTAATAAAACAATCCCTAAGACTATCTCACCACAGGCACGTTTTAGCAGGGCTGAAAATAGAACCCCGACAAAAGCTATACAGGCAACAACAACAACAACAAAAAGGCAGATATGCACTTGCTCAATCACTACTGGCTTCCAGGCTGCAACCAAGGATACTTCTGAAGGAGAAAAGTAATGGCTTTCTTCTGCCACTAGATCAAGCAACTTGAATCACAGAGAGCAGGTTTATTTCCAGCATCTCAGAGATATTCATTCATTACAAAATGTAAGAGCCACCCACTGTAAAATACTGTTAACAAGTTAAATACATAACAAAATCACATTTTAAAAACCATTAAAACCAACAAAAACATCATTAAACAATTAGAACCAGCTCTAAAATGCATAAAAACATAAAAACAACAATACTGGGCAGGAAGGATCACTGAGGGAATGCCAATGAAACAAAAAAGTCTTCTTCTACTGGCAGAAGGAGATAGATGAGTCTCCCTGGGGAGAGAGTTCCAGAATTTTGGTGCCACGACCAAGAAAGTCTACTCCTAGGTTGCTACCCACTTAATCCAGAAGGCAGGGGCACTCAAAGAAGGGCCTTGAAAGATGAATGCAGTGGTCAGTGCGGTTCATAAGGGAGTAGGCATCCAATCCTTCAGGTATGTTGGTCCCAAACCACATAGGGCTTTAATGGTCACAGCACTGTTCCCAGAAACAGACTGGGAGCCACTGTAGATAGGCCAAGGCTGGACTGATGTGGTCCCCATGACTCAATCCAGTCAACATCCTGGCTGCAGCATTTGCCACCAATTGACATTTCTGAACACTTATCAAGGGCAGCCCCATGTATAGTACATTGCAGCTATCTAATCTAGATGTAACCAGGAGAGGCCCCATTGTAGCCAGATGTTTTCTGCCCAGGAAAAGAAGCAAATGACTTAACTAGCCAAAGCTGGCAAATGGCACTCCTGGTCGCAGCTCCTTATCCAGCAGTATGCCTGGATACAAGAGCACCCCCAAACTACAGACTTGCCCTCAAGGGGAGCACAAACCCATCCAGATCAAGTGATGTCTTAAATTATGAATCAGACCTTCTGCACACCAGTAGCACTTCCATCTTAGCTCACATCCACTCCAAAACTGCTTCCAGGCACCAGTTCAGTGGTTTTACTGCATCCATGGGATCAGCTCAAAGAATGAGATAGAGCTGAGTGTCATCTGAATATTGGTGACAACCCAGGCCAAATCTCTGGATGACCTCACCCAGAGGGTTCATGTATCTCAAGTAAAGACCACAAGTGGGGGGGGGGGAGGAGAGGAGTTGGTTTTATACCCCACCCTTCACTACCCAAAGGAGTCTCAGAGTGGCTTACAATCACCTTCCCTTCCTCTCCTCTCAACAGAAGAAAGTGGGTCTGAGAGACCTCTGAGATAGCTATGATCAGCCAAGATCACCCAGCTGGAGGAGTGGGGAATCAAACCTGGTTCCCAGATGAGAGTCCACCACTCTTAACCACTACACCAAACTGGCTCTCAGATGGAACCTTGTGGACCTCACAGGTCTAAGGCCAAGGGGCTCAGAAGCAGTACCCCAACACCACCTTCTGAAACCTCTGTCCAGGTAGGATCAGAACCACTACAAAATGGAACTGCCCGATGTCAGCCTGGAAAACTGGTACAGAAGGATACTAAAATGGATATCAAAAGCCACTGAGAGGTCAAGAAGAATTAATAGAGTCACACTCCCTCTGTTCATCTCCCAGCACAAGTCATCCACCAAGGTGACCAAGGCTATTTCCATACCATAGCCAGGTCTAAAACCAGATAGGAAGGATCTAAACAATTTGCTTCATCCAGGAAAGCTGAAAGATGTCCATTCACCAGTTTTTCAATCACCTGGTTTATAGTTATTGATATCCCCTGGGAACAGGGTAGGCTTCTTTAGAAATGAATGCACCTCATACTGTTTCAAAGCTGGAACAACCAACCCCTTTCTCAAGGAGGCATTCCCTTTGACCCAGTTAGCTAGCCTGCACCCCCATCAGATTTAAGAAACCAGGAAGAGCAAGAATCATATAAGCAGGTGGTAGGTCTCAGACTTCCAAGGATCCTGTCCACATCCTGAGACTGAATAAACTGAAAAGTATCCCAAACAACTGGCAAAGCGAACATCCTAGTACCATCTGACCCTGTCATCACTGATAATATGGAGTCCAAATTAGAAAAGATGCAAGAGATTTTAACAGCATAGGCAAAATGAAGAAGAAGAATTGCAGATTTATACCCTGCTCTTCTCTCTGAATCAGAGACTCAGAGCGGCTTACAATCTCCTATGCTTTCTCCCTCCACAGCAGACACCCTGTGAGGTGGGTGGGGCTGAGAAGGCTCTCACAGCAGCTGCCCTTTCAAGGACAACCTCTGCCAGAGCTATGGCTGACCCAAGGCCATTCCAGCAGCTGCAAGTGGAGGAGTGGGGAATCAAACCCGGTTCTCCCAGATAAGAGTCCACACACTTAACCACTACACCAAAATGGTCACAATGGGCCACAGAGCAGTCCACCTCCTCCTGCAGGCCAGATCCCAACATGCCTCTGACTATCCAGAACTGGTCTGCAGGCTGCCCTGTGTAGACATAATGATGGTGGGAAAGTATTTTTATTTGCTGCCTTCACCACCATAGAATATGCTTTAAAAGATTTCACTTGTTCTCAGCCCTTCTCCATTGTTACTCTAGCCATCTCCCTTGTCTTTTCATGACCACAAACCCTCAATAAGCTAAGGGTCTACCTGGGCTCTAACACCTGAGAAAGGATGCCTGGAAACAATTGTGTCAACCTCAGGGTAATTTTCTCATTCCAGAGGTCAATCAGGGCTTCAACAGAAGCACCAATCATATGAAGAGGAAGATTCTTAGAGCAGTCACAAATCCATTTGGATCAATCTTGCTTTGGGCTTTGTTTTATTAGATTCCCCCATCCTCCACAGTCTTGACATCCCTGTAAGTCTAAACCTGAGTAAGCAGTGATCGATACATGACAAAAGAACTGTCATAAATTCCTTCACCCACAAATCAAATTTCTCCCACCCAGAACAAAATTGCAGATAAAAAGTGTGATGTGCACAATGTGTAGGGCCAGTTATTATGAGACAGGTCCATCGTTGTCATAGAGGCCATCACAACCTGAGCTGCTCTGGACAAGACAGCCTTGGCATGAATGCTGAAGTCCCCCAGGACAGTTAGCCAAAAATAGGGGATGGGCAAAAACCTGTCCGTGACCCTAAATTCATGGTTAAATTTGCCCAGATTATGGGTTGTGAGTTGAAGCTCACGCAATCTTGCTTCACTGATTCTCCCATAGTTTTCAGAGGCTTCTGCGTCTCATGGTGGGGCATGTTGGCAGCATCCACAGTGGACATGCTGATGCTGGTATATTACTATTGTTGAAGTAATGGGGGGATGGACTTTTGCAGCCCAGGAAACACCAATAATACCCCTCCAAAGCTCAACAGGGAGCACTGACTGCCAATCAGAGAGCTCCCATTCTGCTCTATGGGAGCAGAATAATATACACTCCCAGCTCACATACAGCCAGTGTTCCCTCTAAGCTGAGTTAGTGTGAGCTAGCTCACAGTATTTTTAGACCCCGGATCACACATTTTTGTCTTAGCTCAAGAAAAATGCCCCCAAAGCAAACTAATTTACGCAGAAGATCACAAGTAGAATTTTTGCTCACAAGACTCCACAGCTTAGAGGAAGCATCACATGTAGCTGTTGTTTTCCACCAGCAGCAGGTGTGCTGCATGTTTATTAGAGGAAGAGACAAGGGAACTGGAAGTGAACAGTGGGTTTGGGGGTGTTTGGTGCTAGTGTGATGGACTGCATTTTTAAGAGGGTCAGAAGTGCTGTACAAACAGCTGAAGTACTGTATTAATTCTTCACAGAAGCCAGAGAGCCTTGAGTGACAGGCTGTTCCAAGCAATCTGATTAGTTAGCATCAGCTGAGCACAGAAAGACTTCTGAACTGTATGCTGAGGAGAGATTCAGTCAGATTGCTTTAAGGTAGTTTAGGGAGTAATTCTAAGCAAGTCTACACAGAGAAAAGTCCCATATTATTCAATAGGACACTGCCAGAAAAGTATTCTTAGGACTGTGCTACAAGATGTTTTGGAGCCCTGTGGCGCAGTGGTAAGTTGCGGTACTGCAGTCCAAGCTCTGCTCACGACCTGAGTTCGATCCTGGCGGAAGCTGGGTTCAGGTGGCCAGCTCAAGGTTGACTCAGCCTTCCATCCTTCCGAGGTCTGTAAAATGAGTACCTAACTTGCTGGGGGGGGGGGGGAGTGTAGATGACTGGGGAAGGCAATGGCAAACCACTCTGTAAAAAGTTTGCCATGAAAACGTCATGATGCAACATCACCCCAGAGTCGGAAACAACTGGTCCTTGCACAGGGGACTACCTTTACCTTTTTACAAGATGCTTGCACAGCATCAAATCTAGTGGCCTTTAGAGAGCTCTCTCATCAGTAAGAAAGCTCCCATTCTGCTCTATGGGAGCAGAATAATATATACCTCCAGCTCACACACAGCTGTTGTTGTCCATTGGAAGAAGGCACACCAAGTGTTAGTTAGAGGCAAAGGCAGAGAGAGAAGGGAACTGACTGTGATTTCCTCAGAGAACACTTTTCTGGGTGCATCTACTTTGAGGGACTGTAACTCACCCCTTCCCCCCCCAAAAAACAAAAGTTGTAGGGCAGGTAGAGGAGAGTCAGCTGGAAATTCACTGTGTGTTTGGCATCTCTAGCCCACAAGGGAGCATTTCCTTCACATCATAAACCTCACAAAATGAACCAATTATATAAATAGGAAGGTCTGTAAAGGGTCATGGTTCATGTGGTCCCACAAACTGGAACAGCCCTCCATTTTCCTGGTTTGTGCCAATCTCTAGCCTAAGATTCCTCATTACCAGCCCTGAGACCACCTCTGGCAGCTCAGGCAACAAGGTGGGTTGTATACCCACAGAATCCCAGTCCTGTCTCTCTATCCCAATATAAGAAAAGGGTTCTTTTCATATGCTCAGAGTAAGAAAAAGAGCAAGGACACGGTAGGCCCATTGCGAGGGCAAGAAAGTGAAATAGCAGGTAATGAAGAGAGGGCAGAACTGCTCAATTCCTACTTTTCCTGCTCAGTCTTCTCTTCTGAGAGAAATGGTGCTCAACATGGCGAAAACAGAACATATAAGGAGGGTTTGAAGTTCCAACCTAGGATCAGCATAGGGGTAGTACATAAACACCTAGTTTCTTTAAATGAAACTAAGTCCTCAGGGCCAGACGAATTGCATCCAAGGGTTCTAAAAGAGCTTGTGGATGTAATTTCTGAGCCTCTGGCTATTATTTTTGAGAATTCTTGGAGAACAGGAGATCTGCCGGAGGACTGGAGGCGGGCAAATGTTGCCCCCATATTCAAGAAGGAGAAAAAAGACAATCCGGGTAACTACTGACCTGTCAGCTTGACGTCTATACCTGGAAAAGTTTTAGAACAAATCATCAAACAGTCGGTCATGGAACATTTAGAATGAATGGATGTGATTACTAAGAGCCAACATGGTTTTCTCAAGAACAAGTCATGTCAAACTAACCTGATCTCCTTTTTTGAGAAAGTGACTACCTTGCTGGATCAGGGGAATGCTGTAGACATTGTTTATCTTGATTTCAGTAAGGCTTTTGATAAAGTTCCACATACTATCCTTGTTGACAAGTAGGTAAAATGTGCTTTGGATCCTGCTACCATTAGGTGGATCTGTAACTGGTTGACAAATTGCACCCAAAAAGTGCTTGTGAATGGTTCCTCATCCTCTTGGAGAGGAGTGGCAAGTGGAGTGCCTCAAGAATCTGTCCTGGGACCTGTTTTGTTCAACATCATTATCAATGATTTGGATGAAAAAATAGAGGGAATGCTTATTAAATTTGCAGATGATACTAAATTGTGAAGGGTTGCAAACACAGAAGAAGACAGAAACAGGATACAGGATGACCTTAACAGGCTGGAAAACTGGGCTAAAATCAATAAAATGAATTTCAACAGTGATAAATGTAAAGTTTTGCATTTAGGTAGGAAAAATCCAATGCATGGTTATAGGATGGGGGAGACTTGTCTTAGCAGTAGTATGTGCAAAAAGGATCTAGGGGTCTTAGTGGAACATACGCTGAACATGAGTCAACAGTGTGATGCGGTGGCTAAAAAGGCAAATGCAATTTTGGGCTGTATCAACAGAAGTATAGGGTCCAGATCATGTGATGTGATGGTATTGCTTTACACTGCTCTGGTAAGACCTCACCTGGAGTACTGCGTTCAGTTTTGGGCACCACATTTTAAGAAGGATATAGACAAGCTGGAACAGGTCCAGAGGAGGGCGACGAAGATAGTGAGGGGTCTGGAGACCAAGTCCTATGAGGAAAGGCTGAAGGAGCTGGGGATGTTTAGCCTGGAGAGGAGGCGGCTGAGAGGTGAAAGTACTTGAAGGGCTGTCATATAGAGGATGGCGTGGAATTGTTTTCTGTGGCCCCGGAATGCAGGACCAGAACCAATGGTTTGAAATTAAATCAAAAGAGTTTCCAGCTCAACATTAAGAAGAACTTCCTGACCGTTAGAGTGATTCCTCAGTGGAACAGGCTTCCTCGGGAGCTAGTGGGTTCTCCTTCCTTGCAGGTTTTTAAACAGAGGCTAAATGGCCATCTGACTGCAATGAATATCCTGTGAATTTAGGGGGAAGTGTTTGTGAGTTTCCTGCATTGTGCTGGACTAGATGACCCTAGAGGTCCCTTTCCAACTCTATGATTCTATGATTACATATGCAGCCTCAAAACTGAAACTGTCCTGGATGGAGCACCATGCTAGGAGGACAGTGTCAATATAGTTTACAGCAAGAGCCACCTGTGGGAAGGGCGGAATACAAAGTACAAATAAATAAAAATAAATAAAATAAATAAAAGAGCTCCTCTGGCAGGTTGCTGGTATCATTACTATCATTGTTTTATCTGGAAGAAGAGATTGGAAGGGCAACAGCATGCAAGTGTCTGCTGGACCTTCTCCTTGCCTGGCCTCAGTCCTGAAGCCAGGAATTTTGGGGTGGGGGAATACAGGAGGTGGGTGCAGGGCCAACACGTGGGAGTTGGCGAACAAGGTGATTGCCTAGGGCACCAGCTCCGAGCAGGGGCAGGCATCCCATCTCCACTCACGCCATCCCTGAGCCTCCAGCTCATTTTTTCTTGGCTCTGAGGGATCGAAGGAGCTCCCCAGCTCCTCAAAGCCAAGAAAGAGTGGCATTTCCCTTCCCTAGGGTCCTCCGAATGTGCTGGGAAAGCAAAGGGCTGACTGTTCTTTCGGCTCTGAGGGATTGGAGGAGCTCCCCATCATCCCTCAGAGCCGGAAGAGCGGTGTTTCCCTTCCACAGTGATGCCAGCATTCTCCGAGGGTTCTGCCTCGGGCACCGGAACCATACGCGCTGGGCCTGGGTGGGAGGGGGGAGAGAGAGAGAGGTGTGGGTTAAGCAGGGAATCTCCCCAGTGAGGCTCAGCATTGAGAAGGCAGGCAGGTAAAAATGGCCCACCTTGGTGCCTCACTGCACTTGCACCAGGGTGGTGGGGAGGAACTCACTGCTGGCATCACATGGCCTTCCCCAGCATTCTCCGAGGGCATGCACTGGGGTTCTGCCTCAGGCGCCAGAACCTCACGCGCTGGGCCTGGGTGGGAGGGGGGGGAGAGAGAGGTGTGGGTTAAGCAGGGAATCTCCCCAGTGAGGCTCAGCATTGAGAAGGCAGGCAGGTAAGAATGGCCCACCTTGGCGCCTCACTGCACTTGCACCAGGGTGGTGGGGAGAAGCTCACTGCTGGCATCACGTGGCCTGTCATGTAACCCAGGCCACATGATGGGTCACATGAAGCTAACAGTGAGTTCCTCTCTTGCTGCTCTGGTGCAGGTGCAATGGAGGAGAGGGAGAAGTGCAGCTCCTTACCTTGGTGGGCAATCACTGCATGGTTTTGCTGGGCTTCCTGTTGCTTCCAGCTGTGGCTGAGCAGGTGGGGAAACTTTGAGAAGCCAGCAGCAAGGTTGCCCCCCCCCCCCCTGAGCAGCAGTACAAAGCAGCATGAAGCCCAGCATCTGTCCTCCAGGGTAAGGGGTAAGTGCAGTCTGGCATCCTCCTGGGTTGGGTCGGGTATTGCAGATTCAGGAGAGGGCACCACCTGGCCAGCCCCACCACTGGCTAGGACCTGCCTAGCCTGCTCCTCTCCCACCACCATATATCTCTCTACCTCACATACTATGGACTGTGGCACCATGTCTCATTCCATTTTGTCCCCCTCCCCCAGCACATTTCTCTCTTCAGCAGGCAAAGGAACCAATAAACAGAAAGTGAAAACACACCCACAGCTAATACTAACTATACAAATAACCAGACTCACTTCTCATCTGGATCTTGGAAAACATAAAAAAGACACAAATGCAGACCCACCTCTCAACTGGATCTGATGAGCAGAAACACACAACCCAGCTCTCACCTGGTGAAAAACAACCAAAGTAGTGATCCTCATTTTCCTTCGTTCCTGCCAGAACAACAGCCCAGAGATCCCAATCTTTTATGAATGCTCTTCGTGACTCAATATAGCAAAAGATAAAGCAACATTGCCTGGCCATCACTTCTTTATGTAGCATTCAGTATACTGGATCTCCAGATAGCTGAGCCACAGGTTGTGACACCAACAGGCCAGAAGCCACAGGATGAGAGCCCTTCAACTCATGCAGAGGGCTTGTATCCCAAGAGCCAGCAATGGTCTAAATAGCTGCACCTGCAAGGCTGGGGCACAATGACTGAGCAGCAATAGTTTGTTAACAGCAGCTGTCCATACTCTGGTTTACAAGCTCAGAGCTGTTCCCTACCTCTAGCCAGTTTCTCTTCCTTGAATGAACATCTTTCTAAACACATGGATGCCATTATACTTCACTTTCATAGTGCAAAGTGTAGCACAGCCCTCAGTCACACCTTCATGGAGGTGAACAGAAATGTTTTGGTTTGGTGCCTAAAACAAAGCTCCATAGGTGTCCGGTGAGCCTCAATGGAAAGTGCCACTACTGAAATAACTCTGTGTTCAGAGCCATTTTTTAACCACCTGGAATTCCTTTGCTCTGCCCATTTATCAGTATGCAAATAAATGGCAAAATTAAGACATTCAAACCCATAAGTACAACAACAGCAACATCCCTGGCCTGTTAAACCTAAAATAGATATGGCAATTTAGCTTCAAAAGCAATTAAGATGTTATTTCATGCTTAAATAGAATTGAATATATAAAACCTTATATATTTGAAATGATCGAACTTTGTGAAGCGTACCTATGTTTGACTACATTTAAACACAGAGACATGAATGTTTGCAAGTACTATTTATAGTCAAATGCACAGATAAGCATAATGATAGAATAACAAGAGACACAGTAAGTCTGAAGAAAAGGCATGTTTAAAAGCTCTCCTGTTTTTGAGTCTTCTGTATGCACATTTTCTTTATCTTGTGTGTGCATGTCATTTCAGATGAATGAGACTCTCAGCTGGGCAGCTATATATTAAAATACAATGTTATATGTGGCCCTCAGCATTTATGACACCCTCAGCTCACAAGTAGAAGCAATAAGGGTCATAATATCAAAAAGTGTCCAAAGTATTCTGTCTGTACCAGACTAATACAGAAACTCAGCATTTCTGTTCCCTGTCTTCCAATATATCGTCCTCTTTGCTATATAACCCTAATCTTAATACTATACACTTTTGCCCAGCAGAAATGAACAGCCCTCCAAAGAAAGTAAGCTCATCACAGAATTGCAGTTTATCCAGTGTATCTTGTATCCAAACCAATATATTTTCATGTCTCTTTCAGGATGTTTCATTTCATGATGAAAGGGGTGCAAGCTCAGGAAAGAAATGGTGACAATCACTGCGGTCTTAATGTAGCAAATATTTCAGAGCCCGTTGAAGTACACTCAAAGGAGTAGCAAGGTCAGGATGTAAGACTGAATAATTTATCAGATCAAGCAAAATCATTCTTAAACTACAGATTAACCATGGCATTAACCCATTCAACAAGCAAAGCTACTATCAACAGCTATTCAGCTATGCTGGATGATACATTCCACCGTATAAATGTCATCAAATTTTATTTTATAGAGTTGAGGAAATGCTTGAATCACCAAGTGATGCATAATATTTAAAACATGTTCTCCTAAAACTAAAACTAAAAAAGAATAAAATCAAACTCATTTTGCAAAAATTATTTAAATCAGAACTATTTTATTTATAGAATAGGTTCCATTTCACTGCATAAGAAAACAGATGTACATAAGACACAATAATACAATGGTTTTATTTAAGATGCTTTTGCACATATATTGTGAGTTTATTTTAGCAAACAAATATAAGAGTTTCTCTTAAATTTTGTGCACTTTGAAACTGAGGACCTAAGAACTGGTGGTTCTTTTTAAAAAAATACCCTGTGGGACTTGTGACAATCCCCTGCCTACAATACAGATATAACTATTTTAAGACAGTTTCAGATACGGTTTACTGTTTGAATATGGACACTACTGTTTGTGAAGTTCAACACCAAAGCCCTCTTGGGCATATGGTGCTAGTTTTGTGCATTACAATCAGTGTAACCAAGATAATCAAGATTTCTGTAGGGCAAAGAAATACTTCAACAATCAGACAAGGAAATGATGAAGACAGATATAATATGTGGCCTCAGAAGTTTTAGAAAAGGAATCCTATTTACCAAATGGTTTCCATTCTTTAAAGGAAGGAAAGGAACTTCTAGATTTCTTTGTGAACTTTTGCAGGGAGAAACTGTAAATGTCAAGGCAAGCACATCCTAAGAGGCTTCTCTTATGCAGTGAAGTGAAAGTGATAGCCAAGGTCAGCAGGAGGAAGCTTCTGACTTCAGGGAAACTATGCAATGTATCACCAGTGGACAGATGGAAGAAGGGGGCTGGAGATAGTAGGAAAAAAATACCAGAAAAAACAAGCCCCTTGTATATACACCTTCAACACTCACTTCATTCTGATCCGAGTCAATTCATAATATTAAAACATATCATTAATGTATTTTCAGCTGTATAACTTAAATGATGAACTTACTAGGGAAAAATTACGTGGCTGTAAAACTTAAACACAATGAAAACAAATGTGGTATGTTTAAAACAGAGCCGGTGCTGTTCTGCATGATAAGAGTTTTCTCTGTTTCTGCTTTAAACAACCTCAACAACAGCAGTCTGATTGTGCACATCCACCACTTTAATACCTTCCTTCACCACTGAGTCATGGTCAGTGGTTGGTTTCCAAGGAACTTTCATACCTATGTACAAATAATAAAAAAACACACACAAATGAGGTAGAACAAAATGTAGGAATTAGGATACTTCTTCTAGCTATGTTATACAACCACAAAGCAGCTAGTATGAAATGTTTTCAGAATTGTAGAAGGGAAGTTAGAGATTTAAAGGAAAACTGTAGACAGTTCAAAAGAGACCCAATGGGATTAAGGATCACAGCCAAAATTTAAAGGGAGATTAGAGAAGAAACATGCCAGAACAACAGCATTTGCAATGAGCTGCAACAGAAGCAAGAGAAAGAAGTGCATGCCCCTGAGCATCACTGTGTAGCTGCCTGAAAAGAAAACCAGCCTTATTCAGGTGGGATTTCCTCTCCTCAGATAAAAATGACAGTAGCAGCACAATCTGATTTCTGTACAAAAGGGTAATTCAAGATAAAAAAAGCAAAGGAGAAACATCTGCTCAACATGCACCAGACCACCACTACTGTAACTAGGGAAAGGCAGAGCATAAATAAAGGGGACAAGAGGCCAAATAATAGCCACCAACACAGATATACACTTACTCTTTTACTAATAAGTGCCAAAACAAGAAGCTGAAAGACTTAGCATGTTTCTTGTTAATTATGTACTAATTCACAGTGCTCAAATCAAAGCATTAGACAGCTCTAGATAAAGATTGTGTTGTGATTACTCTAAAACTTAGAATTTCTAAAGGTCATAATTGATAGTAACTATACACACACAGTGTAATAGGGATGGGCATTTTTGCTTTGTGGTTCACAAAGCAATGTTCATGGAAGGGTGACCAGCATGGACATTCCACGAACTTATGTGCTGTTCATGGAAGATCATGGTGGTTTGTGAATGGATACATTTCTATGCAAAAGTAGCTAGAAAAAAAATGGAATCACAGGGAAAGTGCACAGACTAAGGAAATAAAGAAAAAAATTCCCATGTGACAATAATGTATGCCACTGAATACATAAGAACATAAGAGAAGACATGTTGGATCAGGCCAATGGCCCATCCAGTTCATTCAGCTTCTCAGCCATTTCCCTGTTGTCTTTCAGAAATCCTTGTACCCCTTGGTCATCCAAGGGCTCCACTGCCTCCCTGGCTGGTTTCCTACTTCTAATGTATTTAAAGATTTTTTTTATTTAATATACTTTTTGTCTTTTTATATAAATATCTGTAGTCTTTTTATGTGTATCAAAATAGTATATTTATGTGTTACTCTGTTATACCATACAACATTTTGGGATGTTATACCATACATCCCAAAAGTACAATACAAAAATAAACTCAAAAAATTCATAACAAGAATCAATACTGTTCCACTGGACCCTGAATATCATACATGATAAATCCAATGGATATAATTAACTATATATAGTTCATTTCAAACTTTATGTTCTTTTTCAAGGGTTAATTTCAGTCAGTGTCGAAAAACGCATCCAACTTTAAAGGTCTCTTCTATCATGTTGGCTATAAGAAGTTGCGTGTGTTGCTTTGATAGGCTTTTTGCCACAACTTGCTCTTTAAATCTGCTGCCAAGAATTCTTCAACGCTTTCACCCTTGTACATTATTTTTGCCTTTTGTGACACTGCAGCTGTTCTGTCAGTTTGTACAAACTGGGATACTGTGTCCTTGTTAACTCTCCTGGATGTTTCAGAAGGCTGCAACATCATCTATCTTCTCGCACTTCTGAAGAGGTGAGTAAGTAGCTGCAACAAGGGTTCTGTGGCCTGCTTTTTCCTGGCCAGGTACTTTAGAAGGCGGTGCTCAGGAACTGCAGCTCAATTATGTGGTGTTTATGTTGAGGGTATTACAGGGGTCCACCTTGAACAACAGCTCTTTAAAATCTACCAGATAGTCTTTCTTGGTGCTTATCTGGAGATTTAGAGTGCAGTACCACCTATATGTGGATAACACTAAGCTCTTCTTCTCCCTGAAAGTTGTGTCAAAGGGGTCACTGGAAGTCCCAAAAAAATGGATGGACAAGGTAAAGTAATGGACAACCTGAAGCTCAGTCTAGACAAGACTGAGGTGTTGTTGTTAATGGCAAAGCTGCTCAAAGACTGAGGGATCATCCAGTCCTGGAAAGAGTTGCATTTCCCTCAGAAGAAGGATATCTGTAGTTTGGGGATTCGATTGGATCCTGGCCTGCAGTTGGCAGCTCAGGTCTCTGTTGTGGTATGCATGTGGTATCATACACCAGTCACAGCCAGTTCAGTGCATAAAATGATCCGGACACAGTGACCCCTGCTTTGATCACATTTTTGTTACTATAATGTTCCTTACATTGAGCTCCCTTTGAAAAATGTTTGGAAACTTCAGTTGGTGCAGCAGCCAAGGAGCTGGATCTATAGATCACATCACCTATATGCTAAAACAGGGTGTCAAACACATTTGTCATGAGGGCCGGATCTGACATAAATCAGACCTTGTCGGGCCGGGCCATATTGGGTTGGGCCGAGCCATGTTGGGTCAGGCCATGTGTGTACCTATTTAAGTTGAGGTAACAGAGATATAAATTTTATAAAGAACACAAACACAAATATATTTTAAAAAAACAAAAACTTAAAACATGCTTAAAACGTTAGCACGCATTGATCTTAAAGATGCTTTAGTTTGTTTTTCTCTCATGGGATCCAGTGAACTGGGCAAAGGAAGTTCTGGCTCTTTCCTTCCTTCCCCAGGGGACCAGGAGGCAGAGGAGTATCAGCTAATAGAAGGAAGAGAGGCTTGGCTCAGTAGTGCAATTGAGGCAGTTGGCAATAGTCAGGGCTTTTCCAGTGATGGAAACTCAGCCTGCAGAAATGAGGCAGTTGGCAATAGTCAGGGCTTTTCCAGTGATGAAAACTCACCTCTAAATTGCCTTCCCACTTAAGATTCCTTTGGTGCCTGCTTTATACTCTTTTAGAGACCAGGTCACAACCTAGTTTCAATTGATGAATCAGCCATCTTTTTAGTCGCAACTTTTATGTGCTGCTTTTACCACAAGGACTGTTTTATTAATGCTATTTTATGTACTCCGCTGTTGCCTTATTATTCTGCCAAAGATTGCTTTTATGCCTCTAGAAGGCTCTCTACTTGGTTTATTGCTGGCTTTATTGATAATTTGTACATTGTGTTGTGTTTATGATTTTATTGTTGTATTGTGAGCAACCTCAAGCAAGTCTCTGTAGAAGCTGCATACAGATTTTGTTAAATAAGTAAGCATTGTAGTTGGTATTATGGCTCAAGTTGTTTCTCAACTGCAATTGTATATCTAAAGGAGTATAAAGCACAGAAATATTACATACAAATCATTCTAAAACTGATTTCAAATCTCTTTTTTTGCCCTGAGAAACTTTCACTATTTGATGAAAAGAAATGCCTTACTCAGAGTAAGAGAAAGTATTTTTAGACAGCTGCAGCACCTCTATTGCATTGTGAATTCTCAGCAGGCCACTACTATTTATTTAAACATTTGTAATCTGTTTTTTTCGGTCACCAAAAGCCACCTAGTATGGATTTAGTTTAAATATTCACTTTCTGACCAGACTGTGTCATTTAACACTCATTGTTATATATATTTACTACTTTAAGTGCCTTTTGGGCTTGATTTTCCCCCTTTTGATTTCTTAGCACCAAATGCATATGGTGGACAATAAGATAGATATTTTTCAACAGTGATCAATCTCTACTTTATCTCCATCTGCAGGATCCCTTTACCATCACTTCTTGAGACACATTTCATAAAACTAATCAAGAAGTGGTTTCCAGCTCTCTCAATTTAACATAGTTTAGTTGCTACTGTTGCTGCCCTTTGCCCCACTCTATTACATTCCTTTTACAGTAATGTATATAGTAAACTATTGCAGTTCACTTGGTTTGTCTGAGTGGCTGTGTTCTGTTCCACCGTTAAAATAAACTTATACTTCCCACATTGTTTTACGTATTCAAGCTGCAATCAACTGCACAAATATTACTGAATAACATGGGCGGACATGCTTAGTATTGAACTGCCAGTCAAGGCATAAACAGGATTTTAAAAATAAAGCTATATAAAAGTCAACACTCTTGTCTTACTGTCTTCTGAATATATTTTATCATTTAATACATTTTTAGTTTCTACTAAAAAAGTTGAGATAAACTTACTTAACAATAATACATTTTACCATACCATAAAAGGGCGGGGGGGGGCAGAATTAGTAGAATATGAAACATTCATATGCCTTTAAATGTTAGAAGTGGTATTGTTCTACAAGACAATGCTTTGCTGAAATGTTTTCTCAGTTTTTCCACAAAGACATAATAGAGTAGAAAACATATCTTCATTATGTTAGAATAATGCAAATTTACATTCAATGCAGCTACTGCATCTTCCTTTGACAATTTACTTGTGCTTATTAGAAGTCAAAAGAAAAATACTGTACATCTAACACCAATAAATCTGACTAATCAAAGCTATAATCCTTCTGAAAATCATTAAGTACAGGAGAGGGCTAAAGAAAAAAAAGCTTGTATATTAGTATTGTAGCTAAATGGGATTAGCTAATCCTCAAGAGAAAAGTTATGAATTAAGTGAAGTCTGAATGCAAAGAACATTTGTGAGAAGAGAAATGCAAATGGTTTCCTAATTATCTGCAGCCTATTAACATGCAATCCTGATTACTCGCAATTAAAGCCCCCTTAAATGTTATGACAAAAATTCATTGAAATGAAGAAAATTATATGCTAATTATTGCACTTTTAATGAGCAAGCTTAGTGTGTATTTTTACTACAAGCTCAATAAATAACAAAAATTGTACATCATATTGTCTGAAATAGAACTTAAGAATGCAACATGCTGGTTTCATAAGATGTTAAGATGTTAAAGAACCCCACAGGAGGCAAAGAGTTGCCATAATGCCAATGCAAAGTTGTTTCACAATCTACATATTTAAGAACAGAGAAGCTTAAAGTCTATAAATGTCCCCCCAGCAACGAAAAAGATCCAGTTTAAGATAGTTTACTAGAGAATAACCATTTCCTCAATTTCTGTTGTTACCATTTGAAATTTGTAGACCATTTCTTAATTTAGAGTATATTAATTTCTCTCACACAAGAAGGACCTCTCCCCTGCAAGATCAGACTTAGGCACCTTACTTGTGTTTGCAGCAGCCAAGGACAGACATACTAGCTGCAGAACTCCCAGTCTATAAATTAGAATAGCTAGGGCAAGCATAGACATGGTTCTGTTTTCTATTTATCACTCATTGCAAGAGACAACAACAGTCTAGGGAAAGGATTTTGGGGGGGGGGGGGGGGGGGGGCAGACTGAATTAGACAACTGGTTGATGACATGCACTGGGAAAGGGAAAGGGAGAGTGCAAACTTGTTAATTCTCTCGGCAGTTCTTGATACTACTGATTTGTGGGAAGAGAAATGTAAATGATTTCCTAATTATCTGCAGCTTATTAACATGTAGTTCTGATTACTCACAATTAAAGCCCCCTTAAATGTTATGACAAAAATTCATTGAAATGAAGAAAATTATATGCTAATTACCAGAGCCTTCCCTAGACTGTCTGGCACCCTAGGCAAGGATAACTTCTGGCGCTTCCCCATGCTGATTATGTCACCAAGTCACATGGGGTGCCCAGTCCGGCACCCCCAGAAGGCTGGTGCCCTAGGCAATTTGTTTGCCTAGTGGCAGAGCCGGCCCTGCTAATTACCGCACTTTATTGAATACTGCATGATACTATTTATCACGGTATTAGGGTGGCCAGACCGTCCCGGGCGCCCGGGAATGTCCCGGTTCTGGCCCCCTATTCCCGCCTCCCGGGCTGGCTATACTGGGACCATTTAGAGGTCCCGGTTTAGCCAGCCCCGGAGGCGGTGGGCCGCGGGGCGCCGGCGGGGAAGGCAGCGAGTGAGGGAGGGAGCATCCCTGCGCGTGCGCAGGGCCCCTGCGCATGCGCAGGGACGCTCCCTCCCTCACTCGCCGCCTTCCCCGCCCGCGCGCGGGGCCCGGCGGCGGTGGTGGAGGCCTCTCCGCGGCCTCCGCTGGTCACTGGAAGCCCTCCAGAGATCCTGGAGGGCCTCCAGCGACCAGCGGAGGCCGCGGAGCAGCCGGTGCTGGGCCCCGGGAGGCCTTCCAGAGACTCTGGAGGGCCTCCAGCGACCAGCGCCGACCAGCGAAGGCCTCTCCGCGGCCTCCGCTGGTCGCTGGAGGCCGCGGAGAGGCCGCGGAGCAGCTGGCGCTGGTCCCTGGAGGCCTCCAGAGGCCAGCGCCGGCTGTGGAGAGGCCCCCGCGGGTCGCTGGAGGGCCTCCAGAGGCCCGCGGAGGCCGCAGAGAGGCCCCTGCGGGTCCCTGGAGGCCCTCCAGAGGCCCGCGGAGGCCGCGGAGAGGCCGGCGCTGGTCCCTGGAGGCCTCCAGAGGCCAGCACCGGCAGTGGAGAGGCCCCCGTGGAGGCCGCGGAGAGGCCCCCGCGAGTCCCTGGAGGCCCTCCAGAGGCCCGCGGAGGCCGCGGAGAGGCCGGCGCTGGTCCCTGGAGGCCTCCAGAGGCCAGCGCCGGAAGCGGAGAGGCCGCCGCTGGTCTCTGCAGGGCCTCCAGAGGCCAGCGGAGGCCGCGGAGAGGCCAGCGCTGGTCCCTGGAGGCCCTCCAGAGACCAGCGCCGGCCTCTCCGCCGCCTTCCTCGGCCTCCGCACCCGCCGCCAGCCCCGCCAGCAGCCCGGAGGAGAGGCCGCCACCCGCCCTGGATCAAGGTAAGCCAAAAGCGGGGGGGGGCGGCTGGCGGGGGGGGCGGCTGGCCTTCCTTCTTTCCTTCCCTCCCTTCTTTCTCCCTCCCTCCTTCCTTCCTTTCTTCCTTCCTTCCCTCCCTCCTCCCTTCCTTTCTTCCTTCCCTCCTTCCCTCCTCCCTCCCTTCCTTCCCTCCCTCCCTCCTCCCTTCCTTCCCTCCTTCCTTCCCTCCCCTCCCTCCTCCCTTCCTTCCCTCCCCCTTCCTTCCTTCCCTCCCTCCTCCCTTCCTTCCCTCCCTCCCTCCTCCCTTCCTTTCTTCCTTCCCTCCCTCCCTTCCCTCCCTCCTCCCTTCCTTCCCTTCCTTCCCTCCTCCCTTCCTTCCCTCCCTCCTTCCTTCCTTCCCTCCCTTCCCTCCCTCCTCCCTTCCCTCCCTCCCTCCTCCCTTCCTTCCTTCCCTCCCTTCCCTCCCTCCCTCCCTTCCCTCCCTCCTCCCTTCCTTCCCTCCCTCCCTTCCCTCCCTCCTCCCTTCCTTTCTTCCTTCCTTCCTTCCTCCCTCCCTTCCTTCCTTCCTTCCTTCCTTCCTTCCTTCCTTCCTTCCTTCCTTCCTTCCCTCCCTCCCTCCCTCCTCCCTTCCTGACTGAATGGGCCACTGGCCTGATCCAACAGGGCTTCTCTTATGTTGTTATGTGACACAGTGTGTTGGACTGGATGGGCCACTGGCCTGATCCAACAGGGCTTCTCTTATGTTCTTATGTGACGCAGAGTGTTGGACTGGATGGGCCACTGGCCTGATCCAACAGGGCTTCTCTTATGTTCTTATGTGACAATACTGACTTTGGTGGACCCAAGCACTGATTCAGTGTAAGGGAGCTTTGTGTTTGTGACTGGAGTGGACAATACTGACTTTGGTGGACCCAAGCACTGATTCAGTGTAAGGGAGCTTTGTGTTTGTGACTGGAGTGGACAATACTGACTTTGGTGGACCCAAGCACTGATTCAGTGTAAGGGAGCTTTGTGTTTGTGACTGGAGTGGACAATACTGACTTTGGTGGACCCAAGCACTGATTCAGTGTAAGGGAGCTTTGTGTTTGTGTCTTCTGGTGCAATTTTGTTCTCAGATCCTGTATTTACTTCATCAGTATATGGGATAAGGCACTTTCTCAACTGTGCTGCATAATGCAGCCTATTTATTTTGTCCTGTTTGCTCTGTTGGCTCTATCTGCGCCACCTTCATCACTTTCGGGGTGTGGATCCCCCAGTGGGGTGCTCTCTCGACTCCCTCCGCCGGCTGTTTCTGATAGCCCTGCGCCCCCTCTTTCATTTGATATGTGTCCCGTGCGGATGCCACCCTCCCGCCGGGAGCTGCCGCAAAATGAGCCCCCTTGAGGCTTATGGCGGCAGGGCTCGGGGGAAGCGAGCTAGACTGCTGTTCTTTTGAGGGGTCATAGAGTGTTTTGAGCCCGTCCCTGTGGCATCGGTCCCATCATTGTGGGGCCCAGGGGGCCGGCGCAGTGGCACGCTGAAGCAGCCTGTCGGTCACTTCCGGGTTCCTGTCCTGCATCTCGACCTGTGTTATTAGTGACAGGCTGCTTCGGCGTGCCGCTGCGCCGGCCCCCTGGGTCCCACAACGATGGTAAGGTAGCGATGGTAAGGTCCATCAGCGATGCCACAGTGATGGTAAGGTCCGGCCCCTCTCCAGCCAAGCCGGCTTGCCGGCGCTCAGGCTGGGGGCTGTCTTTGCCCCCTCGGAAGGAGGGAGGAGCGACATCACCCGACATACGGGTGTTTGCTTGGGCGCGGAGTCAGGGCTATATAAGCCCCGGCTCCCGCCCCTTCCCCACGCAGTTCCTTTTGGCTCTCTGAAGGAGAGCCACGTGCGGTTGCGGCGCGGACGAGGCCTGATCGGCGAGGGACCTTGGCGCGGCGGGAACTGCAGCGGCGCGAGCGTCGGCTCCTTTGCGCTCGGCGAGGACGCGTGCGGCGGCTGATCGGCGCTGGCGAGGCTGAGCTTGTTTATTGTTGTTTTTGCGCAGCTGGGGCGGTTAGCAGCCAGGAGGCCTGAGCGGGCAAGGCTAGCGCGGCGGCCTCGGCATTCCCCAACCCCTTGGGCATTCAGGGGCCGATCCTGGGCGGCAATTTAGGAGGCAGCGAGCTGCGGCCACTCTCTCTTCCCCTCAGAGCGAGGTAAGCGTGCAGCGACTCCCTTTTAGTGGCCGGTTCGCAAGCGGGGGGCCAGTTGCAGGGCAGTTGCCTTTCATTGGGCTAGAGCCCGCTGGAGTGGGGGCTTCAGCCATTTTGGGCCCATTGAACACCGAGCTGCTTTCTTGGTGAGGAGTTGGGGCTTGTGAGTACTTTGGTGGGGGTAGATAATTGCCTACCCCCCCTTCCCCTTCTTCTCTGGCCGGTTAGTCTGAGCCCTCCTTCACTGGTTGCTGGAGGTGACGTGGTGCTGGGGCTCGTTTTTCCAGTCACCCCCCCACCCCTCCTTTCCCCTTTGGGTGCAGGGAGCCTGTGGTCCTAGGGCGGCTTTTTGGGGGCTGGGCTGGGCTTCTGGCCTTCTGACTGGGTGTCTGGGGGACGCCCCCCTTGACTGTAACTTTCCTACCACCACTCCATCTGGTGGTGGGGGTGCACAGAGGGAACCTTTGAGCGTCTGTGGGCAACAGACACTGCTATTTGCTGCCTGTGCTTATAGAAGCACGTACGATGGCGCCTAAAAAAGGGCAGGGCAAGTCCAAGGTCAAGCAGCCCGCCCGCCCACCCCGTGGGCGGGGTCAGCAGGGGACTCCAGTCGAGGATCCTGGGCAAGGTGAGCGGGTGAGGCTCGCCATTATGAGTCAGCTGGATGCCTTGGAACAGGACAGAGTTGCCAGGGGCGCTCCCATTTGGGAGGGGCGTCACCGTGCCTCCGGCCGGTCTGCGCAGCTGACTTTTGAGTCAGAAGTGCTCGCATGTCTATCTGCATTGCAGGGTGGGCCATCTAAGCCTGAATCACCGTTGGAACTGGACCAGGAGGAGGATCCAGAGGAAGGCCCATCGGGAGCGGCAATGGGCGGCGGCGCATCTGGTAGCGGTGTGCAGCAGACCCCTGGAGGCGCGGGTGTCTTCCCGGGTGACAGTGGTAAGCCCCCTCTTCCGCCAGTTCAAGGGTGGCCGTGGGGTCCCATTCAACTTCCTCCCCCCCCCCGCCAGTGGCGGGTGGGGTGGCATGGGGTTCCGGGCAGCTGGGAGTTGTGGAGCAGTCGGGTCCTGTCCAGCCGTGGGCTTGGGGTTTTCATGGAGCAAGCCCGCTGTTCAATCCGTTTTTTCTCCAGTTGGCCAGCAGGTGTGCGCTGTGGCGTTGCCTAGTGTTCCTGCCTCTCCGTCCACCCCTGGCATTTTGCCGTGGGGCAGTCAGCAGTTTGCCCAATTTCAGGGGGCATGGCCGGCGGCCCAGGGTAGTGGGTGGTTCTACCCCCCGAACACTTATGCTAGCATCCCTTTCCACATCCTCCCTTATGGCGATACCTCTTTGCCTTGGGGGATCATTTGACAGCTGCTACATGTGAGAAAATTCTCCGCGGGGAGTATGTGGACATATTCAGCCTCCTTTTCAGAGAGCTCGAAAAGAAAAGTAAAGACGAGCTCGATGACAAGGAGAAGGAGAAACTGAAGCGTAGGAAGGTCGATAGGTCCTGGGCAAATTGGTTGCCCGGATTTCTGATCTACGCCGGGGTCATTGCGAGAGCACAGCCGGCTCGGGCGGCAGCTCTTTTCCAGTATATAGATATTATCTATCGGGCGTATAGGGACTTTGTCAGTGCAGCATGGCTGCAATATGACGAGGCCTTCCGTATGAGGGCCGCTGTCAACCCTGGGATGTCCTGGGACCAAATAAACCAGCAGCTGTGGCTGCAGCTGATGTCCCCAGCAAAGCCAAACGCTGGAGACAGGTCTGACAGTGGCCATCTAGTGCAGAGGTTGCAGCAACAACAGTCTTCTACAGGGGCCCGCGTTACCGCGGGCCAGCCGGTTCAAACCCGGCTGTTATGTTGGGAGTTCGCATCTAAGGGTGTGTGCCCCAGGAAACCCTGTAAGTTCCGACATGAGTGCCCACTTTGTAGCGGGGCCCACGCACTTTCTGCCTGCAGCAGATCAAAGCCCAGAGCAGGTGGTAAGCGCCCCGGTGGCAGCGGTGGCGGTCAGCAGCCCCCTGGAAAAGGGGCCCAGCCCCATCCACCTGACGGTACTCAATAGGTTGTTGAGTACATACCCGTGTAAGGCAGACGGCTGATACTTACAGGACGGGTTTACCTGGGGTTTCGAATTCCATATCAGGGGCCTAGGGCGCCCTTCTTAGCTCCGAACCTACGTTCGGTTGTTGGGCTTGAGCATGTGGTTCGGGAAAAAATAGCCAAAGAATGTCAGGAAGGTAGGGTCCTTGGACCTTTTGATGCACCGCCGGTTCCCACGTTGAGGGTATCCCCTTTGGAGGTAGTACCCAAGAAGGCAGCTGGTGAATATCATATTATTCATCACCTGTCTTACCCCAAGGGAGCATCGATGAACGACGCCATCCCTGATGAGCTATGCTCGGTGCGCTATACTTCCTTTGACCAGGCGGTCAAAGTAGTGCGGGGTTGCGGGGTTGGGGCTGAGATGGCAAAATGCGACATTAAGTCAGCATTTCGCCTCTTGCCTGTCCACCCCGAAGATTTTGAGTTATTGGGTTTTTCCTTTGAAGGGAAATTCTATATGGATCGGGTGTTGCCTATGGGTTGTTCGATATCTTGTGCAGCGTTCGAGCGCTTCAGTTCCTTCTTGGAATGGGCGCTCAGGGACAGGACCAGTGTTAGTGATACGGCGCATTACCTGGACGACTACCTTTTCGTCGGTCCAGCGGGGTCTGAACAATGCGCTAGCTTGTTGAACTCCTTTCAGGAGTAAGCCCTCGAACTCGGGGTGCCGTTGGCACACGAAAAAACCGAGGGACCCAGCACGGTTCTCACTTTTTGGGGCATCGAGTTGGACACTCTGCAGCAGATGTCACGTTTGCCGGAGAGCAAGGTCACCGACCTCAAGGTCCGGTTGGCCACCTTGAGGAGACAGCGGAAGGTTTCGCTGCTGGAATTGCAGCAGGTTGTGGGCCACCTTAACTTTGCTTGCAAAGTGGTGGCCCCGGGCAGGGCATTTTTGAGGCGCTTGTGTGACGCTATGGGCCGGTTGCGCCTCCCCCACCACCGGGTCCGCGTTACCGCTGGAATGCGAGCAGACTTGGAGGTCTGGGAGGAGTTTTTGGAGTCCTTCAATGGTGTTTCTTTCTGGAGGGAGGACCTGAAGATTGAAGCAGAGCTTCAGATCTCTTCAGATGCGTCCGGTGCCAGCGGGTTCGGTGTATATTTTAGGGGACATTGGTGCGCGGAGCAATGGCCCGCGGAATGGTTGGACAGTGGGCTCTGTAGAGACCTGACATTCCTGGAATTTTTTCCCATTGTAGTGGCCGTTTGGCTTTGGGAGGGAGCAGGTTGCCAACCATTCGGTCCTTTTTTGGTGCGATAACATGGCGGTAGTACATGTTATCAATTCTCTGACTTCTAAGTCTGTGTTGGTGATGAATTTGGTTAGGTCTTTTACCCTGCGCTGCCTCTGGTTGAATATTTTATTCCTAGCAAGGCACGTACCGGGTGTATGCAACGGGGTGGCGGATGCTCTATCTCGCCAACAGATGGTGCGTTTTCGACAACTGGCCCCAGAAGCAGATCCATGGCCGGCGAAAATGCCCGCGGACCTCTGGCGTCTTGGGAAAAGGAAGCCGGTAGGGCCATTCAGTTGGCATTAGCTCCTAGTACGAGGAGGGCGTACGATAGAGCGTCCGCCCAATTTCGGGATTTCAGGAGTGCCGCTGCACTGCCGGACTGTTGGCCGATTCCAGCGGCGCACATTATGCAGTTCTGCGTGCACCAAAAGGAGAGAGGCTTGGGGCTGAAAACTATCAGGGGGCAACTTGCGGCATTGGCTTTTGTTAGCAAGGCCCGCGGTCTTCGTGAGTTCACGTGTGATTTTATGGTGAGGAAGATGCTCGAAGGCTGGGCCCGGGAGCGGGCCCAGCGAGTGGACGACAGACAACCTATATCCCCGTCTGTCCTTCGGGGGTTGTTTGGGGGTTGGCCCAGTGTTTGTTCTTCCCCTTTTGAGGCTGTGTTGTTTCACTCTGCCTCGCTGTTGGCCTTTTTGGGGGCTTTGTGAGTAAGCGAGCTGGTAGTACAGTCTAAAGCTGATACTTCTGGGAGGACGCTCCAGTCCGGGGATGTTAAAATTACTAATAGTCAGCTTGTTCTGACAATTCGCCGGTCCAAGACTGACCAGAGGCAGAGGGGATCTGTCATCACGATTGGCATGTGTTCCTTGCAGGAATTATGTCCGGTTAGGGCTGTTCGCCGCTACGTCCAGCTTAGGGGTGACGTTGAGGGCCCCTTTTCTTTGGCACGATGATGGCTCCCCTCTCACCAAATATCAGTTCTGGAGGGTCACAAGTAGGGCCCTAGCCAGGTTGGGTTTAAAGGGCGTCAAATTTGGGACGCATTCCTTCCGGATTGGGGCGGCCTCCCCAGCTGCTTCAATGGGTTACACGCCCTCCGCCATCCGGCACATTAGCCGATGGCGGTCAGCTGCCTATAAAACTTATGTGCGTCCTCTGGTCACCTAAAGGGCAGGTGGTGGGCGCTGTTGTGTTGCATTGTTGTTATCATATGCTGACAGTTGTTTGTCTTTTCAGGTGCTGGGGCTCGTGGTGAGAAACGTCGTGTTCTCATCTGCGGGCACAGCATGGTTTTCTGGGCTGCCCATTTTGCCAGACGGTCTCCAGTGGGCACCCAGCTTGGCCTCAGTACGTGGGCTACTGTGGAGTGGCTGGGTCGTCGGGGGCTGCGCTGGCCTGGGATCATGCCCCTGTTGTTCAGGGAGCGGAAGGCACCACCTCCACACATTCTTGTCGTCCATTTGGGAGGGAACGACTTGGGGCTGCTGCGCGGGAAAGCTCTCTCCCAGCAGGCGTTAGCTGACCTCCGCGAAATTCGGCGGAGGTGGCCTGGGGTTATTCTGGTATGGTCGGCAATCTTGCCGCGTAGGGTGTGGAGGCATGCCATTTCGCCGGGTGGAGTTGAACGCGCTAGGAGCAAGACCAATAGGGCCATTCAAAAAGCTATGGAAGGGGGATTGGGAATCTTTCTCCCTCATCCAGCCATACGGGTCGAGCAGGCTGACCTGTATCGGCCGGATGGTGTTCATCTTTCTAAGTTGGGCAACCGGGCCTTTTTAGACGAGATACGGCAGGGTTTGCGGTTGGCTCTGGGCCACCCATTGGGGCGCTAATGCCTAAGCAGAGGCTTGGCATTGGCGGTGGCTGGAGGAGGTTTGGCCACAGGGTTTTCCAGGGGAGCACCTATGGCCTAGCACCGTTGGTGCGGTGGTCTGTATGAACCGTAGATGGGCTACACGGCTCAGTGCAGGGAATGCAGATCACAGGGAGCCTCACCTGGGCGGATCTTTCCATGGGGATTGATGCCAGCCCAGGTGGTGAATGGCTGGAGGCCTGGCCGCTCAGCTACAACCCGAATACGGCAGGGTTGTGCTGGGGGCAGGGTGGCTCGCCCTTTGGACAAGGCGGGGTCCGGTGTTGACCCCAGGGCTTGTCTGGTTCAGGTTTTCACCCCCCTGCCAGTTACAGTTAATTAATTGTTTAATAAAGCGGCCCGGTTTAAAACCCAACACTTGTGTCTGCCTCTTCATTCCGACTGGGGGGGCAAGGTCCGGCCCCTCCCCAGCCAAGCCGGCTTGCCGGCGCTCAGGCTGGGGGCCGTCTTTGCCCCCTCGGAAGGAGGGAGGAGCGACATCACCCGACATACGGGTGTTTGCTTGGGCGCGGAGTCGGGGCTATATAAGCCCCGGCTCCCGCCCCTTCCCCACGCAGTTCCTTTTGGCTTTCTGCCCGCCCGCCCTCCCTCTGGCAGTACAGGCGTATGCCGGTCGCCTTATTAGGGGCCAGGTAGGAATTTTTTCACTTCCACACAATTGGCTCATGTGGGGGTGTTTTTTGCCTACCTTGTACTGCCTAGTAGTGTTAGGATTTGTTATTGGTATTTGTTATGGTCGCAGGCTGGAGGAGGTTTGGCCACAGGGTTTTCCAGGGGAGCACCTATGGCCTAGCACCGTTGGTGCGGTGGTCTGTATGAACCGTAGATGGGCTACATGGCTCAGTGCGGGGAATGCAGATCACAGGGAGCCTCACCTGGGCGGATCTTTCCATGGGGATTGATGCCAGACCAGGTGGTGAATGGCTGGAGGCCTGGCCGCTCAGCTACAACCCGAATACGGCGGGCTTGTGCTGGGGGCAGGGTGGCTCGCCCTTTGGACAAGGCGGGGTCCGGGATTGATCCCAGGGCTTGTCTGGTTCAGGTTTTCACCCCCCTGCCAGTTACAGTTAATTAATTGTTTAATAAAGCGGCCCGGTTTAAAACCCAACACTTGTGTCTGCCTCTTCATTCCGACTGGGGGGGGGGGCAATTCGTTCCTTCAAAGTTAAGAAGTGGGGCTCAGCTAGACTTATAGGCCCTTTTCACATTGCCATTCTAAACCAGATGTTATTCATTGTTGTCATGATTTCAAGTAAAGCGATACAGGAACGGGGGTTTCACATAGCAAATTTCCTTCCGTTGATGAGCCATCTCTGGAGCAATCTGGCCATTTCAAACAAACTCTGTGGTTTTTTACTGCCCATTGTGTTTTACCCTCCCACTGCATCCCCTTCCTCAGCATTTCAAAATAAATTCCTTGTTGAGTAGTACCGTGCTGAACCAATCGCACAATTTAGCTTCTCAGTGACCCCACTGTGGTGCAAAGAAACCACTGACATACAGTATTAACAGGGTGCAGAGTAACACCACTAGCTTCAGTACATCTACTCTTGTGCCGATGACAGGAGGCTGCCATTGCTTCTCATCTGAGGGATCCTATGGAAGTCTGTAATTTCCATTGTAACCTCCTCCCCCACACACACACCTTTCAACAGCATTTGCACTTCTGGTTTTCTCCTGTTGAGGTTGGTTCCCTTTCCCCAGCTACTTCCCTTCCCTCTCAGCTGCATGGGTTTAAGAAATCTCTAAGAGCCTTTCCTTTTAAGTGGACCCAATATGCCTCTTTCTCCCACCCCAACTGCATTCACACATAGATTTATTATCTTTAGGCACCCAGTGCAATATGTAAACTCTTTTTGTCTATATAGAATATTTGTTAAAAATTAAAAGATAACATTATACCCTTACAAGAGACCAATATTAGGGAAAAGAATACCAAATACTTGACTTATAAATCTTTGGGGGAAGAATGTATCAGCTGAATTTTTTATTTTTAAGTGGAGCAATACCCACAATTGAAATCAGGTTGGTATTGTGTGACAAGCATGATACATTTCTGGAGGTAGAGATCAATTTTGGTGAGCTTACAACTATTTATTATTTATTATGTTAGATTTATGTCCCGCCCATTCTACGAAGACTCAAGGCAGCTAACAACATAAAATAAACAAAATTTTAAAAGTAAAACAGATAAAATCACAATGGTGCTACTTTATCTATTCAGGCAGGATCATATAATAGGATCATATAATATTTTCCTTTCTCCAAAGCATACAGATCCTAGGCAGTTGGTACTAATGTGAGATAAATCCAGGCGAAGTGGCAGCCCTCTCCTATTTAAATGTCATATGCCATCTGAAACAATTCAGTCTTGCAGGCCCTCCAGAACTGTGATAAGTCTCGAAGGGTCCTGATGGCTTCTGGGAGGGTGTTCCAGATTATTAGGCCTGCCACCGAGAAGGCTCTTGCTCTGGTGGAATTTAGCCTAGCCTCTTTTAGCCCAGGGACAACCAAAAGATTTTGAGAACTTGATCAAAGTGCTCTTTAGGGAACATGTGGGGCAAGGCAGTCCCACAGATAGATAGGTCCTAGGTCATATAGGGCTTTGAAGGTCAATACCAGAACCTTGAAATGAATTCAGTACACAACAGGCAGCCAATGCAGCGCTCTCAGCACAGACTGAATGTGCTCCTGCCGGAGAAGCCTGATAAGTAGCCTGGCTGCAGCATTCTGCACTAGCTGCAGCTTCCGAATCTGAGTCAAGGACAGCCCCATGTAGAGGACAGTAATTGATTCTCAAGGTGACTGAGGCGTGGATCCCCATTGCTAAGTACTGCACTCAAGGTAGAGAACCAACTGCTGTAATCGCCATAGATGGTAAAAGCGGCTCTGACAGTGGCTGCTACTTGGGCCTCCATAGTTAAGAAGGACTCCAGGAGCACTCCCAGGCTCTTAACCTTTGGCGCTGGTGTAAATGGCATCCCACTGAAGGTTGGTTAAGGGATCACCCTTCCCAGGCCACCGCGACTTAGATAGAGAACCTCAGTCTTCATCGGATTCAGCTTTAGATGACTCAGTCTGAGCCATGATACCACGGCCTGCAGTGCCAGGTTCAAGTTCTCCAGGGCACAGCTGGACCAGCCGTCCATCAATAGATAGAGCTGGGTGTCATCTGCATACTGATGACAACCCAGCCCATACCTCCTGACTATCTGTGCAAGGGGGCACATATAGATATTAAACAACATTGGGGAAAGAACCACCTCCTGGGGCACCCCACAGATAAGTGGGTGTCTCTGGGACAACATTTCCCCAATCACCACCCTTTGTCCCCAACCTTGGAGGAAAGAGGAAAGCCACTGTAAGGCAGACCCCTGTATCCCCACCTCGGCAAGACGACTGGACAGCAGCTGATGGTCAACTGTATCGAATGCAGCCGACAGGCCTAATAGCAGCAGTAATGCTGAGCCGCCTCGATCCAGATGTCTCAGGAGGTCATCCATGTGATATGGATACACCAAATGAGGAGAAGGAGTTGTTTTGTAAACAATTTATGGATGGATTATGGATAGCTTAAAGGACAAAAATCCGAGTCTAATGGGCAATTGGAATGGAGAGATTTCCCCATAAGACATTCAGGGGGAAAAAATATTTAAAATACTGAGCTAGTGCCTATTGGAATGATCAAGTGGTCTTAGTTGACATCAAAAAGAAAAATCGAGCAGATTGGCTCTTCGAGGAAGCATTTATGCGAAACGTGATCCAAGTTGACGGGCACGTAAGGGAACACCATCTTTGGAATCAGGATTTATAAGAAATTTGGATACTACATGGGATTAAACAAGAAAGGAGAAGGACTGGACATTGATATACTGTGGATCCTTTCCTTTTGTGAAACTTTTTGATATACTGTGTATTTGATATTATTTGAAATTAATATAGACTTTCAGAATTATTTTGTATATATTTTATGGTGGGTTTTGTACACAGTGGTTGTTTTCTGTTACAGACTGTGTTGCCACTTTTGTATGGTGTGGCTAGTCATCAGTAGAAGAGAAAGGGTATATGGAAAGAAGGCTGAGAGGGAAGGAGTCTTTAGAAAGCACTACTGATAGCTTACTTTGTTTCTCCCTCTGCATGCAGGAGGTCAAGAGGTGTAGTGCCACTGACATAATGGGGGTCTGTACATTCAGATATCACAGTTAGTTAGTACAAACTACAGTTGACACGCTAGATTCAAACCATGTTTTACTTCCAGGTTAGCAGCAAACAAGCTACAAGTTATTTGTTTGTTTTGCAGTCTGCATTCAGAACTATTGCACACTGAACTAGAATTTAACAAAACTTTAGTTTACAACTGGTTTTCTGTGGCATCTGAACACAAATGCTATGCATATAAAATGCAATGTAAATTCTAACCTCCATATTCTCTGTTCTAAAAATCTTAACTCTGATGATAGGTGAACAAAATTGAACATCTAAACTAAAGCAGATGGTAAAGGAACAAAAGCCAAGAAGTAACTTTGTCATGTCTGATGCTCAATTGCCCACTAGTTAATATTCTGCCTTCTGAAAATAAGCATGGTGCCACAGTAGACAACTGTTTCTAAAATAGAAAGCATTGAAAGGAAGCAAAACTGGTCACAGAAAAAAACCCGCCAATCCTTGAGTTCCAATTCAGAGGTGATACAATGAACCCACAAAGGCTAGGGCCAGCTTTATTCACCACAATGCTCTGAAGATCTCTTCAAGACAACTCACACGCATGTACTCGCTGGTATAAAAATTAATAGGAGATCCCTGGTTTCATAGAAGGTTCACAGAACCTTGGATAAGGGCTGCAGAGCTTGCTTTTAGATAGTGTTTAGCATATGACTAGCTCACAAAAGAAATATATTCGGAAGTTTTTAGAGACAGCATTTACCAGAAATGTGAAACACAGAGAACTCAATTGTTATGCTGTTCTGTGAGACACAGGGAAAAGAATAAAGTAAAAGGATATTAGGTGCTCATAAAAAAGTATAATAGTTTTTTTCCCAAGTAGTTCTTATAGTTATTTTTCAAGCCTTAGTTCTAGGATCTAATGTTTTATGTGCCATTATTTTGCTTTTACTACACATAGAAGAGCTGGCTTCCAAAGATAAAGGAGACTTTTGGTAAATGGTGAAGGTAAAGAAATAAATGACCCACTTGGTTAGTGTGTAATTACACTGGCTGAGATTGTAACAATCTATCACATGAGGGAGGATGACACTACTCTAAAGGGTTAGTAAAAGGAGATAGCCTTTGACTAACTACTGGACACAGACGATCGATACACCTCAGATATTGTTCTCTCAAAAACAATTGAGTTCTAAAAAAAGTTTGAAAATAGCTTCTCCCCCCATCCTTTCTCTCAGATACTGATCAGAGACTCATCTTGACCTTATTCTGGAAAAGCAATCCTTTCTTCTTAAGGTATATGGATCACATAAATCTTTCAGTACTTCAGAAAGCTCTTCACAGGAGGTGTTTGTTTATTTCAGGGACTTCTGATCAGTTTTTTAAGTATTTAGTTTAACAATTCAACAAAATTAAGAGCCTACTAGAATATTTATTAAGGCTGCAATCTTTAAGTGTTCCATCAATGAGATGGAAAACTGCCTTTGCTACGTTGGCATTCAAGCCTATTTAACCTGCAGTGCTGAAGACTACCAAACAGATTTGAGAAAAGCCAAAATCTCAAGAACTGTCCATTAGTCCACTTAAATAACCAGTCAAAATTTATAAGCAACATGTAGAATAACAATTACTTCATTGGGAGTTGATTATGAACTTGAATTATGGAAATGAAAACATTTTGGAAATACATATCTGGAAGCTACCTTACTTGGAATAAAAAAAATCTATGGAGGACTTGAAACAGATGGGGATTGAGTTGCATGAGGAACAGACTGAGAATGTAATTTCTCTTAATTTGGATTAGGTTCATGAGCAACCTGCTTGTGCAGGGAAAATAGGTCTACTACATGAGGAAGCATTTTGACACCCACTTCATTAAATTTATTTTGAAATTATTTGAAATCATATACTGTGGAGCAGAGAAACATGCTCATTTTAAAGCAAAACATTGATAGAATGCTTAATGATGTGAATCCAACTGTTCATGCATGGAAAGCCCACAGAGTTTTTCCACATCCCCTTCCATTCCTGCAGCTTCTGCTGAACCTTGGAAAGATTATTCCTTGAGTTGTGGGATCTGTATAGAGCAACAGCCATGGAGATAAGTGAGTTGGAGTGAGGAAAGACAAGAGGATAAAATCAATCACTTTTCTCATTGATTATGAGGAAGGAGAAGCTATTTCACCTCCCTGTTCCTCACTCCAGCCCTGCAATTCACGTGGCTGTTTCTCTGGATGAGTCCTGTATGATCAGGCATTCTTTCTAGGATTCAGAAGGGGCTTCAGGAGCAGTGAGGAATACAAGAAAACATGCAGGGCCGGTCCTAGACTGACACCCTAGACAAGGTGAACTTCTGGTGCCCCCATACACACTGATAATGTCACCAAGTCACATGGGGGGCACCCAGAAGGCTGGTGCCTTAGATAATTGCCTAGTCTGCCCAGTAGCAGGGCCAGTCCTGGTTCCATATACAGATGATTGGATCCACATCCAATATTAAAATAATTATACTGCATGTTTGTTTATACAAGTGCAATATTAATATCTCAGATTTCTACAGGTTCCAAGGGTTCTTTTGTAGACTGGTATTCAAAAACTATCAATTAATATTGCAAGATTCAATGATTTTTTACCTTTTCAAAGGCAGGAGATTACCATAATATTATTTATTAACAAAAGCTATATCCTGCCTTTCTGCTTCCACAAGGCCACCAAGGTGGCTAACAATTTAAAACATACATAATAAAATAACATTTAAAACCATTAAAATCACCCCCTCCCAAAATACCCATCATTTTTAAAGAGTTAAAATACACACAGGGTTAAAATACATAAAAACAGCAATTAAGACATTAGTTAGGAAGTAGGGATCACTGAGGGAACATCAAACAAAACAAAAAATTAATATCTTTGGGGAAAGAGTTCCAGAACTTTGGTGCTCTAATTTTCCAGGCTGCCAGCCACCTAATCATAGATTTGAACACCTGAAACTAGGGTTGCCAAGTCCAATTAAAGAAAAATCTGGGGACTTTGGGGGCGGAGCCAGGAGACTTTGGGGGTGGAGCCAGGAGACATTGGGGGCGGAGCCAGGAACAAGGATGTGACAAGCATAATTGAACTCCAAGGGAGTTCTGCCCATCACATTTAAAGGGACAGCTCACCTTTTTAAATGCCTTTCTTCCATAGGAAATAATTAAGCATAGGGGCACCATCTTTTGGGGCTCATAGAATTGGACCCCTGGTCCAATCGTTTTGAAACTTGGGGGGTATTTTGGGGAGAGGCACTAGATGCTATACTAAAAATTTGGTGCCTCTACCTCAAAAAATAGCCCCCCCAGAGCCCCCAATACCCACGGATCAATTCCCTATTATTCCCTATGGGAATTGTTCTCCACAGGGAATAATAGAGTGCCTAGTAGACATTTCCCTCCCCCCCACATGCTTTCTAAAGGGGGGGAGTGCCTCCATACCAGGGAATCCCCCCTCCCTGCCCCCTCCCTCTCTCACACACACAAATACTTACCAGATCTTCTTCCGGAGAACTCTTGCTGTGAAAACGAAAGCAAAGAAAGGGAGGGGCCGTTCTCCGAAGCCCTTCCTGTTTCCTCCTTCCTGCCCAGCCTTAAAGGGGCAGACGTTTTACAAACTGCTCAGGAGCTCTACACCAACATGAACCCTACAGGTATGTTCTCCCCCCCTCCACCCCCCCGCTTCCCGATTTCTGGAGACCGAGGGATGAAGCTGCGAACCCAGAAGTCTCCCGGCAAAGCGGGGGGGTTGGGAAGCCTACCTGAAACAGGGCTCCAAAGATGACCATTGTGGTTGGGTAGATTCTAAGAAATTAGTTATTAGAATTTGAGATGTCTTATTTAATTGGCAGGTTGAATAAATTGGTGGATTTTGTAATTCAGAAAGCAAAATATGCTGTGAAAGAATTCTGCTGAGATCCATGTGCTACAGTAGTGCCTACATAGTGGAGAGGCAGATGTGTGTCCTCTCCATAACATACTTCAAGCATGGTGAGGGCTGGAACCACTATGTTGATGAATGTGTGAAGATTCCCAATCCATGCAGTTCTTATCACCATTTGTTAAATGTGAGAGAAACTGCATGAACTGGGTCATCAAGTAATTTTTTAAAAAAATGCATGTTGGAGAGGAAGAATTCCAGGTAATTTGCTACCACACAAAGACCACAGCTCCAATGTCTTAAAAAACCCCAGCATGGTTATGGTATGGATCTTTAAAGCCCTATGTGGACTGGGACCACCATACTTACAGGACCATCTGTCCCCATAAGTGCCCCAGAGAGCCTTGCACTTGGCTGAACAATGTCTACTGGTAGTCCCTGGCCCAAAAGACATCTGTTTAGCCTCAACCAGGGTTTTTTCTGCTCCGGCCCCTGCCTGGTAGAACATGCTCCCATGTGAGATCAGGGCTCTGAGGGTCTTGCTACAATTCTACAGGGCCTGTAAACAGAGATGTTCTGTCAGGCCTTTGGCTGAGGTCCATCCCAGTCTCTCCTGCCCTTAGAATTACACCACAGAAACATCATGACTAGTCATTCTGCAGGAGATTTATTCTATTTATTGACATCATGTTTTTATTGTATGTTTATTGTTTGACGGCTAATGGTTTTAACTTAATTTTATTACATGGCATTATTATTGTTTATATATGATTGTTGTAAGCTGCCCTGAGTTCATCTCAAGTTAGGGCAGGATATAACCCCCCCCAAAATAAATAAAAATAAATAAACAGCAGTAATGATAACCATTACTGTGTTTTAGTCTAAGTTGGCAGCAATACTTCCATAAAATGTTACAGAAAGATGGCTGGTGAGGCTGCCTCATAATGCTGCATCATCATAATCATTATCATAGTCATCAATATTTATCATAGGGCAACATATCTAATTAACTGCTAAGCAAGCTATTTAACAGTATATCCTGCAACCTGTTTTCTTAAGACCACCACGGTTGTTTGTGTTTTTTAGTAGGAATACACAGAAATGCAATTCTGGCTGGTTTGGTGTCAGGGGGTATGGCCTAATATGCAAATGAGTTCCTGCTGGGCTTTTTCTACAAGAAAAAAGCTCTGGAGAAGATTGATTACCAAAACTTTGCATGTTAGGGTATGCTGAACTAAAACAACTTTGGTTTTTATCCTGATAAAAAGTGGCCATTCAAATAATCAGATGTGAGTCGAAGGTTCTCTTCACTTCTCACAAGTAGCACACATGTGGATATGGGCTTCAGGCTTTTTCTCCTATGTTCTTTCCCCAACCAGAACCGGTACTGCAAGCTCTATATGGCCCATTGGTGAAACACTTGTGTTCCCTACAATATATGGAAGCTTCCCCAACAGGTTGAATCGCACCCTCAGGATCATTTCAGGTCAGTAAAACAATGCAGGAGAGAAGGCTAAGCCCATTCTCTCACATGTGCTCAGTGCTTGATCTGAATAAAACACTCCACACATGGGAACAGATGGAACCCACAATTCACACCTGAGTCTTATATGCAATGGGAACCCAAGACCCAGTCTTCTATGTACTCCATAATGTGTGAATGGGGTACTGGTCCTTTACCGCATTGACTACATACAATTATTCCTCTAGTATGCCTTTATTTTTACACAGCCATTTGTGCTCCATATGAACAACTATTTATAAACAATTAAGTGGGCAATTAAGTATGCATGCAAAAGGTCAAATTCTTTTTTTCAAATATGCTGCTTTTTTGCAATTTTGGGTATATCCAAGGAAGGGCTATTATACTTTGCTGATAATCTTAACCTTCCTCCCACCTGGTCTTTCTGCCATCCCCCAATAAGAAACGGCATGTCTGTTGTACAGTATTAATGGTGCTCTAAACAATAAACAAAGCACAGACTGAGAGCTAACTCCTATACATGGAGATGTAAATGCAGACAACAACAAAGCAGGAGTGAAATAGTTCAACTATTTCCCAGCTGAAAGTACAAAACACCTCGGGAAGGCACAACTTAGTGAAAACAGAGCCTTTAGAATGCTAACCTAGGCATCATGTTGAGATAAGCATTAGGGAGCCATTTAAGCAGTCAGTCAATGGACATAGCTATTGCCAAGTCAATTCCAAGTCTATAATACAGCACAAGACAAGCTATATGTAAACAAAGCTTATGTCTTATAAAGCAGCATCCATCAACCTGACGAAGACTTCAGATAGCTTATAGTAAAGCACACTGAGAACTATTCTGTAAATCTATTACCTTATCCCACCTTATTGGCAAAACACACAAAAATCTAAAGGAAAAATTTCAGCCACTTCCAGTCATCTTTGTACTTTCTGTGCCGTTCAGAGGCAAATCAACTTTGTTTAAACAAACTACACCTCAACAGAAGCCCTTATTTTTGATAACCAGAGCACTGTCATGGATTCCCAAAATATTTATCCATTATTATGTTGAAATTAAGATTACATATCAGATTAGGTTAGTAAATCATTCCCTAAACATTGTAATACATGACAGAGTGTACCAAGAGGGCACTAAAATAGAGCCACCAAAGATGACAGGTATTCCTTCCTATGTGTGAGATTTACCAGAATGAAGGAAAAAATCAGTTTACAAATAAAAGCAGTGTAAATACTCCTGAATGTGGTTCAGAACAGATTGAGCAGTGATTTCCTCACATGGAATTAGAGGATTAGAGGAAAATGGATTAGAGGAAAATGGCCATATGATGTCACACTCATTCCGGAACATGACTTAATGACATTCCTAAGACTTTTCCTTTTAATT
Source organism: Heteronotia binoei (assembly GCF_032191835.1). Lineage (NCBI taxonomy): Eukaryota > Metazoa > Chordata > Lepidosauria > Squamata > Gekkonidae > Heteronotia > Heteronotia binoei. The sequence goes on along the minus strand of NC_083231.1, from coordinate 57,672,731 downwards.
TAGAAAAACAAAACCTGTTTGTTTCCCATTTATAGGGAACCGTGAGATGGCTGTGAGTGGAATGTCCATCTGGTTCATTGGGTGGGGAGACAAGAGGAAGCAGCAAAGACAAGAGAGGTTGCTGCTTTTGTCCCGGTGCAGCCCTATGTAGAAGCCATCTCAGTTTAGTGGGGAGGGTGAGGGACAAGGACATCAAAAGGAGAAGAAATATTGGTCTGCTGAAATCCCTGAAGTCTTCTAGTATCATCGACAGTGAGATTTAGTCAGGGTGTATATGGAAAAATTCCCACTTTTATCCCCTTCCCGCAATTATATTCAGACCTATCACTTGTTGCAATAAGTATGTGAAACAGCCTCTTCAGTAGCAGTTCCTGACTCCACAGTCCTCAACTTTAAATATTCCCTGTGTGGTTAAAATCTTGAGGTGCTGCTTCTAAAACAAGAGAACTCAGAGGTATATGAGAAACTGACTGTGCCCAAAAAGAACAATCTTCTCCAAGTTTGATCTTATCCATATTTACTAAGAAATGGGTTTATGTTTAGTTGTATATTCCTCCCAGGTAAGTATACCTAGTAGTACAATCCTGGACAACTAACTTGGGAGTAAATTACATTTTTGTCATATGGGCTCTCTTTAACTGACATACATTAGGGCTTTTTGTCATAACCTGGTCCTGTGAAGAATAGTGGACTACTTCTTTGGACAGAAGAAAGTAGGAGATGAAGCTTCTGACACATGTACTCACTCATTTGCATCTCACGGTATCCCTACATAGAAATAACTACCTCCCCTCCTATAAATCCTAAGAGAAGGTAGGACGGAATGAGGGATCCTGGTAGAAGACATATATCAGCTAGCCTGCAAAAGTATCATCCCTGCTTGCTTTCCAAATGCTGAATGCAACTACTGCTACTGCAGTGGGGAAGAAACAGGAGGTGAAAAGAGGATCCAGGGATCTTAGTTTCTAAGTCAGGCCAAGGCTTTGGCTCTGAGGGCAATTACCTGCCCCTTCACTGCTGATACTTCACAGGCTGATGGGAGAAATGGGAGTAGCCACAGAGTTCTGGACAAATCCTAGAGCATCACCCTGGCATGATGATGTCACTTCTGGTTTTGCACCGGCAGTGATTTCAGATGCTGGTATGAAATCAGCACATCTGTCCTTGCCCCCCCTCATTCTTCCTGGCAAATTGCCACTGAGGCCAACAATCCTACATTTCCCTAGCCACAGTCTACCACAATAATGCAGGGTGATGAAGGGAAGGAGAGCAATAATACTTCCATTTACCATATAAATTGCCCACTTCACTTCCCTGTGCAAAAGGAAGAATAATTGTTCTTCCACCTCTTCCTCCTCTGTCACACTGAAGGGAGTAGTTCAGCTTTCCCCCTTCATACAGTGGTTCAACAAGGAGGCAACAGCATAGCCAGATCCTTCTTTTTCTGAAATCAAAGTATCACACTTCTGTTGTGAGCCGCCCTGAGCCATTTTATGGGAAGGGCGGGATATAAGTCATAGAATAAATAAATAATAATAAATAAGACTGTCTCATCCTACCAAGCAGTAGCAGTCATATGCAAGGCCATGTCTGGTACTCATCACACATACATACACCTGTAGTAAAGATTTAAACCACAAGCACATTATAATATACCCTACACATTACCTCCTTCCAACCTTTTTTTTGTTATAACTCGCAATTTTTATTTTTTAGCACAGTAAAACCAATACTAAGTATATAAAAATAGAATTCCTTACAGTTATAAAACATAAAGAAAAAGTAAAAAACAGATACATAAAAATTACATACAAAAATTGTTAACTCCGATTACATTTTAACATCATATTCTAAGATCCATCTAATACCGAATATAGTCCAGAGATTTAGTTGGTAGTTGGAATAGATGAACTGGACAATGGTTTTTCATTTATAAATGCAAAAAAAGCAAACCATTTTTTGACAAAGGTATCTGCTAATAATGAATTTTCATATTTCAAAATGCAGGATGCCAACTTATCTTGAATCAAGAGATCCCAAACTTTATCAAACCATTGACGAATACTAGGACTTTTGTCAGATTTCCAACATTGTGCCACATTAATTTTAGCTGCCATTAATAATATAGAGAGTAGTTCTAAATTCAAATTAGAACAAGGTTTCTTATTAAAAATATTAAGAAGGATCGACTCAGGTAAGGAGGGGATATCACAGTCTGTTATTTCCATAGCAATCTTTAGCACTGATTTCCAAAATGATTTTATTGTGAGACAGTCCCACCAACAATGTTTTAGCGTGCCTATTTCCCCACATCCTTTCCAACAACTTGGATTCGGAATCAATTTACTATGAAACATACTGTACAGTGTGTAATACCACCTGGACCAGACTTTAAAGTTTTGGATTCTAATGTAAGAGGACCTTGATTTAAATAGAGCTTTTCCATACTGATTTCCATTGTTCTTCCAAGAAAACCTTCTCACAGTCTTTTTGCCAATGATTTTGTTGCGATGTGCATTGCATCTAGGTCTTTAAGTTTATTAACTAATAAATATTTGAAATTACACCTCTAACAGCTGTACAGCCAGTCTTTAATCGAATTTCAAAAGTGTTTAAAGATCCGTTTGCACATGTAAGAGGTATAATCTTGTGCAAAGTATCATGTACTTGATAGTATTGCATCCAGGGGATTTTGATTTTATATTTTGCTTCTAATAGAGCTATAGTGCTAATTTTACTATTAATTATAATGTCTATTAGCTGAAAAATATTCTTGTCACACCAGAGTTTAAAATCATTCAAACTTTTACCTGGTAAAAACCAGGTTTGTGCAAGAAAAGCCATGAAAGGGGAGGTGGCAGGTGTTAAAACCCCTCTACACTTAGTCCTAAGTCTGAGTGTATGCTCTAAAAATGGGTTGCTCAAAACCATTTTTGGTCTTTCAAATTTCCCAAGCCAAATGACCTCATGTAAAATAGTCTTGCCTAGAGAGGCCTTTTCAATACTAAGCCAAGAGACATCATAGTTTGGATTAGCATATAAAAGATGTACTTTAATTGAGAAGCTAAGTAGTATTTTTCTAAGAGGGGAACACCCAAACCTCCTAGCGCTGTGGGTTTTGATACCATAGAAAAGGAGAGTCTATGGTGATAGAGTTCCACAAGAAATCCATAAAGGCTCTTTGCCATCTTTGTAAGTCTCATCTATCAATTGGAATAGGCAAATTTGGAAACAGATATAGAAATTTTGGTAACAAAAAGGATTTTAAAAGTTCAATTTTTTCAAGCAGAGAGAAATTACCTCTGGGCTGTCGAGGTATGAATCTATCTTAACCCAGGATGACAGCTCTGCTTTGACAGATGGTGATCTAGCAGGCATGCTAGGTCACAGTGACCTTATCAGCAGGCTGGTTTGAGCCGGCTGAGAACAGGTGAAGGAACATGCTGAGTCAGCATGACACTGCACAGCCTGGATTGGCTGACTTAACTATAAGTAGACTGTGTGTGCAATACACAGGTCTCTCTTCGAGAGTTAGCTGTCTGGCGGAGCATTTTGTCTGTGTAATCAATATATTGGACTGCACTAGTGAGCACTTACTTTATACTCTGTAAATACACTACTTTGGCACTAGCTGCAGGTGTCTGGCTGATTTATTTCCTGGAGCTCAGTGTCGGGCACGTCACGAAGCTCACTCTGCTAACTACCGCACCAACATGGGCCACTCAGATAACGAGTTCTTAACTGAAAGAAAAAGGGGAGAGTAATTTACTTGAGCTAGGTCTTTATGATTCAGCAGTATATTAATCCCCAGATACCAGCAAGATTTTTCCACCCATTTATAAGTAAAGTGAGTTAGAATGCCTTGTTTCAAAATGGTTATAATTACCATAGGGTATATTTCTGATTTTAAAAAATTAACAGTAAATCCAGAATGTACACTAAATTGGTCAATTATTATTTTTAACTTTTTTAGGGAAACAAGAGGATTACTAAAAAAAAAAAGGGTATTGTCAGCAAAAAGACTAATTTTATGTGACCTATCCTTTAGAACAATGCCTTCCACTTCTGAATCTTCTCTGACTGCATGAGCCAGCGGCTCTAATGACAACGCAAATAAAATTGGGGACAATGGGCATCCCTGTCTAGCACCTTTATTTAGAGTTAGATTATCAGTTCTGAATTGATTAAAAGAAATTTGGGCATTTGGCGCATTGTATATGGCATCAGAAATTAAGTTCACATTTGGGTTAGATGTGTTATATAAGTTTTTATAGAAATGAAAAAAGGAAACAGCAATATCTTTTGAGTTTGTCACCACCTTACCAGCAGATGTTTTAACAGCGTGGATTAAAGAACTAGCTTTTTGGCGAGAGACTTTATGTTTCAGTAACGTAAGTGACCTTGATGACCTAGTAACGTATTTCTGACACATATCCATGTAAAAGTTAGTGATGACAGAGCTAAGGGGGCTTCCCATGGCAACTCCATCAATCTGTTCATAAAAGTTATTGTTCCATTGAAAGTAGGTAGTGGTGAGCACGTGGTGGATAGGGCAGTGATGTCATCAGGAAAGATGTGTTGTAGTTAGACAAGGGTTTCTTTGATGGGAACCATAGTGAACAACGAGACGACATCGAAGCTTACTAAAAGATCGCTGGGTTGGAGTTTTAGGGGTTTGATTTTTTCCAAAAAATGTGATGAGTCCCTGATGTAAGAGGTAGTGTTGCCCACAAGGGGCTGAAGAAGGCCTGTCAAGTGTTTGGCTATGGCGTAGGTAGGTGAGTCGATGGCGTTGACTATCGGTCGAAGAGGAACAAAAGAGATTCTTTTGCCTTTAAATGTTTTAATTCTGCTTGCAAAGATAAAGATATTTCAGCAGAGCGTTCCGCCATTTTAGATGTGATTTCTAGATCCCTAGCCACTTCATCAATACATTTATTAATGGGCACCAATAAGCCCTCCATAGTTTTTGTAAAATAAGCATGTATGTCCTCATGCAACATATTTAGATCTCTCCTACAAATTGGGGCATCCTCACCATCATCTTGTGAGCTATCGGTAACATTTTGCCTAGGCGCCATTTTAGGATCTGCAGAGGGAGAACGGCCAGTTTGTATAGGGGGGGGGGATCCCAGCGAGAAAAAATCTCTTACTGAGATGCTTCTGCAGCAGCTTTCCCTTTAGTTTTGGTCTTGGTTCTAGATTTCACTTTAGACTTAAGAAGTTTTCCCATCTGAAGTTCAATTTTAAGTCCGCGATATAGCTGAAGCATCCAGACTTAGATGGGGAAGAGTCGGCGCTTCACTGAAACGCATCCGCCATTGTTCAGCAACGCCCCGCCCCCCCTTCCAACCTTTTCAAACATGGCACCTACCTTTGGCCAATAACATGAGACACTTAATTTTTTAATGTGTATATTCTCCATTCTTTGCCTTCTATTGTTTTGCTCCTCTTCTGTGGTTTCTTAAACAATACTGCAACGATTAAGGAAATGGTGGTGGTGCCATCTAACCCAGGGGTATCAAACTTATTTGTTAGGAGGACCAGATCTAACATGAATGGAACTTTGTGGGACCGGACCACATCTGTCATAAAATGTAAAGTGAGGTAGCGGAGAGATAAACTTAATAGAGGACATAGCCAAACACAATTAAAGATATTATGTTTTAACTTTAAATGCAAACATGCTTAAAACTCTTGCAATATTTTGTTTAAAATGGAAACGTGGGAGAATAGTGGGATTTGGCAAGGCAATTTTTAAAATAAAACATCATGAAAAAGCACAAGGATCGCAGCAGAAACTAAAAATATAAAATGCTAAGAGCCTAGGAAAATATTGCAAGCTTCCCCCCCTCCCCCAGCCCTCCTGGGTCTACTTAGATTGTTTATGACTCTCCAGTGTAATATCTCCCTTTGGCTGTAGGTTCCCGGGTTAAAGTATTCACTAGGCACTAGTTCTCATGTCCACTGAGCAGAGATAAGCTAGCTCAAAGCATCAACCCTTTATTTGCAAGGACACAACTCCATGAAGCAACAGCTTCAGCTGGCCATAGGAACACTGCAGCACAAAGCTGCAAGGAAACTGTGGAATAGATTTTGCATTAAGGTCTCTGGGCCCAGAGACCTTAATGGAAAGTCCATTCTGCATTTTCTTAGCAACTTTACAAGCCCAGAATCGCATTCTGCTTCAGCCTGCAAAGACAAGAAAGAAGGAGCTGGGAAGTTTGACAGCCTTGGGGCTTCAAAAGGTAAAGATAGGAGGGGAAGGGGGAGAGAAAAGAGCCCTGTGGGCCTAATTAAAGCCCAGGGTGAGCAGGTTTTGGCCTGTGGGACAGACATTTGACATCCCTGGTCTAACCCATTTTAGGTCAGGGTGCAATCCTATTCTGGTTCCCTGACCCACCAAGGAAAGATCAAAGCTATGCATTAAAAAGGATGACTTGTGCCTTACCCTGAAGCAATTACATTCTGTATACAAGACAAATGAAACCACAAACAAAAACAGTTGAAGATGCAGAAAAAACCAGGATAAATGTTACCATAAAGGTTAAATAGTCAATGAGATTAGTTCTGATCACAATTTGGCAGGAAGACAGAGGATTTTTCATGGATCGTGACATTTTGTTTACTGTAGATCATCAGACAAGAGAGGGATTTTTTCATTTTTTAAATACAATGGAAATACTCTTTATGTACTTCTTAAAAACACACTGGCAGAAGCACCATGAATAGTGACTTTATGGTCATGGGAAAGATTGGGCATTCATAGCAGAGACTAGTCATTGCCTCTCTCATAGTGCCTAGTGAATACTTTAACCTGGGAACCTACAGCCAAAGGGAGATATTACACTGGAGAGTCATAATCAATCTAAGTAGACCCAGGAGAGTGGGGGGGGGGGGGGAAGCTTGCAACATCATAATATAGTTCCAAAATTTCAATAAGTAGCAGCACAACACAGAACCTGGTCCTGGCTCTGTCTGTGTGTGCATGAATGAGCATATACATGGAGGGGAAAAGAAAACAATTACTTTCTACCAACAAGAAACTTGTTTTTTTCCAAAAGACATTTTGGAAATTATCTATTTCTCACCATAAAAAAATACATACGTGCACAACGTTAAGGGTACAGCCTTCAGGAAAATGAAAGGGTTTGAGCAAATTCAGTAGAGATTTTTTACTAGTTTTGCCACCTACTCAACCACCAGTCCTCCAATACATGAGACTGTCATTTGAGGTGGGAGACCAGAAATAAAAGGCCAGGGATTTTTTTTTAGCAGGGATGCGCAAACAGGGGTTGTTTGTAGAAAAATAGGTGGTGGAGCTCATCCAGGGATTGTTATGCAGCTGTACAAACTATTCAATGGACAAGGAGGTGGAACTCTCAGAAGGAGCAGGTGGAGCTCTCAGAAAGGTTCAGGAGCTGCGTTCCTGTGAGCTCCGACTGAAACTGAGGCCTGCGCACAAGAATGCAGTTTCGGTGAGCTTGGTGTCAGGGGGTGTAGCCTATTATGCAAATGAGTTCCTGCTGGGCTTTTTCTACAAAAAAGTCCTGAGAGAGGCTATTTCAAAGATAAATATGCATCATTACACAAAGACCCAACCATGTACATTTGTAGCCTAAATAATTACAAAATACTGTGGTACCTTGCATATAAATATAGTTTTATGAAAAGTTAACTGCATCCACCTTAGTTTATACTAAAAATAAGAAAAAGATGGGAAAGGAGATAGGCACGAATACAGAAGGAAACCAGGAATGCAGCACTATGGAAGCTCCTGGCTATTTCCTGCAGTGTTCTACAGAATAAACAGATACATCCAAAGACCAGACCTAGGATATTCTCCTAGGTTAGAATATCCATTGATAGAAAGTAGCATTGAAATACTGGACTGATAACTTCAGTAAAGAATATTCATTGTCAAGAAAGCAGGTTCTAACAGGGATAAAACACATATATCTCTTTAAGTAGATTAGATTACATTTGTTGCTCTGTCTATTTCTCTTTAAATTTTTATTTTCCACATTTCTTAACCTTATATAGACATTAATACTCATGACATTACTAAGGAATTTCAAAGGGAGAAAGACTGGTGAATTGCAACTGATAATTGAAGCTCAAGACCTCACCCTGATCTGGATAGCCCAGGCGAACCCAGTCTTCTCAGATCTTGGAAGCTAAACAGCGCTGACCCTGGCAAGTACTTGGATGGGAGACCTTCAAGGAATACCAGGGCTGGGATGCAGAGGCAGGAAGTAGCAAGCTACCTCTCTGAAATCAAGTCCCACTAGGGGTCTCCAGAAGTCCACTTACAGGCATGTGCATGCATGCGCATACAAATACTCACCAAATATGAATTCAAAAAGAAAAAAAGAAAGACAATGCATCCACCTGGACTGAATTGAGACCTAGGTTTTCCTGTTTTATTACCAATGGTGATTTTTCCATGCCTACTACTTCTCCGTATAGCACACCTAATTCAACCAAACCTATTTTCATTTGCTTGCTAATGTTATTTGGCATCTGAAATCCCTTAACTTTACAATATATAGGGCAGATTGACTTCCATTCTAGTTATATCTGAAAAAGTGAGCAGTGACTCAGGAAGGCTCACACCCTACCACAAATGTTGTTAGTCTTTAAGGAGCTACTGGATTCTTACTCTTTTCTGCATCATATTACTAATAATTAAAACTCAGTAATCATAAAGATGAGTTACTTGTTCAGAACAAAGAACCTCACAGGCAATGTGTCACACACTGAATTCTATTAGCACATAAGGGATATAATCTGTGTGGTCTTGGAAGATACCTTGCAGCCAGTAAGTATTTATACTTTGCCTTTCTCAAAGTGGCTCAATAGCCAAATCCCACCACACCAGACACCTTTCCTGCCAGATGGGTAGGCCAGATGTTCCTACTAGTGCCAAATGTTCAAAATAATGATTCTAGCTCTTTAAAATATTAAAGATAAGCTTTGAATTTATAATTATAGAAAATTAATGGCTTTCATTTGCCTTCTGTTAATAGAATTCATGATTTAAGGTTTATCCTTTAAGGCTTAGGAAACTACATCTCTTGAAAACATGGATTCCAATATTTACAGATATTATTGTTTCTTCTCCTAGATGCTGTTGGCATTTAGTGATTACATTACATTTTTTCTGTGGATTTTAATACATTCATGAATACAGGTTTATTTTTAATTTTAAATTTTCTATTACTAAAAACTGCAAGCAGTTGCTTAGTGCAATACTGGCATTGTTATAGCAGCATTTTGTATTCCTACACTAAGTTGTGCCAGGTCGATTTTGCTGCAGAAACATTTTTTTTAACAATACCCATTGCTTGAAGTTGATCGGTTTTCTACCAAAAACACGCATTACCTTATTACATGGTAAAAGCTGCAAACCTTATTTCATGGTAGAAGGAACTAGAATGAGAGCTGTTAAATTACCTAGATTTATTTAAACCAGATTCCAAACTGGTTTTAGAACTGAAACTGCCTTAGCAGGATTGTTGAATGACACATGACAAGAGAGAGTGAAGAGGTGGAGAGTATGACCCGACTGATTCTCCTGGAACTTTTGATATGTTTTTTCAACAACAGCTGGTTATATCTTTCTGGAGCAGTTTGGAAAGGAAGAGACCATTCTCCAGGCATTCTTTTCTCATGTTCTGAGAAGTAATATTGAGTTATAACCTTGGCATTTATTCTACAGGGTTCTCCTTTTCATCAAATTCTGATGATGCCATGGATGTTCTGTGATGACTGGAAGAGTAGGCAATGAACTGAAGTAGAATCCAGCCAACAACTTCATAGTGCTTACCTCTGGCTCATAGATTTTCTAACATTTACTATACATGCCATTGACTAAATGACCCTTGTTTTGTATAGAAGGCCTGTTTGGTATAGTAGTTAAGAGCATGGACTCTAATCTGGGAGAACTGGGTTTG